>NC_080065.1:56626483-57248567 GCF_949987535.1 Balaenoptera acutorostrata | reverse complement strand
ACCTTGCCCACATGGGCAGAATTTTCCTCCTGTTTTGCTGGCTGCTGCCCCTAAGGCTGCTTTGCTGTTCGCTCTCCTCTACTTGATCTTTAACAGTGGACTTCCTCAAAGTTTAACCCTTGGTTCTCTTTTACCCAGCATTCTCTCTCCAGATGATTTCATCAACTCTCATGGCTTTTGTTACTGTCAGAATGTCAAGGACTACAAAAGGTACACCTCTACACCAGATCTCCCTCTGAGCTCCAGGTCCCGATGTCTACAGAAAGCTAACATTTATTGACTGTTCGCCAAGTGCTCTGCCAAGTGCCGTAGTGCACGTTTTTAATTTAGTTTTTTTTTTTAATGTGATTAGTTTTATTTATTTATTTGTTTGTTTGTTTGTTTATTTATGGCTGTGTTGGGTCTTCGTTTCTGTGCGAGGGCTTTCTCTAGTTGTGGCAAGCGGGGGCCACTCTTCATCGCGGTGCGCGGGCCTCTCACTATCGCGGCCTCTCTTGTTGCGGAGCACAGGCTCCAGGCGCGCAGGCTCAGTAGTTGTGGCTCACGGGCCTAGTTGCTCCGCGGCACGTGGGATCTTCCCAGACCAGGGCTCAAACCCATGTCCCCTGCATTAGCAGGCAGATTCTCAACTACTGTGCCACCAGGGAAGCCCTAGTTTCTTATATATTATCACATTTTATTCTTTTCTTCATTTCTAAGTATACATACATTAATAAGATATACATTCTTATAAAAACTAAAATGATAAAAAAGATGAGTCATATCAGCCGACCTACTGTTCCCCTTTCTACACCACTTCATCTCCCACCCACCCTCAAGTATCTACCATTAGTTTGATGTGTGTTCTCATTTAATCTTCACAATAACTCAGTGGAGGTACTGTTATAGTTGTCTCCATTTTACAGATGGGGAAATTGATATATAAGATTATTTTAAAACTTGTCCAAGATCTCATAGATCGTAAGTGGCAGAATAGGTATTACAAATTCAGTTTCGTCTCACTTCAGCACCTCCACTCTTCCATTTTTATTTTGTCACCTCTCCTGGGTGTTTCTCAGAGACACACCAAATTCAACTGTCTGACCTTAAACTTATAAGTTACCTGCACTGTACCCACTCACCAAGCCTGGTCCTTCTCTTGGGTCTTAATGTCAGCAAATGACTCAATCAAATACACATTTGTTCTCTGAGAAAACTTAATACCCTCTTCTTCTTTCATAATTCATACCTAATCATTCACCAAACCTTGCTGACGTGATTCTGAAATCTTTCTTGGACCTGTGAGATTCTTTCTGTCATCACTGCCACCAGCACCTCTTGACTAAATCTGCTTTCATGCTTGCCACCTTCCAAATCAACCTATGCACAATCGCCAAATGGACCTTTTAAAAATGCTCACATTGGAGTGTCACTCCCCTCCTTAAAATCTTTGGCTTCCCATTGTCCGTAGAATACAGTGTAAAATCATTAGTGTGGCTTACAAGGCTCTCTTAGTCCAGTCCCTGCTTACTTCCCTGGCCTCCTGTCAGCCTCTGTCCTCCAGTCACATTGGTCTTCTCTCAGTTCCTCAAACAAGCCAATCCCTTTTCAGCCACAGGGCCTTCAGACACGCTGTTCCCTCTATTTGGAGCTCTTCTGTCCTCTTTCTTAACCTGCATAACTCTGTTCAGTAATCAAGCCTTGCATTGCCCAGGAGAGCCTTTGCTGCCCCCCAGTCTATTTCTAGTTCCACTCTTAGATGCTCTCATAGAACCCTTTACTTTGGATTTATTCCATTTATAATCACATAATTAATTCATTAGTCCAAAGTATGTTTTCCTCACTAGACCACAAGCTCCAGGAAGGCAAGAACAGTGTGTCTCTCCTCTCACTCACCCCTGTGCCTGGAACATAGCAGGCTCCTAATATCTTACGAAATGAAATTCAGTCTGACTCTTAGTAAGCAGCTTACTTAGTTGGCTCTCAAGTTTCCATTCCTGGAAAATAGGGATGGCAGCACTAGCTGAGAGTCACATTACCTCTTTCTGGCAAGTTGGATTCACCTCCAGCAGCCCTGGTCTCTGGTAAGGGTTTTTAGAGTTTAAACAGTTCAAGGAGTTAAAGATGTTCTCCGATGGACGTCCCGTGGGAAGAGAAATGGTGCACTTTAAATACTGGCCTTCTCCCTTTCCTCTTCTCTCCAACCCAAGAGTCATCAGAGGAAGTCTAAACATCACAAAGCAAGATTACGGGAAAATCTTTTGCAAACTCACTTCTCTGTATATTTCCAAACAGTACTGCTTTAATTGATTCAAGTTTGCAGGATTGGATTCTAATTTCAAGACAACTCCCCAAACAATTCACCACAGAACAGAACATTAGAATTATGGTAGGTATAATTAAAATGCCACTGCATTCTAATATTGTCTCTTCCTCCATTGCTCCCACCCACAGTTGGTTTTCTGTACCAACAAAGAAACAGCTGTATGATCAGTGGGCATCCATCTGTGTGCTTCCATCTGTGGCTTCTTTTACACTTGTACCAAGTGGATCTGGAAAAGCAAAATGTGTTCCATTCTTGATTTTACTTTTCCATTATTTCACATGTGCAAAAACAAGAGCTGAAAGAGGCTTCAGGGCTCTCCCTAAAATTAGTACTTCCAAGAATTTCAAGGGTAGGTAATAATATTTCTTTGGTCTTCTGATTAATGCCATTGTCAAGAACTCAGAAGCAGTTAAGGAGGAGTGAAGGACAGAAGGACAAATCCTTATCACATTACCTGGGAATGAACTGTAATGTTCCGGTTAATGGCACTGTTATGACAGTGCCTCATTCAACATAGAAAGAAATAGAATCTGAAAAAATGAAAGTGATGAGGCACCTAGCACTTCAGAAGTTGTCAAACTTCTGCATTCCCAATACTTCCTTCCTTCCCCACCATCAAACTCCCATCATATATTCATGAAGCAGGTTTATTTCGAGCTTGTTGTCTCAGCAGACTTGAAAGCCCGGGGAACGGGAAATGTCCTGGAAGCTAGACTATCGTTTTTATCAGCTTTCTGGATGTTTGTTCTCTACAGCAGTTTTTTGGGCCACTGTTGCCATAGGCTCTGTACACTTTTTAACATGCTTGTAAGGAATCAACTGGCAATCCCTTACTCATCCTTCAATTCTCAGTTCAAGTGTCACCTCTTCAAAAGGTCTTCCCCAATTTCTCCCGGAAGAGTTAAGGGCTTAAGAGGTCATTCTATTTTTCTCTTATTGTTCGTATCAATTATACGTATGATTACAATGCTATAATTTTTATACATATGTCTAAATCCTTAATTCACTGATTCTAGTGTTTCCTATTTTTCTTGTCTCCAGACTCTAAAATATGGATAAAAGAATGCATGAATGAATAAAATTTGTTTCTTGATTTTTATTAATTTCTCAATGGCACAGCAAAATGCACCAGACAAGTAAAAACTCTGTGAAGTACAGTAGGACATCCATTGTCCAGAATATTCTCTGTAATCCATGGACAGGAAAAAGTTTCTTTGAAGAAATCAACCATAAACTCAAATTCCCAATTTAGCCCCTCACTTCTATCTTCTCTCCAATCATATTTTTGCCACTTTTAAATATAAAGAATGAGAAACCAGCTCTAATTATGTAACTGTGACAGCTTACTTTATCTTGCCAAAGTTTAATTTCCTAAACTAAGATTTATAGGGTTGGTGTAGGCTAATACACAGCGCACGTAACAGCACTGTTTATAGTGTCTGACAGATAGTGAGTGGTGAACAGTACTTAACACTCATTTTTATGAATATTAGGAACTTAACATCACATTTTTGATTTCCCCCTATTCTCCCTGTATCTGTGCTCTTACAAAGCTGTTAGCCATAAAGGAATGATCAAAAGACAGGAAATGAGAGGGAAAATGTGAAATAAAAATGGCCTAAAACCCAGAAAATCCATCTTTGAAGAGTAACGATATATTTTATTTATATCAGATCCACATGCAATCTAGCCAAAGGAATTTTCGCTACCCACATGTCATGTCTTCTTTGGTAACTAATGGACTGACATATCTTTTGGCTCAAAAACTTAGCACGCTATAGTGCAAGGGATGTGTTTACTGGGGACAGCTGGCACACAAGCAGCTCTGCAGATGACCTTTATTTAACTAGCTGCTTTCAGACATCAGCAAACTGGCTGATATATATATATGGAGAGAAAGAGAGAGAGAGAGGCTAAAGCATTGGTCTCATAACTATAGTATTCTAGTTAAAACTAATAGACAAAAGACTATAATATATCAAAGGGTAACCACATTTATATCTGCAAAAGTTCTATCAGTGACTCCAAAGGGTTTTGTTTTTCTTTTTTTTGCCTTACCAGAAAAAGAATAAACTGAATATCAATTAAAGACTAAATTTTGGACATTATATATATATATATATATATATATATTCCTAAGATTTTCATCATGTGTACCAGGATCTCTCATTTGCCACCCAAGTAGGCTCAAGCACTCAATTATCAATCAACAGACACATACTGAGGTCCTGGGAGATGCCAGGTTCTCTGCTGTTTGTTGAGGATTCTTAGTTAAATAAAACACAGTCCCTGTTTTCAAGAAACTTATGTTCTAGTAGATAAGACACGCTAATAAATTAAAATTGTCCTACTTGGTACAAGTATTATTATAACAATAGGGGCACTTGTGGAGCCCTGAGGGGGGAAAGCGTCCTAAAAGAAGTGGCATAAGCTAAATTTTAAAGCATAATCAGGAGATATTAGTCACAGAAAGAGAGGGGTAACCAGAGTGGGGGAACCACATGTGCAAAGGTGTGAAGGCCAACAGTATAACTTGTTCAGTGAGCTGCAAATAGATCACCATGGTGCCAATGGGGTAATCTGGAGGCCACAGACAAGAGTCAAGGCTAGAAAATACTTTAAGATCTCCAAGGGCCTTGTGTGTAAGGAACTTAATTTTTTCCGTGAAAGCTATTGAGAGATTTAAAGAATAAGTCGGAAGGTGACATAACCAGATATGCACTGCAGATCACTCCAGTTGACTTAGAGAGAATGGACCATATACAGAGATACATCAAACTTTGTCACCCAGAGGAAACGCTCTTACATAGCAACCTAATACACTCAAAGAGAGAAACAGAACTAAAGAATAGTTTCATAAAGCAAAATAGAGTTGCACAGCATGTGATGCACTGACATTTTCTATTCTGTTTTATTGTTTAAAATTCTGGTCTCGGCCTATTCAATTGATTTCATAACCCTCTAATGGGATGTGAGCCATGGTTTGAAAAAGCCTTGATAAGAAGAAACAGACTGGAGTCAGGAAGATCAGATAGGAGGTTATTGTGGTAATTCAAGCAATAAGAGATGTGGACCTCAGCTAAGGCAACATAATGAAAAGGATCTGGTAACTTTTGTCTTCTTATTAAAGCTCTATTTATTTCAGTTGCTATAACCTAGTTAAGTAAACTTGGCAGCGTTAGTGCACTTATGAGATAATCATCATCTGAGTGCCTGCCATGTTTCACACTGTGCAAAGAGCTTTACACATATATTAACTCTAATTCTGACTGCAACACTGCAGGGTAGATATTATCTCCATTTTACTGATAGGAACACCAAGAGTCCAGGGAAATTAAGTAGATTTGCAAAGTCATGTTGATAGAAACTAGCAGATAGCTGCACAGCCAATCTATTTAGTGCTAGTTAATTCATATTAACTACTGAGTAGTAATGTGTTGAATGAATACATTGTAGTACTTTGATGCTTATTTAGCTTATTTCTAGCTTTTTGCTACAACACTATCATAGACATTTGGGTGCCTATGTACCAGAGTTCCTTGAAAGGAAAATTCCTGCATTATAAGGTAGGGTTGATTATCTTTAGATATATTTTATCCTTATTAAGGATGCATCCATCAATTACACTCTACTGAGTGCTTTGAACATATAGTTGCTGGATTTTTCTGTAGGCCTTTTCTGCATCTGTGGAAATGATCATATGATTTTGTAATGTAGTTCTATTGGTGTGATAGATTTTTAATGTTTTTTCTAATATTAAACAGTCTTGCATTACTAGAATGAACCCCACTTGTTCATACTTTTTAAAAAAAATGTACCAACAGACTCTGTTTATTATTGAACACACTAATATTTAAATTTATTTGAGATGTTTGTATCAGTATTCATAAGCAAGATTAGTCTATTGTTTCTTTTCTGATGCAATCTTGTGTTAGCTTTGGGGATATAATACCTACTTCATAAAAATAAACTTGAATTTTTTTCTTCTTTTTTACATTCCTGGAATAATTTTAGTAGCATTATAATCATGTCGTCATTAAGGCCGTAGTTGAATTCTCCCATGAAACTATTGGGAGATGGTGCTCTTTCATGGGGGTGTCTTTAGCTAATTTTCCTATTTTTTTAAGGTAATTTGTCTGTGTAGACTATCTCTCCTAGGGTCAATTTTGGTAATTTTCATTAAAAAAAGTTATCTACTTAGTTTAGGCTTTCAAAGTATTTCCATAGAGTTCCAAAGTGTTTCCAAAGAGTCTTAAAATTATTTAAAATTTTCCTCTTTTCATGGTTATTTTTTTTTTATTTTTTCTAATTGTGTATAATATGCTTTCTCCTCTTCTTTCTTGATCAGATCAGTGGCTTTCTATTTTTTTTTTAAATACAGCTTTTGGTTTTATAGTATTTCTGTTTGCTAACTTGTTAATTTATGCTTTTTATTAATTCCTTTCTTGGCTTATTTTGGTTTATTTTGTGCTTTAATTTTTAACATTTTGAATTGAGTTTTTTAATTCTTTATTTTCCATTTTTTTTTAGTCTTACAGATGTAGGATTTAATGGCATAAGTTTCCACATATTACAATGTTTTGTGAGTTTTTTAGGTCATTAATTCCTGGTTTTATTGCATTATGGTAAGAAAATGCTCCTGTAATATATCTAATATTTGGAATTTATGAATTTTTCTATGGCCTACATTAGGCTCAATTTTTCTGCATGTTCCTCACACACTAGAAAATTATATATATATAATTAGATAGCTATATATAATCTATTTAATTACATAGAAAGATATATGCATATACATATATTTGATGATATTTTTTAGTTTTCTATATCAGGGGCTAGTTAGCAAACTACAGTCTGGCCCAGCCTGCTTTTGTAAATAAAGTTTTCTTGGAAAAGAGCCACACCTATTTATTCATGTATTATCTTTGGCTGCTTTGGCACTACAATGTCAGAGTTGAGTACTTGCAATGGGACACTATGGCCCAAAAATCTAAGATATTTACTAGCTGGCCCTTTCCAGAAAATATTTGCTGGCTTTGTCCTATAGCATCATTAATTTTCAGTCTAATCATCTGTTTTGCATTTTTAAAGTGTTAAATTTTTAAAATATTATTAAATTTGGACTATTTCCATTCAATCTCCTGTAGAATGAAAGATGTTTCTGTGAGTATATAAATGTAGGTAACTAATATTTTCATTGTGAATTTTAGCCTTTAGCTTTATAAAGTATCTTTATCTCTTTTTTATTATTCTTGGTTTAAATTCTACCTTGTCAGACATCAAAATTTTGACCATTGCTTTATTTGTCTGTGCTTGATATATCTTTGACAATTATTTTATTTTCAACCATTCTGAATCTCTGTTCTTTGGGTGTGTCTCATATATAACATAGCGTTAGATGTTATTAGATTGCCAATCAGAAAAAAAAATTTATGTCTATTAAACCTTTTTTTATTTTTTGATATGATCAATATTTTGGCTTCAACTCTGCCATATTGTTGTTGCTGTTTTTTATACAGCACATTCTTATTAGTTATCTATTTTATACATATTAGTGTAAATAGGTCAACCCCAATCTCCCAATTCATCCCACCACCACACACCCCCCTGCCGCTTTCCCCCCTTGGTGTCCATACATTTGTTCTCTACACCTGTGTCTCTATTTCTGCCTTGCAGACCAGTTCATCTGTACCATTTTTCTAGATTCCACATATATGTGTTAATATACAATATTTGTTTTCCTCTTTCTCACTTACTTCACTCTGTATGACAGCCTTTAAGTCCATTACGTCTCTACAAATGACCCAGTTTCATTCCTTTTTATGGCTGAGTAATATTCCATTGTATATATATACCACATCTTCTTTATCCATTCATTTGTTGATGGGCATTTAGGCTACTTCCAAGATCTGGCTATTGTAAATACTGCTGCAATGAACATTGGGGTGCATGTGTCTTTTTGAATTATGATATTCTCTGGGTATATAACCAGTAGTGGGATTACTGGGTCATATGGTAATTCTATTTTTCATTTTTTAAAGAACCTCCATACTGTTCTCCATAGTGGCTGTATCAATTTTCATTCCCACTAACAGTGCAAGAGGGTTCGCTTTTCTCCACACCCTCTCCAGCATTTGTTGTCTATAGATTTTCTGATGATGCCCATTCTAACTGGTGTGAGGTTATACCTCATTGTAGTTTTGATTTGCATTTCTCTAATGATTAGTGACATTGATCAGCTTTTCATATGCCTCTTGGCCATCTGTATGTCTTCATTGGAGAAATGTCTGTTTAGGTCTTCTGCCCATTTATTGATTGGGTTGTTTGTTTTTTTAATATTGAGCAGCATGAGCTGTTCTTATATTTTGGAGATTAATCCATTGTCCGTTGATTCGTTTGCAAATATTTTCTCCCATTCTGAGGGTTGTATTTTCATCTTGTTTATGGTTTCCTTTGCTGTGCAAAAGCTTTTAAGTTTCATTAAGTCCCATTTGGTTATTTTTGTTTTTATTTCCATTTCTCTAGGAGGTGGGTCAAAAAAGATCTTGTTGTGATTTATGTCAGAGAGTGTTCTTCCTATGTTTTTCCTCTAAGAGTTTTATAGTGTCCAGTTTTACATTTAGGTCTTTAATCCATTTTGAGTTTTCTTGTGTATGATGTTAGGGAGTGTTCTAATTTCATTCTTGTACATGTAGCTGTCCGGTTTTCCCAGCACACTTATTGAAGAGACTGTCTTTTCTCCATTGTATATCCTTGCCTCCTTTGTCATAGATTAGTTGACCATAGGTGCGTGGGTTTATCTCTGAGCTTTCTATACTGTTCCACTGATCTATATTTCTGTTTTTGTGCCAGTACCATATTGTCTGGATTACTGTAGCTTTGCAGTATAGTCTGAAGTCAGGGAGTCTGATTCCTCCAGCTCCGTTTCTTTCCCTCAAGACTGCTTTGGCTATTCAGGGTCTTTGGTGTCTCCATACAAATTTTAAGATTTTTTGTTCTAGTTCTGTAAAAAATGCCATTGGTAATTTGATAGAGATTTCATTGAATCTGTAGATTGATTTGGGTAGTATAGTCATTTTCAAAATATTGATTCTTCCAATCCAAGAACATGGTATATCTCTCCATCTGTTGGTATCATCTTTAATTTCTTTCATCAGTGTCTTATAGTTTTCTGCATACAGGTCTTTTGTCTCCCTAGGTAGGTTTATTCCTAGGTATTTTATTCTTTTTGTTGCAGTGGTAAATGGGAGTGTTTCCTTAATTTCTCTTTCAGATGTTTCATCATTAGTGTATAGGAATGCAAGAGATTTCTGTGCATTAATTTTGTATCCTGCTACTTTACCATATTCATTGATTAGTTCTAGTAGTTTTCTGGTGGCATCTTTAGGATTCTCTATGTATAGTTTCATGTCATCTGCAAACAGTGACAGTTTTACTTCTTCTTTTCCAATTTGTATTCCTTTTATTTCTTTTTCTTCTCTGATTGCCATGGCTATAACTTCCAAAACTATGTTGAATAATAGTGGCGAGAGTGGACATCCTTGTCTTGTTCCTGATCTTAGAGGAAATGCTTTCAGTTTTTCACCATTGAGAATGATGTTTGCTGTGGGTCTGTCATATATGGCCTTTAACATGTTAAGTTTCCCTCTATGCCCACTTTCTGGAGAGTTTTTATCATAAATGGGTGTTGAGTTTTGTCAAAAGCTTTTTCTGCATCTACTGAGGTGATCATATGGTTTTTATTCTTCCATTTGTTAATATGGTGTATCACATTGATTGATTTGCATATATTGATGAATTCTTGCTTCCCTGAGATAAACCCCAATTGATCATGGTTTATGACCCTTTTAATGTGTTGTTGGATTCTGTTTGCTAGTATTTTGTTGAGGATTTTTGCATCTATAATCATCAGTGATATTGGTCTGCAATTTTCTTTTTTTGTAGTATCTTTGTTTGGTTTTGGTATCAGGATGATGGTGGCCTCGTAGAATGAGTTTGGGAGTGTTCCTTCCTCTGCAGTTTTTTTGGAAGAGTTTTAGAAGGATGGGTGTTAGCTCTTCTCTAAATGTTTGAAAAAATTCACCTGTGAAGCCGTCTGGTCCTGGACTTTTGTTTGTTGGAATATTTTTAATCACAGTTTCAATTTCATTACTTGTGATTGGTCTCTTCATATTTTCTATTTCTTCCTGGTTCAGTCTTGGAAGGTTATACCTTTCTAAGAATTTGTCCATTTCTTCCAGGTTGTCTATTTTATTGGCATAGAGCTGCTTGTAGTAGTCTCTCATGATGTTTTGTATTTCTGCGGTGTCCATTGTAATTTCTCCTTTTTCATTTCTAATTTTATTGTTCTGAGTCCTCTCCTTGTGTTTCTTGATGAGTCTGGCTAAAGGTTTATCAATTTTGTTTATAGTCTCAAAGAACCAGCTTTTAGTGTTATTGATCTCTGCTATTGTTTTCTTTGTTTCTATTTCATTTATTTCTGTTCTGATCTTTATGACTGTTTTCCTTCTACTACATTTGGTTTTGTTTGTTCTTCTTTCTCTAGTTCCTTTAGGTGTAAGGTTAGATTGTTTATTTGAGATTTTTCTAGTGTCTTGATGTAGGATGTATTGCTATAAACTTCCTTCTTAGAACTGCTTTTGCTGTATCCCATACGTTTTGGATGTTCTCATTGTCATTTGTGTCTAGGTATTTTTTGATTTCCTTTTTGATTTCTTCAGTGATCTCTTGGTTATTTAGTAAAGTATTGTTTAGCCTCCATATGTTTGGGTTTTTTTACGGTTTTTTCCCTGTAATTTATTTCTGATCTCATAGCGTTGTGCTCAGAAAAGATGCTTGATATGATTTCAATTTTCTTAAATTTACCAAGGCTTGATTTGTGACCCAAGATGTGATCTGTCCTGGAAAATGTTCTGTGTGTACCTGAGAAGAAAGTGTAATCTGCTGTTTTCGGATGGAATGTCCCATGAATATCAATTATATCTATCTGGTCTATTGTGTCATTTAAAGCTTGTGTTTCCTTATTAATTTTCTGTCTTGATGATCTGTCCATTCGTATAAGTGAGGTATTAAAGTCCCCCACTATTATTGTGTTACTATTTCCTCTTTTATAGCTGTTAGCATTTGCCTATGTATTGAGGTGTTCCTATGTTGGGTGCATATATATTTGTAATTGTTATATCTTCTTCTTGGATTGATCCCTTGATCATTATGTAGTGTTCTTCCTTGTCTCTTGTAACATTCTTTATTTTAAAGTCTATTTTATCTGATATGAGTATTGCTACTCCAACTTTCTTTTGATTTCCATTTGCATGGAATATCTTTTTCCATCCCCTCACTTTCAGTCTGAATGTGTCCCTAGGTCTGAAGTGGGTCTCTTGTGGACAGCACATATATGGGTCTTGTTTTTGTATCCATTCAGTGAGCCTCTGTCTTTTGGTTGGAGCATTTAATCCATTCACATTTAAGGTAATTATCAATATGTATGTTCCTATGACCATTTTCTTAATTGTTTTGGGTTTGTTTTTGTAGGTCCTTTTCTTCTCTTGTGTTTCCCACTTAGAGAAGATCCTTTAGCATTTGTTGTAGGGCATGTTTGATGGTGCTGAATTTTCTTAGCTTTTGCTTGTTTGTAAAGCATTTGATTTATCCATCGAATCTGAATGAGATCCTTGCCAGGTAATCTTGGTTGTAGGTTCTTCCCTTTCATCACTTTAAATATGTCATGCCACTCCCTTCTGGCTTGTGGAGTTTCTGCTGAGAAATCAGCTGTTAACCTTATGGGAGTTCCCTTGTATGTTATTTGTCATTTTCCCCTTGCTGCTTTCGATAATTTTTCTTTGCCTTTAATTTTTGCCAGTTTGATTACTATGTGCCTTGCCATGTTTCTCCTTGGGTTTATCCTGTATGGGACTCTGTGTGCTTCCTGGACTTGGGTAGATATTTCCTTTCCCATGTTAGGGAAGTTTTCAACTATAATCTGTTCAAATATTTTCTCGGGTACTTTCTCTCTCTCTTCTCCTTCTGGGACCCCTTTAATGCGACTGTTGGTGCATTTAATGTTGTCTCAGAGGTTTCTTAGGTTGTTTTCATTTCTTTTCATTCTTTTTTCTTTATACTGTCCCACAGCAGTGAATTCCACCATTCTATCTTCCAGGTCACTTATCCATTCTTCTGCCTCAGTTATTCTGTTATTGATTCCTTCTAGTATATTTTTCATTTCAGTTATTGTATTGTTCATCTCTGTTTGTTCCTTAATTCTTCTAGGTCTTTGTTAAATATTTCTTGCATCTTCTCGATCTTTGACTCCATTCTTTTTCCAAGGTCCTGGATCATCTTCACTATCATTATTCTGAATTCCTTTTCTGAAAGGTTGCCTATCTCCACTTCATTTAGTTGTTTTCTGGGGTTTCATCTTTTTCCTTCATGTGGTACATAGCCCTCTGCCTTTTCATCTTGTCTCTCTATCTGTGAATGTGGTTTTTGTTCCACAGGCTGCAGGATTGTAGTTCTTCTTGCTTCTGCTGTCTGCCCTCTGGTGGATGAGGCTATCTAAGAGGCTTGTGCAAGTTTCCTGATGGGAGGGACTGGTGGTGGGTAGAGCTGGCTGTTGCTCTGGTGGGCAGAGCTCAGTCATACTTTAATCCACTTGTCTGCTGATGGGTGGGGATGGGTTCCTCCCTGTTGGTTGTTTGGCCTGAGGCGACCCAACACTGGAGCCTACCTAGCTCTTTGGTGGGGCTAATGGTGGACTCTGGGAGGGCTCACGCCAAGGAGTACTTCCCAGAACTTCTGCTGCCAGTGTCCTTGTCCTCATGGTGAGCCAGGTCACCCCCCGCCTCTGCAGGAGACCCTCCAACACTAGCAGGTAGGTCTGGTTCAGTCTCCTATGGGATCACTGGTCCTTCCCCTGTGTCCTGATGCGCACACTACTTCGTGTGCATCCTCCAAGAGTGGAGTCTCTGTTTCCTCCAGTCCTGTCAAAGTCCTGCAATCAAATCCCGCTAGACTTCAAAGGCTGATTCTCTGGGAATTCACCTTCCCATTGCCGGACCCCCAGGTTGGGAAGCGTGACGTGGGCTTCAGAACCTTCACTCCAGTGGGTGGACTTCTGTGGTATAACTGTTCTTCAGTTTGTGAGTCACCCACCCAGTGGTTATGGGATTTGATTTTACTGTGATTGCTCCCCTCCTACCATCTCATTCTGGCTTCTCCTTTGTCTTTGGATGTGGGGTATCTTTTTTGGTGAGTTGCAGTGTCTTCCTGTCAATGATCGTTCAGCGGTTAGCTGTGATTCCAGGGCTCTTGCAAGAGGGAGTGAGCACACATCCTTCTACTCTGCCATCTCGAACCAATCTCTGCCATATTGTTTTATGTTATATAATATACTTAACAACCTCCACTTTTTGGTTATTTCCTATTTGGTCCCCACTATGAGCAATATTACAAGATAATAACCTCTTTTCTTTTCCTTGCATTTCCCCCAGCATCTGGTTTGAAATAATATTAATTACTCCTAATAATAACCATAAAGTAATTAGTAAGCTTTTTATACGTTTCGTATATTTTTCTTATTTTCCTTATACTTTGATACTAATGGTATATCATAATTTTCAGACTATGTAGCGACTGCATACTACACTTTCTCTTATATAACTACCATTTGGTATTAGTTCTACGTGTAAATATATTTTTAGTATTTATCACCAGCACTTTTGTCAGATAAAATAGACTTTAAAATAAAGAATGTTACAAGAAACAAGGAAGGACGCATGTAATGATCAAGGGATCAATCCAGGAAGAAGATATGACAATTATAAATATATATGCAGCCAACATAGGAGCACCTCAATACATAAGGCAACTGCTAACAGCTCTAAAAGAGGAAATCGACAGCAACACAATAATAGTGGGAGACTTTAACACCTCACTTACAGCAATGAGCAGATCATCCAAACAGAAAATTAATAAGGAAACAGAAGCTTTAAATGACACAATAGACCAGATAGATTTAATTGATATTTATAGGACATTCCATCCGAAAACAGCAGATTACACTTTCTTCTCAAGTGTGCATGGAACATTCTCCAGGATAGATCACATCCTGGGTCACAAATCAAGCCTCAGTAAATTTAAGAAAATTGAAATCATATCAAGCATCTTTTCTGACCACAACGCCATGAGAGTAGAAATCAATTACAGGGAAAAAAATGTAAAAAACACAAACACATGGAGGCTAAACAATATTCTACTAAATAACTAAGAGATCACTGAAGAAATCAAAGAAGAAGTCAAAAAATACCTAGAGACAAATGACAATGAAAACACGATGATCCAAAACCTATGGGATGCAGCAAAAGCAGTTCTAAGAGGGAAGTTTATAGCTATATAAGCCTACCTCAAGAAACAAGAAAAATCTCAAATAAACAATCTAACGTTCCACCTAAAGGAACCAGACAAAGAAGAACAAACAAAACCCAAAGTTAGCAGAAGGAAAGAAATCATAAAGATCAGAGCAGAAATAAATGAAATAGAAACAAAGAAAACAATAGCAAAGATCAATAAATCTAAAAGCTGTTCTTTGAGAAGATAAACAAAATTGATAAACCATTAGCCAGACTCATCAAGAAAAAGAGGGAGAGGACTCAAATCAATAAAATTAGAAATGAAAAATGAGACGTTACAACAGACACTGCAGAAATACAAAGCATCCTAAGAGACTACTACAAGCAACTCTATGCCAATAAAATGGACAACCTGGAAGAAATGGACAAATTCTTAAAAAGGTATAACCTTCCAAGACTGAACCAGGGAGAAATAAAAAATATGAACAGACCAAAAATACAAGTAATGAAATTGAAACTGTTATTAAAAATCTTCCAACAAACAAAAGTCCAGGACCAGATGGCTTCACAGGTGAATTCTATCACACATTTAGAGAATAGCTAACATCCATCCTTCTCAAACTCTTCCAAAACTTTGCAGAAGAAGGAACACTCCCAAACTCATTCCATGAGGCCACCATCACCCTGATACCAAAACTATATAAAAAAATAAAACTACAGGCCAATATCATTGATGAACATAGATGCAAAAATCCTTAACAAAATACTAGCAAACAGAATCCAGCAGCATGTGAACAGGATCATACACCATGATCAAGTGGGATTTATCCCAGAGATGCAAGGATTCATCAATATAGGCAAATCAATCAACGTGATACACCATATTAACAAACTGAAGATGAAAAACCATACGATCATCTCAATAGATGCAGAAAAAGCTTTTGACAAAATTCAACACCCATTTATGATAAAAACTCTCCAGAAAGTGGGCATAGAGGGAAACTACTTAAACATAATAAAGGCCATATATGACAAACCCACAGCAAACATCATTCTCAATGGTGAAAAACTGAAAGCATTTCGTCCAAGACCAGGAACAAGACAAGGATGTCCACTCTCACCACTATTATTCTACATAGTTTTGGAAGTCCTAGCCACGGCAATCAGAGAAGAAAAAGAAATAAAAGGAATACAAACTGGAAAAGAAGAAGTAAAACTGTCACTGTTTGCAGATGACATGATGCTATACACAGAGACTCCTAAAGATGCCACCAGAAAAGTACTAGAGCTAATCAATGAATTTGGTAAAGTTGCAGGATACAAAATTAATGCACAGAAATCTCTTGCACTCCTGTACACTAATGATGAAACATCTGAAAGAGAAATTAAGGAAACACTCCCATTTACCATTGCAACAAAAAAAATAAAATACCTAGGAATAAACCTACCTAGGGAGACAAAAGACCTGTATGCAGAAAACTATAAGACACTGATGAAAGAAATTAAAGATGATACCAACAGATGGAGAGATATACCATGTTCTTGGATTGGAAGAATCAATATTTTGAAAATGACTATACTACCCAAATCAATCTACAGATTCAATGAAATCTCTATCAAATTACCAATGGCATTTTTTACAGAACTAGAACAAAAAATCTTAAAATTTGTATGGAGACACAAAAGACCCCGAATAGCCAAAGCAGTCTTAAGGGAAAAAATGGAGCTGGAGGAATGAGACTCCCTGACTTCAGACTATACTGCAAAGCTACAGTAATCCAGACACTATGGTACTGGCACAAAAACAGAAATATAGATCAATGGAACAAGATAGAAAGCCCAGAGATAAACCCACGCACCTATGGTCAACTAATCTATGACAAAGGAGGCAAGGACATACAATGGAGAAAAGATAGTCTCTTCAATAAGTGGTGCTGGGAAAACCAGACAGCTACATGTAAAAGAATGAAATCAGAACACTCCCTAACACCATACACAAAAATAAACTCAAAATGGATTAGAGACCTTAATGTAAGACCGGGCACTATAAAACTCTTTAGAGGAAAACATAGGAAGGACATTCTTTGACATAAATCACAGCAAGATCTTTTTTGATCCACCTCCTAGAGTAATGGAAATACAAACAAAAATAAACAAATGGGACCTAATGAAACTTAAAAGCTTTTGCACAGCAAAGGAAACCGTAAACAAGATGAAAATACAACCCTCAGAATGGGAGAAAATATTTGCAAACGAATCAATGGACAAAGGATTAATCTCCAAAATATAAAAACAGCTCATGCAGCTCAATATTTAAAAAACAAACAACCCAATCAATAAATGGGCAGAAGACCTAAACAGACATTTCTCCAAAGAAGACATACAGATGGCCAAGAGGCATATGAAAAGCTGCTCAATGTGACTAATTATTAGAGAAATGCAAATCAAAACTACAATGAGGTATCACCTCACACCAGTTAGAATGGGCATCATCAGAAAATCTACAAACAACAAATGCTGGAGAGGGTGTGGAGAAAAGGGATCCCTCTTGCACTGTTGGTGGGAATGTAAATTGATACAGCCACTATGGAGAACAGTATGGAGGTTCCTTAAAAAACTAAAAATAGAACTACCATATGACCCAGCAATCCCACTACTGGGCATATACCCAGAGAAAACCATAATTCAAAAAGAAATATGCACCCCAATGTTCATTGCAGCACTATTTACAATAGCCAGGTCATGGAAGCAACCTAAATGCCCATTGACAGATGAATGGATAAAGTGGCACATATATACAATGGAATATTACTCAGCCATAAAAAGGAACGAAATTGGGTCATTTGTAGAGACGTGGATGCATCTAGCGACTGTCATACAGAGTGAAGTAAGTCAGAAAGAGAATAACAAATACCGTATGGTAACACATATATATGGAATCTAAAAAAAAAAAAAAAAAAGGTTCTGATGAACCTAGGGGCAGGACAGGAATAAAGATGCAGACATAGAGAATGGACTTGAGGCCACGGGGAGGGGGAAGGGTAAGCTGGGACAAAGTGAGAGAGTAGCATTGACATATATACACTACCAAATGTAAAATAGATAGCTAGTGGGAAGCAGCCACATAGCACAGGGAGATCAGCTCGGTGCTTTGTGACCACCTAGAGGGGTGGGATAGGGATGGTGGGAGGAAGATGCAAGGGGGAGGTTATATGGGGATATATGTATATGTATAACTGATTCACTTTGTTATAAAGCAGAAACTAACACACCATTGTAAAGCAATTATACTCCAATAAAGATGTTAAAAAATAAATAAATAAAAATTTAATTTTGAAATAAAAATACATATGAACAAGGTCAGATTGACACAACACTTATTAACCCCCCTGGCTATATAAACAATGCCCCTAACCTTTGTGAGCTTCTGTGCTAAAATTTGGGGGTTGGCTTTTTAAGCTTAATTTAAAAAGAAAATATAAGCCTATAATTTTGATGAAAATGCAGTTTTATTGTGTCCCTTTGATAGTAAAATAATCTTAAATTTTAGAACTTTCTTTTATCTTGAATTGAAACCAGCTTTAGAAAAATAGAGAAAGGAAGGGGAGGAGAATCTTTTTCCTTAGTATCAAATCTACAGATGTGGAATCAAAGCCTGTGTCTATAAGACAATTACATTGTTGAGTATATGCTTCTCTTGTTTCTTCCACATCTTACAGTAAAAAACCTAGGAGAAGACCTTAGGAAGAGACCTAGGTGTTACTCACTGATGGCCAGTTAAGAAGCCTTTATGTAAAAACTCAGAAGAGATGAACAAGAGGGCTTGAAATATATCTTCTAATGTAGTTTCAGAGGGTAGTGGCAGCTCTACTTAAAAACTAAAGGTATACAATTTGAAACCTTTGTCCCATACATCATTCTCAACAGTTTTTTGCATTAACAATCCAGAACTCTGGTTCATGCAAATCTGATGATTCTAATTGAAACATTCAAAAAATCAGTATAAAGAGATATAGTCTATGATATCCACTTTTGTTCGAGGAAAACTATACAGAAAATACCCTAGTAGGAGCAATTTAAATATTCTATATTCATAGGTGATGTAAAAAAGAAAAAAAGAAAATGAGCATTTGGACTTTCCTACATCATCTTATTTCTACAAATATCTCCCAGCTTCAAATTAAGGTTCACATACAAAAACAACTGCTAATTGCTTCACTAAAATGACTTCATTAAATTTTCCCATGCAATTCCTTTAACACAAAATCTATACACTAAATGAAGGATTCTAATTATATAGGATAAAGGGTGTGTCTGTAATGTTTCATAGAGAATATAATCAAGTTAAGTAAACAAGGAAAAAAATCATAAAGACCGAAAAAACACCAGAATTTTTTTTTTAAAAAGAGAGGATATGAAAGAAAAGATAAATAATGAAGCTAACAAAAATCTACAGTGTGGGTCTTCTACTATATGCTCCCCAAAGTGGGTTAAAATACATCCATTCCAATCAAGAATAGCCAATTATGTAAATCTGTACTCTTAACATAGAACGTTAACTGAGGCCGTGAGAAAGAAGGAGCAGATGGAGAGACCCTTGGGAGAGCTGGTGTAAATAAAAACTCCTAAGGCAGAAAGGATCCTTTCACTCAAGGGAAAAATCCAATCTTTTGTTTTCTCTTTGTGCACTTAGAGTGCAATACAAATGTGCAACAAGGAGTTGGGTCCATCAGGATATTCAACCTTCCAAAACAGTGTCCAGCTCCACAGTTAATAGTTTAGTATGGTCCATTTCTTGGAGAAAAGAAGATTCTCCTTTTAGAGGGCCATTTTGTACCAATTACACTCATCTCTGAATTCAGAGCTCAAACTCACTTTATAGCTAGTAGGCCAGAGATCTCAGCCACTTTCTCATGGGCCTTACCAACCACAGCAGGTGGCAGTAACACAGTGATGCTCTTTTGGACATGATCATGATGGTGGTAATGTATTTCACTGCTAATATTCATACCATCATCCTCTATGGAGTAGGAGGAAGAAAAGGAGTTGGGTGGTATTTTATCTTACATATCATTTTTTTCATGGACAGCTCTTATCCTGCAGTCCCCATTTTTTTTCCCCATTGCCTTCTCTCTGCCCTTTCCATCTTTATCCTTTACTACCTCTCCAGTGCCTCCTCATCTTGCTTCTCATGAACTAAAATAGACAGCCTAGTAGGTATTCTCCCCTACATTTCTCCCTGGTCATTGAAACTATTGAAGGGAGGATTTGCCTTATCAGACACAAAAATATTCTAGAAAGGTACTGCTAATAAAAGACTATGGTCTTGGAATAGACAGATAAGTTAGTGGAATAAAAAACAGTGAAGAGAAATAAATCCTAATATAAACTGGAGTTTAATATGTAACTAAGGTGATATTTCAATAAGTGGGAAGAGGTAGTTCATTTCATAAATGGAGCTTGAACATAAGTCACCCTTTCAAAGCGTACAATTAAGCAAGCCATTTATTTTTATTTTTATTTTAAACTTTCATGGAAAACTACCAAAGGAAACCTGGAGTGCAGAATGACTGTTTACTCAAGCAGAGGATAGAAACACAGAAGCATCAGAAGCTTATCCTTAAAGTAAAGGCACAGTTGAAAGATGAAACACTAAACATCTGTGGTTACTGGTGCCACGTAGAAACATTCTTGGTGAAGAAGGTCAAACAACAGGATAGTCAAAATATATTTCACCTGGAGCTTCTTGTCATTTAACCTAAATGAAACTCTCCTTTTCCTGATTACTCCCCCATTGCAGGAACAAACAATATTAGAAGACCATGGCTAAGAATTTGATTGACACCTCATTCTAGAAAGATTTTCTACCTCCAGGAATCCTCTCTTTTCAATGGCTCTAAACCAGATGTTCCAGAGAGCACCAATCTCATCCCCCTAGAGGTGTGCATTGTGGCAATCCTGGCCACATGAGGTTTAAATACTGAAAATGAAAATCAGCAAATATTAAACTGATGATTTTTACCTTTTCCTTTAATGCATCTTTCACTGCAGTTTTTCATCCTGGAGGTCAAGCTATGAGAAATATTACCCCATAGCAGGAGAGGGTGAAATTTCACTTCTTAGGGAGATTTTAGGCTTAAAAACCAGGTTTTGTGGAAAGAGAAGCTTTGCTAAATTCCTTTGTCTCCTTCTTTAGCGTATCGAGAGCAATCCTGGAGGGCCCAGGTAGTGGCCTTCTGTAGTATAGAGATGATATCCCCAGTACCCTTGTTTAAGGCTTAGCTAGAGTCAAGAGGAAGAAGTGGTTAAAGGAAAATCCTATTCCTTCATCTCCTTCCTGAGGAAGACAAAGGGAAACCTAGGTGGGAGAAAGTAGCAATGGAACACGTGTTTCCTGACTGCCCCTCTAGGCTTTGTTCCCAAGGGTGGGAGGCACGCGAGGTAACACAGAAGTCAAGCTGCTCCTCTTAGGTTGCCAGACAGCCACCTGAGCTGGACCCCAAAAGGACACGGCATCGAGGTAATATAACAGAGAAGCCCTGGGCTTTACTGCTGAGATGATCTCAGCCCCCAGGTGGCCCACACACTGAGCTGGGAGAGTGGGCTGCCAGGGACCTTATGGGACACGGCTAGGTGACCTTGCAAAGGCAGAGGAGGGTAGGGCAGGAGGGGGATGTTTCACAGCCCGTGAGAGCTATGGGAAGGCCAAATCAGCAAGAGGAAGGTGGCCCAGGCTCCATGGGGACATTCTAAGCCAAAAGAAGCCATGCACTTTCCAGCTGCAGATATGAAGCCAGTAAGGAAAGAGTACCCAGGGGGCCAAAGGACAGTGCCAAGGAGCTGGCTGCTACAAGCCACTGCACGGGTGAGCCAGAGGCCAGGGCCATTTCCTCCCAATGACCCACAAAGCCAGACGCCATTGAAAGGAGAGAAACCTGGGGAGGAAGAGACTTTCCAAAGACTGAGCATTTTTGTTTGAAAGTCTTTGTTCTACCTGAAAAAGAGTAAGTAAATGATTGGGACAAAAGTAAAACTTTAAACCGCTTTAGGCCCTCAGTTAATTTTTGTTTTCCTGCTAAACAGCCAGTGAGGGCACAGGGAAATGCCGGCTAAATCACAAACAAAAGTAGTTAATTTTCACTGCAAAACCACGTGGCAGTGCACGTTCAACCTCTGCCTGGGCAGCTCAGCTCCCTGGTCTGTTTCTGGATTTTCAGAGAAGCAGCTCCAGGGCTCACTAAGAACCACCTTCAGGGGTTTGAAGAAGAACCCAAAGAAGACGATGCTAACTACCATCAGAACGTATATTCTTCTTAACCCACTCCCAGAGAAATTCAGGCACAGAAAAAAAACACTTCTAAACAATTTTGCTATCAACAAGTAATGAGCTGTGCAGCGTGAAAGAGCACGTGCAGAAACCTCTCCTCCCCACTCCTCTATTCGCTGTTTCCAACCTCTTTCCACGTCTCCTTGGTTAGGCATTGAATCTTGGCTAAAGAAGATATTCTGATTTTTTTTTTTTTCCTTTTTCTTCTCAAACCACAGTAACTCACACAGGAGCCAAACCCCTTAACTGAAGAATAAGTTATGGCGCAGCTGCTAGTGTTTTAAACAAAATCACTTGGGAGATGGGGGCTGGGAGCCAGGAGGTCAGAAGTTGACTTCTGAGTAATGTATGCGGGGGCCTCCTCCCCAGGCTGGCCTGCTGGGTTATCACATTACCCCAAGGCCTGTGCCAAGGCTAGGGACAATGCTGCCTGGACCCTATTCGTCCCCTCCGTGGACTCAGCAGAGCCCGCAGAGCGGTGGGGCTCTCCGCTCTAAGGACACTTGCCCTGCGGAAGGGCTCATGTTTCAGTGGTGGAAGGGTTACTGAGATGTAAGAGGTTCTGTGACCTCAGTGAAGAGAGGCCATGTTGCTTGGATAAGTGATCCTTAAGCACATCATGTGGATCAACTGAAGGCAACCGGGCTCCCCAACAAAAGCTCTAAGCGGCGCTTAGCAAGGCAAGGTCCAAGCAACACAATACAGAAGGATGACTCATTAAAGACTTTGTGCACACACGCTTGGCCTGTCCTCTCTGCTTATAGATCCCACACATGACACTGAATGCCCCTCCTAGGCTACCTTGACAGCTGGGCAGGCTCTAGGCCGTGGTGTCGAACCCAGGTGTGAATGATTAAGAGCTGGCCTGCCACTGCAGACAGCGGGACCAAAACAACACCAGCTGGGAACGGCTTCTGCAGTAGGACTTCCAGATCTATATGCTGGGTGTCACTGGAGGCAAAGTGGAGCCCAGACTGGCAAAAACCGTTTCTCCTTTTCCTGTTACAGAGAAAGTTTCAGCTGCTCTATAGAAAAAGAGACAGTCAGGAGAACGCGCCCCCCCAGGAGACTGGCAGTGAGTGTCCGGAACATAGTGTCCGGGCGCTGGCTTGAGGGAAAGTGCTTTAGGTGGAGAGAGCTGCCGCTGTGTTGGAGAACCCACGTCCTAGTGATGGCCCTTCCTCCTCCTGCCTTGCCGGGTGTGTGGACCAGAGCAAGCTGTCCAATGTCAGTATGCATGGGGTCAGCGGCTGGTGCTGCCTTGCAAAGAACTGTGCCCACTCCCTCCAGCATCCTGTGTGTCTGTGGGAAGCCTGGGATCTGTGAGCTGAGGGAACCTCTGTGGTCTACACATGGGCCTCCTTGGGGATACACTGCGCTGGCAGAGTGAACAGGCTCGTGAAAACTTCTGTGGTGTGGTAAACTGTGGTCGACTTGGCAAGGCTTCTCTGCATATGAATCAACAACATAAGTGTCACTCCACTCAATTCAAAAAATACTTCCAGCAGAATTTCCCAAATGGTTTATAACAGTACATGCTCAATATTTTGCATTTCAAGAGTCAGCTTTCTCCTGGAAGACTATAAGGTATACCAAAAACCATACAAAATCCCCCATATCATATATGCTTTTTACTATGGCTCTAACTGTACAACATCTAATAACTTTTCTCCCAGATAAAGAAAATTTAATCCACTCATCTTCCATCTACTATCTTTTCAGTTTCAATGGGGAAAGAAAAGCAAAAGTGGAAAACAAATTACTTTTGTTTTAAGAGAATTAATATAGTTAAGAAAGTATGCCCTTCTAAACTGGTCATGATAGGCCCCTGCCTGGCTTCAACAGTGGATACTGTATCAAACGTTATAGCACGTTATAGCATTTTTGCTGATGAACATGCCCCACTGAATTTCTAACCATTCATTTGTGAAATTCTACTTTTTAAAACTTGACAAGACTTGTTTGGTTACTGAATTATATCCTCTTCTGAATTTCTTCCTTCTGAAAGGTTTTCTTTCTTTCTTAAAGGGATATTATCCTTGCTTTGCACAGCTTTCTTAATAGTCAGATGTTCTCAATATACTTCACAGCTCCATCTATCCCCACTGGTTAATTTTCACATCTGAATGGTATATGGTAAAGGCCAATTTCGCAATCAGAAGGTGTTGCCTTAAAAACAATTTACTAGAGAAGGAAAGGGAATCTGGTGTCAGAGCAGGTCTGACCGAGGCTCTGCATTTTAGTTGGAGGCTTTTACCCCCTTGGTTTCTCTTAAAAGGGTCAAATGAGATACAAACCAAAGGGCCACCGGTCCATCCTCCTGAGACGTGATTGTTTATGCCCAGCAGACAGAAAGGACTTCATGAAACAATGCTTGTTGCATCCCACTCCTTGTTGGTCTACACAGAAATTTAAATATAGAAACCATCTTCCAGGGCCAGGAAGGAAAATAGGGTTTTTTTTTGTTTTTTTTTTTAATATAGAACTATCTGGCCAACATTTAGGGTATATGTCATTTTTATTGTCATATTCCGTATACCCACAAATCCCAAAGTGTGTTCCATATTGAGATTTTGGCTGCTATTAAGACCACAACTTTGGAACAGAAAGGCCTGCCTCCTTTCATAGAAGCAGGAGAGAGAAAGAATAGAGGCCTCAAATGTATCTATTTATACTGATCTTACTAATCATTACTACTGATCTTTAATATTGAGCTTCAATTATTTTTTCACCTATTTCTTATTATGGGAAATTCTTATGCCATAAACAATCACTTAATTCTCTTTGCTTCTACCTAGGATATTAATTGCTTTTTTTTTTTTTTGCTAAAAATCAGTAGTTTCTAAAGTTCATGACCCTTCAGTCACATTACCCTCCTAGGATTCTTAACTTGGGGTTTACTTGGATGGGGAAAAAAAATTTGTAGTGGTATCAGTGACTTTAACAGTATAAATTACAGATTTTTTATATCATGTAAAAACTGTACATACAGAGGAATTATTTATGCTCATTGCTGTGTTCAAATCAGGTAATTTTTATAAAAACTCACTGGTAGCTATTGTTTTTAGCTTATTTATAAAAGGGCAAATTTATCACCATACTACAGATTTTTTTAAATTTTTGGTAATTGCATGTCACAATAATCCTATGCATTTTACTTTATGCATTTAATTTTTTTCTGAAAAGTAAAACAAATTAGCATTATTCTGAGAGAGAGAGTCCACAGGCATTGCCAGACTGCTGAAGGAGATAGTGGCACACAGACACACGAAAGCTAAGAAATCACATACCAAGCCTACATGATTGGTGGTGCAGCCCTGGTGATATATGAAGAAGGATTCGAAGGAGCTAGGGAAAGAGGGCCTCCTTAGTTATCAATGTTGGCCATACGTGGGGGGAAAATACAGGGATGTGTGCTACGTATATGCTATTCCCAACTCCAACACCGATGGGCAATATTTACATATTTGTTGGGGCGGGGGGGAATAATGAGCTACATTATGGTTCAATCATCATAAAAAAATGCTAATTTCTTTTAAGTCCACTAACTATTGCCAAACATTCTATAAGCAAAATTCATGCAGCTAATTCCATTGTAAGGATACTTTTAAAACCCTACAAAATGCTTCTTTACTTTGAGGCCAATCCAGGAACAACAATGTGAAACAACTTCTCATTTTCCATAGAAATGTTCATCATTTTTTTAAAAAAAATCTCATCTAAGGCCTTAAATTGAGACTGCCTTGTTTTTGCATAAACTGCTCCCAATCTTGTCACATATTTTTGTGGGTTTGTGCTGCCAGTGATAGAAGTCTCATAGTCATTTCAAATATAAAACCTTCTCATGAAGTTCATTTCAAAATCGTTGTAGTGGAGAAGTCACCTATTAAATCACCCCCTCAGCAGATAGGGTGCCGGCCATGTGGTCTGGAATGGAGTACTTAGCAAGGAGTAGCTAAGGAGAAGGGAAGTAATTGAAGTAATTCGTGGCACTTGCACATTTGAAAGCATTTTACTACATTTCCTGACCAAGCAGAGGCCCTCTTGCTGATTTAAAAAAAAAAAAAAAAAGGTGGGCATTTGAAAATGTAATACATAGAAAAATGGAAAGGTACAGTTAGGGAGTGGTCGATACTAGAAGAACTGTCAGGAAGTGGGACCTGGGGCTTCCAGACACTTGAGGCCCAAAGAGAAAGTACTTGTGAAATTTATAGCAGTCACTTTCTCCATCTTATTATATCCTTCACTATCCTTTTTTTTTTTTAAACATCTTTATTGGAGTATAATTGCTTTACAATGGTGTGTTAGTTGTTGCTGTATAACAAAGTGAATCAGCTACACATATACATATATCCTCATATCTCCTCCCTCTTGCGTCTCCCTCCCACCCTCCCTATCCCACCCCTCTAGGTGGTCACAAAGCACCGAGCTGATCTCCCTGTGCTATGCGGCTGCTTCCCACTAGCTATCTATTTTACATTTGCTAGTGTATATATGTCCATGCCACTCTCTCACTTCATCCCAGCTTACCCTTCCCCCTCCCTGTGTCCTCAAGTCCATTCTCTACGTCTGCGTCTTTATTCCTGTCCTGCCCCTAGGTTCTTCAGAACCTTTTTTTTTTTTTTTAGATTCCATATATATGTGTTAGCATACGGTATTTGTTTTTCTCTTTCTGACTTACTTCACTCTGTATGACAGACTCTAGGTAAATCCACCTCACTACAAATAACTCGATTTCGTTTCTTTTTATGGCTGAGTAATATTCCACTGTCCTTCACTATTCTTTTCTACCTCCTATTCCTTTCCCTTCTCCTGTCTCCATTATTTTCTCCTCTAAATTTGCAAACCCTCTCTCTCTCTCTTTCATCTTCTCTATTTTTTGTTCTCTCCTCTCCCTCTCTTCCGACAAGAAAATCCCACTTTTGAAAAGGAAGTAGTCAAAAAATCTCTGAGGTTGTAGTGTTTGCATGACATGTCATTTCCCATTCTTTTGCTTTCAAACAACCTATGTCTTTATATTTGAAGTGTGTCTCTTGTTAACAGTATATATTTGGGTCATGCATGTGTGAACACAGGTGTGTTTTAATCTATTCTAATAATCTCTTTTAATTGGAATGTTTAGACCACTTACAGCAAATGTAATTATTGATAAAATTGGGATTAGCTCTACAATTTTGCTATCTGTTTTCAAATTATCTAATCTGTTCTTTGGTCTTTTATTCTTCTCTTCCTTACTTTCTTCAAATTAAGCAAATATTTTTATTATTCATTATATTTCTTCAATTGTCTTTTTAGCTATATCTTTTGCATTATTTTTAATGATTACACTGGAGGTTAGAATATGCACACCTAACTGATTATAATTTACCTTGGATATTTTATGATATCACAAACGTTTTTACCACCTGCTCTGCCTTTTGGTATTGTTGTCATATATATTACTTCTGCATGTTATAAAAATCACAAAGCATTGTTATTTTGTTGTATATATATATTTTAACTGACTTTTATGTTCACCCACATATGTATCCTTTCTGATACTTTTCCTTTCTTGTTAATATAGTTTCAAAATACACAAAGCAAAACCTGATAGATTGCCAAGATAAACAAACAAATCCACAAATGAAATTAGATATTTCAATACCCTCCTTCTCAGTAAATAATACAAGTAGACAGAAAATCAGTAAGAATATAAAAGATTCAACACTATCAACCTGATGAATACTTATAGAACACTCCATTCAACATGAGCAAATACAGTCTTTTCAAGTGTACACAACAAATTTAACATTATATACTTTATTTTGTGCCACAAAACAATTCTAAATAAATTGAAAAGGATTCAAGATGTACATTATATGTACTTTGACCACAAAGGAAGTGAATTAGAGATCAGTAACAGAAAGCTACCCAGAATACCCAAATATGTACCAACTAAATAACACATTTCTAAATAACCCATGGGTCAAATGAAAAATTAAAAGGGAAGCTAGAAAGTATTTTTAACGGAAAAGAAGGGAGTATATTAAACACAAATAAAGTAGAAAAAATGACATAATATAGATCAGAGCAGAAATCAATGAAATGGAAGAAAAATACCATATCAATGAACTCAAAAGCTGATTCTTTAAGAAAAATCAATAAAATTGCTAACCCTCTAGACTACTAATCAAGAAAAAAAATAAGAGACAAGATACAAACTGTCAATATCAGGAATGAGAAACTGACATCATTACAAATTCTGCAGATATTAAAAGAATAATAAGGGACAATTATAAAAAATATTTTATGCCAATAAATTTGACAACTATATGAAATGATCAAATTCCCTGAAAGATGCTAAATATCAAGGCACACTCAAAAAGAAATCAAGAATAGCAATAGCTATATATCAGCTAAAGAAACTTCATAGGAACCTTCCCACAAAGAAAATTCCTGGCTTATATGGATTCATTAGTGAATTCTACGAAACACCTGAGGAATAAATAACATCAATTTTCATCAACTCTTCCAGAAAAGTGAAGAGAAGTAAATAATTCCAACTCATTCTATGAAGCCAGAATTACCTGATATCAAAACAGGATAGACATTACAAGAAAACTAAACTAGAGATCGGTTCAAGATGGCGGAGTAGAAGGACGTGTGCTCACTCCCTCTTGCGAGAGCCCTGGAATCACAACTAACTGCTGAACAATCATCAACAGGAAGACACTGGAACTCATCAGAAAAGATACCCCACATACAAAGACAAAGGAGAAGCTGGAATGAGACGGTCGGAGGGGCGCAATCACAATAAAATCAAATCCCATAACTGCTGGGTGGGTGACTCACAAACTGGAGAGCACTTATACCACAGAAGTCCACCCACTGGAGTGAAGGTTCTGAGCCCCACATCAGGCTTCCCAACCTGGGGGTCTGGCAACGGGAGGAGGAATTACTAGAGAATCAGACTTTGAAGGCTAGTGGGATTTGATTGCAGGACTTTGACAGGACTGGGGGAAACAGAGACTCCACTCTTGGAGGGCACACACAAAGTAGTGTGAGCATGGGGACCCAGGAGAAGGAGCAGTGACCCCATAGGAGACTGAACCAGACCTACCTGCTAGTGTTGGAGGGTCTCCTGCAGAGGCGGGGGGTGATTGTGTCTCACTGTGAAGACAAGGACACTGGCAGCAGAAGTTCTGGGAAGTACTCCTTGGTGTGAGCCTTTCCAGAGTCTGCCATTAGCCCCACCAAAGAGCTAGGTAGGCTCCAGTGCTGGGTTGCCTCAGGCCAAACAACCAACAGAGAGGGAACCCAGCCCCACCCATCAGCAGACAAGATGATTAAAGTTTGACTGAGCTCTGCCCACCATAGCAACAGGCAACTCTACCCACCACCAGTCTCTTCCATCAGGAAACGTGTACAAGCCTCTTAGATAGCCTCATCCACCAGAGGGCAGACCGCAGAAACAAGAAGAACTACAATCCTGCAGCCTGTGGAACAAAAACCACAGTCACATAACGATAGACAAGATGAAAAGGCAGAGGGCTATGTACCAGATGAAGGAAAAAGATAAAACCCCAGAAAAACAACTAAATGAAGTGGAGATAGGCAACCTTCCAGAAAAAGAATTCAGAATAATGATAGTGAAGATGATCCAGGACCTCGGAAAAAGAATGGAGGCAAAGATCAAGAAGATGTAAGAAATGTTTAACAAGGACCTAGAAGAATTAAAGAACAAACAAACAGAGATGAACAAAACAACAACTGAAATGAAAAATACACTAGAAGGAATCAATAGCAGAATAACTGAGGCAGAAGAACAGATAAGGGACCTGGAAGACAGAATGGTGGAACTCACTACTAAGTAACAGTATAAAGAGAAAAGAATGAAAAGAAATGAAGACAGCCTAAGAGACCTCTGGGACAATATTAAATGCAACAACATTCCCAGAAGGAGAAGAGAGAGAGAAAGAACCAGAGAAAATATTTGAGGAGATTATAGTCAAAAACTTCCTTAGCATGGAAAAGGAATTAGCCACCCAAGTCCAGGAAGTGCAGAGTGTCCCATACAGGATAAACCCAAGGAGAAACATGCCGAGACATACAGTAATCAAATTGGCAAAAATTAAAAACAAAGAAAAATTATTGAAAGCAGCAAGGGTAAAACGACAAATAACATAGAAGGAAACTCCCATAAGGTTAACAGCTGATTTCTCAGCAGAAACTCTACAAGCCAGAAGGGAGTGGCATAACATATTTAAAGTGATGAAAGAGAAGAATGTACAACCAAGATTACTCTACCCTGCAAGGATCTCATTCAGATTCAATGGAGAAATCAAAAGCTTTACAGACAAGCAAAAGCTAAGAGAATTCAGCACCACCAAACCAGCTCTACAACAAATGCTAAAGGAACTTCTCTAAGTGGGAAACACAAGAGAAGTAAAGGACCTACAAAAACAAACACAAAACAGTTAAGAAAATGGTCATAGGATCATACATATCAATAATTTCCTTAAACATGAATGGATTAAATGCTCCAACCAAAGAAAACAGGCTCACTGAATGGATACTAAAACAAGACCCATATATATGCTGTCTACAAGACACCCACTTCAGACCTAGGGACACATACAGACTGAAAGTGAGGGGATGGGAAAAGATATTCCATGCCAATGGAAATCAAAAGAAAGCTGGAGTTGCAATTCTCATATAAGATAGACTTTCAAATAAAGAATGTTACAAGAGACAAGGAAGGACACTACATAATGATCAAGGGATCAATCCAAGAAGAAGATATAACAATTATAAATATATATTCACCCAACATAGGAGCACCTCAATACATAAGGCAACTGCTAACAGCTATAAAAGCGGAAATCGACAGTAACACAATAATAGTGGGGGACTTTAACACCTCACTTACAGCAATGAGCAGATCATCCAAACAGAAAATTAATAAGGCAACACAAGCTTTAAATGACACAATAGGTCAGATAGATTTAATTGATATTTGTAGGACATTTCATCCAAAAACAGCAGATTACACTTTCTTCTCAAGTGAACATGGAAGATTCTCGAGGATAGATCACATCTTGGGTCACAAATCAAGCCTCGGTAAATTTAAGAAAATTGAAATCATATCAAGCATCTTTTCTGACCACAATGCTATGAGATTAGAAATCAATTACAGGGAAAAAAACATAAAAAACACACACACATGGAGGCTAAAGAATACGTTACTAAATAACCAAGAGATCAGTGAAGAAATCAAAGAAGAAATCAAAAAATACCTAGAGACAAATGACAATGAAAACACGACGATCCAAAGCCTATGGAGACAGCAAAAGCAGTTCTAAGAGGGAAGTTTATAGCAATACAAGCATACCTCAAGAAACAAGAAACATCTCAAATAAACAATCTAACCCTACACCTAAAGGAACTGGAGAAAGAAGAAATAACAAAACCCAAAGTTACTAGAAGGAAAGAAATCATAAAGATCAGAGCAGAAATAAATGAAATAGAAACAAAGTAAACAATAGCAAAGATCAATAAAACTAAAAGCTGGTTCTTTGAGAAGATAAACAAAATTGATAAACCATTAGCCAGACTCATCAAGAAAAAGAGGGAGAAGACTCAAATCAATAAAATTAGAAATGAAAAAGGAGACATTACAACAGACACCGCAGAAATACAAAGCAACCTAAGAGACTACTACAAGCAACTCTATGCCAATAAAATGGACAACCTGGAAGAAATGGACAAATTCTTAGAAAGGTATAACCTTCCAAGACTGAACCAGGAAGAAATAGAAAATATGAACAGACCAAACACAAGTAATGAAATTGAAACTGTTATTAAAAATCTTCCAACAAACAAAATTCCAGGACCAGATGATTTCACAGGTGAATTCTATCAAACGTTTAGAGAAGCTCTAACACCCATCCTTCTCCAACTCTTCCAAAAATTTGCAGAGGGAGGAACACTCCCAAACTCATTCTATGAGGCCACCACCACCCTGATACCAAAACCAGACAAAGATACTACAAAAAAAGAAAATTACAGACCAATATCACTGATGAATATAGATGCAAAAATCCTTAACAAAATCCGAGCAAACAGAATCCAACAACACATTAAAAGGATGATACACCATGATCAAGTGGGATTTATCCCAGGGATGCAAGGGTTCATCAATATAGGCAAATCAATCAATGTGATACACCATATTAACAAACTGAAGAAGAAAAACCATATGATCATCTCAATAGATGCAGAAAAAGCTTTTGACAAAATTCAACACCCATTTATGATAAAAACTCTCCACAAAGTGGGCATAGAGGGAACCTACCTCAACATAATAAAGGCCATATATGACAAACCCACAGCAAACATCGTTTTCAATGGTGAAAAACTGAAAGCATTTCCTCTAAGATCAGGAACAAGACAAGGATGTCCACTCTCACCACTATCATTCAACAGTTTTGGAAGTCCTAGCCATGGCAATCAGAGAAGAAAAAGAAATAAAAGGAATACAAATTAGAAAAGAAGAAGTAAAACTGTCACTGTTTGCAGATGGCATGATACTGTACATAGAGAATCCTAAACATGCCACCAAAAAACTACTAAAGCTAATCAATGAATTTGGTAAAGTTGCAGGATACAAAATTAATGCACAGAAATCTCTTGCATTCCTATACACTAATGATGAAAAATCTGAAAGAGAAATTAAGGAAACACTCTCATTTACCACTGCAACAAAAAGAATAAAATACCTAGGAATAAACCTACCTAGGGAGACAAAAAACCTGTATGCAGAAAACCATAAGACACTGATGAAAGAAATTAAAGATGATACCAACAGATGGAGAGATATACCATGTTCTTGGATTGGAAGAATCAATATTGTGAAAATGACTATACTACCCAAAGCAATCTACAGATTCAATGCAATCCCTATCAAATTACCAATGGCATTTTTTACAGAACTAGAACAAAAAATCTTAAAATTTGTATGGAGACACAAAAGACCCTGAATAGCCAAAGCAGTCTTGAGGGAAAAAATGGAGCAGGAGGAATGAGACTCCCTGACTTCAGACTATACTGCAAAGCTACAGTAATCCAGACACTATGGTACTGGCACAAAAACAGAAATATAGATCAATGGAACAGTATAGAAAGCCCAGAGATAAACCCACGCACCTATGGTCAACTAATCTATGACAAAGGAGGCAAGGATATACAATGGAGAAAAGACAGTCTCTTCAATAAGTGGTGCTGGGAAAACTGGACAGCTACATGTAAAAGAATGAAATTAGAACACTCCCTAACACCATACATAAAAATAAACTAAAAATGGATTAGAGACCTAAATGTAAGACTGGGCACTATAAAACTCTTAGAGGAAAACATAGGAAGAACACTCTTTGACATAAATCACAGCAAGATCTTTTTTGATCCACCTCCTAGAGTAATGGAAATAAAAACAAAAATAAACAAATGGGACCTAGTGAAACTTAAAAGCTTTTGCACAGCAAAGGAGACTACAAACAAGACAAAAAGACAACCCTCAGAATGGGTGAAAATATTTGTAAATGAATCAACGGACAAAGGATTAATCTCCAAAATATATAATATTTATATATTATAAATATAATATGTGAAATATAAATAATATATATTTATATTAAAACATATAAACAGCTCATGAAGCTCAATATTAAAAAAACAAACAACCCAATCAATAAATGGACAGAAGACCTAAATAGACATTTCTCCAAAGAAGACATACAGATGGCCAAGAAGCACATGAAAAGCTGTTCAACATCACTAATTATTAGAGCAATGCAAATCAAAACTACAATGAGGTATCACCTCACACCAGTTAGAATGGGCATCATCAGAAAATCTACAAACAACAAATGCTGGAGAGGGTGTGGAGAAAAGGGAACCCTCTTGCACTGTTGGTGGGAATATAAACTGATACAGCCACTATGGAGAACAGTATGGAGGTTCCTTAAAAAACTAAAAATAGAATTACCATTGACCCAGCAATCCCACTACTGGGCATATACCCAGAGAAAACCGTAATTCAAAAAGACACATCACCCCAATATTCATTGCAGCACTATTTACAATAAGAAGGACATGGAAGCAACCTAAATGCCCATCGATAGATGAATGGATAAAGAAGATGTGGTACATATATAAAATGAAATATTACCCAGCCATATAAAGGAACGAAACAGGGTCATTTGTAGAGATGTGGATGATTTAGAGACTGTCTACAGAGTAAAGTAAGTCAGAGAGAGAAAAACAAATATCATATAATAACACATATATGTGGAACCTAGAAAAATGGTACAGATGAACTGGTTTGCAGGGCAGAAATTGAGACACAGAAGTAGAGAACAAATGTATGGACACCGAGGGGGGAAAGTGGCAGTGGGGAGCTGGTAGTGGTGTGATGAATTGGGAGATTGGGATTGACATATATACACTAATATGTATAAAATGGATAACTAATAAGAACCTGCTGTATAAAAAAATAAATTTAATTAATTAAAAAAAAAAAAAAAACTATAGACCAATATTCCTAATGAGCATAGATGGAAAAGTTCTTAAGAAAATTTTAGCTCACTGAATCTAACCATATATAAAAAGGATAATACATAATGACCAAGAAGGGTTGACTCCACGAATGCAAAGGTAGTTAACATTCAAAAATCAATCAGTTAAAAAAAAAAAATCAATCAGTTAAACTTCCATTTATAAAATAAATAAGTCATGAAAAGGTAAGGTACAGCAGCGTGACTGTAGTTAATAATACTGTATTGCATGTTTGAAAGTTGCTAAGACAGTATATCGTAAATGTCCTCATCACAAGGAAAAAAAATTTTTGTGACTATGTATGGTGACAGATGTTAACTAGACTTATTGTGGTGATAATTTTGCAATACATACAAGTATCAAGTCATTGTTTTATACACCTGAAACTAATGTAATACGTCAATTATACCTCAATAAAATTTTTTAATCAAGAAAAGTAGTTTATTGTTATAGAAAATCAGAGTCTGGCTATCTTTGGGAGTGAGGAGATGCCTGAGTGGAAGCACAGAGAAGATTCTGGGAGAGGCTGATATATATCTTGACCCAGATAATGATTATGCAAATATATGAACAAAAGGAAAAAAAATGGTTTCATTAAGACTATCAATAAAAAATATTATTTTTTATTAGTGTTAGTGGGTATTATTCACTGGTGAAAAACAGTAACAAATATCTTCTGGCTGTTTTCAGAGACCATAAATTTTAAAAATAATTGCATTTGATTTCATAAAAACTTAAACTTCTATATAGAAAAACATACTCTGAACAATTGAAATGGCAAATGATACACTAGTTTTAAAAATTGCAACATATCTTTAATATATAATGATTTTCCTACAAATAAATACAAAGATGAACATAATAATAGAAAAAATAGACATCAACTATGTCTAGACAATTCAGAAAATTAAAAAATACAAATATCACTCAACTTATGAAAATTATGTTTATTAAAAAAAAGGAAATCATCATAAAACATAACAAGGTGCCATTTTAGCTTATTAAAATGCTAAAGATTTTTTAAATATTTAAGAGTGATAGTATTTAAGAATGAGAATATAAAATTCCCTTGAGACTCAGATGTCCAAGGCATCTAGACCAGAACTAGTTTGGTCTTTGAGCTCCCAGGAATAACTGAATTTTTCTACTGCATCATTTATTACTGAAATATTTGAGACAGAACACTGGCTATTTTATACTGAAACTGGCAAAACTAATCAAATTATCTGCTTGTGCGTTGGTGAGAAAAGCTTGCAATAACTTTCTCATGACACATCCTCAATTTTAGAACTCATTTGGAACTTGATGACATTCAGACTGAAAGAACCAATTTATTTCTTCTCTAACATTACCCCAATATGTGATGAAATGTGGCTAAGAGAAATGGCTTATATAACCCATGGATAAATGAAAACAACTTTGTCATGTGATGACTTGAAAGCTGTCTTAAATTTACAGTAGTATTTCAGAGAATAGTGGTTAGAAAAAGCTCTACACACACAATAACCCTTTATCTTCTTTCTCTAGATAGTAGTTTTCAAAATGTGGTCCCTGAAGCAGCAGCACTGTTAGAAATGTAAATTCCTGGGCCGCCCTCTACTACTCAATATGAAACTCTGGGGTTGGAGCACTGCAGTCAGTTATTTAACAAACTCTCTAGATGATTCCAATGAATATAAAGTTTGAGAATGACTGTTCCAGGTGGTCTTTGATCCAGATCCTTAAAGATCTACTTAAGAGAATAGAATAACACAATAGCTAAAATCTATAGGAAATTTTTTCTTCCATGATGTATTTGTGGAAATTTTACAGCATTTTTATCATTTGTTATGTCTGAAAGGTAAATATTCCACATTTATCAAAATTCTTATCATGAATAAACAATATAGTGACATTTCAGAAGAAAAACCATACGTCGGGCTTCCCTGGTGGCGCAGTGGTTGAGAATCTGCCTGCCAATGCAGGGGACACGGGTTCGAGCCCTGTCTGGGAAGATACCACATGCCGCGGAGCAACTAGGCCCGTGAGCCACAACTACTGAGCCTGCGCGTCTGGAGCCTGTGCTCCGCAACAAGAGAGGCCGCAACAGTGAGAGGCCCGCGCACTGCGATGAAGAGTGGCCCCCGCTTGCCGCAACTAGAGAAAGCCCTCGCACAGAAACGAAGACCCAACACAGCCAAAAATAAATAAATTTATAAAAAAAAAAAACAAACCATACATCAATGTGTTTCTCTTTAACATGGAACATGGGGAAGACAGCAAAATCCTACTAAAAGAACCTTGGTCTTGTTTATCTTCCATTACACATTGTCATGTAATTTTTCTATGTACCCTATGTGTGTTCATTAAGTTGGACTCATGCTAACACCAAAGCCCTAAAATCTTGGCATCCACCAACGTTAATGTAATAAGAATGTTCTGCTATCATTACCATACAGCTCAAAAATTAGAGTTTAATATTACCTCATTTAGCATCTCAGAAATAAGAGGATAGAGGTAAAGAATTTGGGGGTACACATTGCCAAAGATAAAAGAAATCTGCAAATTACCAATTTAGCTCAGTTGAGTCTGCATTCTACAGCAAGGATGTTTTCTAGAAAAGAAAATCACAATATATGCTTTGGTAGAAGGGAGTGAAATTTGACAAGAGCCTCATGCCCATTTCTAACTAGACAGGAAAAATATTTCAGCGGGGATGATTAATAAAGCCATTTTTGTTCCATAGTAATCTCTGGGATCTTCAGAAAATTTTTAATACATCCTCTCTCTAATCTTTAAAGCATAATGTTTCAGTTATCTGTTGCAGTTGTCTATTCTTCTTATAAATCTGCAATTTTTACCAGACCTTGTGGGGATAGCTTGTCTCTGTTCTGCATGGCATCAGCTGGCATGGCTTGAAACCTGGGGGCTGGAGTGAGTGAAGTCTCATTTACTCACATGTCTGATGAGTGATCCTAGCTGCTGGTTGAGGATTTTGCTGGGATTGTCAACCAAACACTTACCCATGTCTTTCTTTCTTTCTTTCTTTCTTTCTTTCTTTCTTTCTTTCTTTCTTTCTTTCTTTCTTTCTTTCTTTCTTTTTCTTTCTTTCTTCCTTCCTTCCTTTCTTTCTTTCTTTCTTTCTTTCTTTCTCTTTCTCTCTTTCTCTCTTTCTCTCTTTCTTTTCTTCCTTTCTTCCTTCCTTCCTTCCTTCCTTCCTTCCTTCCTTCTCTTTCTCTCTTTCTTTCTCTCTTTCTTTCTCTTTTTCTTTCTCTCTTTCTTTCTCTCTTTCTTTCTTTCTTTCTTTATGGCTGTGTTGGGTCTTCGTTTCTGTGCGAGGGCTTTCTCTAGTTGCGGTAAGCGGGGGCCACTCTTCATCGCGGTGCGCGGGCCTCTCACTATCACGGCCTCTCTTGTTGTGGAGCACAGGCTCCAGACGCGCAGGCTCAGTAGTTGTGGCTCACGGGCCTAGTCGCTCCGCGGCATGTGGGATCTTCCCAGACCAGGGCTCGAACCCGTGTCCCCTGCATTGGCAGGCAGATTCTCAACCACTGCGCCACCAGGGAAGCCCACCCATGTCTTCTTTATGTGTACTGGGCTTCTAAGGGTAAGCATTCTGAGAGAGAGCCAGGTGGAAAGCCATATTACCTCTTCCAGCTCAGTCTCTAAAGTCAAGGCTGGCAAGACTTCCACCATACTCGAATAGTCAGAGCATTCCCCATCCTTCCCAGGATCGAGGGGAGAGAACATAAACCCCACTTCTTGATGAGCAAGTACCCAGGTCCTGGGAAAGCATGTAGGAGCAGAAATAAAGCCACGACCACTTTTGCAAAATACAATGTAGCCACAGTCCACTGTCCACAACGATTCACATTTCTTCTCTGGACATGAGAGTGAGCAAGCCTGCAGATAATTCCAACCTCTAGCCTTAGCACCAACCCAGCTGATTGTGAGTGGAGGAAAAGAAAGCTATTCCCACTGAGCCCTGCCCAAGTTGCAAACTCATGAGCAAAATAAAAATATTGTTTTGTTTTAAGCCTTTACCTATGGATGGGAATGTTATGTAGCAATAGATAAGCATAAGACAGATTCTCAACTCTTTTCCTTCATTAAACACAGGTAAGAGACACAATGGCACAGGAGACACTGTTCAACTCAACCGGACTTAAAAAATAAGATAGGCTGGCTCTCAAGCTCTCCCTCATTCTGTTTCTCCAGAAAGCATTTTGGAATATCTGAGGGTTATATCATTATAGTGATAATGCTGAATTCACCTGAATTTATACATAAATAGTATGTTACAAATTTTGGTGCCTTACCTATCATTTATGATACACCTCTGATTACACTCCGATGTGTTACAACAAGATGCAGGTTGAAAACCACTGTCCTAGATACTCATGGGGGTAAAAATTTCTTCAAAAAATTTTAACAAATAACTCCAAAATTAACAAATGAAAGAAAAACCCTGAGTTCAGTTATGTCTGTCTTTCAGAAAGGTTTGCCTAGGGTAGCTTGTTGCTGGCTAGACAGGAGCATGTACAAATGGAATGAGAAATGAAAACAGTATCAATAAGCAATTTGTTCTCTTCACACTGAGAGATGGTAGAGGAACCATCGGTCACTCTCTCCATCATTGGGCGAGTTCTTCTTAAGTACAGTGACCACAATTCTCATTGTGCCCAGTAGAGTCTCAACATTCTACCTGATTTCACATTCTCCCCAAATAAAATTCTGAATAATAATTTATGTGGTCATTTTATTCATAAGTCAAGTATTTACAAAAACAACTTGCGGTTTTGTGGGATGTCTTCTGATGTCTCTGGACAAATATTTGGAACAATTTCTAAAAGAATGGATCTGGATAATGTGCTTTACATCCCAATGGATAGTCCCAATCTGGAATCAAGACGTGGGAATCATGTTTTCCATGGATTCATCATGTTACACTCTGTTAGCTGTCCTCCACTTAATAATCTGACACCCTTGCAGTTATACCACTACATCTGTTGGTTACAACTGAGCAGTAAGTAGAATTTTCACTAAAAGCACTCAACATATTTTTCCAATGGTCTCCATTGGCATTTTAAATTCAGCTTTTAAGTGCTTTGTAAAATTAATTTGCTTGCTCAGGATTTCATACTTCCTTTATCGCAGTATGTAAGGAAACTGTGGGAAGAAAGTCTTTGCCCAAGTTTCTGTTGATGGAGGAGCTTTGCTTTCTATACCACTTCCATACCATACCACTTCCATACCATACCACTTCCATTAAAACACTTTAACTGATTGCCTATTAAGTCATCCCCATAATCAAAGCATTTTGTTGAGTTTTCTAACAGGTATTGACACATGGGTTTTGATAATTGTTATCAGACTTGAAGCTCTCAGACCAATCATTAAAATTTTTCTTGGTCTAAAAATAAATCCCCAAATAGTTTATGATTACTATACAATGGAAAATCTGAAACATTAAAACAAGTGGCCTAGTACATGCTGTTCTCAAAATGAAGCCAAGGTCTTGGTTTTCACCTGTGAGGAGCACATCACTGCACAGATGGGAAGGCACTGGGTCCTCAGTGCTCTGGGCTAGTCTATAAATAAAGGGCTTATCATATGACAGACAAAAGCAGAGCCTGATTTCCCTGTCCATCCTCAAACCCAAAAGATCAGAAGGTCAATTCTTATCTCTGAAGGCCAAAACCATCAATTATGAAAAGTCTTTCACTTAGAGATGACTTTTATTTTCATCAGTCACCATAAACTTGGAAGCACTGAATATCCAAGTTCATAAGATATACAGTAAGTGCCCTACATACAAACTTTCAGGTTGAGAACTTTCAAAGATGGGAACGTGTGTTCGCATGTCCAATCACGTAAGTTAGTTCACGTGTCTGGCGTATATTGTCATGTGCACGCATCCTCTACAAGTGGTTGTGCTTTTGTGTACTTTACTGTACAGTACTGTATAGAGTACAGTATCTTTATTTCAAGCCCAGGATGTCCAGAAGCAAGCGTAAAAGCAGCGGAGATATAGCTGGTACTGCTAAGAAGCACCAAGCAATAACGATGGAAGCAAAAGTAAAAATAATTGAAAGAGTGGAGTGAGGTGAAAAGATGCTAGACGTCGCTCGTTCTTATAACATGAATCGTTCAACCATCAGCATTATTCTAAAGAACAAGGACAAGTTCATGGAACACGTGAAGTCTGCTGTGCCAATGATGTCGACAATAGTATTGAAGAAGCGTGGAAAAGAGATGGAGATGGAGAAACTTCTCAGTGTGTGAATGAAGGATCAGCATCAGCATCAAGTCCTGCTCAGCTTAATGCTGATTCAAGAGAAAGCTAAAAGCCTTTATGAAGACTTGAAAAAGAAACAGTGAAGAATCAGAAGGTGTGTCTTTTAGTGCCAGCCATAGCTGGTTTTATGCGTTCAAGGCTGAGCCAAACTTCACAATGTAAAAGTAAGTAGCGAGGCAGTGAGTGCAGATATGGTAGCAACCCGGGGATTTCCTGAAATGCTTCAAGAAATTATTAATGAAAGCATGTATTTACCCGAGCAGGTTTTTAATGTGGATGAGACAGGACTGTACTGGAAGAGGATGCCAGACCAAAGTTACATCAGTAAAGAGAAAAATTTGATGCCAGGCTATAAAGCAGTAAAGGTTAGGCTAATTCTGTTGTCTGGTGGCAATGTTTCCGGCAATATGAAGCTGAAGCCTCTCTTAGTTTATGATTCAGAGGACCCAAGAGCCCTTAAAAACATAGTCAAGGGCTATCTTCTGGTTGTGGAAGAGTAAACCCAAAGCCTGGGTTACACAGGCCATATTCCAGGACTGTTTTTTTTTTTTTAACTACAAATTTTATTTATTTATTTTAACATCTTTATTGGAGTATACTTGCTTTACAATGGTGTGTTAGTTTCTGCTTTATAACAAAGTGAATCAGCTGTACATATACATATATCACCATATCTCCTCCCACTTGAGTCTCCCTCCCTCCCCCCCTATCCCATCCCTCTAGGTGGTCACAAAGCACTGAACTGATCTCCCTGTGCTATGTAGCTACTTCCCCCAAGCTATCTATTTTACATCTGGTAGTGTATATATGTCCATGCCACTCTCTCACTTCGTCCCAGCTTACCCTTCCCCCTCCCCGTATCCTCAAGTCCATTCTCTATGTCTGCGTCTTTATTCCTGTCCTGCCCCTAGGTTCATCAGAAAGTTTTTTTTTTTTTTTAGATTCCATATATATGTGTTAACATATGGTATTAGTTTTTCTCTTTCTGACTTACTTCACTCTGTGTGACAGACCCTAGGTCCATCCAACTCACTACAAATAACTCAATTTCGTTTCTTTTTATGGCAGAGTAATATTCCACTGTATATATGTGCCATGTCTTCTTTATCCATTCTTCTGTCGATGGACATTTAGGTTGATTCCATGTCCTGTCTATTGTAAATAGAGCTGCAGTGAACATTGTGGTACATGTCTCTTTTTGAACTTTGGTTTTCTCAGGGTATATGCCCAGTAGTGGGATTGCTGGGTCGTATTGTAGTTCTATTTTTAGTTTTTTAAGGAACCTACATACTGTTCTCCATAGTAGCTGTATCAATTTACATTCCCACCAACAGTGCAAGAGGGTTCCCTTTTCTCCACACCCTCTCCAGCATTTAGTTTGTAGATTTTTTGATCATGGCCATTCTGAATGGTGTGAGGTGATACCTCGTAGTTTTGATTTGCATTTCTCTAATGATTAGTGATGTTGAGCATCCTTTCATGTGTTTGATGGCAATCTGTATATCTTCTTTGGAGAAATGTCTATTTAGGTCTTCTGCCCATTTTTGGATTGGGTTGTCTGTTTTTTTGATATTGAGCTGCATGAGCTGCTTGTAAATTTTGGAGATTAATCCTTTGTCAGTTGCTTCATTTGCAAATATTGTCTCCCATTCTGAGGGTTGTCTTTTTGTCTTGTTTATGGCTTCCTTTGCTGCACAAAAGCTTTGAAGTTACTCTAGGTCCCATTTGTTTATTTTTGTTTTTATTTCCATTTCTCTAGGAGGTGGGTCAAAAAGGATCTTGCTGTGATTTATGTCATAGAGTGTTCTGCCTATGTTTTCCTCAAAGAATTTGATAGTGTCTGGACTTACATTTAGGTCTTTAATCCACTTTGGGTTTATTTTTGTGTATGGTGTTACGGAGTGTTCTAATTTCATTCTTTTACATGTAGCTCTCCAGTTTTCCCAGTACCAGTTATTGAAGAGGCTGTCTTTTCTCCATTGTATATTCTTGCTTCCTTTATCAAAAATAAGGTGACCATATGTGCATGGGTTTATCTCTGGGCTTTCTATCCTGTTCCATTGATTTATATTTCTGTTTTTGTGCCAGTACCATACTGTCTTGATTACTGTAGCTTTGTAGTATAGTCTGAAGTCCAGGAGCCTGATTCCTCCAGCTCTATTATTCTTTCTCAAAATTGCTTTGGCTTTTCAGGTGTTTTGTATTTCATACAAATTGTGAAATTTTTTGTTCTAGTTCTGTGAAAAATGCCATTGGTAGTTTGACAGGGATTGCATTGAATCTGTAGATTGCTTTGGGTAGTATAGTCATTTTCACAACATTGATTCTTCCAATCAAAGAACATGGTATATCTCTCCATCTGTTTGTATCATCTTTAATTTCTTTCATCAGTGTCTTATAGTTTTCTGCATACAGGTCTTTTGTCTCCTTAGGTAGATTTATTCCTGGATATTTTATTCTTTTTGTTGCAGTGGTAAATGGGAGTGTTTCCTTAATTTCTCTTTCAGATTTCTCATCATTAGTGTATAGGAATGCAGGAGATTTCTGTGCATTAATTTTGTATCCTGCTACTTTACCAAATTCATTGATTAGCTCTAGTAGTTTTCTGGCAGCATCTTTAGAATTCTCTATGTATAGTATCATGTCATCTGCAAACAGTGACAGCTTTACTTTTATTTTCCGATTTGGATTCCTTTTATTTTTGGTTTTTCTCCTTCAATTTGTTAATATAGTGTATCACATTGATTGATTTGCGTATATTGAAGAATCCTTGCATCTCTGGGATAAACCCCACTTGATCATGGTGTATGATCCTTTTAATGTGCTGTTGGATTCTCTTTGCTAGTATTTTGTTGAGGATTTTTGCATCAGTGTTCATCAGTGATATTGGCCTGTAGTTTTCTTTCTTTGTGACATCTTTGTCTGGTTTTGATATCAGGTTGATGGTGGTCTTGTAGAATGAGTTTGGGAGTATTGCTCCCTCTGCTACATTTTGGAAGAGTTTGAGAAGGATAGGTGTTAGCTCTTCTCTAAATATTTGATAGATTTCCCCTGTGAAGCCATCTGGTTCTGGGCTTTTGTTTGTTGGAAGATTTTTCATCACAGTCTCAATTTCAGGGCTTCTGATTGGTCTGTTTATATTTCCTATTTTGTCCTGATTGAGTGATGGAAGGTTGTACTTTGCTAAGAATTTGTTCATTTCTTCCAGGTTATCCATTTTATTGGCATATAGTTGCTTGTAGTAATCTCTCATGATCCTTTGTTTTCCTGCAGTGTCAGTAGTTCCTTCTACTTTTTCATTTCTAATTTTATTGATTTGAGTCTTCTCCCTTTTTTTCTTGATGAGTCTGGCTAATGGTTTATCAATTTTGTTTATCTTCTCAAAGAACCAGCTTTTAGTTTTATTAACTTTGCTATTGTTTCCTTCATTTGTTTTTCATTTATTTCTGATCTGATCTTTATTATTTATTTCCTTCTGCTAACTTTGGGGGGTTTTTTGTTCTGTTTTCTCTCATTGCTTAAGCTGTAAGGTTAGGTTGTTTATTTCAGATGTTTCTTGTTTCTTGAGGTGGGATTCTATTGCTATAAACTTCCCTCTTAGAACTGCTTTTGCTGCATCCCATAGGTTTTGGGTCATCGTGTTTTCATTGTCATTTGTTTCTAGGTATTTTTTTAATTCCTCTTTGATTTCTTCAGTGATCTCTTGTATATTTCGTAGTGTATTGTTTAGCCTCCATGTGTTTGTATTCTTTACATATTTTTTCCTGTAATTGATACCTAGTCTCATAGCATTGTGGTCAGAAAAGATACTTGATACAATTTCAATTTTCTTAAATTTACCAAGGCTTGATTTGTGACCCAAGATATGATCTATTATGGAGAATGTTCCATAAGCACTTGAGAAGAAAGTGTATTCTGTTGTTTTTGGGTGGAATATCTTATAAATATCAATTGATTCCATCTTGTTTAATGTATCATTTAAAGCTTGTGTTTCCTTATTTATTTTCATTTTGGATGATCTGTCCATTGGTGAAAGTGGGGTGTTAAAGTCCCCTACTGTGATTGTGTTACTGTCGATTTCCCCTTTTACTGCTGTTAGTATTTGCCTTATATATTGAGGTGCTCCTATGTTGCTTGCATAAATATTTACAATTGTTATATCTTCTTCTAGGATTTATCCCTTGATCATTATGTAGTATCCTTCTTTGTCTCTTGTAATAGTCTTTATTTTAAAGTCTATTTTGTCTGATATGAGTATTGCTACTCCAGGTGTCTTTTGATTTCCATTGGCATGGAATATCTTTTTCCATCCTCTCACTTTCAGTCTGTATGTGTCCCTAGGTCTGAAGTGGGTCTCTTGTAGACAGCATATATATGGGTCTTGTTTTTGTATCCATTCAGCCAGTCTACGTGTTTTGGTTGGAGCATTTAATCCATTTACATTTAAGGTAGTTATCGATATGTATGTTCCTATTCCCATTTTCTTAATTGTTTTGGGTTTGTTATTGTAGGTGTTTTCCTGCTCTTGTGTTTCTTGCCTAGAGAAGTTCCTTTAGCATTTGTTGTAAAGCTGGTTTGGTGGTGCTGAATTCTCTTAGCTTTTGCTTGTCTGTAAAGGTTTTAATTTCTCCGTCAAATCCGAATGAGATCCTTGCTGGGTAGAGTAATCTTGGTTGTAGGTTTTTCCCTTTCATCTCTTTAAATATGTTCTGCCACTCCATTCTGGCTTGCAGAGTTCCTGCTGAAAGATCAGCTGTTAACTTTATGGGGATTCCCTTGTATGTTATTTGTTGTTTTCCCCTTGCTGCTTTTAATATTTTTTCTTTGTATTTAATTTTTTATAGTTTGATTAGTATGTGTCTTGGTGTTTTTCTCCTTGGATTTATGCTGTATTGGACTCTCTGAGCTTCCTGGACTTGATTGACTATTTCCTTTCCCATATTAGGGAAGTTTCCAACTATAATCTCTTCAAATATTTTCTCAGTCTGTTTCTCTATCTCTTCTTCTGGGACCCCTATAATTTGAATGTTGGTGTGTTTAATGTTGTCCCAGAGGTCTCTGAGACTATCCTCATTCTTTTCATTCTTTTTTCTTTATTCTGCTCTGTGGTAGTTATTTCCACTATTTTATCTTCCAGGTCACTTATCCATTCTTTTGCCTCAGTTATTCTACTATTGATTCCTTCTAGAGAATTTTTAATTTCATTTATTGTGTTGTTCATCATTGTTTGTTCACTCTTTAGTTCTTCTAGGTCCTTTTTAAAAGTTTCTTGTATTTTCTCCATTCTATTTCCAAGATTTTGGATCATCTTTACTATCATTATTCTGAATTCTTTTTCAGATAGACTGCCTATTTCCTCTTCATTTGTTTGGTCTGGTGGGTTTTCACCTTGCTCCTTCATCTGCTGTGTGTTTCTCTGTCTTCTCATTTTGCTTAACTTACTGTGTTTGGGATCTCCTTTTCACAGGCTGCAGGTTCATAGTTCCCATTGTTTTTGGTGTCTGCCCCCAGTGGCTAAGGTTTGTTCAGTGGGTTGTATAGGCTTCCTGGTGGAGGGGACTGGTGCCTGTGTTCTGGTGCATGAGGCTGGATCTTGTCTTTTGGTGGGCAGTACTGCATCCGGTGGTGTGTTTTGGGGTGTCAGTGATCTTATTATGATTTTGCCCAGCCTCTCTGCTAATGGGTGGGGCTGTGTTCCTGTCTTGATAGTTGTTTGGCATAGAGTGTCCAGTACTGTAGCTTGCTGGTTGTTGAGTGGAGCTGGGTCTTAGCATTGAGATGGAGAGCTTTTGTCATTTAATATTACGTGGAGCCGGGAGGTCTCTGGTGGACCAATGTCCTGAACTTGGCTGTCTCACCTCAGAGGCACAGGCCTGACACCTGGCCAGATCACCAAGACCCTGTCAGCCACACGGCTCAGAAGAAAAGGGAGAAAAAAAGAAAGAAAGAAAAAAATAAAATAAAACAATATTAAGTTATTAAAATAAAAATTAAAAAGTATAAAAAAAAGAAAGAAAGAAGAGAGCAACCAAACCACAAAACAAATCCATCAATGATAACAAGCGCTAAAAACTATACAGAAAAAAAAAAGAAAAAAACCGGACAGACAGAATCCTAGGACAAATTGTAAAAGCAAAGTTATGGAGACAAAATCACACAAAGAAGCATACACATATACACTCAGAAAAAGAGAAAAAGGAAGAATATATATATATAAAATCTCTATATATTAAAAAAAAAAGGAAGAGAGCAACCAAATCAATACTAATCTACCAATGATAATAAACTCTAAATACTAAACTAAGATAAGCATAAAATTAGAAACAATTAGATGCAGAAGGCAAACCCCTAGTGTACAGTTGCTCCCAAAGTTCACCGCCTCAATTTTGGGATGTTTTGTTGTCTATTCAGGTATTCCACAGATGCAGGGTACATCAAGTTGATTGTGGAGATTTAATCCACTGCTCCTGAGGCTGCTGGGTGAAATTTCACTTTCTCTTCTTTGTTCGCACAGCTCCTGGGATTCAGCTTTGGGTTTGGCCCTGCCTCTGCATGTTGGTCACCTGAGGACTTCTGTTCTTCCCTCAGACAGGACGGGAAGTAGCAGCTGATTAGGGGGCTCTGGCTCACTCAGGCCAGGGGGAAGGAGGAGTATGGAGTGCAGGGCAAGCCTGCGGCAGCAGAGGCCAGCATGACATTGCAATAGCCTGAGGCACGCCGTGTGTTCTCCCGGGGAAGTTGCCCCTGGATCATGGGACCCTGGCAGTGGCGGGCTGCACAGGCTCCCAGGAGGGGAGGTGTGGATAGTGACCTGTGCTTGCACACAGGCTTCTTAGTGGCTACAGCAGCAGCCTTAGTGTTTCATGCCCGTCTCTGGTGTCCACGCTGATAGCCATGGCTCGTGCTCATCTCTGGAGCTCATTTAGGCAGTGCTCTGAATCCCCTCTCCTTACGCACCCCAAAACAATGGTCTCTTGCCTGTTAGGCAGTTCCAGACTTTTTCCCAGACTCCCTCCTGGCTAGTTGTGGTGCACTAACCCCTTCAGGCTGTGTTCTCGCAGCCAACCCCAGTCCTCTCCTTGGGATCTGACCTCCGAAGTCCGAGCCTCAGCTCCCAGCCCCCACCCGCCCCAGCGGGTGAGCAGACAAGCCTCTTGGGCTGGTGAATGCTGGTTGGCACCGATCCTCTGTGCGGGAATCTCTCCACTTTGCCATCTGCACCCCCATTGCTGCACTCTCCTCCGTGGCTCCAAAGCTTCCCTTGCAGCCACCCCCCACCTCCGCCTGTGAAGGGGCTTCCTAGTGTGTGGAAACTTTTCCTCCTTCACAGCTCCCTCCCAGTGGTGCAGGTCCCGTCCCTATTCTTTTGTCTCTGTTTTTTCTTTTGTCCTACCTAGGTACGTGGGGAGTTTCTTGCCTTTTGGGAAGTCTGAGGTCTTCTGCCAGTGTTCAGGAGGTGTTCTGTAGGAGTTGTTCCACATGTAGATGTATTTATGATGTATTTGTGGGGAGGAAGGTGATGTCCACATCTTACTCCTCTACCATCTTGAAGGTCTCTCTGCAGGACTGGTTTTTCCACCACTTTATCCCGGAGGTAGAGAAATATTTCTTGTAGAAGGTCGTCCCATTCAACATTCTTTTGCTGCTCGACAGTGCTCCAGGCCTCCCCCCATTCATGCACAACTTTCATCCCAATGTCAAAGTAGTGTATCTGCCATCAAATACTACATCGCTCATCCAACCTATGGACCAGGGAGTTATAGCGACTTTCAAGAAATATTATTTATGTCACACTTTTTGTCAAGCAGTAAAGGCAAGTAACAAATCAGGAATAACCTTGTGACAATTTTGGAAGGGCTATAACATCTACAAGTCCATAAAAAACACTGACTTTGCTTGGCATGAGGTTACAGCTGTCACCATGAATGGGGTTTGCAAGAACCTTTGCCCACAATTTGTTCACAATTTTTGTGGATTTGAGAAGGTGAATGAGGAGTCCAAAGAAGTCTTCAGCAATTTAGTGACCCTCAGCGAGAAGCTGGAGCTAGATCTGCAAGAGGACGACTTCAATGAACTCCTTGCTGTGAAACATGAGGAGCTTACTAATGAAGACCTGATGGAATTGGAGGCCCAGAGAAAGGACAAAAAGAGACAAGAGGAAGAAGAGGTAACTGAACCGAAGAGATTCACAATGCAGTAAATGGCAAGGGGATTTCTTTATTTGAGGAGGCACTGTTAGTTTTTGAGGCACAGGACCTGAACGAAGAATGGTACATGAAGGTTGCAACAGGTGTTCAGAATGCAATCTAGTGCTACTGTGTCATCTATGACGAGAAAAAAAGAACTCCTACCCAGACATCACTGGATCATTTTTTAAACAGGGTAGATAGAATTGATTCCAGCAAGGAACCAGAAACTGTGCCATCAGCATCAGGCATGAGTGAAATTGCAGCTTGCCCTCCATCTCCTATTGCTGATGATCCTTCAGCTCTACCATCTCCCACCTCCTCTCCCTCCTCCAGTCAGTAACTCTTCTTGCCTGTTCACTTGATGCCAGCCCCTGTACGCCAGCTGTTGTACTATATTACTGTACTTTTCAAGGTACTGTACTGTAAGATTAAAAATGCTTTATTTTCTGTTTTTTGTTTTTTATGTCTTATTTCTGTGAAAAGTATTACAAACCTATTACAGTACAGTACTATATAGCCGATTGTGATAGTTGGGTACCTAGGCTAACTTTGTTGGACCTATGAACAAATTGGACTTACAAATGCGCCCTCAGAATGGAACTAGTTCATATGTAGGGGACTTACTATATGTGCACTGAATATCCAAGTTCATAAGATATATATCTCTGATTTGCTCACAAATATACAGAGTAGACTTGTATGTGCATTTGTATATGCATAGATATTTTATAACAATAGCTAACACCACCTCTCAATATTTTGTGAAATAAAAGCAAGCCATCATTTGTATTTATAAAGGAGGCCCTCTCTCTTTTTCACAAAAACAAGGCTTTTAAAATAAAGGTGCAAAATTCTGTGAGGCAGGCCCCTGTTAATCGCCTACTACACTGGTCATTTTAAGTGTACTTTCAACTGAGGAAGCTGACCGAGTGTTAGTGGGATAGTCTACAGGCTTAATCATCTATTTGCCCAAATCAAAAGGACTGTAGCTCTGGGGACTGTTGACCATAACTGGTCTCTTCCTCATTACCTAGCATTAATGAAGAGATATAAATTCAGAACATCTAATTTGGTCTAAAAGCCAAAAATGAAAGTTTACAAAAGTTAACTGGGGAAAAGGCCTTTGGGGCTGGGCCACAGGCATCCAGGAAGCTGCTATGGCTAGTGTGCTTTGTGTACCCCTGACCCCGTGCTCTGTGCTGGGTGGATTCAAACCCAAACAAACTCTCCCTGCCATGCGGGCTGGCCCATGGATTTAACAACAGGTTGCCAGGGATGCTGAGCCTCTTCCCCGGCACCATGACCCTTCCTGGCTCAGCGTGGGGTGTCAACCAGGCAAAATACATGAGTGTGAGGAAGTGCATAGCACTGAGGTTCTTCTGTGTGTGTCTCTGCAAAAAATCTCGTTCAAGGAGTTCAAGTTCAGGTAGCTTTAAGATGAAATACAAGAATCATAAACTGGCTTTGTTAAGCTGTCAAAAATATCTATCACGTAGGTGGGCAGGCAGAAAGTAAATGAGATCATATTGAATGGTCCTTTCATGTCTCTTATCAATGAGATATCAACCGCCTGCATTTAAACATATCTATGTTCTGAGTTTAAACAGTGGCTATTTCTCAAAGGTTTGGAGCTTTGGCAATGATTCTCCTTTGGGGTCAGAGACTGTATTTAATTCACTATTATATCCCTAGAAGTTAGTAGAGTACCTAGCAAAGGTGTTCTGTAAATATTAAGAGAATAAAGCATTAAAGGCTCAGTTTAGTGTATAAACATGCTTTAAGCCCATTCTAACGTTCTAGAGCCTGTTCCTTAAATTTATGTATATAATTCACTAAAGTTCTTTTACGTACTAACTGTTCAACCAATGTTTTTATTATCATCTGCAGGAAAAAATTACAGTGTGTCAGCACTCCCCTCCCTACTCCTCAATAATCACTTCTGCTTATCTTGTACTTAGTACAATAATAAAAACATAGAAAAAAGCTTTTCTCCTGGGCTAGCAGGATTAAATATATGTTACAGTTCTTGCCTAGCAGCTGTGCAGATTTAGGAAAGATGCTATTAAAGAGGAAATAGCACAAACACAATGCTAGGTAGATCTGCTGTTCCTAGAGAGAAGTCTTTTTAGAAGCATTTTACAACAGTCCTTCCTCTCTCAAATCACAGTGACAAATAAATGTCAGTTCCCAGAAGGATCATGAAGACCTTAGAGTCAAGAAAACAATCCGTGAGGTAACATACAATACAGCATTTCTTCCGCCTTCAATCTCTGCGCCTTCTCATGGTACAAATACACTCAAGAAATGCTCAAGGACACAGCCATTTCACAGGTTTTCCATTTACACTGCTTTGGAAATTGCATAGTACTGATTTTTGCTCAAGACTCAGGCGCCTTGCTTTGGCCTAAATTCCTCTCAGGCCCATTTATCCACTTCTACTAGGTTTTGAGCACAACTGGAAGGTAGATCAGGGAATGGCAAAGAAAACACTTTCAGTATATTCAAATCAAGTATATTTTATTTAATTAGATCCCTCTATGCATTCCATAGGAATGTTAGGAATACTCTCTTTCTAGTCTCAAACACACCTCTTAATCCGCTTATTCTCTAAAAGAACTAAGTTTACTACCAAAGAATAACTTGGGTCAATGATTCCCAGGGTTTTAAATTTCACAATACTGTAAAAATTAGAAAAAATAATCAGGGAAGCTACATAAGTTATTGATTTATTTTTCTAGGTAAACACATTAAAAATTTCCCAACTATTATCCCCATTTTATTATTTTTCAAAATGATATTTTAAACCCCAAAAAGTAAGAATAATATAATTTGAACATTCAAACAAGGAAAAAGTTAATTTAGAATTATCAAAACTTACTACATTTTAATTTTACTTAATTTGTTATGTTAGTAAATTTAACTCATGTTGAGACTCACTGGTGTAAACTGAAGTGAGAAGGCCTCCCTCACCAGCAGAGGACAAAAGCACATATCTAGGAAGACACTGGTGTGGGTAAACTATCCTATTTCCCTGAAGAGTTTGATGAAAAACATATTAGAATGAGAAACAAACATCAACCGGCCTGGACAATTGAGAATCATTACAGAGCTGTGCCTTGTCTTTTCTGCTATCTTGTTTACCAGCATTTACACTGGTCTTTAAAACAAGCACAAACAGAGTGCCTATCTTACCCTGCATGTACTAATTGGACCCAGAAATACTCTCACGAAAGTATGTACACAAGATACTAATATTGGAAAACTAAACCCCTCCCAGATCTGTTTTCATGCTTAAAATGAGACTCTTATTTAGTAAATAAGCTTTTCAGCTCGTTAGTAGTTGCCCCAATTTCACATACCCTGTTGCATGTTAGGACACTGCATTCTTCACAAGATAGTTTCAGTGAAGCACACACTGAGATTGAGTAATCATGCTGATTTGATTTACTTCTGCAACTCCTGCATCAATCACACCAAAAGGGTATAATTAGAAGGTAGATGTTCTTAAATGTTAAAAGCATAATGACTGCAAACCAGGTTGAGGAGCAATGACTATCAAGGTTGAACAGCTTCTATCAAGCAGGCATCAGGGTGAATTCCCAACATGCCAAACCATGAAGCAGACTTTTAGAGAGACCACAACAATTTACTTCCTATACTTCCTGAGAAAAGTACAAAAGGCATAGGTCCCTAAAATGATATCACATTGTCTTCTGAGGTAAGTTACTCCTTGTTATAATAAATTTGTTTTCTCTATTGATACATTTGCTTACTTCAAATAAGCTAATCTGTGTTTGTTTCCAGTTTGTATTAGCCTTGATTTTTGAAAAAAGAAAAAAACTTTTTGTGACATGGTTAGCTAGAGTTTTTCCTTTACTTGAGGTCACTGGTTTTCCCCATTTTTATTCAAGAAGAAAATTTACTGGCTACATTCTGTCAGCCACACTTTACAAATCAATCCCCACGAATCTTCAGGAAAGTCCTGGCTTTACCTATAGAGCCCTCTACTAACCCAGTGCCATGAAGATGTAGGGTAAACTCTGTTTAACCATATCACGAGACTGTACAGTGGCCTAGGCTCACAGGGATCAGTAAAATGGAATACCATCACTCTGACCTTTACTTCCAGCTCCTATCTAAAGCCCACGAGAGGACTTCCAGCCAAGATGGGCAGAAAGTCAGCCCCCTGATGCAAACTTTCTGCTCCTAACATATAGCAACAATAGGAGAAATATACAAAGAAAAACCCCCAAGAAAGATATAGGCAGATTAAAATGCCTCTAAATTCTGCTTATAAAAGGCATTCAGAAATGCTGAAAGAAAAGGTATGGAAAAGTTCCATTGGGCAAATAGCTGCTATGGAAAAATAATAGGAGATAAAGTAGAATTTAAGGCAAAACTGATATTCTACCAAAGAGTTCTAACAAGTATGCATGTATTTGCTACAAGTAACAGAGTCTCAATATAAATTGAATAAAAACGGATAGAATGATAAGGAGGAATTACTCAATCTACAATATCAGAATAGGATATTTTAACAGTCCTCTACAGAAAAAAAAAAATCCAAAACCTTGAACTACATAAAAATAAGGAGACATATACGTATTTATCTTTAGAACAATACACCCAATAAACACAATATGTTTTTCCAGTTCATGTGTAAACTTTATAAAAAATGATCACATACTAGGCCACAAAGCAAGTCTCCAAAATGTCAAATAATTTATATAATAAAGACTACACTTCACAATGCAATTTAAATGAAAATCAATAATTAAAAGATAATTTATAAGTATATTTGAAAACCCAAAATACACTCTTAAATAACTCCTTGGTTAAAGAGGAAACTAAAATGAAAGAGAATGACAATAAACATCCCACTAAAAATTGCACCTAAAGTAGTATGTAGAAAGAAATTACAGACTTCTTTCTAAGGACAAGGCTTTCATGAGGTAGAATCAATGAAAAAAGAATTACAAAAATCCACAGATTCTAGGTGATTCTAGTTTTTGTTTTGTTTTAACCATTTTTTAAAATTGAAGTATAGGTAATTTACAATGTTGTGTTAGTTTCAGGTGTGCAGCAAAGTGATTCAGTTGTACATATGTATATGTATAATATATCTATATTCTTTTTCAGATTCTTTTCCATTATAGGTCGTTACAATATATTGAATATAGTTCCCTGTGCTATACAGTAGGTCCTTGTTGGTTATCTATTTTATATATAGCAGCTTGTATATGTTAATACCAAACTCCTGATTTATCCCCCCCTCACTATTCCCTTTGGTAACCATAAGTTTGTTTTCTATATCTGTGAGTCTATTTCTGTTTTGTAAATAAGTTCATTTGTATCATTTTTTTTAGATTCCACATATAAGTGATATCATATGATATTCATCTTTCTCTATCTGACTTACTTCACTTAATATGATATCTCTAGGTCCATCCATGTTGCTGTAAATGGCCTTATTTCATTCTTTTTTATGGCTGAGTAATATTCTTTATCCGTTCATCAGTTGATGAACATTTAGGTTGCCTCCATGTCTTGGCTATGGTAAACAGTGCTGGGCTTCCCTGGTGGCGCAGTGGTTGAGAATCGGCCTGCCAATGTAGGGGACATGGGTTCGAGCCCTGGTCTGGGAGGATCCCACATGCCACGGAGTGACTAGGCCCGTGAGCCACAATTGCTGAGCCTGCGGGTCTGGAGCCTGTGCTCTGCAACAGTAGAGGCCGCGATAGTGAGAGGCCTGTGCACCACGATGAAGAGAGGCCCCCACTTGCCGCAACTGGAGAAAGCCCTCACACAGAAACGAAGACCCAACACAGAAATAAATAAATAAATAAATAAATAAATAGTGCTGCTATCCTGCCCATCAATAAAAGTCTACTAATAATAAATGCTGGAGAGGGTGTGAAGAAAAAGGAACCCTCCTAAACTGTTGGTGGGAATGTAAATTGGTGTAGACATATGGAGAACAGTATGGAACTTCCTTAAAAAAACTAAAAAATAGAGTTACCATATGATCCTGCAATCCCACTCCTGAGCATATATCCATCCAGAGAAAACTCTAATTCAAAATGATACATGCACCCCAATGTTTTAGCAACACTATTTACAAAAGGAGACTGTTAATGACAACTTTTGAACTCCTACACCATGTCCTATCAGACATTATTACATCCACTTTGTGGTGTTTCATTAAGCATTTATGTGTTGTACTTTTAGACCATAGCAGGTTTGATGGTTCCAAGGTTTATGCTTAAGGAGTCATTCATGAACACAGAAGTCAGATGGCGTGGGGCTGAATTTCTGCTCTTCTAGTTGAATGACTAATGGCAAGATTTTAGCATCTTAAGCCTCAGATTCTTCATCAAACAAAAATGTACATAGTAATAATATCTACCATGTAAATTCCTTATGATGGTAAATGATTTAAAACAGCTGAAACATATTATTGGGTTAGCCAAAAGATTTGTTCGGGTTTTTCCATAATATATTATGGAAAAACCCGAACAAATCTTTTGGCCAACACAATATAACACTGAACAAGTAGTAGGAGTTCAATAACTGTGAACTAGTATTTTGACATGTACAATACACACTTGGTTTCTTGTTCCATCACTCCTACATGATTATATGCTCCTTGAAGAGAAAAATAATGCTTTGTTCATCTTTGACCAATGAAGAGCACATACTAGTGTCAACTACACAGTTGGTTCTAAGTATATTTGTTGTATTAATGAATGAAGTTTAGCTAAACTTATCCAGGCTACTTTGGTGTTAGATATCAAAATTATCTAGCAAAATAAAGCAATAAATATGAAGATATTGCTAGTGATTTGTAATTATGTTTGCCCTATATTTAATTACCACTCCTCATTGAGTATTGACTTGACACTCGAAATAGTTAAATCAGTTTTGCTCCATCAAGTCTGACATTTTCAAATATTCATTAAGAATCAAAACTGTTCAATAGGAAGATATTATTATTGAGTGAGGGTGGAGTTGGAACCTGGTTTGTTTTTCTAATTTTAGACATATGATGGTGATGGAAAACATCCACTCAACAGATGAGACACACAAAGACAAGGGTATAATTGTAAAGGGCACAGAATACATAAAATGTATAATTAGATAGGAAAAAATACATTTATGTAAAGCAAGGTAAGATCCTTTGTATTCCAGAAGAAAAATTTAAATTCTATAATTTCCAGAATCAACTGTTTCTACAAAATTTGTTAAAATTAAAATGCTAATTTCATCCCAATTGCAGCACATTTATTTTCTTTTAATCCATTAATTATATCTAGTAATGTTCTGCAGGGCTTTTTTTTTTTTTTTTTTTAGTAACTTACCTTTTATTAAATTTCATAGTAACTTAATGTGAGATATGGTTGGCTGAGTCCAATAAAAGGCCACAATAGATAACTGGGGGTTAATTTACTTTGCTGCTAGTGCAAACACCTCTGGCATACTTTTCACAATGCTATTGTTGGGGCAGAATGAACATCTCTTTTCTTCTTTTACTAAGTAGATCGTCAAAGACTAGAATGCATCACTCAGGAATGAAAGTTTCTTCTGGAGATTGTTAAAAGGAAAGGAAAGGAAAGGAAAAGGGAAAGGAGAGGGGAGGGGAGGGAAGGAGAAGGGGAGGAAGGCAGGAGGGCAATTTCAGTGTAAAAATCAGGTGTCCTGACCTACTGGGAGTTGGGGTAAGAAACTAAATGGAATGACAATGTCTTTCCAATCCTTGGATTTAATTTTTTTCAAATTGTTGTGGCTTGAATTAAAAGTAAAAATCACGCAAACACTCACACACACACACACACACACACACACACACAGAGAAGACCTGAAATGAAAAACTAAATATAGCATTAGTTTCCATGACAGCACATCCCAAGAATGGAGATTCATCACTCACCATGCAATACAAATGTATCCAGGAATCTCATATGCATCAGCTTCAACCCTACCAAGCCTTCTTTCCATCTTCCTGAATCCTGACTTTTTAAATACAATAGTGTCAGTATCAGTTCTCAGTCAGTATGCTTAATTTAGTTCTCAGTGACTGCCTGTTGTGGACCCATTTTCCTCCTTGTAAGTAGTATACGCTTCTTCTTTATTGCTTACTCTTTATGCTACATGAGGTGAAAGTAACTCAATATTTCTTGTTAGAAGTATAGAACCTACCCAGTGTTCTATGGAAACACCTCTTCAACAAGTGAATTAACTAATGAATATTTTGGAAAGGGGGAGGGGCTAGGATACATCTTTAGCTTAGGAGCTACACATGACAACTGGATTTTCAACTCTTCTTAACAATTATGACATCTCTCAGAAAAGCATTTATTTCACTTATAAAATTGCCCCAAGATTTTAATAGTGTGAGCATGTGTGGAAGGGAAAGATTTATATCCACCTCTTCTGAGGAAAATTTTCAAAGACATAAATTCCTCTTTTCTGAAATATCACTACATCCAGATTTATCTATTCAACCCGTCTTTATCAAACCTTTGTGTCTCCCAAATGAAAAACATATACTTACATGCTACATATAAAGAATCTCAGTCACCTAAGTGATCCAACCTGCCTCAATTATCTGCTTTTTGCCCCCCTAAGATCATTTTTTGGTTCCTTATAAATTATTTTCTCATACAAATTAATGCTGTACTATAAGATACTAAAATAGGTGTAATATTATTAAATTAAATCTTTTTATGGAAAAAAAGAGAGAATAGAACAATTAACATATTATAAAGACCTGGGAAAAGAAGCTATGGAGATCTGGAGGGTAAGGTGGGACCACTTGGACTCTTCTTGAGCTAAACTCCCTTCATTAATGGAATGGCAAATTTACTCTAAGAACCAAGTTCAAGCCCATACTTTTGGACAAAGGAAAAGGAAAAACAATTTTACACAATTCCAATGTTTGCATGTAGAAATGACTATTTTGATAACTAAATGCCATTTAATAGGGAAAAAAAGGAAGGAAAGACATGAAAATTGGGGAAAGAGCATTCACTGCTTAGAAAACCCTCCTATCAGATTTCCAATCTTTGGTTTCTAAAGAACACTCAGTGAGATTTCTCCACTGAGGGCTTGAACTCTTTTGAACAAATTCCCTTTGTGCTTCTTTTCTGGGGACATCTTTCTAGGCTGATTCATGAAATCCCTTTAAAAATCTCTCATGTAGACTAAAATGTAAGTTTACAAGGTTGCAGAATGTGAGGTCAACACACAAAAATCAACTGTATTTCCATATAGAAGTGGTAAAAAATTGGAAACCAAAATTTATATACATTATCATTTGCAATAAAAACAAATATGAAACACAAGTATAAATCTTAAAAACATGCACAGGGTCTATATTTAAAACCACAAAATGTTGAGGAAAGAAATCATCAAAGAAGACCTAAGTAAATGGAAAGGCATACCATGTTTAAGGACTAGAAATCTTAACACAGTAAAACATTAATTGTCTCCAGAATGATCTATAGATTTAATGCAATTCCTACCAAAATCTCAGCAGGATTTTATGTAGATATAGACAAGCTGATTCTAAAATGTGTATGGAAAAGCTAAGAAACAAGAATAATTAAAACCATTTTAAAAAATAAGAACAAAGATGTAGAAATTGCACTATTCAATAGTAAGGCTTATTTTAAAGCAACAATAATCAAGGGAATGTAGTTTTGGTGAAGGAATAGACACATATCAATAGAATAGAATAATAGAGAGTCTAGGATTAGATCCACATAAATATGGCCATTTGATTTTGACAAAGGTATAAAACAATTCAATGGAGAAATAATAGTTTTTTCAACAAACGTTAGAACAACTGGTTATCTGTATGCAAAAATTGGACCTAGACCTAAACTTTATACATTATAGACAGATTAACTCAAAATGCACATAAATCTAAATGCGAAACCATAACACTCATAGACAAACAATAGGAAAAAAATCTTCCTGACCTGTGATTAGGCAAAGAGTTCTTAAATGTGACACCCAAAGCACAATCCATAAAAATGGAAGTTGATAAATTGGTCTTCATCACAATTAAAAACTGTTACTCTGCCAAAGATACTGCTGAGAGAATGAAGAGACAAGCTACAGACTGGGATAAAATATTTGTAAATTATGTAATTGACAAAGGACTTTCATCCAGAATATAAAGAATTTTCAAAATCCAACATTAAGAAAGCAAACAACCCAATTTAAAAATGGCAAACAACCAAAGAAGACATAAAGATGGTAATTAAGCACACAGAAAAAGATGCAACATCATTGGACATAAGGAGATGCAAATTAAAATTACAAGGTGTCTACACACTACATATTTATTAGAATGGCTAAAATAAAAGGTACTGATAATACCAAGTGCTAGCAAGGATTCAGGACAACTGGAACTCTCATACATTGCTCATATATATTGGTATACCCACTCTAGAAAAAGAGTTTGTCAGTGAAACATACACTTAGTGTATTACATAGCATTCCCACTCTTGGATGTTTACCTAGAAAAATAAAAACTACGTTCACACAAAAACCTGCACATGATTGTTCATAGCAGCCTTATATGTAAAAGCCTAAACTAAACAACTCAAATGTCCTTGTATAAGAGAATGGATACAAAATGTAGTACATCCATACAAGAGAATACTACTCACAATTAAAAGGAATGAACTACTGATACATGCAATAAAATGGATGAATCTCCAACACATTATTCTGAGTGAAGAAATCAGTTTCAAAAGATTATATACTGTTTGATTTTATTTCTATAACATTCTAGAAAAAAACAAAACTATACTGATGGAAATTAGTGGCTGCCAGAAATCATGGGTGGAGGGAGGTGTGATGACAAAGAAATAGGATTGGGGGCACTCTGGGGCGGTTGATGGAACTATTCTGTATCCTCCTTGTAGTGGTGACATTGCAAATATATACATGTGTTAAAATTCACAACAATGTACACCAAAAAGGTCAATTTTACTGTATGATAAGTTGAAAAATAAAATTGAAAAGCCCTGCATTTGACATTACAAACTCAGAAAATGTTTCAGCAATGCCTGGATTTAACAATGTGCCCTATTATTCAAAATCTAAGTTTTAATCTGTAACTCAGGAGGGAGCCAGCTCCACTATACACCCTCAGAGAATGGGGGGAGTTCTCCAGCACCACGCCCCTTGCAGTTAGCAGTCACTCTAGCTACAGCTAATGTGCAAGATATTTTCTGGTATGGCTTCATTCTCTTCTTGGGCAGTCCCTGGACCAGCAGTCCCACTGGCTACACCAGTGGTAACAGAAGAGAGGACTGCTACTACTGCCATTATCAAGACTGGAAGAAGAGATAAGATGCCATTGTATAGACCATGATAACATTGCTTCAGGCAAGAGTTAGGGGAGGGTGTCCATGGTTGTAAAGTATTGGATTGGCCAAAAAGTTTGTTCAGGTTTTCCAGGCTATTAGGCCAACCTAATGGTGTAAGTTAAGAGAGAAGGAAGAAACAGGACCTTCCCTAGTTCTCACGTCTTCATAAAACCTTATATACACACAATCCTAGCTGAGTTCTTCTAGTTTTTGCTTCTTATGTTCTTTTCTTTCCTTTTGTATATATTCTGCATTCTACTGCTATAAAAAAAGACACAAGTGAATAGCTAATATCAGAGATTAATTTTTAAATAATTCCTAGGGATGTATCCTAGGCTTAGTATAGGCTCAGCACCACTTCCCAGAGCTTCCACATATGTAGTCCTGCATAATAATTTCTTGGTTGATCCTAGCAGTTTTTGTTTCTGTGTTTTAGTTTGGAAATTCCTAAACTATCTACAGATACAAATCAGATTAAATCATTTCCGAGATAGTGTTATTGCTAAGCGTACTGTATTAAATTCAAATTCATATATCAGAATGCTCGGTTAATCAGAATATTCATTTAACTGAAAGTAAGACCCACTAAAAATAAACAATCTTTTGCAAAATGAGCAAAGTCCACTGGTTCTAAACCATAAAGAATAGGCTATGAAGTCATCATGACCTTGTCAGCACATGATTGAAAAATATTTAATTTTTATTTATGAACCACAAAGAAGTAAGGCTGATAGTTGCAACTCTGAAAGTCCTACACTTGGTTTCATTTCTCAAAGGACATTTTCAAAGCTTCTAGGAAAAAAGATTCAAATAGCTAGTGCTCCCAATGACCTAACTACAATTTATCATCCTCATTTCCTAGAAGGTCCTACATAATGAATATTCTTTATATTTTATCTTCCCAAATATAATTGTCTTGACCCTTTGGACACTGACTCTGACTTTTTTTAAAATATGATTTATTTTCCAGCATTTTGTGTGTAGAAAGTAATTATTAAATAATTGTTGAGGGAATTAATTAATGAAGGAATGAATGCAAGAACAAAGCACTGTGGGGAAAAGAAAAAGGAGTAGAACAATTCTATCCAGTTATGCCAATGAAGATGCTAATCACAGGTAGCATGCCACAGCGCTAAGGGTGTGTGCCCTGCGCCTTTCTTCTGGGATGAATAGATGGGTCTGTGGTCACTAAGCCCTCTCACAGACCCATTATCTTGCACTGTACCCCGTTTCTCTGCCTAATTAAAGTATTCTTTCCAGAAGGCATGACTAAGTCAAAGATGCTTCGAACCAGATGTGTGTGGCATGTGGAAACATTCTGGCCCGAGCAAACTGCAGTCTTCTCATCTGGGTGACATAAGCACTGGCCTGGGCTGTACCCCAGTTTTGACATCAGAAACTTGTCCATTTGTTCTATGCTATTTACCCATTATACTCATTCAATTTTCCCACATACCTTTCCCAATTATCTACCAATTTAATCCATTTAGTCTATCTCTACCACAGTAAACATGTTCCCCTTTAGCATTTACTAGCACTTGGGCTGGACTTTCAAGGGCCTCTAACAGGCCTTGTGATTCATTTATTTTTCCCCTTCCTGTTCAATTTTATACTTCTGACTCATCACTAAAGTGGACGCTGCTGCTACAGACAAATGCACCGGCAAGAACCTAACTACACAATGGACCATTTAGTCCTGAAACTAAATGAAACAGAATAATGGCTGCAAAATTGATCTGGGCCATGGGGCAGAAGCTATGCTTAAACTTCATTCAGCATAGCACCTGCCACACAGCTGATGCAGTGAAAATTGTTATCATGATGAGATGCCCTAGGTCTGGGTGCCATTCGCTGTCTTTTCCATTATTGTTGATAATAACAGTGCTTTCAAATGGAACAACATTCCTCCTGCTGCAGATCAAAAGGATTTAGAAAAATATCCTATCATCTTATTTGAGAGACCAATAAAGTAATAATTCAATTTTCTCGGTTTTGCTGGTAACTTGGGCAGCTAATATTAATTATTATCTCTAGCCATTGGGCACCAGTGAAACTAGTACTTGTAAATTAAAATAAAGTGCATTTGTCTATTTTTGTTTTGTAGGAGAATTAGCCCATTCTGACTTTTTTTTTTTTTTTTTAATTAATTTACTTATGGCTGTGTTGGGTCTTCGTTTCTGTGCGAGGGCCTTCTCTAGTTGTGGCAAGCGGGGGCCACTCTTCATCGCTGTGAGCGGGCCTCTCACCATCGCGGCCTCTCTTGTTGTGGAGCACAGGCTCCAGACGCGCAGGCTCAGTAGTTGTGGCTTACGGGCCCAGTCGCTCCGCGGCATGTGGGGTCTTCCCAGACCAGGGCCCGAACCCATGTCCCCGGCATTGGCAGGCAGACTCTCAACCACTGCGCCACCAGGGAAGCCCCATTCTGACTTTTTGAAAGAAAAAAGTTTAGCTCACTTGACACTTGGGTACTTCAAAGCACCCCTAAGTTTCTCCTTCAACACTGACCATTTGGCACAAAGATCTGGAAGGCTAATTTGTCATTAGTTTACCTTTGCATCACCCATAATATCCCACATGCCATCTCTTTATTAGGAAGGCTTCTCTGTCTTCATATGTTTCTTTGCTCTTCATGAAAGCTACTTCTCCTACGTGCCAAGAAAAATACCTCAACATTATGGAAGAAAAGTACACACACAACCTCAAGAACCGTGAGGATGAATCAACAATTTCCCCCACTGGAATTAGAAAAACAGAAAAATATAACCACCTAGTTGACAGTAGCCGCATTAGCCTTCACAAGCTTGAGATTACTGACAAATAGATCATGGCAAGGACGGCTGTTAGACCACCTGGTTTGCATTTTCCCCTTCTTCCTTACCTACAGAATCTGCTCTTATTCAAGGAGGTGATATGCCCAGCTGAAAGTTTATATTTCCTAGTCTTTCTACAACTGGTCATGAATAGTGAAACGTAAGTGGAAGTAATTGGGTGGGGATTCTGGGAAAGCTCTTTAAAGGGAGCTGATTCCCCAGGGGGTGTGCATACGTAGCCCTCTCCACCTCTACGAACCACTTCTTTCTGACTGGAACACAAACATGGTGGACAGCAGCACTCTAGCCGTCATTTTGGACCATTTTAAAGATGAATATGAGGCAAAAGGATGATGAAGCAGAAAGAAGAGGAACCTGGGTTCCTGATAACTGTGGCCCTGATTTGCCAGCCCCAGACCTCCTACCTCTTATAGAAGAGAGAAAAGAAAACCTGTGTCTTTTTAATGTCGCAGATTCCTGGGTTTTCCATTTACGGGATTCTGCAAAGCCTAATACTAACTAACAAACTGATCAAGTAATCATCTAAGTTGATGGAGTTCCATGTTCTTAACATTGGGTTAGCGCTTCCATTAATATAGCAGACATTCAAGAGGTTATACTTGGCCTCTTGCTTAAAACTTAAGGAAATTAGACCGACATCGAGAACAATGAAGTGTCAACACTTCTGTCAGTAATACACGTGAATTCACATAGCACTCTATACTTCTGTTAGAATGCCACTTTCCATATGATTTTTCCTTCTTAATAAGACAGGATTACTCTTGAAAGAGAAGCTGAGTCTAACTCATAAACTGAGTAATCAGTAAGAATAATACAACTATGACACAACAATAATGATGGTATATGAGTTCTCCTGGCCTTCTTCTTATCTCTTACAGGTAGAGATAATGCCAGCTTGGTCTACCCTGTGTCTTGCCCACTCATTGCATGTAAGAAGCACCTGCTTAACCATGTAAGTGCTTGGACTTATTTAATTAAACAAGGAGGTCATTAGACTGAGGGGGCTCTACTACCATGGCTGCCTGCATAAGCAAATCAAAATCTAAGCCAGTAAATATCTCAAGATTAAGAGACTGAAACCTAAGGACAACCAATCACAAAGAGCCAACTAGGCTTTAAGCTATAGCCAAGCAATCACTTCCTTATTTTTCTTCCACCTTTTCTCTATAAAAGTCTTTCCCCAGCTCCTGTCCCCACAGTACTTCTAACCACATTCGGTTTGGCGCTGCTCAATTTGAATCAATTTTTTCTCAAATAAACTCTTAAAATTTTAAATATGTCTTAGTTTATATTTTAGCAGACTTCTGCAACTTAGATTCAGGAAGAAATGGCAGAATAGGGGTTCCTTTAGGCAAGGGACACACAGTGGCAAAGGCTGAAGGAATATTTTCTTCTTAATATTCAATACCTTTTTTTAAAAGTTTAAGATCTACTTCTCTCAGTCATCTGGTAAGTGTATTTTAATCTTTTCAGAAACTGCCAGACTATTTTCCAAAGTGGCTATTCCATTTTATAGAACGAGCAGTGATGAATGAGAACTCCAGTTATTCCACACTCTTAGACACACTTGTTACTGTCAGCTTGTTTATTTTAGCCATTCTGATGATATACAGTGGTATCTCACTGTGGTTTTAATTTACATTTTTCCGATGACTAACCATAGTATCTTTTCATGTCTAATTGGCCATTTGTAGATCTTCCTTTGTGAAATGTCTGTTCAAATTTGTGCTCATTTTTAATTGGTTCACTTAACTATTAGGGAATTATGAGTTATTTCTATATTCTGGGTGCAAGTGCTTCATTCAAAAGTTCCACACGGTTCTTTTTTATATATCTTCCATTCCTCTCTGCATTATGTTTATGTTTTATTTTAAATTGTGGAATATTTAAAGTTTCTTTTAAAGTCTTTGTTTTCTAATGCCATCACCTCTCTCATTGCTGGGTCTATTTATCATGCCTGAATTTTCTCTTGGTTATTGGTTACATGTTTTTGCTTCTTTTGATCTCTGGCACTTTTTGATTAGATGCTGCATTATGAATGCTATGTTGTTGTTTATCTAAATTGCATTGTCTTCCTTTAAAAAATGTTGCCTTTCAATTTGTTAGGCAGTTAAATTGAAAGGATCAATTTGATCCTTTTAAGGTTTGTTTCTAGGCTTTGTTAGGCCAGGTCTAATTTGGCCATATTTATTAAGTTTGACCTTTCAGGAGTCTCTATTGAATGCCTTAGGTGTCCACTGAGTCTCTTCATTCTGGCTGATTAAAACTAGAATGTCGTTCTTCCCAATATGACCTTGTCTCGCTTACAGCTCCTTGGTCATTCTTTGTCCTCCTAGAGTTTCACCCTGTATATACAGTTCGGTTTTATTTCAAAAACTCAAGAGCCACCCACCCATGAAGAGCCCTAAAGCTCTTTCTCTGAGAAGCTTCCCCTCTTCTGGTACTTTGCCCCACCACTTCTAGCTGCCTCTGTTTCCATGAACTCTGGTATCTGTCACCTCAATTTGGTGAAGCCACCAATACTTTCCTTGAGTTTCCTCTCTCCGGGCCAGGGTCCATTGAACATCTACAGGCAGAAATTTGGGTCGGTCTAGGGCTCTCCTTGTTTGCTTCTCTTCTCTCATGGGACACAATCTTGTCTGTCTATATTCTGATGTCTGAAACCTGTTGCTGTGTATTTCTTCCAAGTTCCTAGTTGTTTACAGTGGAAGGGAAAGAAAGTTCATTGCTAGCAACTCTGCCATGACTGGAAGCACACTTATCCTAGATGAATATTTCTCTGTGTGGATGTGTAATGGAGGGTTATTGAGAAAAGAGATTGGAGTAACTGTGGTGTGTGAGGGCAGTAGATGCAAGAAAACAGAGAATTTGAAGGAGCTGATGAGTATATGCTCCTTTCAAATAAAGGACTTTTATGGACTACACATTTGCCTGTGACATCCCTCTGGAACTGGCCATGTGAATCATGACTTTATAAGCATTATACATATTGGCAATATAAATGTAAGTGTAAAAGTAATGAGATACTGACTACAAATGCTTTAGAAGACCAAAAACGAGAGAAATGAATGGACTGGAAAAAACAAGGATATTTGTTTAGAGATGGTTAGGCTTGAACTGAACCCTGAAAGAGTGATAGGATTGAGAATAAAAGTGAAAACAGGCTTCTGAAGAAAACTTCTCAAGTCTTCCAGCTGCCTCCAATAAAGAAAAGAATTACATATCCACCCAGTTTATGAGATATCTGTTAAAGTCCTTTGAAACCAATAGTACAAATAGTTATCAATATCATTATTAATCCGTGTATGTGGGATGGAGGTCCGGTAGTATTCCTCCCCAAATACTCAACAGCTGTTATCAGAATAACTCTGCTATGGAATTGAGGAGAATCCAACCTTCAAAGGCAGTGAGTGTCACATGTTTCCAACATAACCTTTACCCAATTATACTTTCCTGACCAGCCCAAGGGTGATGTTCAATGATACCACTTTATACTTAGATCTGCTATATTAATAATACGACACCAACAGGCTTAGCAGATGTTGCAATGAAGAAGTAAATATGTTCCAGCCAATAAATCTGAAAATAGACATTCAGGATAGCACTAAAAAATGTGTTTCATTCTTTCCAATGTAATCACAACAAGTAATATTTTATGACTAATTATAGATGTATACAAATATTCATGATCTATTGAAAGTAGAATCTCCATGTGGTATGATTTGCAAAGACCCTACACATTTCATGCATTATTATATAATTGAGAGAACATTTCAGCATTGTGAATATTCTTTATTTCACATATCAGATGGTTATGTGACTTGGTGAAAAAAATCACTACCTATTCTGGTCACATCTGGGTTACGAATTGAATATCCTAGCTTGAGAATATCATTTTATACCTCTCTATGCCTGAGTTTCTCCATTTCTAAATTGAATAATTAGCTAAACTGCCAAACAACTTGGTGGAATGAAGAAAGGACAGAAAGTTGTTCTGACAAAGAAAATATTCTATTTACATTAAAAAATTATAATATAATATGGAATTATTGCTGCACAAATTTCCCCCTTGGATGCTAGAACGAAAAATTAAGGCTGAAGACAGAAGCAAATATGGCATTAAATTATTTCAATGCTTAAGGTAAATAGGAGTCATCAATCATTCTCACTTTTATCCTTTCCTCTAACAAAATAAAATCTTATGTCTTATAAGATAGCAATAAAATTATGTAGAGAAACTGTACTTAGTGAGATAATTGAGTCTAATATTAAAGATCAGGTTTATAAAAACACAGAGCTAAAGAAAGATATTTATTGCAAAATTTTTAAAAAGATTCATTCTTTGGACCCAGAAAAATTTTGGACAAATGTTTTTCACATTTTTAGTTCACCAAACAACTACTATTTGGCTTTATTTCTTCATAGCGGTTAAGCCAATCCATCTAATGAGACTATTTGCCTAATAGTTATAAGGTAAAGCAGTAATTAATTGGATATCAAAGAAAAGTTAACATGTTACATAATACTGTTAGTTTTTATTTTGAGCAATATCATCGTTTCCGTAGACCTCCTATGCAGTGGTGGCATATAATAGGTGCTCAAGAAATAGTGGATGAATAAATAAATGCACAGTAGTGGGAAATTCATGTAAGATTAGTTATAGAAAAATAAGAAAATCCAAGAAATTTGTAACCCACATTGGCAAAACATATAACTTAGTAAAAAAGTTATTTTCAGGTACTCCAACATAATCACCGTTTTAGCCCTATATAGTAATGTTCTTTGTCCCCAGCTACCAAAAACCAAAAGAGGAAAGTAAGGCTTTCCTTTGTACGGTTCAATTTAATTCACAAAATGAGGAAACAATTTATATAATGAGACCAAGGGTTGCAAGATTATTTTTTTTTGTGGTCCTATAGGTAGTTACTGTATATACCATCCCATATGTCACACACTAGCAATGTTAGGCAGAGTTAGTATGTGAAGTAACCTGCTTCTTCTTCTCCATACATGTTCATTATTCCCAGCCCTGAGCACTACTATTCTAAGGTATAGCCAATCTGCTTGAGTATTCAGTTTCACATCTGTCCTTAAAACAATGCCCTAAAACAATGCCTTAAAACAATCCAGATTAATCTTAAAACGTCTAAATAATCTTTAGCCTATATTGGCAAGGTGTATTCTCAGATCATACTGGAAATGTTTTCTCTGATGCCAAGTGGAACCATGAAGCAGCACTGGGCTCGTCTGTTTATGGGCTGGCATCCATTTAAAGCGAGGTTGGGGCAGATACTCAGCCGCTTAGCTGTGTGCACTATCCTCTTTCATCACCACAAATCAGCCACTTCTCTTTGTGTTGTAGTCTCCATGGTGGCAAGATAGAATCAATAATAATGAGTTCAGCATAAGAGTTATTCACAATAAAGAAAAAAAATAGTCTACCAAGTGCTTTGAGCTCCTGGGAAACTGTGTAAACACAGTTCATCATTTGTATTCTGAGACCTTGTCCTTGTTGGAATCATGTGACTCCCAGCGCCATGTTCTTGTGCATTCTTTCCACATGGGTTGCTTTTTCTGTTTGATGCTTGGACATGCCAGTGCAAGGTTTCACAATTTCCACCCACACCTTTTTTTTTTTTGGTTTAAGAGAAAATTTTCCTATGCCCATAATCATGCATTTATTTTCCTTTTTAAAAAAGTGAGGTTCTTGGTTGTCATTTCAATACTAAGTGTTAATTTGAAAGTCAGGAGACAACTTCCAGACACTGTGTGATTTTTAGATGGCATTTAATCACTGGTCTGGGTTCAGTGTCCATTACCATCAAAATGAAGATGGCAGACTATGCAGTCTTGGGGCACGTTTCTCCAAATGTGGCCTATGGGCAAGACCATCTGCAACAGAAAACTTAGAGGGCTCAGTGAGAATGAAGTAGATACCATCCCAGGCCTCACTAAATAGAAATATTTAGTTTGAGACATTTTTAATATGCACCTTTGCCACAGTTATCTGTGATAAAGTTTGAGAGCCACAGCTCCAAGATCAGCAATTGATGACCTCCAGGATTCAGGGACTTCAAAGAAGAGATTCAAGCTTTGTCACTCTTCTTAACTAATAACTCTGAGGGAGACGTCCTTAGTGGGGCCAGCTCTGCCTTATACAACACTTTCCCTCTGAATATACTAGATAGAGCCAGGGCAAGCATCCCTCTGCAGTGCAGTGTGGCACAGTGTAGGGAGGCATCCACGATGGCAAGTAGGGTCCCATCTACTAAACTCTAATCCTGAAGAAGCAAGGCTTGGGTGTCTTCCTAGTCTATCCCTGTAATGGCTTTCCCCAGGTGCAGACTACAAGAAGCATAACAAGTGTGGTCTCAGATAGACCCAAACCCCACCAACTGGAAGCTAATATACTTAATTATTAGGATACAGTGATTTGTTCTTACATCTTGGGAGTTTATAGAAGCATTTCTGATGGCAACTCAACACAAAGGTTTTTATTAAATCCCTGCTCTAAAGACCATCTGCTTTTTAACTTTTAAGCGTCAGGTAAAAAACTTCCAAAAATGTCTTTTTCTTCTGTCTTGAAAGAAGAATGCACCTTTAAGACACTTTTCAGGGCTTCCCTGGTGGCGCAGTGGTTGAGAATCTGCCTGCCAATGCAGGGGACACGGGTTCGAGCCCTGGTCTGGGAGGATCCCACATGCCGTGGAGCGACTAGGCCCGTGAGCCACAATTACTGAGCCTGCGCGTCTGGAGCCTGTGCTCCGCAACAAGAGAGGCTGCGACAGTGAGAGGCCCGCGCACCGCGATGAAGAGTGGCCCCCACTTGCAGCAATTAGAGGAAGCCCTCGCACAGAAACGAAGACCCAACACAGCCATAAATAAACAAATAAATAAATAAATAAAATTAAAATACATACCATCTCATGTTCTTTAAAAAAAAAAAAAAAAAAAAAGACACTTTTCAGTCTATCCAAGATATCAATACATAGTAAGAAGGGTGGAATGTTAGAACATCAATTCCAATTCTATAAACAGGAAAAAGATTGCATGATTTGGTCAAAATCCGCATTCAATATGGCCAGAGAGAGCAGTTTTCACTAAATTTGACAAGGTATCTTTTCATTCCATTACAAACCTATCATTCACATCTGTAAACAGTGGGGCTTTATACCTGTCAAAGAGTTTCTTTGACATTGTTCAAGAACTATATTAGGGATTTGAACCGTATTTTATATATACACACATATATATATGTATATCACCTATGTCATATAATTTTATAGAACATTTCATCTCAATTTTTTACAATATTCATTAAAGACAAAAGAATTCTTATAATTTTCCCCAGAAGAAAAATGTTTCCCATCTAATGAAGAACAATTAAGAAAAAGGGCTGCCTGACACATTCAGTCATATATAAAGTTAATGGAAAGTAACTACAGAGGAGCAGTATGAAGGAGTTCCACTGTAGTGATAGAACAGTTCTGTATCTTGGTTGTGGTAGCGGCTACACGAATCTATACATAGGATAAAATTTCTTAGAAGTACACACATACAAAATGCGTACTTGTTAAATACTGGTGAAATTTTGAATAAGATTTGTAGTCTACTTAACTGTATTATGCCAATATCAATGTCCTGATTTTGATAATGGACTAGAGTTATGTAAGATGTTACTGTAAGGCGGGTGGCGGGTGGAGGGTAGCTGTGTGAAGAGCACATGAGACCTCTCTGCATTATTTTTTGCAACTTCTTATGCATCTATAACTAGGTTAAAATAAAAAGTTAATGGAAAGGTTGAGAGTTCATCCCATTGTTTATTCCTCTTCAAATATACTGATGGCTGACGCTTTACCCGCACACACATTATCTGTGCAAAATACAATTCATTTAATTTGAAAAATTCAATAGGGATCAGGGTCAGCTTCACTAATCACTCATCACCCTTTAAAATTCAAGCTAAATTCTACAGAACATAAGCAACCCAAAAGTGAAATTCAAGCAGGTGTTTTAGCTGACTTCTAAACACAGATTTCTCAGACTTTGAAAAACTGTCGAGAGATTTATTGCCCAGACCTCAGCCATTTGGTCACTTGAGGGAGTTGCCTCTCTTTTAACCCTTCTCTGTACACACTTGCTCTTTCTTCTCTACATCTTCCTATCTCCTCTCACCTCTTTACTTGCTAAAAACAATCTAATTCTTCTTGGAAGTTCCTGGATTTTTCCCCAGAATTTGGATCTTGGACAACCTTCATTGAGCACCATGGATGGTCTCATGGATCTGAGACGTAATTTCTTGTAAATTTGTCCTCCTATGCTCGCGGGAGCTTGAGAAGTACGTGCCTGCTCTGTTCCCTTTCTTCTGAAATAACTGCAGAGAAACCGATTTGAGTTTTAATTGCTTAATCACTACTTAAGGACACTCCAGGAACCCCAGCTTTACACTCAGCCCACTACTGCCAGTGAACCCTGAACAAAACCAGAGTTGGTAACATGGAAGTGTTTGGGGGACAGGGAGTAAGCAAGGGATGTGAATGTGTGTTAAAAAGAATAAGACATCAGTGGGAAAGAAGAAAGCCTGTATATTAAGAAAAGAAGATCTATTTCTCTTGGCCTCAGTGTCTTCATCTATAAAATGGGAGTTTTGACTGGAAAGTCCAATACTATAATATTCTGTTATTTGGACCACTCTAATAAATTAAGCAAATAATCCAAAAAGCAGAGAAAATCACTTCTCCACATGTAGCTCATTTTGTAGATCAAAAATAAACATTTTCTTGTATTTTATCTTAGAGAATTCAAATACAGGGAGCAAGGAGGGATTTCAGAAATAACTTTCTCCCTGGTTCTGTTCATAATTAAACTGCAGTCATCAGATCATGTGTGATTCTATTCCTGTCCACAGTCTCCAATCTGTTTCCTAGAGCTTGTTCTGAGTGAGAATTGGAATAAAGAGAAATGGTCTGCTGCTCTTGGTCCTTCCTTGTGAACAATCCACATACGGAATTGAAAAAAACATAAAAACCATACTGCAGGCTCCAGAACTGCCTTGTCCATTGAGCTGGGGAAAAAATGTTTTCCTATCTCGGTCTGCCTTTGCCCTGCAGGATTTATTGCCTGTGGAGGCCTCTGGATCACCCCAGCTCATATAAACAGGAAACACAATTCCAAGCAGAGAAGAAAAGGAAGAGAAAGCTGGAGCAAAGTAAGCACTATAAGTACAATGCACAATGAAAAATTAGCATATTGCTAAATTTCCTTCCCTCAAGATTACACGATTCTGGACTTCCAAAGAGCTTGAGATTGTATATAGTTGATGCAAATCAGGTGCCTCAGAGTCTCAGATGGGAAGTTCATAAGTCCAAAGTTAAACATGGTGGAGGTGCCCTGTTGCAGACACTAGAAACAAAATTTCAATCTGCCTGGGTCACATCCTCCCATGATAGGTAGGCCCTGTAAATACTGAAGTGCTGGGGAAATGGAAGTATCTGACACCAGCCAAAATGCATTTAGGAAGTGAGAAATGGAACAGAATTTAATGATACGGTAAATTGTGATACTGCTAGAGTTTGTACAGTAACTGTGCAGAAAGTCAAGCTAAGCTTCCATAGAGAACAATTTCCAAAATAATAAAAACTTGTGGTTAAGTATGATATTATATCTCTCTATATGTACTGTTACATTTTATATTTCTATATATAATGCATAACTAAAATTTTAATTTACATACTTTCAGTATTCTCAAACTTCAATTTATCTGCTGTTGTAAATAGATACATCAAAGGGTCATAAATCATACAGGTATTCTAATAGTTCGTTGGTGGCAAAAGCTACACAGATGTGGCCCTTTCACACTCTGGGGCTTCCTGTGTACATTTATGAATAGTAGCAGTGACACACTATTGTCTTAAAATTGTGGGGTGGGTTTATTTTTCCTTTTTGGGATACAATTTAGGCTGGTCTCTGGAATTGATTTACTGAGTAGAAAATGTTATTTGTGAAAACTCTGATAAGCGGGGACAGGAGGTAGGGATGGCATAGAGATAACAAATAAGAGAGAAGTAATTCCTACCTGAGGCGCCACAGTTTTGTAGTGGACAGAGAAATAAGCAGAATCTAAAGATATGTGCTTAAGGTGCTATGGGGCCTGACATGTTAGGCAAAGCTTAGGATAAGCTGCCTGGAAAGAGTGATCTGAGTCACAGAGTAGGTTGCGCAGAGGAGCAGCTTATACCAGATCATAAAGTAAAGAGCATGGGACACCTTGAGGGAAACAGCCAGTGCATAATATTGCTATGGTTGAGTGATGATGCTACAAAGTGGGTATTGGTCCCATCAACATGGGCCTCGTGTGCCCTATTAAGAATTATGAATTTGATCCTGAAAGTTACAGGAGACATGGAAGGATTTTAAGCAAGGGAATAACGTGTTCAGATATTCCTTTTAGAAAAATCATTCTGCCAATTATATGATGGCTGAATTTAAGTGCCAGTGAGACCAGTTAGGAACCTGCTGCAGGGAAGTGATGAGAGCCTGAACTAAGACAATGCCAAAAGAAATGGAAGAAAGAGCATGAAATTGGCAGATAACGAGGAAGCAGAGTCAACAGAACTTGGAGATGGACTAGATGCAGTGAGGAGAGATAAAAGAGGGACTTGGGTGTTCCCAGGCTTAATGAGAAGATGGACAGTGGCATCAAACACAAATAGTAAATACGAGAAGGATTTAGAGGGTGATGAGTTAGCTTAAGACATGTTTGATTGGGAGGTATCCATGGATCGTGCAAAAATGAATAATTTGTAGCAATCAGGGACTCCAATAAAGAAGTCTTGGGCTTCCCTGGTGGCGCAGTGGTTGAGAATCTGCCTGCCAATGCAGGGGACACGGGTTCGAGCCCTGGTCTGGGAAGATTCCACATGCTGCGGAGCAACTAGGACCGTGAGCCACAACTACTGAGCCTGCGCGTCTGGAGCCTGTGCTCCGCAACAAGAGAGGCCGCGATTGTGAGAGGCCCGCGCACCGCGATGAAGAGTGGCCCCCACTTGCCACAACTAGAGAAAGCCTGCGTGCAGCAACGAAGACCCAACACAGCCAATCAATCAATCAATCAATAGAAATGCTGTAGAATTATTTAAAAAAAAAAAAAAAAAACCTCGGGGGTTAGTTCTGTCAAACACTGCATAAAATTATTAAAAAAAAAAAAAAAAAAAAAGGGAAGGTTTGGGAGGCAAAGAGATAAGATTGATGGATAAATAGGAGGTTTTTTCCAAAGTATGATATAGCAGCTATGAATTCAAAAGATATGTTCTTCTGAAACGTGGCCATGGGAGCGAGTTGCTTCAGCTCCTTAGCCTCCAAATTTCTTAACCTCCTAATCGTCTCTGCCTCCACTTGAGCAACTCACTCCCATACATTTGGAGTAATAACTATATCCCAGGTTTCATCCTACTTTTACTAACCTTATTACTTTTCCTCACTGAATTTTTTTCTTGTTAGGCCTATTTTTATAAGACATCTCTACTCTGCTTAAAATGAGAAGGGGTATAAATACTAGGCATTTTAGTCTGTGATTAATTCAAGCTTTGCACATAGGACATAATTAAATACTCAGCTATTAGACACCTGAGAGAGAACATTTATTACCACAGAACTTTTAAGAACATTATTGATTCTGCAAGTCACATTTGTTACCAGGTTTACATCTTGTATATATACTCTAATATTGATATTAAGATTTCATAGGCAGAGCTCAGGCTCCTAATTTCCATGAACCTCACTATTAAAGTGACCAAAAAATTATTGTCCAAACCCAGGCACTTTTGAGAGTCATAAAAAGCACTACTAACAATTCTGCCAGTACAATAAGTATATACTGAGACATGAAGATGTGGTATGTATGTGTGTGTGTGTATACACACACACACACACACACATACACACACACAATAGAATACTATTTAGCCATAGAAAAGAACGAAATTTTGCCATTTACAGCAACATGGATGGACCGGGAGGGCATTATGCTAAGTGAAATAAGTCAGACAGAGAAAGATAAATACTGTATGTTATTGCTTATATGTGGAATCTAAAAACTACAATAAACTAGTGAATATAACATAAAAGAAGCTGACTCACAGATATAGAGAACAAATTAGTGGTTACCAGTGGGGGGTCACTATAGGAGTGGGGAGTAGAAGGTCCAAACGATGGGGTGTAAGATAGCTCAAGGATGTATTGTACAACACAAGGAATATAACCAATATTTTGTAATAGCTATAAATGGAAAGGAACCTTTAAAAATTATATAAGAATAAAAAATTTAAAAATAAAAATAAAATAAAATATGGAGTTAAGTTCAAAATTACCCTGATTCTTTAAGGAAAATCCTTAATTTTGTTATATTACTCTAGTCATTTTCTACAAGAAAACAGCTTTGTATATGAGTTTGTTCAGTTCCAGAGAGATGTGGAGTGGCCACAGGGCTCTGCTGACTTTTGACAAAGGATTATAGAGCTATCAGTCATGATGGGTAGGAACTTTCCAGCCAGTCAGTCAAACTGGTTAGCCCATTATGCTCATGGTGCAAACGTCCAGGAGGATGGAAATGGGGGAGAGTGACGGAATTTAGACAGCAGTTCTGTTACCTTTGCTGTACCACTGAAATTTGTTTCATTTGATTACACCTATTCAATGTGAAAACAAGTCCCATGCATTTGAAATGCACAATGAAAAATATCACATGTACCCTGTGGACCAAATATGAATTGAAATCATTTGTGTTGGATCATGGTTCCATGTGAGCTGTCAGAGAATGATAATCATGGCCGTTTTGGTAGATAAGTTTTTAAAAAGTTCTTAAAAGGAGATTTATCCTTTTTTTTTTTTTTAAACAGTAAACGTTAGTAAATCCATGTCCACATCTCAGATGGCCCTTTGGTCTCAGGCCTGTCTTCTCACTGAAATGTCAGAGAGAAAAATGCAGGGCACAGTTCCAAGCAGATGAGAGTGAGGAAACAGAAGGAAATTTCTGATGGAAATATAGACTGACAATTTCCCATCCTAGAGTAGAACCCCCAAGACCACCCACATGGCAGGGTTTTTCCAACTCTGAAAGAAGGGCCCACCCTGAATGTGAACATTTATGTTAAGTATCTAAAAATAACACGTAGGGGCTGAGTTATTTAAGCTTCCTACTCTGATAGATTCTTTTTCCAGATCATTATTAAGCAATGCATCCTTTAGGAGGAGATGGTTCCAGAGACACTGAATGCTTTAGCTGTTTCTGACCGTAATTGTGATCTCCCATCTCCTGGCAAGGCAGGTAACCTTAAGGTGACAGTGGTCCAGGGGGAGAAAACCTCTTACTCCAGCTGCAAGTTTTCAAAACTGAAAGGCATTCAGTCTCAGAGAGGTTCTGAGGGTGAGTCCAGTGCTAGGCCTCCAAGAGTGAAATAAAACCCCAGCTAAAGTCTGGAGCTGAAGCAGAGAGAAGGGCATTGAGAAGAAGTACCACAGCAAAGCAAAGCACACAGGAGCCAGCCTGGAGAGATTCCAAAGAGGCTGGCCCTACTCACAGGTTCTTTCTATCTACTCCCAGCCCTCCTCCTCCTTGGACATCAGTTCACTTTGGCATCCCAACAAAACCTGAGAACCTTTTGGATGAGACATTATACCATACCCTACACAGTTCAGATTCCATCAGTTTGGTGTTGCTTCCCTTCATAAAGAATGGTCTAATTCTCTGTACACAGCTGAAAGTATAACATATCTTAGGCCAATATTTATATAATAAAAATTAAACTTCCAACAGAATGTATCAATGCTGATAAAAGAAGATGTGCTATCTTTATTTTATTTTATTTATTTTTTATATTTTCTTGGCCGCACCATGTGGCATGTGGGATCCTAGTTCCCCGGTCTGCGCCCCTGGCATTGGAAGCACAGAGTCTTAACCACTGGACCGCCAGGGAAGTTGCGCTATCTTTTTTTTAAAAGTACCGGTTCCTACATATGCAACTTGTGTGCATTAGCTTGTAACCTCCACAGCTATCCTGCGAGGGAAATTCTGCTATTCAGTCCATTACACAGATAAGAAAAACTGAAAACAGATAAGTGAAAAAGTAAGTTAAGCAATTTGCTTAAAGACATATGACTTATGACAAAGCTACAATTTAAACCAAGTACTTTTGACTTCAAAATCTTAAACCTTCTAAATTTATTAATGAAATTTCCAAAGGCGATCAATACAAAAACTTCTAATTGTATAGCACATGTAGGATAGATTAGTGATACAGAGGCTCCCACTGAACATCTCTCCACCTTATTTACACATTTCCAAAAATGGTCTAATCAACATGTGTTTAGTTTTAAGCACCCAAACCTTTTGCCATGACGTTTACCAGCAAGAAATTTTCAACACTTTGTGCTTATGGTTTGTGGGTACGTTAATGCCCTCTATTCTAGTAGTATTCAGAGAAACAAAATAGATTTCAAATGTTTCTACATGGGAAAAGGATGGCATGGTACATTAAAAGAAGGCAAAGTAATACAATGTTTTTTACATGTGGTAGATAATGTGACAAAGCACTGGCTTATTCTCCCATGGTTTTACAAGTCATTTACTGAGCCTGTTCAGAAAATGTGTAAATTACTAGAATTTTTGCAAAGAAAAACTCTTTTCAGGGCTTCCCTGGTGGCGCAGTGGTTGAGAATTTGCCTGCTAATGCAGGGGACACAGGTTCGAGCCCTGGTCTGGGAAGATCCCACATGCCGCGGAGCAACTGGGCCCGTGAGCCACAACTACTGAGCCTGCGCGTCTGGAGCCTGTGCTCCGCAACAAGAGAGGCCGCGACAGTGAGAGGCCCGCGCACCACGGTGAAGAGTGGCCCCCGCTCGCCGCAACTAGAGAAAGCCCTCGCACAGAAACGAAGACCCAACACAGCCAAAAATAAATAAATAAATTTATTTAAAAAAAAAAAAAAACTCTTTTCTTTGTTAGTGTGTAAATAATCTCAGTAGGTATTTACTAAGGATAAAATGAAATGACATTAGGCAATTAATCAGAAAAACTCTCCTAATGTGGATCTTTTTTGCTATAATCAATCAGATGGATAACTTGCCCTGAACTGAATCAATCTGAAATCATTAGTCAATGTGGCCTCAATAATTCTCTCACCTTCTTTCCCACTTAAAGAGCCCATTGTTCTCCTCCAGTGCCACCAGACTCTATCCTAGTAGTCCCGTAAAACTCCGTATGAGAATTAAACATGATTTTCAAAAGTTTATAGCACAAAAATCTGGCTTTTTAGAGTTATTACATTATAGACTGCAGCTACCCCACTGACAAGATAAGCAGAGTGCTCAACCAAAATCTTGGCTTTCCTTAAGCCCCAAGTGTTGAAATAAACAGAATGTTGAAACAGCACTGCTGTTTCACCACTCTACATTTATATCATCACATTTGGTACGCTCAGCTATCTCACACTAACTGCTATCCCAAACTGGAGACTTCTGCCTGTCTTCTACTTTCATCTTAGTGAGGGGGGAAATTTGATTGGGTCTCACTGGGATATAAAGTAAAAACAGTTTAATCATTTAAGAATCTATAATAAAAGAGAATGGTAAATTCCAGTTTGTTCAAGAAAAAGAAATGTATTTAAGACAGGTTTACAAAGAACATTTCATCCTTCCTGAAAGAGCCGGGCTTAGTTAATGGCTTTGCCAGGAAAGGAAGCAAGGAAGAGAAATCTACGTCCCACAGGTTAAGGCGGCACCCACTGTGGGAAGCTCTCAGCTTCTTCAAAGGTGAGTTTTCCTCCAGGTGAGCAATATGCTTGAGGGCAGGATCTATAGTCTGAAAGAAATGTACTCAAATTCTGGCTTTATCTAGAGCGTAACTTAAGCAAGTTACCTTATTTCTCTAACCAGAGCCCCAAATATGTAAATGAGGATGATAATAGTAATATCTACTGCACTAAGTTGTCCGCAGAATAAAGTGAGGTAACACATGTAGGTGTTTAATATGGTACCAGGCATGCAGTAAGCATTATTTATAAAGCATTATTACTTTCTTATTATTTTCCACACAAAGCCCTAAGGCTAAGAAGTGTTTCTAAAGCCTAGTAAATTTGGAATGCTTACAGGCAGAACTAATGGTAAGGCCATCCCAAAGTACTCAGACAAATGTATTTACATTTTATGTAAATACGGGGTTTTATTACTCTCTACCTGTCACCTCTTCTCTAGTTCTGCCAACCTTTTTTTTGTTAATTTTCTTCACTGAAGTAAAATTATACACCCTTCCTCTTACATCTGAATGAATTACGATGTTCTGTGAAACATATTTGCCAAGGTCTTTGCTTAAATGATAAATTTCAAATCCTACCGTTTAACTTACATATCATCAGTAAAAAACACCTTTTCCAGTTGCTGAAAAGTGAGCAGAGAAGAAATGCATGAATCTGAATAAAAGATTCCACACCTCATTACTGTCATGAATACTACAGAAGTTCTACAGAGCATGTGCTAGAAAACAACATGGGACCGTATCAAACATTTAGGGGATTTTTGATAGTTCAGACTGTAGCACTGGTGGGTCAAGAATCACTTAAATTTACCAGAGCAGTCACGTCAAAAACACAGTTTCATTCATCACAGCCATATGCTGTATTGACTCTCCATTAACGGTTTGTGCTTACAAGGTTCAAATACTTGGCCATTTTCCATTTATGATGTGCAAGATGTTGAAGGTTATAAACACTCGAGAGGGAGAAATTATTCTAGGTGGTCTTGGTAAGGGGGAAGAGGACATAATTAGGAAAAACATAATTAAGGGGAAGAAAGGCTTTAATCTGAGCAGAGCAAACAACTTTTCTAACTACACCAAAAGCTAAGATGATATTATCCAAAGAAAAGTGAAGGAAACCAATGACACAAAATGATTTGATGAGGCCAAATGAAGAATTTTAATTCCTCAAACATCATTAATGCAATTTTCAGCAGAAAGCAAGAGCACTGTGAAATAAATAATAGCGTGTTTACTTTACCGTGAATGTGAAAGGAACAGAATAACCAAAAGGGAGCATGTATATTTGAGATCATGTCTTTCATGGCAGGCTTGGAAACCTCAGTTAACATGACAGCCCACGAGGGAACCAGGGCAAGGGCCTGCAAGAATCTCAAATTTTCTCCTGCCCATTCTCTGGCTTGGGATAGTGAACACCTCAGCCAAATGAGACCGGGAAACCAGGAAGATCTTCTTCTAGAACTAATATTTTGGACGCAGAAATCATGAATCATTCCCAAACTGGCAGCAGAAGTGTGAAGAATTTGGAAAGGCACAAGGAGAGCCGAGAAGCCAGCACAGACACCTCAAAGAGAAGGGAACAGAGAAAGCTGAAGGACGGCCAGAGGACAGCCAGAAACCTGTGGGGGAAGGGGAAGCCAGAATTGCTCTGAGAGAAAAGTGCAAGGCAAGGCATGATGAGAAAGAGTTCTTCCAAAGAGATCAAGAGCAGACAGCCTGCCCTTATTTAAAAGAGAAAATTGTTTATTCTATCAAAATGGTAGAGCTCTGATATTAGGCTCATCCCTCCCTCCCCATGTCCCCAACCTCTATCTTCCCCAGGTAAAGCTTGCTTGGTGCTGGAAGAAAAGAAGGTAGAATTAGAGTTGCTGACCTTACTTCTCAATGCTTTTGGATGTGCATGATTAAAACTCAGCAAATGAGGAAGAGGAGGGAGGACTTGGGAGATGGGGGCAGGGAGAATGTGAGGACGAACACTGAATAAAAGAAAGAGATGGTCGGGAGCCTGGAGGAACTGTAAAGAGAAGGGGCAGATGAGAGTGAACTTCAAGAGTATAAGGGGAAGGGGTCAGGAGGACCCGCTGAGCTTGAGGATCTTGGGACATTTCCAGACACAAAACATATGGATGAGGAAATAAACAATACCAATTCCTATGGCTAAAATGAAAAAGAGTTCTCCATTTCCTGTGAAAAACTGGCGTCTGCTCAAAACACTGGGGGTGACTGTGTTTGGTTTTCTTTGCAAATGCTCTACTATAAAATGCTAGTACTAAATAATCTTGAAGTTTTAATTTGCAGGCTCAGTTAAGCTGCAGAAGAGCTTCCCCTGTTTTAATTTTCGAATTCTAAATTCTTACAGTTGGGACTATGGAAGTCAACTAGGCCAGCTCTTATCGGCTTCATAGAAACCATGTCTCTCAATGAGCCAACACCTCCCATAGGACTCAGTTAAGCAATGTGGTCTAAGCTCCATGTATTTCCAATGGGGTGATATCTCAAATGATGGGCCAAGGTCTGGGATTGAGAAATGTGGATTTCATATCCCAGCTCTCTTGGCACGTTAATGAGCAATCACATGAAATCCTGGAACTCTCTTGACACTAATGATGACCTTTGCATTTATATAGCATTTGCAAGTTTGCCAAAAGCCATTTTCATCAATGTTCTCATCTGATTCTCACTGTAGACACAAGAGGGATTATATTTCCTACTTTTCAGGTTCGAACACCAGTAGGACTCAAAGAATTTATGAGACTTGCCTAAAATCACACAATTAATAAGGTCTTCTAACACCAATTTAATTCTGCAAATGTACAAAAGCACTTACTTACTAAAGTAATTTTATTTCAGATCATTAAATTATATAGTACTTAAGAAACTTCCAATAAAATGGATAATTAAGAGTATGCTAATTCAAGCATAGTATGGGTAATTAATCTGATCAAATACATTTTGCTTCTCTCAGTTTGTGTATGTAAGTATTTGAAAATCTGTGAACCTACTGCATCTTATTACTTCACAAAAATTATGTTATTAATAAGCCATTATTTTAGGAAAAAAAAGTTTCTGCAAGATGTTTCTGCAGAAATCAAGGTATCCTGCATATGAGAAAGGAATATATGTTCCATAAATCCAAATCAAAGCCTGTATTCCTTAATAGAAAAGACCCTTCCTGTTGAGAGATAGGTTGGTGTGGTAGCTAAGCACATAGAATTTGGTATCAGTCTGCCCTAAATTTAAAACTTCGTTCCAACACGGAGTAGATGTCTGATGCTGAGTAAGTTACTTAATCTCCTGTGCCTCTGTTTTCTCATCTGTAAAATGGGAATAACATATTACTGACCCATTGAGATATTGTGAGAATCCAGTGGGTTAATATCTTTAAGGTGTTTAGAACTATGCCTGATATATAGTAAGTCCTGTGTGTATGAGTTATTCCTACTTCTATCTGTCAAGGACTATTATGCTAGGCGCACTGGGGTCTTATCCAATCTACAAAATAACTGTGAGATGGGTATTATTACACTTTCTAGAAGAGGGGGGGAAAGAGCCTCATAGAAGTCCAGGTATTAGCACCATGTCACACAGAGCATTTGGCTTTGAAGCCCCGCGGGGCTTGATCTCAGGAACTCCTTAGGACTGGGGAAAACAGAAACTCTTCTCTTGGAGAGTGCACACAAGGTCTGGTGGGCACCAGGACCCAGGGAAAAAGCAGTGACTTCATAGAAGCCTGGACTAGACCTACCTGCTGGTCTTGCAGGGTCTGGGGGAGGCAGGGAGCAGCTGTGGTTCACTATGGGGATAAGGACACTGGAGGTAGAGGTATCAGAGAATATTCATGAAGAGACTTTTTTAAAATAAGCTTTCTTCTGTGTGACTAAAAATTGCACTTCTCCACCTATAGCCACTAAAAATGTGGTCATGTTCCACCCTGCCTCAAACTGAAAAAGGTGGTACGAAATGTATGCATATAAAGTGTTTTTCAAGGTCCTCATATAAAAACTTTCAGGAACATCAATGTGAAATTAGGGTGTTTTGATATTTATCTGGCAAAGGGATTGTGCAACCAGCCATGTTTTTCCCTTCTGATCACCCTATTCCAGGAAAAAGATCCAAAGGAGCTTCTCTGAAATTTTACTTTGACAAAATTTCAAAAGTACCCTCTCTAAAATTGCTACTCAGCAGAAAGAAATCCCTAGTTTCAGTTCACTTGGGAGCTATAAACTCAGAAATCAGGAGAAAAAGCTCTGCTTACACTGATTTGAGTTGGTTGGTGCAATTAAACAATTTCATTGGAATATTTCAGAGCTGCAGTTCTAAGTAGAAGGTGAAAACTAAATAAGATGCCATGGTATTTATCACTTCTCCAAGAATTTTAGATGCTCTGTCAGATTTTATACCCTCTGGGGAAAAAATGTCCATTTTGGAGCTCATTCCAATATCTTCTAAGAACAAAGTGTTTCCGGGACTAACTTCAAAGGGAATCACGTAATCAGGGCTTTTAAAGCTTTATACTAAAAACATTTCAAATCAGTAGGTATCTTAAATCAGTTATTCCGACCAATATCATTAGCTAGGCAATGAAAGTGAAAATAATCCAGTTTTTTCAGGTCCGTTATTCTTCCTTTCACAAACTGGAAAAAATTATATTACTAATTGTGATTCTAACTATTGAGATTGGAGCCCTTAGAAGTATTCAATAAGATTTAAATTGTGTGTATTTCACATGGGCCAAAATGGGAGCAGCGCGGGGGAAGGGTTCTCTTGAGCTGATTCCATTCAAGTTACTCACTTTAGCGTTTAATTAATGGCCTGGTGACATGTTTTGAAAACAGCAATGTTTCTAAGTCCCTTAGCAATGTTACGTCCAGGACTTCCGTCTCACTGCAGCCAAGGTTGAGCTTAACCTCCAGCTCCATAGATAATAAGGAAACAAGCTTTCTGTTATGGTAGCTAAAAAATATATGTCCACCCCAGTGACTATGTCATGAAACAAAGAAACAAAATATAGGAAAGGTGGGATAGGAAGAGGGCTGAGCCTGAATAACTAGGCAAGCTTATCTCAGCCACAATAAGCAGCACATTATTTGAAACCATTCTTGCAAGGCTTCTGACATCCCTCATAAGAGGGAATAACTAGACATAAAAGAAGAGGCCCTGCAGAGGTACATTAACATTAACAGCCATGAAAAATAGAGAATATATATATACATATACACACACAGTACATTCACTTTTGTGTTCTAAGAACACAAGATTTCTAATGTCATTTTCTCGAAAGCATGCCTAATCCATTTTTAACCTAAAAGAATACACTTCACATCAGAGAAATACAAAGTATGCGTTAAATTACAAATGTCCTTTGGTAACATGAGCTCCTAGCTGGTTGCAGTTTCCTCCTCCTTCCATCTATTATGTTGGTTTGAGTCAATGATGCTACTGTTGACTGACAGAAGGAAATACATCACTCAAAATCTTTTCCTCACAATCATTTTCCCACTTGGAAGGCATGTACATACACTGCCTACTGTACGTCTATTCTTTAAACTAATTGCAGCTCAAATGAGCTCTATTTACAAAACTAGTATGTATATTCTCTATAACTCTTTTCTCTCCTCTTTTCTAACTCTTGCTTAATTACTTCAGCAAAATCTCTCATCTTCTCTTGGTTATATATGCAAACAACAACAAGTTGTTGTTGTTTTGGAGTTTGAGAAGTATAAAAACACAACTACTAGACAACTATATCAAATAAAAAGAAAGCCTTTAGATATTAAATGAAATTAGATATAATAAATGTTTATCTCCAAAACCCTTAAAAGTACTCACAAATCTAAAATCATCCCCAAAGTTTCTACCTACTTCCTCATCCTCCTTTCCCTTAAACACAACTATCTAAGAGTAAAATATAACAACTTTGACCTTCTCTTTTTACTAATATTGTAACAACATTGTTCTTTTTATCTTATTTTATTGCAAATGAGCGTATTTATAGCTATTTCATGGCTTAAGTAGATTACAGATTCGTCTGGAAATTTAACTACTCCTTATAAAAGTGTTCCTATGGAGAAATATGTTAGTATTCCGGATTCTTCAATTTCAAAATAATTGCCAAACAGAACGCATTCAAAAGATGCAAAATACAGACTTCTGAAGAATCTGACAGACTACACTGTGTATTAAGGACTAGCAAAAATAGAAGCCCCCAAATTGGCTTGCTCTTTCATTCATTGTCATCAAGAGCTACAGTGAAAGGCAGGGTGGCATAGTGGTAAATAATGTGGGCTTTGGAGCCAGATGGCCCAGGTCCAGACCTTACCTCTGCCACATACTAGTTGGGAAAACTTAAGCAAGTCACTTAGTCTTAGTGCCTAAGCTTCTTCATCCTTAAAGTAGGGATAATTATAATATCTATGTCACAGAGAAACTACGAGACTTTAATGAATTAATTCATATAAAGTTCATAGAACAATTCTTGGCAGAGAGTGAAACTTCAATAAATGTTTGGGATGATTATCGCGATTATTATTATATCAGACACCAGAATCTCCTCCTCTCTTGTATCTTCTTACCAGAACTCACATGGAAACGGACACACATCAGAAGAGATGTGATGACATCCTGCCATCGAAGCGTGCGTTGTGCGTGGTAATAGCTAAGTTGTGAGGAGGGGAGGCCTGTAGAGTGGCTACTGCTATCACCCAGAGCTAATGAGGGCTTGAATTAGCCCAGCTGCAGTGGGAATAAAGATGGGTAAATAGGATCTAAAAATCAAAATGGGAATGTTACTATCTTTCTCACACTCATGCAAATACTCCTGGTATAGCACAGAAGCCAATCAATAATAAAAAAAACAAATATTTTTGGGTGAACCAACTCTGCCGTGTTCCCAGAACCCTGCCTGCTTTCTAGAACCTTTAGGACTCAGCTTCAAAGGAATTTAGAGTATAGGATCCCTGCGGTCCCATGCAGTTCTTCTGTAACACTACTTTTGACATGGCAAATATCAATATTACTGAAATATTTTCCTTAGCAAACATCAAGACGCCAGAGGCAAGATGGGGGTAGGCACTGACAGTCTCTGTAACATTTTATTTCTTCACAAATGAGAACGATCTGGAGCCAATAGGGTAAAATATTAACATTCATTAAAGATGGAAGATGGAAATACGGGTGTCAATTCATTTCCCGAATTGTCTGTAGTTTCAAATATTTGATAATTAAATTAATAACTTAAAAATGTAAATACAATCCAGGATGGGCAGACTCAACATGCAGTAAAGATGAATAAAAATACACCAATGTTTCTGATAAAATTTCTGTTTTAGTTTCTAGTTATGGACTTTCACTTGAAGGGACTGGATCTAGATAGACAGAAGCAGAAGTAAGGAGGCAGGTCAGGGTGGGGTGGAGTGAGGTGAGGAAGTCCGTTGCCGTCACTGTCTATAGAATGGAATCCTGGTCAGATGGGGGCTAATGAGTTGTTCATTGAATGGTTGTAATGTCTTCCAAAATAAGCCTCTTTATGTCCAGGCTCTAAAATGCTTCAAGATTTGGGTCCAAATAAGGACCCTACATGTAATGCCTTCTATCTAAAGGTCACCTGGTCTGAGGAATCTTCCTTCACTCCCCAGGCCTAGCTAGCTGCCTCCCCTCTGGGCTCATCACGCTACAACAGCATGACTAACACATGGAAGGTGTTGAGAAGGCTCCAATCATGCAACACTGGGGAGCTGTTCAACATACTTTGCTTAAGCATAGGGGTTTAAGAGTAAACCTGCCCTAGATCCTGATTCTTCCCTTTTGCCCTCCAGGATTAGGCTGTTAAAGAACCCCATCGCCTTATCTAATGAACATAAACATTCAGTGATGATTCACTGTCCTTTTTCCCTAGAATATTTTACTTTCCCCATGCTCTAGTTTAGGGATTATCAAACCTGGGAAGAGTGTCAGAATTCCTTGGGGAAAATTTTTAAATATATAGTTACAAGGCTCCATACCTGACCCACTGGATCAGAATCTCCTCCCTTGTGGCCAGGTATCTGTAGCTGAACTGGAAATCAAACCAAGGTTTCCCTGCTCCTAGATGGGCATTCTTTTACAAATTGTTGCTTTACTGGTCATCCCCAAAGTTTGGAGCCATTACACCTGCCTAAAGTTAGACTTGTTTCTAAATCTCTACCCACAGTCCCAGCAAATATTTGATTAGGAAGAAGATGACTCTGTGTGGCAGGAAAGCATGGAGATAGCAGGCTGAGACCTCTGGTACGGGGAACAGAAAGTGAGGAACATACATTATCCAGAAGGCCTGGCTGGCTTTTGACTCATGTCTAGATCCTGCACAGATGGCTGAACATTGAAGAGCAGAGAGGCAATAGTCAGCTGGTTACGAGCCAGGGCTTTAGAGTCAGACTTTTCTGAGTTCAGATTCTAACTCCGCCACTTAGCAGGCATGTGACCTTGGGCAAGTTACTCATCCTCTGTTTCCTCCTCAGATGGAGACAACAATGGCACCTTGGCTCATAAGGTTGTTATGGGGATTAAATAAGTTAAAACCTTTAAAATTTTTAGAAAAATGTCTAGAATATAGCAAGTGCTCACTAAGTATCACCCACAATTATCATCATCATTAACATTATTATTTGTCCTGCTATCTATTCCCTGGACTGGAGTATAAATTGCAGGGAACCATCTTTCTTACAGATACACAAACCAAGTCATTCTGAAATTCCATTCATCCTTTTGCTTCATGGTTTATAATAACTTCTGTACTTTTAATAGGTGAAAATCCATCTATATCAGCAGTGATGAAACTGACTGAACAAATAAAACAAAGAGAGTAAGCCTCAAAAGTCTAAAAGGATTTCATCAAGGTTGTACCAGGATGTTCTTTCAACCATGTTAGGAAAATCACTATTTGCTTGGATTATGAGTTAAGAACACATCCTCCAGCACCAAGACTCTTCCTGTGTAATCCCAGCCAATATTACCCTGGAAGCAGCAGTACCACTGTTTCCATTCATGGCCAATCATTTTGTAGGTGGACTAAAAAAGGATTTATTTAAAAACACATTGCTGAACTTTAAAATATCTTTGGTTCTCAGAGTTGGAAAAATAGAAGTAGAGTGGTGCTATATGCAGGGGAAAAAATTACAGTTATACTACAGAGTCACAAATGTCACAAAATCTCACTCTCACATGTAATGTTGCTTATGTTAAAATTTTTTTTCTCATGTGTTGCTCAACTCCCTGAGGATACAGTGTCTAAAACCATTGCCACTACATCCTTTTACAGAGGAGAGAGGCAGAGAGACACCAGGGAAGGTACACAGCCAGAAAAGATATTGCAAGAGTATTTTAGAGGCATAAAGTACCAGACTGCACCGGCTGGCCCAAACTTTTCAGTATCATGGGTGGGCAAACTGAAGCAGAGGGAGGAACCTGTGTCGCTCAAGGTCACCTAGATGGCTGGGGGCAACTGTGGAACTGAGGTTTCAGTTGCCTGACTCTAGTCTAATCCTGTGCTCCATGGTGCTGGTTTATACAAAAGAAAGAGTGGTGAAATTACATTTTATATCTAGCATTTTAATTAAATATATATATATATTTCAAATTAAAGTAACTAAAAAGCAAGGAATGTTGCTTATAAACTCCCTTTTTGATTTATATTAGCTTTTTTTTTGCAACCCAAGTCCTTAATAAAAAGAAAAAGAAGGAACACCATTTTAGTGAAGTATGTTGTATATATTCTATTCTAAAAGTGAAACACATGCATTTGAGCAAAATTAGAGAATATCAGGCTAGAAACAACAACAATATCAAAATAAGCCTTAGACCCACCATCCAAACGCAATCACTCTTAATTGGTTGGTATATTTCCTTCCAGTTTTATTTCTCTGCCATAACTTTTATATATTTGTAGTTAGATTATATACATAATACTGAATTTTCATTTTCACTTAGTATAACATAAGCATTTTTTTCTGTTTTAAAAATGCATGCTCTGAGGAAAAACTGGAAAATAGAAAAATAAAATTTATTTTCACTAAATTTAACAATTAAAATTAATATTAGTTTAAATAATTAAATACAATTTAAGTCACCTATATCACACCACTGGTATATGATCTTTCCTATCATTGTTCAGTATAGTTTCCTGTCCCCTCCATTTTCCCTGCAGGAGCACCTACTCTGCTCTGCATAAATTCCAGGGACTGGCTTTGGAGCCTCAGAATACATCATGTAAACAGAGGAGAGAAAGCAAGAGAGGCTGACCCCATGAGCTCTTCATTGTGTCCTGCTCAAGTCCCACCCAGGCCTAAACTCTCTTCATTTAGAACTGTATCATTCTCGTGTTCAGCCAGAGGAGATTCTGAGAGGATAAGGAGGGAACAGAATGATCCAAGGAGGGGTCGACAGTTAAAGGTGAGGCTCTGACCAGCAGTGGATAGTAAGTCTCAAAGAGAAAGCCTCCAAGGACTCTGGGACCAAGCTGGTGAAATCCAAAGTGGGAGATGGAAGAAAGAATAATGGGAAAAAAGAGAGAAAAACTAAGAAATAGAAAAGAAAAAAAAGAGATTGACAGAGAGAGAGAAACTGCTATTCCCTTCTTTTCTACCAGCTCTTCTGTAACCTAGACTCATAATAACATGACTGCCCAAAGCACACGGTGAAACTGGTGATAAATTTTCTTCCCCTGATGTTCAGCTTAGCTCTCCATGTTATTTTCCTTTTGATTTATGACTTGACCGCTGCCCAGCACCCCTCAAATGGTGGAGAACTGTGATAACTTACTTCTCTTACTCATTCTCCTGCCAGTTGGAACAAAAACTTGAGAGAGCCCATGGTTGAAACAATGGCATATTTATAGATATATTTGAGAGAAGCTTCTGAGGTTTCATACCCCTCAGTTTTTACAACGATGTTTTTCCCTGCTTCCATAAAACAGGTTTTGACTTAAGGAAAGATTACCCATCATGTCAACTGATTGGCCATAGTAGAATTTATTCAGTTAGGATTTGCACTATTGTCCTTGATATATTTCCTATGGTGGAGTACACAATTTGTTTACTTTTCCAATGGGTGTTTGTGGACAAAACTATTGAGTTTAGAGTTCTATATTTAAAATATTTCTCTATGCAAGAAAAGATACCAAAAAACAGGGGATTAGTAATTTACAACTATTAAAACAACAGTTCCTCAGTTATGTTTTCTAGTGTGACTTTAATAGATTTATAAGAACTTTTATAATTAGATCATTTATATAAAATAATTGTCCATGTGTTTAGTCTATATATTTCTAATACGATTGCCTTTATTTGTAAATGAGCTACCCAAGATACCATGAGAAGCAAAGGTAAGCTCATTCGGCTCCTTCATTCCACCTGGCAGCTGGCTACTCCACAGCTTCAAAGGGTAACCCCACCATCCTGAACCAGTATGAAAAGTATAAATTATCCTAAACTGGACAAGTGTCCAGTAACTTCTGCAGAATTCCTAACCTAGGTTTGGGCCAGGTTTCTCACCTTTTCTGAACCCTTACAGGTTCATTCAAGGCACAGTCAGACGCTTGAAGAACAAGTAAACCTCTTCCCTCTAGCTTATCTTTAACCATTTCCTATCCCTCATACAAGCACCTATGCCAGTATTATACTGATAGAGCACATACACAGTTAAGTATCGATGTTCTGTCTTTGCAATACAACCGTGTGTGTATATGCACATGTAAATAGATACATACTTCCAGTCAGGAAATAATTGCCACTGCACTGTCACATATCACTGGAAGGCTTCTCTGAAAATGAACAAAGAGAACAGAATCTAGTTGAGGGATCAATCACGGCCAAATATGTCAGGCTACAGACTTCATGACTTGGGTGCTTGTGAAGCACCAGACTGTACTGATGTATTTCCACCTATATAAAATGGGAAAAGAGCATTAAAAAATCAGCCAAATGCAATGTTTGGAAGGAAAAAGAGTAGGAATATAGTGTTTTTTGAAAATAAGTAAACCTATGTGGGAAAGAATGTACACACATTTTCTTATATACAAGTAAACAAACATTAAAAAGTCAAAATGTCCCTTTAGCTTTGCTTGCCTCTTGTTCTACTTTAGATCTGTAGTGTTTTCTTATTTCTAAGGAATTATCCCTTTATTGACTCTAGCCTTCAATTCTTACATTTCCAATAGAAACATTAAACAACCCACCATACCCCCATTTTCCTATGTGGAAATGGCTTAAGTAGCGGATCAGACAGAGCAAAGAGGGTATCTACTAAATGCTCACATCAAATCTTCTTTCCAAAGTTGAATGAAAGAAAGAGAAGGCCCATTGAGCCAGGGCCAGAATGCCACAAAAGCATATTTTATATTAAAGCGAGCTTGGCCAAGAATCTATTCTTTCAGAGTTTCCAGGCAGATGCCAGCACACGGCCTAATCATTGGACTAGAGCATAGCTGGTCCCTGGCCCCAAGACACCACCAGCGGAACCTGCCAATGTGCCTGAGATTCCATTAAAAACACATTCCCTCAGGTTAGGACACTGCCTATTCCTAGATAAACCCTTTACAAATTAATCCTCTTTTAAATTAAATTCCTAATGTTAGGAAGGATAATATACTAATATATTATTTATCCACAAGGCCATTTTGTAAATACTGTCCTGGCTCTTTTCTATCCTGACTAGAAAAGCTTCCTGGGGTCTGTATTTGTGTCCACCTCTTAGTAGCTGTGTGAGTGTTCACAAATTACTTTATCTTTCTGAGCACTGTTGACTTCGTCCATAAAATAAAATATTTACCTTCCCAGATTATTGTACAGTTTCATTCATTCATTTCAAAACATTTATTGAGAGTACCTTTGTGTCAGGTACTCTTCCAGGAACTGGGGACACAGCAGTGCACAAAACAGGTAATATCCATGCCCTCTTGTAGCCGACAATGGTGTGTGTGGGTGTGATGTGGGGGCAGGGTTCAAGTAAATAGACAGATAGACAAACAGACAGACAGTTGTCTGGTGGTAAGTGCTATAGATAGTTCCATTTTTATATAAGGTGATTAGCAATTGCCCCCAGCTGGTAATGCAGATATTTGATGGAACAGTCGTTCTGGCAGAGGTCATAGCAGGTGCAAAGGCTCTGATGCAGGAATGTGATGCAGGAACTGTGAAGACACCAGAGTGACTGGAGCAGAGCCAGCGAGGTAATGAGAGGCAGGGGATAAGGTCAGAGAACCAGGAGGGCTGAGGATCGTGTAGGGCTTTCTGTTACGGATCTTCATCACAAAGGCTGTGTGTGGTGGATGATACACAATGATTCCACCAACTAGAAACTGGCAATGGTCTGTGACATAGGCTGGAAGGTTCTGTCAGTTTTACTAAAAACAAAACAAACAAAATGAGAAAGCATACTAGAGAGATTCAGAGAAGGAGTTTTTCTTAACAGTCAGTGAAACTGTACCAGAGAAGAACAAACCTGACTCCATATTGGATCTACATTTGTGCTCCAGTTGCCTGTGCCTTGTCTCCTCAGTCAGTAAAATAATGTTGCCTATAGCCTGAAATATACATAAAAGCCCTTTCTTAAGGCTCTGGCTCCCAGGTTTGACCTTTAAAGGTATAATATGTTTCATTCATATAAAGATAAAAAGTTGCAGAACAGAGAATAACATTTGTCTTGTTGGAGGTTTACAGGAACTTGGTGACCAGCCTGACAAGGCTTATCACATACCCTCCGGGGTCTGCCTGGCACCAAGAAGTTTGTAACAACCAGCTACGCTCCTTTCCCTTTTAGTACAAAAGAAGTCTGAATTCTAACCCCGGTAAGATGGTTCTTTGGGACACTAGTCCACCGTCCTCCTGGTCTGCTGGCTTTCTGAATCAAGTCACTACACCATGCTCCACCACCTCATCTCTCCACTTACTAGGCTGTCATGAGGCAAGCAATACAAGCTTGGACTCAGTAACAACATGAGCAAACACTTACATGACATCTTCTCAGCCCTAAAAAAACAGGTGCATCCTGAATTGTTCCTCAAGTAACATTGTCATTACACCCTGGATATTGTGGGTCAGTCAGAAATGAAAAGTCCTAATGGGGTGGTAGTTTTCAAAGCAAGGTGAGAAGGGCTCCTCTCTGGGACAGCTTCTTGGCTGTCAGCGAGGATTTCTAGGTGGTCTACTGCACGCAGTGGGCTGGACCAAAGGACTGGAGTTATTCTCTGCTCTCTCTCTATAGACAGGAAAAATAGCAAAATCCCCTGTAACATAAATGACACATTTTATCAGTTGGGCTTTACAGGTAGTTTCAAGTACAAAGTGACCTGGAACAGAGATTCTCACCCATGATATTTTGGAAGTTCAAAGTTCTCAAATGTTTTCAATACATGTCATATAACTCTCAAACCAAAATCATTTTAAACTCACTTTGAGTTTTTAATGTCAAAAAATATATGCACCATGCAGTTTTTTTAGGAGGTTGTGCATTTGCATATGTGTGAATACACTATGTGTCAATTCATACCCAGATGCATGAGCATGCATGTGTGCACACACATACACACACATGCACACACACACACACACATACACAGGAGTTGCTGAACATAGTAGTGGGCATTTCATCACAATCTGAGGCAGATTCTATATGAACCTACTAACATCTAAGCTTCAAGAACCTTCCCTTGTGTAGATCCCTTCCAAGGCCTTGAGTAGATCCCTTCCAAGGCCTTGAGTTGTCCTAGTAATCTGATCAATTGACCATATGTTTTAATAAAATGTGTAAAAGAAGATGTTGTTTCAGTTTTCTACATGAAGAGGTGGTTCAATGTTGTGCAAGCTTTTGGCCTCACAAACCTGCATGTATCACTGAGTAGCATTAATAAGGTCAGTATATGGCTGGAAGGAGAGGAGCCAGGAAGAGGGAGTGATACATAGCATTTATTGAGTGCTGAATATGTCCTAGGTCCAATGAAAGGTATTTTGTACAAACTAAAGCTTCAACAGGATTCCAGAGCTTTGATTTCCTGCTGAGACTGCCCTTCACTTCCTGGCTCAGCGTGAAGTCAGTCCAGCTGAATTGTGAGGGCCTACAAAGGCAGTTGGTCCACAGCTACCCCCATAGGGATGAATGTAATGGGAAAGAGAAGGGGGATGTTTATCCCTGCCTCAATTCTTCACTGTCTGTCGCTTCTCTTCTTTCCTTGTTTGATAATATTGCATTTTATTTATAATCACTCTGGTTTTAAAGTGCTTTTTATCATATTTCATCTGACCCTTCAACCACCCTAGAAGTTAGGCAGGTGTTATTAAAGTCATTTTACAGACCCAAAAAACTAAAATTTAGAGATGTTGGATAGTTTGGTGAACGTCATAGGCAAATAACAGAATGATCACCAGTGAGCTCCCACTACTCCATCCCTTGAAGAAGTGTAAGAAGCAAATGGTAAACAGGCCAACCTTCCTCAACAAAATAACATTAGTTTCTAAATACAAAACACGCCCCCGGGCCCATCCCAGGCTAAATGCGAGTCACACACAGCCACAGGAACTCAGAAGGAGCAAAACCACTAACAGGATAATCTTCTCTCATGACTTTCATTGTGAGAGCATCCACAAACGAGCCTATCCATCTAACCCAAGGCCAACACCAAACACTGAACCCTTGAATCTCTGCCTCTAAAATAAACGCTTTGCCCTCGGCCTCCACCACCGCATCCCCCAAATATTAGTCTTCTCAACTGTCTTCCACTAGCTTCCTCCTCTCCACCCCTCCCCACTGTCACTTTGATATTTCAACAGATTTGCCCTTTTAGGAACGCAGATCTCATTTTATTGCATGTGGAAACCATGAGAGTAGTTCTAACGTCAAAACAGAGCGACTCATCATTATCCAATGTTATTAAAATAGAGAAAGAAGTTGAATGTGAAGATGGCCAAAGAGGTGACCTTGCCAACTCTGCCCAAATTCCCCAGCTACAGGAAATACTTTTCCCTTCCTGACTCAAATGAAAAGTTTTTATAACTCAAAATGAGCCAACAGAATGGAAAAGTAAAGGTAACAGACATGAAAAATGATATCCAGAGAACATGGCCACATTTCTAGAATAAGCAGGTTATAGTCATTGCTTCCATTTTCTCACCACTTGTATCTTATTACCTCTTTGCAATCAGCTTCCCTCCTTACCATTCTACTGAAATGGCACACTTCAGAGTCTCCAACAGCCCCTTCGTGACAAGTCAGATTCCTTCTTTATTCATTCCTTGTTTTCTGCATTCTCTAGGTGGCCCTTTACTCTGTTAATGAAACCAACCAGGGCCCTATGGGGCCTTCCCTGTGGGGCACACCCTTCCGCCATATCCTCTGCTTTAGCTCCTCTATGACGTACCTAGATAACAGTGTCTGATGCACATTCCCTGAGTTGTTTTACAGTTGCCAAAACCCCCACCAATGGAAGATGTTAACTACTTGATGATCATATGCACATAGCCCTCAGGCCTCCTGGAGCCTGAGGATTGATAATGTTAACCCCTGTGACATTGCCCTGTTACCTCACCATCAACCAATCAAAGAAGTGTGCATGAGCTGATAACATACCCTGAGACTCCCCTCCCTCACCTGGCCTTTAAAAATGCTTTCTGGGAGTTTGGGCTTTTTGAGACTAGGTGTCCGGAACTCCTTATAGGGTGCCTTACAATAAACTCTGCACTTTCCTTCACTGCAACGAGGTGTCAGTAGATTGGCTTTACTGTGCATGGGCAAGCGATCCGAGTTTGGTTCGGTAACATTAACTTCCCCTTCCTGAAACTCTCCATGCCTTTGGCCATTGGGGCATACCAGGGTTCAGGTTCTTCCCTGTTTCTCCACTTGCCACTTTTCTCTTGTGTTCTCTGGGTCTACCTACAGAACATCCTGCTAATCTCTGTCCCCAGGTCTGTTTTGCTATTTTTCCCATTCCCATTCCCACGATAAAAAGGATTCAAAACCTATGTGTCACCCTCTCAGTCTATCTGATAGCACTTGTTCCTACTTGCAAATATAAAGTGTTTTCAGAGTTTAGCTTAGAAAAGACTATGGAGGAAGGCAAGGGACACTGCATTTTCCTTGGGTTGAGACATTCATAATCTCAAGCAGAATGAAGTTATCTAAGGAGTCAGAGACCTCTCTGCCAAAGTCTTCCCCAAGCTGGTAGCAAACAGTGAACATTTTTACCTCCATCATTATAGGCCAGCTGCCAAGGATTCAAAGTTCATAGCACACGGGCCACACACTTAATAAGATTCTCTAATAACCAGAATTTTGCTGCTGATCAGTCGCAAGCTAAATTGATATATAATTAAAAGGATCTTTTGCCTGTAAGCACTCCGTGAGAATCAGCACGTTTGTCTAATAAAAGGGCAATGTAATTAAAGAAGTTCTGCATAATGGAATTAGGAACTCACAGAGGGATGCACTTGCCCACAGTGTCTCCTACTTAAACAAGGAATCCTCCAGAGCCTCTACCAGTCACATGCCCAGGGAAAAAAGCAGTGGTCATTGACTAAAAAGCTTGATTGATCTGATACAAATAGAGGTAAAATTCCTTGCTGTCCCAATAAAATAGTCATTGAATGTTAATATCACTTTAAGTTTTACAGGGCTCCTTGTAATTCAGTAATTCGACAAGTCACCTAATTGACTGCTGGGCATGTGTAGGCACTGTAGGAAATAGTTCCTCTGGACAAGAAATTGACAATCTAGTAGTATGACTAAATACGCATTTAAATAACTACAATATAAGTGGAAAATAAGTGATTAAGAACTGTCCAGATAAAATACTACATGTTTAGCTTTTTTAATATCAGGATAGAGAGATTACTTTTAAGTAGTATTTGATCCGTATTGCATATTCCAATTCATTCATTCAACAACTACTTATCACTTGCCCACAAAGTGCAAGGGTGTGGCGGGATACAGAGTGACAAGATACAGTGACCCAATCACTATGTAGCTCAGAGTCGCATAAGGAAAGCACACATTTTATATACATATGTGTATATATATATAATATATATGTATATGTAATTGCAATAACATATATATAATATATATGTATATGTAATTGCATATATATAATATATATGTATATATATAATATATATATTATAATATATATACAATATATATATGTATATGTAATTGCAATAACACTGAGAATCACCAAAGTAATGTGCTGGGTCTTATAACTTGGCAATATCCAGGCAGTCTTGCCTCCTCCTCCCCATCCCCCATAAGATACCCTTGTGCTTTCCATTTCCCAGTCAGGAAGCCCTAAAATGTGGCCATGGGGTTGAAAATGTCCACCTATAGTACGAAAGATCCATTTATGAGTAACAGACAATATTGCTGTTCTATCTCCCAAGAACCCCATTTCTGCTGAGAAATAAAATTAGGGCAGTCAAACATATGTTGGCTATTGAGCTGACCATGAATGTAGCCTGACTAAATACTAGGTAATGTTCCTCAATTAGACATGATAATCTTCACAAAAGCCAGATAAGCATATTATGTGTTTATACCAAATCCCTCAGCTTGTTGGTGAAAATGACCTTATGTTAGGCAGCTGAGACAACTCAGCTGGGACACAGACCCAAGACAGCAAGTGAAAAAAGAAGGTGACTCCTTTTACGCCACATAAGCAAAAGTACTCATATCCATCCTCGGTAATTCATTCATTACAAATATAAAAAACTCATTAATAGATAGTTCTAAATACACTATGGCTCTGTGTAAAATGGAGGTTCCTTTATAAAATGCTCATGGTGCATTTTCTTAAAAAACAAAACAAAACAATTCTTATCTTTTTCTGAAAGCTAAATGAACTTTAAGAAGTTACAAGCTTATTTCATTTATTTACTGATTTATTATTTTACTTGCTCGTGTACTCAGCACACATTTAGCATCGTGTACTAGACACTACACTTGGAATTAAAGACAAATAAAGTACAGCCCCTGCCCTCAAAGTGCCCACAGTCCAGTTATCAAAGCGCAGAAGAGGGAGCGATCAACACTCAAAGCTTAACCAGGGCTTTAACGGAGGTGAGTCTTAAAAGAATAACACAGCCATTATTCACAAAATGTGGCCATGGGCATGCCAGGCCAAGACAACAGCTGATGGGGAAAAGCCCAGAGGCTTAAGAGAGAGCAGTGAAGAAACTTTTATATTTAGAGCTTGGTTTAATTAAATATTAAGTTAATATTTAAATATTAATTTTTATCCCGAGAGAGTCTTGGAAGTATCTAAAATTTTTAAAGAACACATTGACTATGGACTTTAAGTGTTTCTCTCTAAATAAAACCCACCTAGAAGTCCCATCTTCAATCTGAGCTTCAAGTTTTATGAAAGTGTTGTTTACTAAAAGCATGTCTTCTCCAGAAGGGAAGATAAACTCTAAGTCCTAAGAACAAATGTGGAGGAAAAGTCAGAGTATATTGAATGCTTTAACAGTTACATAGTTACTTGAGCAAATGCACCCAGAATTGCCAACAAAACAGATATTTACATGAGGGCAAACAATATGAATCAGTTACTTTAACAGCCCAGTTTCACTGAGAGAGAGAGAGAGAGAGAGAGAGAGAGAGAGAGAGAGAGAACACTTTCACAGCCATGGAAGAAAGACTAGTATTTTCCTCACCAGTTTTTCATTCCTACTTCCCAACGTTCCTGACAAGTATCATCTGATGGAATTTATATTATTCCACAGCTGAAGTCTACAGGGGTTAAGAATTTGACACAAATACATTAACTCAGGATAGCAGAGATGATGCTGGATTTCAGGCCCAGAGCTCAATCTACCATTCTACTTCCAAAATAATTCTGGACAACACTTTCAAAAATGAGCTATAAATCAGAAAGGAAATGAACTCTGAGTCACCTCGTAACTGATCCAAAACACCTCAATTCAGAGCCACCACACCCTCCAACTTAGAGTGACCAAGGGCCAAGAAATCTCGTAGATCTTTCATCTTTCATGCTGAAACAGTGAATTTCTGCTTGCAACTGCAGAGAATTTCCCCTCCCCTCTCTTCTCATCCCTCAAAATATAGGAAGTGCCCTGTCCTTCTGCTAAACTCTCTGGGGAGAGAGTAAACTCTTCTTTTGTGTCCATTACTTTTTTCTATTATTTGCTCATATTAATTTATTTTTTATTCTAATTGTACAGCTTGATAAATTTTGACAAATGTATAATTTGGTATGACCACTACCCCTGTCAAGATAGAGAACATTTTCATCACCTAATAACTTTCCCTAATGTCTTTCCCAGTCAATTCCTGTCTATCCCCAATAGAGGCAACAACAGCACTGATTTCTATCTCCATAGAATAGTTTTGCCTGTACTAAAATTTCATAAAAATGTTATGTTATCCAATATGAACTTTTTTGTGTCTGGCTCCTTTCACGCAGCATGTTTTTGAGATTCATACATGTTATTGGGTGTATCGGTACTTTGTTCCTTTTCACTGCTGAGTAGTATTACATCACATGAACATACCACAATTATTTGTCCATTATCCTATTGATGGACATTTGGGTTATTTTCACTAATAGGCTGTTAATAATAAATCTGCCATATACATAACTTAAGAAATCTTTTTGGGAACAGCTGCTTTCATTCTTCTTGGATAAATACTGAAAAGGATCATAGATCAGGTATATGTTTAACTTTGTAAAAAAAACAATTTTTGTTAACCTGCAAAACCTTTTTTCTTTGGAGTTTGCAATATTTTACCCTCCCACAAGTAATGAACTGTTGTTCCACAACCTCAGCAAAAGTTGTTGTAATCAGTCTTTTTCATTTTAGCCAATTTAGTAGGTATGTAGTGGTATCTCATTGTGGTTTTACTCTGCATTTCTCTGACTAATTGCATTGATCACTTTTTCATATTTATGTAGGCTATTAATAAATTTTCCTTTGCGAAGTGTCTGTTCAAGTCTTTTGCCCAATGTGTCAAATATTGTCATATTTGTCTTGTCATATTTGTGTTTTGTGCCTATTTTCTGCCAGCCTATTTATTTTTTATTCATATCTTCTTTTTATGATGTGAGATAGGAGTTTGGTTTCTCTATTTTTTTCCATAGAGGTATCTAATTGTTCTAGCACCATTTGTTGAGACCTTTCCTTTCTTCACTGAATTGCTTTGGAACATTTGTCAAAAATCAATTGTATACCTCTGAGTCTATTTCTGGACTCTGTTTTGTACCATTCGTGCATTTGTCTAACCCTACTTCAGCCCACACTCTCTTATTTACTGTAGCTTTATGGTCCATTTTGAAATCCGGTAATATAAGTTCTTCAACTTTGTTCTTTGTTCTATTCTAGATACTCTACTTTCCCCATAAACATTAGAATTAGCTTGTCAATTTCAAAAACAACAACAAAAACCTGCTGGGATTTTTATTGGGATTGCATTGAATCTACACGCCAATTTGAGGAAAGTTGACATTTTTAACAATATGGATGTTTTTATCCTATATTTTTGCTTTCTGTATTAAAGGTTATTTACCTCATTGTGATTATTGGAAATACCAATCAGCCAAAGAAGAAAAGGAAGGAAAGATCATGGAGGGACTAAATTAAATAGTCTGTTAAAGGGATCAGCTTTATCATGGTCTGTGAAAAAATATTCTACCCATATCCTTTTTTAAAAGCTTTGCAGTATAAAGCATTCTCAGCCCTCTTCTGTTTAGTCCCTTGATTCTACTTACCAGTTGTTCCGAGCATTTTACAGCTTGGTTTCCACTGATTTCTTTAACTGTGCTCAGAAAATATGACCGCAGAATGTTCTCTTGCCATTGGGGTATTAAAGAGAAAGTATAATAATGTTCCTACAAAAATAAAAACTGTGTCCTATAGTCCTGGCCAGATAGAAAGCATTTTTAAAAGAGAAATGAACAAACATCTTCTCTATTGTTTCTTCTTGATTAAACAGATGTGAAATAGGTAATATTCTTGGGATGAGTAATCTAAGTAACTGACGATGTATAATTGGCAGATTTCTCACAGTGGCTTGATTGGTCTGATGTCATCCATGCATAAGTGAGCACGAGATACTTAAATTGGAAAAAAAACAACAACTGCTAATGCAGGGAAGCATTTAATACAGCAACATTGATGCACTGCAATGATAAGAAGAGGCAGGCCTCTAAAATTTCCAGAGTTCTGCGGCAGACATTTGTTGGCAGTGCAGATATTAGAGAGCTGCATCTCCTTAAATTCTGTACTATATGGATGCATGAATACTAATCAAAACATAAATCATCATAGCTTTATTAAGACAGATTATGAGGATTCTGAACTGAAAATTTGAACTTTCAGCAATTAAAAAGTGATAAAAAAATTCTCTTCAGTAAGTCTAATAATCATGATATGAGAAGCTTATTCATTTGATCTAAAGCAGATACAAACTGGAAGAAGCTTGAGGACTGCTCAGAACCAGGAGATGAAAGAGGAAAGACAATCAAGACTAGGATTGATACCTCCCTTAGCCCCTTCTAGATAAATTTTCAACTGTACCTTGTTGCGGAGAATTGGTATGAAATACCAATTATCGTCACAGGTGATGGCAACGTCATCCTTCTAACTGACTGGGCCAAAAACCATGGAATCATCATTGACTCTTTCATCTTATATCCAATCCACCAGGAAATCCTGTTTGCTCTACCTTCAAATATATGAAGAATCTGAACAATTCTTACTACCACCACTGTTCCTATCCTACCCAAGCTACCGCCATTTCTCAACTACATTACTGCAATAGCCTCCTAAGTGATCTTTCTGTTTCCAATCCTCACTTTCCTATAGTCTAGTTTCAACCCAATAGAGAGAGCGATCATTTTACAACGAAGATACACCTTGTCAGTAATTTGCTCAGAACTCTGACATGGCTCCTCATTTCATTGAAAAACAAACCAACATCAACGACCACAAAACATTAAAGGTCTTTATGTGGTCTACGCATACTGGTGCAGAACCATCAGCAACAATCAGTCAATAATGCTACCATATGGTCCAGTAACCAGGTCCATATTTATGCACAAGGCAGAATAGACCACTTCCAACATCTAATGATATGACTTTATGGAGCCAGAAAGTCTCCCTCACTTAAAAACCCTCCTCTTGCTGATGAAAATTAGAAATTCAAGCAAGGGGATCTTTATGTCTGACCTTATGACTTTGATCTGTGTTGAATAACAAATATATATTCAAGGGCAAAAATGTATGCTCTTAGAAATTATTTATATTTAAGAGTATATGCATTTCTCATACTCTTCTGGGCAGTAAATTTTGATAGAAAAATAACATGGGTGCTGCAATAGGAGAGAAGGAAATGGAATCAAATCTTACAGAATAAGGAGGCAGAAGTTACAGACCACAAACTTTAAATGCATCATAATTTTACCAAGGGTCAAAACTGAAAGTAATTTATTAAAAATGTAATTTCCTTTTAAAAATTCACTATCAAAAATAATAGTACATGCTTGTTGCAACAATTCAAGTAATATAAAAATACATATAGAAAAGTATCTACCGCTGTCTCTAATGCTATACCCAACACCATCAAGATACATTATTTTAACAGTTTAGTGTATATTTATATTTGAAGTGTACCTCTAATGCTGAGCTTAAATTTTTACAATCAGTTCCATTATAGTTTCCTTGGATTAAGCTTATTTTTCAAAAAATTATCCTAGGTTTCTCTAGAATATTTGAAGGTAATTATTTATTAAAAAGAAAGAAAAGATGATCCAAATGTAAAAGAACTTTTATTACATCTCTCACTAAGTCTGGCAAACTAGCTCATTAAGCAATTTTTTGCTTAAGTTTGAGATCTTTGTCAAAGGTCATGCATTCTTTCAGAAGAAGGAAATGAGATGCTATTTTCCCAGTGGAAAATTTACAGAATTACTTTCCTTGTTTTTTACATTGAAAATACATTTGGATAAATTAATAATTTCTGTGATTGAATCCCTATTCAGTGACAGTCTGCGTTCAGTGAGCACTCTCCATTAATTATCTTTAGTTCTCATAACAAGCAGAGAGGTTTATTCTGGTTTTACAGATCACACAGTTAAGGATTAGAAATTACGCAAGGATTTTCCAAAATCCAGAAACAGAATGTGTTCAAACTAGGGTTTTTCTGATTTATAGAGAGGTGTCTACCTAATATTACATTCAATTCTAATTTTTTTTCAGTCTGGTCATCAAATTTTCAAAAAATATGTTCTAGACTAAAATCTTTCATATTTTTTGCTAAAATAAATGGGAAATACATTTTCCTTTTGATAAAATATAATAATAACCAGAGTAACAAAGTATTACAATCAACTCAGGATAGTATAACTTTGTATATCCAAGCCCTAGTAAACCATACCTTTGGTTTCTTGGAACCATTTTAGAATACAGGAAAAGAAACAGAAATCAAGGGAGAACGTGTGTAGAACCTGTTCTAGAACAAAGTCAGAAGGCAAAGTGCTAGACTGAGATGGGGTGGGAACTAAGTAGACAGATGTAGCTGAACCATGTATAGAAATGGAAAAAAAAATCATCTCTCATTTATCCACGACAAGATGACAAATAACTCTTATCTCATGTGTTAATTCTATCTGATTGATAGTAGCAGCCTGGAGTGAGAGCTGAAAGGGATTCTAAGGCTCTCCTTGGGCTCAGCCAGAAAGTATTAGGAAGATTTTTGACATGCCTAATTTGGGCATAAAATAGGGAATGGCAACATATATTCTATGTATCTGCTATCTCTAGGATACGGGACGAAGAAGAGATGGGGACTCATAGTAACTAAGTACTTGCTTTGCATCAGGTGCTTCACACACATTCTGTAAATTTTCCTGGATCCAATGAGGTTAACATTATAATCTACATTTTACAGATGAGGAAAATCATTCTCTGCGTGAAATTTGAAGAAAGAGGGAATAAAACAATTACTTTGTAATAGAGGGAAGGAAAGGCAATGTGCAAATGACCAGTCCTACATAAAAAGTTTATGGGCCAGCTATTGTCATCAGGAAGAACCTATGTACACTAATGTCTTCCCATTCCATTCCTTCTAGTGTTTCCAATGCTTCTTATATTTAAGTATCACAAATATTCAGCAGTCTAAATTGTCTCATTCTTCAAGATGCGCCATTATGCTAATTATAACCTCTTCATAAATGATGAATAATTTTTCCATTTGGAAATTATTTTAGAGTCTGAAAGAAACTTTATTTGAACTCTCTGATTACTCCTCCTAGACCACAAAGAGATTATTTTAGAATGATCAAAAAGAAAACATGCTAGTCCAAGAGTACAGAAATTAACAGCAGTCTCAGCTACAGAGATACTTAGCTACTTACAACTTGTTCTGCATCTTGGATTAGTCACTGTCTTCCTCTGGGCCTTAGTTTTCCCATAGGGGGTTGGACCCCTCCCTCTAAGCTTAATGTTGACTCCCACATGCTGTGGTTTCTATAAGTTCAAATGCAACTCTTACTAGAAAGAGTCAGAGAGCCTTTACCATGAATAATAAATAATGTTGGCTGGGAATAAAAAAATAAATCTTTTCTTTCTTTCTTTTTTCAAATCACATAAGATATTTTGAAAATATATTGGGCATCTACTAGCCCACAGGCCCAGGGACTGGGTACTCACCAGTGGCTATAAGTAAAGCACTGTGTAGACGTGAGAGGAATTTAAAGTTGTATCAAGTATAAATTTGCTCTGAACTTATGAATAATAAAGGTAAGTAACTAAAATATATAGCAGAAAGTTAAAAAGAATTATCAGAGTTACACGGATAAGTTTCTATGGAAGGTAAAAGGGGGGCCTATTACCTCCTGTGGGACCATGGACATGGTAAAAGAAGTCTCATGGATAGAGTCTTGTGAGCAGGCCTTCAAAGATAAGGAAGACTTGGCCACATACGGAAGAGTGTGAAGAGGAAGGTGATCCAGCAGATGGTCCACCATGAGCAAAGGCAAGGTGGTGGGCAAGTGCAAAACATAAACAGAAAAGTAAAACTTTCATCATGGCTGGGCTGAAAGGCCCCTACAAGAGAGTAGTGGTAACTAACAGTGGAAAATAGTAGGGAATCTGCAGTGCCAAGCAAAGGAGTTAAAGACTTTATTTTCTAAATTAAATCTTTTTGAGCAGGAGAATAAAAATGTTTGCCATCTCTCAGATTAATCTGGTGAATAGAAGCGGAATGTAAGGTGAATTGGACTGAGAAGATCCTGGGGATGAGGTCAATTAAGAACTACTTCAGTGCCCAACCAAGAGCCAAAAGTGCCTGGATTAGCATCGTTACAGGAAGAGGAGAGGGAGAGGGTGAGACACATGCAAAAACTAGTAATAATCATAATAGCTCATATCTATTGGGTATTTACTATGTATCCTGCACTGTTCTGAGAATAAGTAAATAACACATTTAATCCTCACAACAGGGCTATGAGGTAAGTTCTATTCTTTCACTTTTATAGATGCAGAAACAGAAGCACAGAAAGGTTCAAATTTGCCTATGGTCACTCATTAAGGGATTCAGCCTCTGGTTCCAGAACCCTGTTTCATAACCAATCTGGTACACTGCTTCCCTGAAGAATAAGAATGAAATAACATGGTCATTGATTGATGATGGGAGGCAAGGAAGAAGGAAAACTCAGAGCTGATGGAGAGATTCCAAGCCTGGTTGCCAGGAAGATGGAGAAGCAACTGTCAAAAGATGGAGGAAGAAAGAGACAGGGCAGTTTTGGAAAAAAGAGTATGCGTTTAGGGCTTGTTACTTTCAAATGGAAGCCATGAATTAAGGTATTGTTTGTAATAACAAACAAACAGAGGCAAGGAATTTGAGGGAGAGTTGAGGTCAGTGACACTGACTCATAGAGGTGAAAGTCCATGCCATGACATTCCGCAAGTGGAGAGTGTGATAGGTCAGGTCCTGGTGGAACATTTAAATGGAAAAGAAGAGGAATTGAACAAGAGAATGGGTTAAAAACCAACATTGCCCATAGACAAAGGGAAAAAGCCTGGAGACCACATGCTATGAAATCTAAAGAAAAAGTGGCTCCAGGAAAGAGAAAAGGAAGATGTCAATGGAATTAGGGAGAACAGATCAATGTGTGAAGCCAGCTAGGAAGGCCCTTTCCAGTGAGTTTGATATTTCATAGTGATCCCAAAAAGGCAACCTCATTTCTACAGGAACTTAACCTACGATCAAGGACACAGAGAAAGTCTGATTCGTCATTGAATGTAACTCATTCTAAAAAGCGGAAATGCACAAATTATTACCTAGATTCTGATTCTTTCAGGGAGCCACTGCTTGTATATATAAAAAAGAGGTAGATAAATAAAATATGTAATAAGTAAAATAAACATTCCCAACTTACCTATAGCATTTGCTCAACTCTTCAAAAATACGTACATTACTGAATGATCAACTCCACCATCAAATGGTAATCCCATGACCTCACTAACTGAAACAGGCTGTGGACCTCTCAGCCCTGCCTGCCATTGCGTGCACTCTTGGCTCCCCAGATGAAATATGTGTGAAATTCATTTTTGAATTTAGTAAGGGAAAAGAGTTCCCAACCCCAGCCCCATTGTGTGACAGCTAATTTTGCCATGGGAAGGTGTGTGGCTTTATGCCAGGTGAGCCAAGGGTGTGGACTCAATAACTGTCTCCTCCCAAGTTTCCCTGACCAGTCAAGCTGACTCAGCCCTGGTCCTCTCAGCTTTCGGCCGCAAGACCTGACTCAAGCTGAACCAGTGATTAGGAATGATGTATCCTCAGAGAAGGACGCAGGACTGGAGTCTATTTTAAAGGAATGTAGAACAATATTTACAACTCCAATTTTCCCTAATTCTCAGAGGTAATCCTAACAGTTGCGAGAACAGGCAGTGACACCCCATAACTACCTATCCGCAGTCTGTATTTATGCGGCTACCACACCATTTTCTTTTTTGCTTATTTTATTGCTTTTTGTTTGGGTGTCGATAACAATGCTTAGAAAAACAATGACATAAGTGACATAAAATGCTGGAAGGAAGGAGAAATGTCAGTGATTAAAAGTCAAAGAGATTCATATTTAGAAGCCGAAACAACTGCCAGTTACATAATTCCAAAGAATGTGCCCTTGCTTTGGAGGCAGCCCACTTCACGATCAGTGCTTCTATTCCCCTGCAGCCCTCTTGTGTTGGTCTTCTAGCTGGCAGAATTCAGTGCAGGGAAGAGCATAGTTACCATTTGACAAAACATATTTAATTTCCAGTGGGGAAAATTAACGGTCTTTACAGCACTGCTCTTGATGTAAATATGTTGTATATTTAATACCAAACCATGTACTAATTTGCTTTAAATTGGCCTAATAATAATTATTGCTTAAAGTTACGGCAGTGAAACAGCTTCTGCTTTTTGAAAAGCTAATTTTGACAGCAGGTGCTTTTCATGCCACTGTAATTTTTCCTATAAAGATCATTATCACTTAACTGTAAATGGCAGCTGCTTTGAGGGTATTTCATGATGATGGTTTGATTGATTGATGGATCTCCAATTTCACTATGATACCTACTCTAGTCTGTTGGATTTCCGAAAGGCATCATCAAAATTCTTAATACCAGCTCACATTGGTTCACTCTGTCACAAACTGTCAGCCATGAGGTAATGTGTTTTCTTTGTAAAACACAAAGACAGTTATCTCTTCCTGGTCAAGAAATTTAAAAATTAAATAAAACACTTGTGTGTGGCTTAAAATAATATGTTTCTTTAGCTTCTAACTCAACTAGATATGCTTTGAAGAAAACTAATTTAGATAAAGTGTTTTGTTTGAAGGACATTATTATATTTAAAGAGGAACAGGAGTTCTCTAGATTTTAAGGAAACACATATGATGAAGGCAATGCATCTAAGACTTTTCATGTTTTAAAAAGTAATACCTATCTTCTTAGAAACCCAATTTTGTTATTTTCTCCAAACTGTATGATAAACATAAAAGTGAGCCAATGTGGTTACTTATCCTTGAAACTCATGCAAACCTTAGGCCAAGATTCTGTAAATACGTGTCAATCTACATTTGTTTTCCATCAGAGAGAGGGATGTTGAATACGTCAATCGCAGGGACACTCTGTCTTCTTTTGGAGTCTAACCCAACAGAGGAAGAACATATACAGTTGCCTCTATCAAAAAAAAAGAAGTCCTACTTCTTTTCTGACTTCTTAAAGACATACAGCTGCATGATCTTTGGCAAGTCCCTCAGCATCTCCATGCCATGACTATCTCATCAGTAAAATGGTGCTGACAATATGATCTGGTTTCGTGCAAACCAAATGATAGAACCTACGTTAAATTCTTAGGAGAGTTACTGTCACATATGAAGCATTAAAATATTATAGGATATTTTATCTTCATTATTAAAGAGCTGCACATTTTTATTGAGCTCCTTCTCAGGGTCAGGCACCCTACGGAGTGACAGAATGAAATACAATCTCCCTCCTCTAAGGCTGACGTCAGCAGCCTGCAGCCTGCAGCAGCATGTTTTTGCTTGGCCTCCAATCCAAGAATCAATTTTATATTTTCAAAGGGTTAAAAAGAAAAACAAATAATAATATGCAACAAAGACTTGTAAGACCCTTGAATTCTAAAATATTTGTTACCTGGCCCTTTAGAGGATAAATTTGCCAAGTGCTGCTCTGGAAGGGCTGTCAGTCTAATGAGGGTGAATATTATTCTAGTGAATACTATGGTAAGAGTCCCACAAGGAACAGAAAGGTTCTGGTGAGGAAACACCAGGCTATTAATCTTGCCAGGGACAGTGGAGAGAACAACACAGAAGGCTTTACAGAGAGATTATATATGAACCAGGACGTATGGACTTGCAGAGTAGGTAAGATCTCATCAGCCTGAGAAGGGAAAGGATTATGCACAAAAACATGATCAAAACACTAGGATGGTGTATTCAGGAATTGTGGCTAATTGAGTGTGGTTAATTATAGGGTGTCTATATGTGTAGAAGGTGGGGTGGGGAAAGGAAGAATTAACAGCCAAAAATGATTGTGGAAAGAGTTATAATGTGAAGGGCCTTAGATGCTCTACTAAAGGTTAGAACTTTGATTTGAAGGTAAAAAGTTATCACCAAAGGTTTTTAAGCAGGAGAATGACAAAAATTAGACCAGAGATTCAGAACAATAATTCATGCAATAGTTTACAAAATTAATTGTAAAGAAACTCTGGCTTTGGGCCCAGATGGAATAACAGGAACCAGATTTAACCTTCTGCCTGAAACAACTGAAAAAACTAGACAAGATATATGAAACAAGGTTTTCAGACATTGGCAACAAGTAGTGCCAGACACTGACTCTTGAGAAGGGGGAAAAATTAACTGAGCCCTATGATTTCCCAGATTCCTGTGTGGAGAGAGGTTTTTGGCTTCAGCATCAGAGGGGGAAAATACAGTCCATAATGAGTAGAAAAAACAATCAACAGAAACAAAGTCAGAAATGACAAAGATTAAAGAATTGGCACACAAGTACATTAAAAGTTATAACTATATTCCAAATGTACAAATGTCAAAGTAATGTTTGAGCATGTTAAGTAGAGATTTAAAAGATATTTTTTAAACATCAAAATTGAACTCTAGAGACAAAACAAGTCTAAGATGAAAAATAAACTGGATAGGATTAACAGAAGATTAGATACTATGGAAAAAAAGTATCAATGAACCTGAAACATAGTAATAGAAACTATCCAAAATAACAGAGAGAAAAAAAGCACCCCCATGCCCAAACTTAAGCGAGTATTAGTGAGCCACAGAGAACTCCAAGCTTCCTAATATGTGTGCATTGAGTCCCTGAAGGAAAGATAAAAGAGGTTGTACAGAAAAAAATATTTGAAGAAATAATGGACCAAATTCCCCAAAATGGATATAAACTATAAACCCACAGATTCAAGGAGATAAATGAACCCCAAGCATAAAAAACATGCACGTAATAACACCAAGGTTCACCATAGTCTGGTTGGTTAAAAACCAGTGATAAATAGAAAATCATAAATGAAGTTGGGGTTGAGGGGAGACATTACATACAGACAAATAAAGATAACAACAGCAGGGTTTTTACTGGAGGTTATGTAAGGCAGAAGTCATTGAGCAACATCTTTAAAACACTAAAAGAAAAGACAAACTGTCAACTTAGAATTTTATACCCAGATAAAATTTCTTTTCAAAACCAGATTAAATACAGATTTATTCATAACATAGAAAAGCTGAAGGATTCATAGACCTGTACTACAAAAAAAAAAATATATATTAAAAGAAGGTCCTTTGGGCAGAAGAAAAGTAATACCAGATGGAAATTTGGATCTACCAAAAGAATGAAGAGCACTGGAAATATATTTTTTTCAATTTTTAAAACATATTTAGGGACTTTCCTGGTGGCGCAGTGGTTAAGAATCCACCTGCCAAAGCAGGGGACAAGGGTTCGAGCCCTGGTCTGGGAAGATCCCACATGCCACGGAGCAACTAAGCCCATGCGCCACAACTACTGAGCCTGCATCTAGAGCCCATGAGCCACAACTACTGAGCCTGCATGCTGCAACTACTGAAGCCCGTGAGCCTAGAGCCCACGCTCCGCAACAAGAGAAGCCTCCACAGGGAGAAGCCCGCACACCGCAATGAAGAGTAGTCCCAGCTAGCCACAACCAGAGAAAGCCTGAGCACACCAACAGAGACCCAACGCAGCCAAAAATTAAATAAATAAATAAATAAATAAATTTATTTTTAAAAAACGTGTTTAAAAGAAAATTGACTAAGGCAAAAGCAATGACAATGTATTGCAGGGTTTATAACATACACAGAAATAAAATGTATGAAAACAATAGCAAATTAGAAATAGAGAATTCTTTGACCTGAATAAAGACAGCTATGCAAAACCTACAGCTAATATTGTATTTTTTTTAACATCTTTATTGGAGTATAATTGCTTTACAATGGTGTGCTAACATTGTATTTAACAATCAAAGACTGGCATCAAGAACAAGGCAAAGATGTCCTTTCTCACCCCTTGTATTCAAGACTGTACTGGAACTTCTAGCAAGGGCAATAAAGCAAGATAAAGATACAAAAGGCCCACTACTGGTCATATACCCAGAGAAAACCATAATTCAAAAAGACACATGCATCCCAATGTTCATTGCAGCACTATTTACAATAGCCAGGTCATGGAAGCAACCTAAATGTCCATCAACAGATGAATGGATAAAGAAGATTTGTTACATATATACAATGGAATATTACTCAGCCATAAAAAGGAAGGAAATTGGGTCATTTGTTGAGATGTGGATGAATCTAGAGACTGTCATACAGAGTGAAGTAAGTCAGAAAGAGAAAAACAAATATCGTATATTAACGCATATATGTGGAACCTAGAAAAATGGTACAGATGAACCGGTTTGCAGGGCAGAAATAGAGACACAGATGCAGAGAACAAACATATGGACACCAAGGTGGGGAAGTGGCAGGGGGGTGGTGGGATGAATTGGGAGATTGGGATTGACATGTATACACTGATGTGTATAAAATGGATGACTAATAAGAACCTGCTGTATAAAAAAATAAATAAAATTCAAAAAAAAAATCTGTGGGGGGGGGGAAAGAAACAAAAGGAATCCTAATTAGAAGGGAAGAAATAATTATGCTAAGTGAAAGAAGTTAGAAAAAGAGAGGACATTCCACTTATATCAAACTCTAGGAAATGTAAACATCTATAATAACAGAAAGCAGATCAATGACTGGAAATATATTTATGTCGGGAGGGGAGGGAGGGGTAGATTACAGGGAAACACATGGAATGTTTTGAGGATGAATGTATGTTTATTATCTTTAAGCAGTGATGGTTTCAAAAGTCCTCAAATTGTATATTTTAAATATGTGCATTTATTGTCTGTCAATAATATCTCAGTAAATCTGAAAAAAAAATAATGACGTTCATAATAATGAGATACAGAGGCAAGGATTTATCTAGGAGATAATGACAGTAGACAAGTGGAGAAATGACTAAGATAAGAACTAGAGAGGTGACTTTGAGAGGGAAGAGAATAAATGAATATGAGGTATCCTTCTGAGGTTGAATGGATAATTGAGTAACTTGGTGTATGGTGTAACTATCAATAGCATTAAGGAAGACAGAAGGAGCATCTGGTTTAAAGACAAAGGTAATGATTTGAGTCCTAAACATGTCCTATGGGGGATCGAATTACAAACTGAAGAAACAGTTGCATATATAGTACTTGGTTTCAGGAAAGAGGTCTTGGTTAGAGATATAGATTTGGGAATCATAAGCATATACAGTAGAAAATTGAGGCCATGGGAGTGGGTGAGAATGCCCAAGGAGAGTCCTTAGGTTAAGAAAGAAGTGACAAAGTGGATCCTTGGGGAATACCAATATTAAGGGAGGAACAACAGGCTTTGTTCTCTGAGAGTTTCAGTCATCTTTGTATTATCTTATACTCTAGTGTGAATTTACTAATCAGGTCAGATGAAAATAAACCAGCATCTTCAGCAACGAGAGATGCATTTCTCTCCAGGAACTAAGATGTTTGCTTACGATTTCAACTCAGTCTTAGGTCAAATCAAAAACTGTTTCTTCAGGTTTTCAAGTGCCATACAAAATACATCCTTAACTCTTCTCAGGGTACACATCGTACCTATATTTTTCTATGCTAGGTAAGAGACAGTAGAGACCTGGGATATGCAGGAATGAAAGAAAGACGAGAGTCTTAGAAGACAATCTTCCTTATCCTGGCAAGTATATTTCTAATTCCCATCTCAGGTACTGAAATAAGATTTCAACAAATATGAAAAAAAATATTATGCTTCATTCTCCTTAAGATAAAGAAAAAGAAATTTCCACTCTAAATTCCTCTGTGATTACCAGGAAAAAAATAAAAGGGGTTGGGCTTCCCTGGTGGCGCAGTGGTTGGGAGTCTGCCTGCCGGTGCAGGGGACATGGGTTTGAGCCCTGGTCCGGGAGGATCCCACATGCCGCGGAGCAGCTGGGCCCGTGGACCACAATTGCTGAGCCTGCGTGTCTGGAGCCTGTGCTCCGCGGCAGGGGAGGCCGCGATAGTGAGAGGCCCGCGCACTGCAGTGAAGAGTGGCCCCCACTTGCCGCGGCTGGGGAGGGCCCTCGCACGGAAACGAAGACCCAACACAGCCATAAATAAATAAATAAATAAAATTTAAAAGAATAAGGCTTTAAAAAAAAAAAAGAGTAAAAAAAAAAAGTAAATACCTTGTCACTTTAAAAAATAAATAAATAAATAAAATAAAATAAAAGGGGTTGAATTGAAAGGTGCTCTTTATTGACCAAGCAGATAGAGATTATCTCCCTTCACATAAAATACAAGCTTTGGACTACCACCACTTCCTTCCCCTTCCCATCCCAACCTCAGCTGTTGTACGTGCTTAGGGAAGACAACACTGTTCACATAACCACCACATCTAATGACAAAAATTCATATTTTGATTTCCAAGAAAAACTTTCGAAGAGCCAAAGCCTCTTTATTCTTTGCTCAGTTCAATTAATACAAACCACTCAGCCCTGTACACATCAAAAATGAAATGTCCATAGCAGCACTATTTACAACTGCCAAGATATGGAAGCAACCTAAGTGTCCACCAACAGATGAACGGATAAAGATGTGGTAAACACACACACACACACACACACACACACACACACACACACAGGAATACTACTCAGTCATAAAAAAGAACAAAATTTTGCCATTTGCCACAATGTAGATGGACTTGGAGGGCATCATGCTAAGTGAAATAAGTCAGAGAAAGACAAATACTGTATGATATCACTTATATGTGGAATCTAAAAAATACAACTAGTGAATATAACAAAAAAAGAGGTAGACTTACACATATTGAGAACAACCTCATGGTTACCAATGGTGGGGGTGGGAGCAAATAAGGGTGAGGGAGTAGAAGGTATAAACTACTGGGCATAAGAGAGGCTACAAGGATGTATTGTATGACATGTGGAATATAGCCAATATTTTGTAATAACTGTAAATGGAGTATAACCTTTAAAAATTGTAAAAACAAATTTTTTTTTAAAGAGTAAATTTGGACACAGAGCCACACGCACAAGAAGAATGAGATGTGAAGATGAAGGCAGAGATCAGGGAACACCAAGGATTGCCAGCAAACCACCAGAAGCTAGGAGAGAGCCCTGGAACAGATCCTTTCTCACAGCCCTCGGAGGAAACCAACACTGCTGACACCTTGATCTCAGACTCCCAGTCTCCAGGACTGTGAGACAATAAATTTCTGTTATTTAAGCCAACAAACAAACAAACAAACAAAAACAATTGGAACACAAAATAAGGAGCTACAGCAGAAGCATCCTTTGTTGAATATCCTTACAAGCTAGGGAGCATTTAGGCAGTAATTTTACTTTGAAAGAGAAAAAAGATTGTAAGCAGAGAAGGCTACCTCTTGCTCTCTGACATTTAACTTGGTCCTCTTTTTTTTTTCTACCTTCCATATGCAGGCCAAATTCAAACTCATTAAACTCTTAATTCATCAGACTCCTGTGTAGATTTAAATATGGAGTCAGGTATTGGATAACACTTGAAGTTTTGTTTTTGTGTTTGTAATTCTTGATTCACACCCTGGACTGCAAATTATCCTTTCTATCAGGTCAACTCAGAAATCTAAGTGTTTCTAGAGTGGATACAAGCAGAGCTGACAAGAAGAAAGCTTCAGATAAATAAAATAGAAAAAAAAATCCAAATTTCACTGCATGGATATATAGATACGACTCCCACTAGGACTTCCTTCCATCAGAAGATAAGCTAGTGGTTCTCAAGGAACTCCTCCTGTGTTTGCTATGGCTGGTCTTACAGCAACTGTTGACTGTCACAGTTTTCAGGTCACAGACAGAAGACATGGCATGGTAAAATCATCATTCTCAGAAAAGGATATGTTACTTGCTAACACAAGCAGATACCAATAGCATTTACTTTGTTTTTAATCATCTGAGATACACTGTATCCGAGAAAAACAACTTAACTGATTATCTTGGTAACAAAGGTAGATGAAAAGAGCAGAACAAGGGCAGTTAAAGCCCCGGTCCAACGCTGAGCGCAGAAGGAATAAGTGAGTTAACCTCAAGTCTCTTAAAGATTTGTTGTCAAGCTCTTAACTTAATATGTTCATCAGTCCTTTCATTCAAGCAGGCTTTTTTGAGTTTTGAAAGTTTTAATAGCTTTTCTTTCATTGTCTCTAGCATCAAGTTTTCTTTCTTATGTGTCCTCTTTCCTTACTTCTAGCCTTTTATCTACTTCAAAAGAACTAAAAGTACTTGGATGTCCTACACAATAATCCTCAAAGAGATTCTGTACACAGTTTAGTTAAAAATACAATATGGGGCTTCCCTGGTGGCGCAGTGGTTGAGAATCCGCCTGCCAATGCAGGGGACACGGGTTCGAGCCCTGGTCTGGGAGGATCCCACATGCCACGGAGCAAATAGGCCCGTGAGCCACAATTACTGAGCCTGCGCATCTGGAGCCTGTGCTCCGCAACAAGAGAGGCCACGATGGTGAGAGGCCCGCGCACCGCGATGAAGAGTGGCCCCTGCTTGCCACAACTAGAGAAAGCCCTCGCACAGAAACGAAGACCCAACACAGCCATAAATAAATAAATAAATAAATAAATATTTAAAAAAAAAAAATACAATATGAAGGGGGAGAAATGTAATTGCTGAATAACTACTATTTTATATATGTTTATAAAATATTATTTGTATATTTACATATATATATATTTCAACATGTAATCCAAAAGAATGGAAATACTCTAAAGACACAGCCCCTTGAGGAAATAAATGATAATAACCCATAAAGAGTAAATAGAACATTCCTGGTGTACTCCAAAGTGGCCAGAAGAATTTAATTACAAACTTCATAGTTACATTATGAAGATTTACACCAAGGCTAGAAACAAGAGCATCTTAATCATGTTTCTCTCAGATTACCAATGGTCTCCTCTCTCACAGAAACATTTTTCACCATTTCTGAATAGCATTTACATAAACTTTTTCAAATGCCCTGTAAAGCTCACAAGTCACACGATGGGGAATCGTAAAGATGTCATATTTAAATCTTTCCTGAGAAAAGGTAATAGAAGCAGACACATCCAGAATGGTCAGCAGTCATCACAATACCATTCAAAGTGTACATCCAGCAAAACACACTCTACCTGGTTCCATGAGCAAGGCAGGTAACCTTTAACGTAGTAACATATAGGATTCTCCATAAGGCCTCATTTGCCCTAGAATAACTAACCTCCTACCAACTTAGAGTTCTGCTTACCTCTGATCAAGCCTAAGATTTGACTCATTAGAAACAAGAATAGATTAAACAGCAAAGACAATGATATTGTTTCCAGAAGGCTTCTTCTGCAGTACAGATACTACTTAGGAGCAGAGACGGGTCTTATCCTATAATCCAAGATCAAGATTCTGAGGCTGCTTTTGGCCGCAAGTAACAAAAAACCACAGATACAACTGCCTTAATCAATTGGAAAATTTATGGTCTCACATATAAAGAAGTACAAACATAGGGGAGATCTAGACACATATTGTGATATAATAAGAAACATATTTGGTCTTTGTCCCTAGTTCCTGACACAGAGCCCCTAAAACTCTGAGAATTTCCTGATTGATGGGAGTATCTGTTGCTGTTCATAAGAAGCCCCTTTCTATCACACTTGAGCTAGTGAGGTGACTGATGGTGGGGCCCCTGGACAAGCTCATGATGGGGCTGGTCACCAGAAAGATCAAGCGGCTAGAGGGTTGGAAGTTTCAGCCCTAGCCACCAACCTCCAGAACAGGATGTGGGGCTGGACATCAAGCTCTACAAGAACTCTTGAATGATGAGATTTGATGAACTTCTGAGTTGGTGAATACAGCAAGGGGCTGGAAGGGTGGTATTCCCAGAAGAGGAAGGAAGCTCTGTGAACCTCTCCTCCCATACCTTGACCTATGTATCTCTTCTACTTGTCTGTTCCTGAATTGTACCCTTTATAACCAACCCATACAAGTAAGTAAATAACTTTCCAGAGTTCTGTTAGCCATTTTAGCAGATTATTGAACCTGAGGAGAGGGTTGTGGGAACCCCGATTTATAGCCATTTGGTCAAAGGCTTGCCCTTGCCCCCTAAAGTAGAGGCAGTCCTGTGGTACTGAGCCTTTAACCTGTGGGGGGGCGTCCGTGCTAAACCCCAGTAGTTTGTGTCAGAATTGAGCTGAATTGTAAGACACCCAGTTGGCATCTGGGGCTTTGGAGAATTCTTTGGTTTCAGGAAAGACCCACCACACGTTTGGTATCAGAGGTGTTGTGAGTAGAAACAGATCATGATACACACCAAGCTAGATTCTACGTCAGGGCTTGGCAACTACAGCCCAAAGGCCAAATCTGGTCTATGGCATTTTTTTGTTGTTGCTGTTAAATAAAGCTGTATTGGAATATAGCTTTGGGCATTCACGTATGTACTGTCAATAGCTGTTTTTGTTCTGCAACAGTAGAGGTGAGTGCTTGTGGCAAAGATCATATGGCCATAAATCCTAAAATATTTATCATCTGGCCCTTTACATAAAAAAGGGTTTCTGACCCTGCTCTACCTTTGTCTTCCTATAACTCTCTAGGCTCTGCTCTCTTCCATGTATTGACTCCATGCTCAGACCCTGACTCTTTGACCTGGGGGTCAAAAGGTAGATATTCCAGGTATCATATCCAAGTCTGACAATATTCTCAGGCAGAAAGAAAGCCATAGTTTTCTTATATCTTTATTATGAACAAGGAAGCTTTTCCTGGAAGTCCATAGAATACTATTATTCATGTGGTATTGCCCTAAAACATATCACAAGCCAATATCTGAATCAATCACTGGCAAGCAGATTAGAACTGCCACCATTGGATTAGACCAATCAGAATCCACTCTCTGGGACTGGGGATGGGTCAGCGTATGACAATGGAGAAGACAGTGAATGTCTAAACTAAATCAGGACTCATTTAGGACAGAGGATGGTAAGGAGAATGACTGTTGGCTACTACCAAGGGGATGAGTAATAGGCAAAGTAAAGGAACTGAGCTTGATCTGGATATCCACAGGGGAAAATACTAACAAGAAAGATACAGGAGCACATGAAGAAGATTCCAGAGAGGAACTAGTGAGGGAACACATGCCACCCGTTTTGAGTTTTCTACAACTAGCCCTGCCAATATCCAAAGCAATAAATGCCTTATTGTTCGATGGCTCTACTATTAAAAAAAAAAAAAGTAAGTTATATATTTTGTTGAAGAAGGAAAGAAGAAAAAAAACAAGAATGCAGTTCTTCTGAGGAAAACTCTCTGGAGTAAGTCTGACAATTTGTGCTTAATAACTACGTGACATATTTAATGCAGTCATCAATGCAGATCCAAATGACTTCTGAAGACTATTGTTAGAAAAGGATTCATAAGGTATGCTTCCCAACCACCACTAATCAATAAATAATTGTTACATACAATACATTAAAACATGAAATTATAATAGCACAAACAACTAAGATATGTAGCTCATGCTTTCACTTCCATAGGAATACTTTTCATCATTTTAGTATGGGAAAATAGTTTTTAAACATTTCCTATGTATAGCTCCTCTCTGACACATGAGAGTACATGGCAAGTGGTTTAAGTCTGCAGTCCCCAACCTTTTTGGCACCAGGGACCGGTTTCATGGAAGCCAATTTTTCCACGGACCAGGAGTGGGGTGGGGGGTTGGTTTCAGGATGAGTCAAACGCATTACATTTATTGTGCATTTATTTCTATTATTATTACATTGTAATAGATAATGAAATAATTATACAACTCACCATAATGCTGACAGGAGGCGGAGCTCAGGCGGTTAATGCGAGCGATGGAGAGCAGCTATAAATACAGATGAAGCTTCACTCGCTCGCCCACCACTTACCTCCTGCTATGCGGCCCGGTTCCTAACAGGCCACGGACCGGTACCAGTCCCTGGCCCAGGGATTGGGGACTCCTGGTTTAAGTAAAGGCAAGTAGGGACAGACTGCAGTATATTCTTTCAGCTGAACAATTTTATGGGTTCTGACTTTCAATAACATGTACATTTCATACGACCCATTGAGCACTCAAACATACATTGTTCTATCTTATAAATGGTTTCACTAAATTACAAGTTTCATTACAAAATGTATCCCCTCACCGCCCCCTGCCCAGGATAGCTATTTTATTTCCTCCTGATAAACCTTGCCAATAATAGGTGCTCAGCATAAAGCACTCTACTTTTTCAGCAATCCAGTTTTTAAAATATTTGCATTCAAAAATTCCACTTGTAAACTTGAAATTGAAAGTCGAGTCAACTTTTTCCCCTTAAAAGAAATGTGAAAAATAGTAGTTAGGTATCTAGAGTCGTCCATGAAAGGTTATTTAACAAATAATGCAGCTAATACCATTTACCTTTACAATGAAAAGCAGTAGAAAACCACACTAATAGAAGGCTGCAATGACTGCTTTAGAAGATCATGATTTCAAATCATAAAGAGTGCCCTTGAAAAGTAAAAATATTCAGTAGTCATCATGGCAGGGAGTACCTCCACAAATAAAAGCATTACAACTAGAAAACATTGACCCCAGCCCAAAATGCCACCCCATTTCACAGTCACTAGCATCCAAAAACTTCTTCTTTTTTTTTTTTTTTTTTATACTGCAGGTTCTTATTAGGCATCAGTTTTATACACATCAGTGTATACATGTCAATCCCAATCGCCCAATTCAGCACACCACCATCCCCACCTCACCGCAGTTTTCCCCCCTTGGTGTCCATATGTCCATTCTCTACATCTGTGTCTCAACTTCTGCCCTGCAAACTGGCTCATCTGTACCATTTTTCTAGGATCCACATACATGCATTAATATACGATATTTGTTTTTCTCTTTCTGACTTACTTCACTCTGTATGACAGTCTCTAGATCCATCCACGTCTCAACAAATGACTCAATTTCGTTCCTTTTTATGGCTGAGTAATATTCCATTGTATATATGTACCACAACTTCTTTATCCATTCGTCTGTTGATGGGCATTTAGGTTGCTTCCATGACCTGGCTATTGTAAATAGTGCTGCAATGAACATTCGGGTGCATGTGTCCTTTTGAATTATGGTTTTCTCTGGGTATATGCCCAGTAGTGGGATTGCTGGGTCATATGGTAATTCTATTTTTAGTTTTTTAAGGAACCTCCATATTGTTCTCCATAGTGGCTGTATCAATTTACATTCCCACCAACAGTGCAAGAGGGTTCCCTTTTCTCCACACCCTCTCCAGCATTTGTTGTTTGTAGATTTTCTGATGATGCCCATTCTAACAGGAGTGAGGTGATACCTCATTGTAGTTTTGATTTGCATTTCTCTAATAATTAGTGATGTTGAGCATCTTTTCATGTGCTTCGTGGCCGTCTGTATGTCTTCTTTGGAGAAATGTCTATTTAGGTCTTCTGCCCATTTTTGGATTGGGGTGTTTGTTTCTTTGGTATTGAGCTGAATGAGCTGTTTATATATTTTGGAGATTAATCCTTTGTCAGTTGATTCATTTGCAAATATTTTCTCCCATTCTGAGGGTTATCTTTTCGTCTTGTTTATGGTTTCCTTTGCTGTGCAAAAGCTTTGTAGTTTCATTAGGTCCCACTTGTTTATTTTTGTTTTTATTTCCATTACTCTAGGAGGTGGATCAAAAAAGATCTTGCTGTGATTTATGTCAAAGAGTGTTCTTCCTATGTTTTCCTCTAAGAGTTTTATAGTGTCCAGTCTTATATTTAGGTCTCTAATCCATTTTGAGTTTATTTTTGTGTATGGTGTTAGGGAGTATTCTAATTTCATTCTTTTACATGTAGCTGTCCAGTTTTCCCAGCACCACTTATTGAAGAGACTGTCTTTTCTCCATTGTATATCTTTGCCTCCTTTGTCATAGATTAGTTGACCATAGGTGCGTGGGTTAATCTCTGGGCTTTCTATCTTGTTCCATTGATCTATGTTTCTGTTTTTGTGCCAGATTACTGTAGCTTTGTAGTATAGTCTGAAGTCAGGGAGTCTGATTCCTCCAGCTCCATTTTTTTGCCTCAAGACTGCTTTGGCTATTCGGGGTCTTTTGTGTCTCCATACAAATTTTAAGATGATTTGTTCTAGCTCCGTAAAAAATGCCATTGGTAATTTGATAGGGATTGCATTGAATCTGTAGATTGCTTTGGGTAGTATACTCATTTTCACAATGTTGATTCTTCCAATCCAAGAACATGGTATATCTCTCCATCTATTTGTATCATCTTTAATTTCTTTCATCAGTGTCTTATAGTTTTCTGCATACAGGTCTTTTGTCTCCCTAGGTAGGTTTATTCCTAGGTATTTTATTTTTTTTGTTGCAATGGTAAATGGGAGTGTTTCCATAATTTCTCTTTCAGATTTTTCATCATTAGTGTATAGGAATGCAAGAGATTTCTGTGCATTAATTTTGTAACCTGCAACTTTACCATATTCATTAATTAGCTCTAGCAGTTTTCTGGTGGCAGTTTTAGGATTCTCTATGTATAGTATCATGTCATCCGCAAACAGTGACAGTTTTACTTCTTCTTTTCCAATTTGTATTCCTTTTATTTCTTTTTCTTCTCTGATTGCCGTGGCTAGGACTTCCAGAACTATGTTGAATAATAGTGGTGAGAGTGGACATCCTTGTCTCGTTCCTGATCTTAGAGGAAATGCTTTCAGTTTTTCACCATTGAGAATGATGTTTGCTGTGGGTTTGTCATATATGGCCTTTATTATGTTGAGGTAGGTTCCCTCTATGCCCACTTTCTGGAGAGTTTTTATCAGAAATGGGTGTTGAATTTTGTCAAAAGCTTTTTCTGCATCTATTGAGATGATCATATGGTTTTTATTCTTCAATTTGTTAATATGGTGTATCACATTGATTGATTTGCGTATATTGAAGAATCCTTGCATCCCTGGGATAAATCCCACTTGATCGTGGTGTATGATCCTTTTAATGTGTTGTTGGATTCTGTTTGCTAGTATTTTGTTGAGGATTTTTGCATCTATATTCATCAGTGATATTGGTCTGTAATTTTCTTTTTTTGTAGTGTCTTTGTCTGGTTTTGGTATCAGGGTGATGGTGGCCTCATAGAATGAGTTTGGGAGTGTTCCTTCTTCTGCAATTTTTTGGAAGAGTTTGAGAAGGATGGGTGTTAGCTCTTCTCTAAATGTTTGATAGAATTCACCTGTGAAGCCATCTGGTCCTGGACTTTTGTTTGTTGGAAGATTTTTAATCACAGTTTCAATTTCATTACTTGTGATTGGTCTGTTGATATTTTCTGTTTCTTCCTTATTCAGTCTTGGAAGTTTATACCTTTCTAAGAATTTGTCCATTTCTTCCAGGTTGTCCATTTTATTGGCATAAAGTTGCTTGTAGTAGTCTCTTAGGATGTTTTGTATTTCTGCGGTGTCTGTTGTAACTTCTCCTTTTTCGTTTCTGATTTTATTGATTTGAGTCCTCTCCCTCTTTTTCTTGATGAGTCTGGCTAATGGCTTATCAATTTTGTTTATCTTCTCAAAGAACCAACTTTTAGTTTTATTGATCTTTGCTATTGTTTTCTTTGTTTCTATTTCATTTATTTCTGCTCTGATCTTTATGATTTCTTTCCTTCTGCTAACTTTGGGTTTTGTTTGTTCTTCTTTCTCTAGTTTCTTTAGGTGTAAGGTTAGATTGTTTACTTGAGATTTTTCTTGTTTCTTTAGGTAGGCTTGTATAGCTATAAACTTCCCTCTTAGAACCGCTTTTGCTGCATCCCATAGGTTTTGGGTCGTCGTGTTTTCATTGTCATTTGTCTCTAGGTATTTTTTTATTTCCTGTTTGATTTCTTCAGTGATCTCTTGGTTATTTAGTAACGTATTGTTTAGCCTCCATGTGTTTGTCTTTTTTACGTTTTTTTCCCTGTAATTCATTTCTAATCTCATAGCGTTGTGGTCAGAAAAGATGCTTGATATGATTTCAATTTTCTTAAATTTACTGAGGCTTGATTTGTGACCCAAGATGTGATCTATCCTGGAGAATGTTCCATGCGCACTTGAGAAGAACGTGTAATCTGCCGTTTTTGGATGGAATGTCCTATATATATCAATTAAATCTATCTGGTCTATTGTGTCATTTAAAGCTTGTGTTTCCTTATTTATTTTCATTTTGGATGATCTGTCCATTGGTGTAAGTGAGGTGTTAAAGTCCCCCACTATTATTGTGTTACTGTCGATTTCCTCTTTTATAGCTGTTAGCAGTTGCCTTATGTATTGAGGTGCTCCTATGTTGGGTGCATATATATTTATAATTGTTATATCTTCTTCTTGGATTGATCCCTGGATCATTATGTAGTGTCCTTCCTTGTCTCTTGTAACATTCTTTATTTTAAAGTCTATTTTATCTGATATGAGTATAGCTACTCCAGCTTTCTTTTGATTTCCATTTGCATGGAATATCTTTTTCCATCCCCTCACTTTCAGTCTGTATGTGTCCCTAGGTCTGAAGTGGGTCTCTTGTAGACAGCATATATATGGGTCTTGTTTTTGTATCCATTCAGCCAGTCTATGTCTTTTGGTTGGGGCATTTAATCCATTCACATTTAAGGTAATTATCGATATGTATGTTCCTATGACCATTTTCTTAATTGTTTTGGGTTTGTTTTTGTAGGTCCTTTTCTTCTCTTGTGTTTCCCACTTAGAGAAGTTCCTTTAGCATTTGTTGTAGCGCTGGTTTGGTGGTGCTGAATTCTCTTAGCTTTTGCTTGTCTGTAAAGCTTTTGATTTCTCCATCGAATCTGAATGAGATCCTTGCCGGGTAGAGTAATCTTGGTTGTAGGTTCTTCCCTTTCATCACTTTAAGTATATCATGCCACTCCCTTCTGGCTTGCAGAGTTTCTGCTGAGAAATCAGCTGTTAACCTTATGGGAGTTCCCTTGTATGTTATTTGTCGTTTTTCCCTTGCTGCTTTCAGTAATTTTTCTTTGTCTTTAATTTTTGCCACTTTGATTACTATGTGTCTCGGCGTGTTTCTCCTTGGGTTTATTCTGTATGGGACTCTCTGCGCTTCCTGGACTTGGGTGGCTATTTCCTTTCCCATGTTAGGGAAGTTTTCGACTATAATCTCTTCAAATATTTTCTCTGGTCCTTTCTCTCTCTCTTCTCCTTCTGGGACCCCTATAATGCGAATGTTGTTACGTTTAATGTTGTCCCAGAGGTCTCTTAGGCTGTCTTCATTTCTTTTCATTCTTTTTTCTTTAGTCTGTTCTGCAGCAGTGAATTCCACCATTCTGTCTTCCAGGTCACTTATCCGTTCTTCTGCCTCAGTTATTCTGCTATTGATTCCTTCTAGTGTAGTTTTCATTTCAGTTATTGTATTGGTCATCTCTGTTTGTTTGTTCTTTAATTCTTCTAGGTCTTTGTTAATCATTTCTTGCATCTTCTCAATCTTTGCCTCCATTCTTATTCCGAGGTCCTGGATCATCTTCACTATCATTATTCTGAATTCTTTTTCTGGAAGGTTGCCTATCTCCACTTCATTTAGTTGTTTTTCTGGGGTTTTTTCTTGTTCCTTCATCTGGTACACAGCCCTCTGCCTTTTCATCTTCTCTGTCTTTCTGTAACTGTGGTTTTTGGACCACAGGCTGCAGGATTGTAGTTTTTCTTGCTTCTGTTGTCTGCCCTCTGGTGGTTGAGGCTATCTAAGAGGCTTGATGGGAGGCTCTGGTGGTGGGTAGAGCTCCAAAAACTTCTTTATCTGGTTTTTTGTGTGTCAGCACATGCTAAAAAATTACACCAACACGCCAGCAGTCTTCTAAAAAACAGTGATACAGTGATACCAGTTTAAATAAACAATATTTTCATTTTGTTTGACTCATTTGCCACCAAAACAAAAACAAAGTTTACATGCCACTTGCATTGGAGAAAGGGAAAGATGGCATGGTGGGGAATGGAGCAATATTCAGAACATCATACAGTTTGCCAATCAATGAGGACAATATTTTTCAAAGCATTGGTACACCACTTAAAATATTCAAGTATAAATACTCGAGTTTACACTGGTCTTATTTCTAAAATCTTTTGTTAAAAGGAATTTCTCTAAAACTTAGGATCCAGCCCCATAACCATCCGAATAATGTTTCTCTTCTCTTTGCATAGATGCCTATTACAGTTACAGAAATGGTTTCAATACTCCTTCCTGTGCCTCTGTTTAGCAACTCAAACCTAATTCTTAGAGTAAAATTCAAGTCATCATGCTTGCTGGCTCCCTACAGCTTGTTTTATAATTAGCATAATTAGTCAAAGGTAGCTGAGTGGGGAACTCATATCATCTGTTTCCCAGGAACATAACCTGGGATGCGTCACCAATGTTTTTCATTAATGGACAGAGCAGAGGTTGTGCAAACGATAAGCAATGTTTCTTTTGCAGGCCTATCTTTACCAAGTTATTCTCACAACTGTATAAAAATATTTAATATTTATTAAGTGCCAAACGTCCTGCATATACACTACATGTGATGAGAATCTGGCAATTCCAAAGTTATTTGGAAAATAACTAAAATGAGGATAAAGTAATATCTACAATGTAATTATTATATTAAGTGAGATAAATCTTAAAAGAGGAAGGTGACTAACACAAGTGGCCAGTAAAAATTACATGTATGTATACATGTGGGCAGTAGGTTGGTGATAAACGTTCAACCACTAGCTGGGGAGAGGGCCGCCTGATTTGTAACATGTGCTCATTTCCATGGTGCACATACTCTCTCATCACAGCTGATTTCAAGCTACCAACATGATTTCACTAACCAGGGAGCTTGGAAGAGATGGGCACAACCAGAGCACCGTTGTGTTTATGTGGACATTAGGAAAAGAGAAAACAAAAACTAGAGTGAGTGAAAGAAAAAATGTCAGGGCTTCAAGTTTCCTAAGAAGTGTGGTATGAGAGAGATAACCTCTCACATAAATGTAGGATAAGTCCTATGAGTGAAAAATAAAGGGATTAACGAGAGACTGTAACAGGGAGACCTGGTTAAAGAAAAATTTTGAAGTGGTGACTTTTAGGCTGATTACCAAAGAATTAGTAGGTATTGCCAGGCAAAGTTGGGGGATGGTGCTCCAGGAAATGGAATTCAAGGTCAATGAGATGGGGAAAGCCTGTTTCAAGAACTAGGAAGGGGGGACTTCTCTGGTGGCGCAGTGGTTAAGAACCCGCCTGCCAATGCAGGAGACACGGGTTCAAGCCCTGGTCCCGGAGGATCCCACATGCCGTGGAGCAACTAAGCCCGTGCGCCACAACTACTGAGCCTGCGCTCTGAGAAGCCCACGCACCGCAACGAAGAGTAGCACCCGCTCTCCACAACTAGAGAAAGCCCACACGCAGCAATGAAGACCCAACACAGCCAATAAATAAATCAATATATAAATCAATAAATAATTAAAAAAAAAAAAAAAAACTAGGAAGGGATTTTCCTGTGATATTCACTGTGGGAATCCGGTCGAGATCCCAGAGCCACATGAGTGAATGCTGACAGCCAGAGCCTTTTTGGCTGTTTATGGGCCCTGGTTCTGGCCTTGACTCCTGTCACTGGCCTGCCCTGCTGGGCTTAACTGCAGCTAGCTCCTCCAGCTGTGCACCTGCACCTGGCTGGCCTAACTCTCCTCACCAGCCTTCAGTGCCATGCAAACAACAGTGGTGAGACCTACAGCCACAGAAGTGCACACTGACAACTAGGGCTCCTGCAGCCCCAAGTCCACCTGGAGTTGGCCCCAGCCCTTGCTGCTGGCCCTGGCCCTCATCACCATATGTATATCTGCAACGGGCCCCTGCCACTACTCAGGCACCTGCTTTCCCTCTAAGATCGGGAACAGGAGAAGGGAGCCCAATCTCAACACTCCTTTTCAATATAGTACTGGAAGTCCTAGCCAGAGCAATCAGAAACAGAAATCAGAAAAGTCTTCCAAATTGGAAAGGAAGAAGTAAAATTGTGCCTGTTTGCTGATGATCTTGCATATAGAAAATTATAAAGATCCACAAAGTGTTAGAAATAATAAACAAATTCAGTGAAGTTTCAGGATACAAAATTAACATACAAAAATCAGTTGTGTTTCTATACACTAACAATGAACTATCTGAAAAAGAAATTTAAAACCCAATACTATTTACAATAGCATCAAAAACAATAAAATAATTAGGAATAAATTTAACCAAGAAAATGAATGATATATATAACAAATCTATAAGACATTGATGAAAGAAACTAAAGAAGACATAAATAAATGGAAAGATATTCAGTGTTAATGGACAGGAGTTAGTACTGTTAAAATTGCCACACTACCCAAAGCCATCAATGCAGTCTCTATTAAAATTCCATTGACATTTTTTGCAGAAATACAAAAAACAATCCTAAAATTTGTATGGACCACAAAAGACCCCAAATAGTCAAACCAATCTTGAAAAAGAAGAACAAAACTGGAGGCATCACATTTCCTGGTCTCAAACTGTATTATGAAGATATAGTATGGCACTGGCATAAAAACAGACACATAGATCAATGGAACAGAATTGAGAGCCCAGAAATAAACCCATGCATATATGATCAACTAATATTTGACAAGGGAGCCAAGAATACTCAATGGGGAAAAGATAGTCTCTTCAATAAATGGTGCTGAGAAAATGGATATTCAACATGTAAAAGAATGAAATTGAACCACTATCTTACACCATTCACAAAAATAATCTCAAAATGGGTTATGGACCTACACGTAAGACCTGAAACCATAAAGCTCCTAGAAGAAAACATACAGGGAAAGCTCCTAGACATTGGTATTGACAATGATTTTTTTTGGTTATGATACCAAAAGCACAAGCAGCAAAACCAAAAATCAAAAAATGGGAAGAAGAAAACCAGAAAGCTCTGCTCAGCAAATGAAACAATCAACAAAATGAAAAAGCAACTTAGGGAATGGGAGTAAATATCTGAAAACCATATAGCTGATAAGGTGTTAATATCCAAAATATATAAAGAACTCATACAACTCGATAGGAAAAAAAAATAATCTGATTTAAAAATGGACAAAGGACATTTTTCCAAAGAAGACATACAGATGGTCAAGTACATGGAAAGGTACTCAACATCACTAATGATCAGAGAAATGCACAAAACCACAATAATGTATCACCTCACAGCTGTAAGAATGGCCATCCTCAAAAATACAAGACAAATGACTATTGTCATTATTTGCCATTAAATAAAATTATCTTTTAAATATTCACAAATGCTGGTGAGAATGTGGAGAAAAGGGAAACCTAATGCACTGTTGGTGGGAATGTAAATTTGTACAGCCACTACTATGGAAAACAGTATGTAGGTTCCTCAGTTAAAAATAGGACTATCATAAAACAGCAAACCCACTTCTGGGTATATAACCAATGGAAATTAAATCATTATCTCAAAAAGATATCTGCTCTCCAGTGTTCATTGCAGCATTATTCACAACAGCCAAGGCAAACAATTTAAGTATCCATAGACAGAAGAATGGATAAAGCAAATGTGAGAGATACATATCTCACTTTTATGTTTGTATATATACAATACATATTATTCAGCCATAAAAAAAGGAAATCCTACCATTTGTATCAACATGAATGGACCTTGAAGGCATTATGCTAAGTAAAATAAGTCAAACAGAGGAACACAAATACTGCACGATCTCATTTAAATGTGGAATCTTAAAACATTAAACTCATAGAAACAGAAAGTAGATTGAGAGTTACCAGGGACTGGGGGTTGGGGGGGGAATATATGGGGAGATGTTAGTCGTAGGGTACAGACTTTCAGTTATAAGATGAATAAATCCCAGGGATTTATTTAATGTATAGCATGGTGACTATAGTTAACAATACTGTATTGTATACTTCAAAGCTGCTGTGAGGGAAGATCTTAAGTGTTCTAACTATAACAACCACCAAAAAAAATAATAATAATTACGTGATGTGAAGGATGTGTTAACTAACCTTATTGTGGTAAACATTTCACAATATATATAATTACCAAATCATCACATTGTACACCTTAAATGTACGCATTATATGTCAATTATATCTCAAGTAAGCTGGGGGGAAACTTTAACAACAACAACAAAAAAAGAATTGTTATTCTGAACAAAGAAGAAGCACAACATGAGGCCAGAGAAGTGGGCAGGGGTCAGATCCCACACTTCCCTGTGCACCGGTCATGTTGAAGAGTTGGTGTTTTATTCTAAGTTTAACAAAAAGTCATTGCAAGTTTCAAATAAGGGAGTAAAATGCAATTTAAAGTGTAAAACGTCAATCTGGATGCAGTATGGAAAAAGGATTGTAAGAGGACAAAAGTATGAAAGTTGAAGAGCTATTAGGAAGATGAAGAAAAATTAGGAAGCTCAACGGAGGAAGCTGTGAAAGTACTTGCAGGAGAAATGTGACTTTGAGTTGATACAGGATAGGGAAGGCAAAGATGGAGAGTTAGAGATTCAAAACACACTGGGAGAAGGAGTCATCAAGATGTGTGGGTAGTGAAACAGACGCAGAAGTCAAAGATGACTTCCAGTTTCTAGCTCATACTAGTGGGTTGATAGAAGCACCATACACTGAGAGGAAAAAAACTGAGGAAGAGCACATTTGGGAAAAAGACTGTTTGAGATGTCAATGGTATATCAAAGTGAGTTGTAGAATATCCTTTCGAATATGTGGTTCTGATCTTCATGTGAGTTTGAGATTGAAATTTTGGCTTTGTCTGTATATAGCTGGAATTTAAACCCACAGATGAAGATGCGTAGAAGAAGAGTGTAGAGTAAGACCAGGAAAGAGCCCAGGACAATTACTGGCTGGTAAGGGAAAGAGACATCTTCAAAGGAACCTGAGAAAGAGCCATCAGAGGAGAAGGAAAAATTCAAAAGAACATGGTGTCATGAAAACCAAGAGAGAAAATTTTTCAAAGAGAGGGAATAGTTAACCACTAAGAGGTCATATAAGATGAGTAAAATATAAGTCCATTGGATTTAGCAATTTGGGAAGTCATTGGTAATGTTAATGAAAATTATTTCTGGGGAGGGACTGAGGTAAAATCCAGGCATCAGTGGCTCAGGCAGAAAATGATTCTACCACATGATTCCTCTGATTTTGAATGTAAATTCATGCCACTACGATGGCCTGGATTGCTTAAGGATTTACTCAGTTACATGATTCAAAGGCCCGTGTGTGATACCCATTATAAAGACATAGGAATTCACCTTCTTGGAGCAAGCTGAAAAATTCACAAATTCTGCAGAGAAGAAGCAACTAAAAATTTCCACAGAGTGCAAAAGTAAATAATGAACGATTTTTGAAAACATGTCCTGTAGCCTTCAGGGCTCCTTTCACAATGGGCGATATGTGCATGTAAGAGTTCGATGGAGGAAAGAAGTCAGCTAAAAAATAAGATGGCATTGACTTCCCTGTCCAGTGCAGCAGTGCTAGAAAACACTGGATCTAAATTAGTGTAAGAAAGATACAGGGTTTCTTGTTTGCTGGTTTCGGGGTGGTGATGATGGGTTTTGATGTTTTGTTATTATTCTCATTATTTGCTATTAAATAAAATGATGTTTGAAACTAAGTCCATCTATAACTGTGGCATAGAAAAATGTACTGTTTTCATTTCAAAGAGTTAAGTGTCAAATTTCTAGGCAAACATTTTAAAAGAGATATGTTCTATATTCCCAAATTCTTCACACTGAAAAGAGAAAAGTTAAATAAATTGTGATTCTTTCCTCAGAGTAAATGATTTGAATTCTACCATGACTAAGAACCACGATTGGTCAACTTCAGGCATTCCTGCTCTGGTTTCTTTAAAAGACCATTTGGCAGACTGAATTATTTCTTCTTGAGTTTAAATATTTGCTTAAAATAGATATTTCATAAGTCTGTTCTCTTTACAGCTGAATGTACAACTGTAAATTAAAAATCTTTAAGCAACTAGGAAGATAAAAGATTCTCTTACTCGATTTAAATAAATCTTTTTCAAATAAAAATGTGTATTAGCAGCCCAAATTATACATTTTTTCACATTGTGCAGTACATGTAGAACCTACTTATACTACCATTATCAGGGAAATTTAGAGTTGAAATTTAGAAGTTGAGAAAAAACTTAGTCGCTCTTACTCAACTAATAATCACAGAAGATGAACATATCTGCATAACATTTTTTAATGAAATCTGCACAATGTTGAATTTCATATTTCTAACCAGACACATATGACAAATATCAGAAATGACCTTTTGTCATTTTGGAAAAAACACCAGAATTTGAATGTTGCATTGTGGAAATTTCTCTTCTGGGAATACAAGAGCTCTAAGGTATAGTCCCATCTTTAATGTACATATTAACCAGATGTGAAAAGAGAATATATAAGTGAGTGGGGGCAAAGGGGAAGATCAGTCAAGCAATCTTTGCTACAATCCAGGCATGAGGGGAGTAGGGTTAAGTTCTGGGGTACTGGTGGTGGGAAATAACAAATGAGAAGCGGGGAAGGATGTAGAGTGAAAGAGCCAATGGGATAGTCCCAGGTGACTGCTACGTATGTTAGGGATGGGAGGGAAAGGAAGACATAAAGGCAGACTGATGTTTTCAGCTGCAGTGAGAATAGGGGTGCATTGAAAGAAATATGGAAACCTAGAGTGGGACTTAAGAGAAAGTAGAGCTTTCTCTTAAGCAGAGCTCAGTTTTAGATGTACTGACTGAAATGAAGTAAGGGTAGGACCACCACATTATCAGGAAGAGAGAGATATGGGACTGGAGCTCAGGAGAGAAGTCGGGCCCAGAGAAGCAGATTTGTAAGTCATCTGTGTAAACGTGATGGTCGCATCAGAAATAGACGAGCTACCAAATGTAAAATAGATAACTAGTGGGAAGCAGCCGCACAGCACAGGGAGATCAGCTCGGTGCTTTGTGACCACCTAGAGGGGTGGGATGGGGAGGGTGGGAGGGAGGGAGATGCAAGAGGGAAGAGAAATGGGAACATATTGTATATGTATAACTGATTCACTTTGTTATAAAGCAGAAGCTAACACACTATTGTAAGGCAATTATACTTCAATAAAGATGTTTAAAAAAAAAAAGAAAAGAAAAGAAATAGACGAGCAGTGTGAGGGCAGGAATGAAGAGGAAGGAGAGCAAAGGTGTCCTCCCGATGCCCCTGAGGAAACCCTAATTTAATGGGCAGCAAACGGAAGTCAGTTGGACATATGTACCCCTTGTCAAAGGAGTATAGTTTCACTTAGTCTTTCCAATACAGATTAAAATATTTAAATCTCATAACTCTATATTAAAAAGCAGCTACAAGCAGATTCTACCAGTAGAACTTTAAAAATAAAGGAGAAAAAATGAAAATAAATGAGACAAATTTTATTTAATTGCAAAATAAAATTTGAAAGTAATATCAGTAAATAAAAAAGTAAATTTTATAAAAACTTAAAGTTTTGAAATAAGTGGGGAAAACAGGGATCTTTTTTAAAGAGTTCTCACTGTCTTTTGATTTCTATTATCCAGAATTCAATTTGTTGAATCTGAATATGAGACTCTCTATGCTGACCATTTTCTCTTTCTAGAAATATTAGTTTTCCCATTTAAGAAAACATTTAAGAGATTCTAAAATTAAATCCATATTTTAAAAGGCTTACTAAGCAGTATGGCCTCAGTGTGTGTGTGTGCATGTGTGTGTGTGTGCTGTGTGTGTGTGTGTGTGTGTGAGAAGTACTTTAACCCCTTGAGACTGTTCGGTCAGCCACAGGAAGGACTGAGAATCATTCATGGGGTAATTTCCCATGTAGCTCACAGTGGGAGAAGCAGTAAGGGTAAAAGCCACAGCCCTCCTCCCACTGCTTTCCCTAACCTAAGCTAAACTAGGTTTACTTTACCCTCAAGACTTTAGCTATAATTAAAAGAATTAAAATTGAATAAATATATCGTTTTCCTTTTGCAAAGTGAAGACAGAAAATTCACCAGTTGTTAGCGTTTCTTCTTCTGATTTCAAAAGTCAAAAAATGTGATGCAGCAAAACAAAGGTAGAATGTTTACCAAAATGAGGTAGAAAAGAAGTAGAATGAGTAAACTTAAATACAGCTGGCAACCTTGGATTACTTCGTCAAGGAGGTAGGCTATATGCTCACAATGCCAGATAGAGTGGATAGGCTCTCTCTCTCCCGCCATCTATCTAAATGCAAAATGTTCAAGTGCCCCATCCGAACAGATGTGCCAGGCAAGTCCAACGAGCTGCGAGAAAGGAAACTCAAACGGTCTGGAAGGAAGAAGTGCAGATTTAAAAAAAGGAAGAAGAATTCTTTCTAGGTGGTTGAAACTTTCAGCACTTGCTGGCTGAGCCGTGGCACACTCAACCCCACTCTCTAGCGCTGTCCGGTTCTGGCTGCCTGCCACTGCTGGGAGTTATAGATATGTGACCTCAGGAGGTATCCTGCCATCTTCCCCTTGTTGGTCATTCATCCCAGCTAACTCACATTCACATGGTATTAATACATGGGGAAACAGAGCTGACGGTGACTATTTCAGAGCACCCAAAATACACTGTGGGCGTCATTTATCTTAACACAGAGCAAAAGCTGTATCAATGTAACAACTCACATGGTGAGCTTATCAGTGTGCAAATGTCATGCCTCAAAGTAGCCCTCTCTGCGACCCCATTTAAAATTTCAATCCTGATTGCTCTACTCTAGCTGTGCTCTCCCCTTCTCCCCTTCTTTCTGTCTCTCCCTCTATCTATCTACCTGTCTACACAACACACATATGTATGTATTTACTAGCTTCGGTGTGGGTGTCACCTCAACTAGAATGTAAAGTTCTTTCTGTGAGTACAGGTATTTCTGTCCATGTTGTTTACTGCTATACCCCCAAAACCTACAACCGTGCCTGTCATATAGAGGCACTAGTAGATATTTGTTAAATGAATGTATTATTTTAGATAACTAGATGTGTATATGTAGTTGATGGTCATAAATCAATATTCTATGAGCTGAAAGAAACCACGGTCTTCTTTTTTCTTACCAATTAACTGCTTGTTAGTTTGAAGATACATGCTTTCTTGCTAAATAAAAAATTGTCAAACACTTATACAATTACGTCAAGATTCAAAATGTATAATAAAACTGTAGGTATTTGGGGGAGGGTTTTGGACAAAGTGATTATAGAAATAAGCTCAGGAGGCATCTGATTCTAAGTTCCCTGCAGAAGAATAAAAGGCATAATTTACATCTTCCAAGTATACCCAATATAGACATAAAGCCTCTCAATCAGTGCTTTACAAATTGCTAACTTTAATAAACACAGCCAGTGACAGAGTCTGCTCAGCAAGAAGCAGAGAGTCACCCACCTTTAGATGTAGACCTCATCTGAGATAGTGGTGATGACAGTGCTAGGAACTACAAAAATCACACCCATAATTGGCAGCTACTAGCATTTTCCCCCCCTTCCCAACAACCTATTTCTATGAAGTTGCTCCTATTGGTAATAATTAAATGAAGCAATCTGTGAAAGGGACTTACAGCCATATCTCACACCTAGTAATTGCTCTAAAACTGTTAGATGTTACTTAGATTATCATTTTAAAGATGACAAAATTCAGTTAAACAGCCATCCCCCAAATCACAGAGATGGTAAGTGGTAGAACTGGGATCTGAATCTAGAAATAAATTCTATCCTCAGAACTGAGCCATTAGTCTGGACAATTCTGTCTCCCCCTGGCTCTGTGCCTCCATCCCTAATCTCATTCCTTTATGTTCCAAAACCCTGCACCTGTATACAACTTAAAAGGCTAAGTCTGAATAATATAATCAGTAAATACTGTTGATCAAAATTACTTACTCAAAGAAAATTCAAATACTTCTGAATTCACTGATTTTGTAAGGTGAGCATTAATTTGCAAATGCTCATATATTGACACTTTTCATACTCATTGTCACTGGTCACAGACCTGACTGGATCGTTGAATGAAACTGTCACCAATTCAACTGGAAGTGAGAAAAATCCATCTCTTCCATATCAGACAACCAGCTATGTTTTAATTGCGTATGGTAAAGCGAGTAGTCTCAACCTAATACCATGAACACAACTCTGGAAAACTTTAAACCCAATTCCCATCACAGAAGTTCTTTCTTCTTATTGGATTTTATACAAGTTACATTTTGTCTTCTACTGGGGAAAAAAATGGGTTTCTAAATGAAATAATGTCATGTGCAAACAAAATACATGTTGTAAAATCACATGAGAATGATAATATTTATAAAAAGCTACCTATTTCGATTAGACAAGGGACAATTAGACAAGTCCATCCTCCAGATAAGTCGTAACATGAGTAAACCATGCTGGCACTGCAGCATCTTAAGATGCAGGCTGTCTGGTCCACTGTCTGCCTAATCTGCTTTGCGAACAGCAGGAATTTGAGTTAAGCAGTATTTCTGTCCTTTTCTATTTCCCTTACGGAATCTTCAAATAATAGCACAAAGATATAATAAATAATTCATTTATTTATACATTTCCTACCAAGTATTTTTCTCCCTAATCTACTTTAATGAACAGCTCTTCTAGAGAAAAGAAAACTGACCATCTGGCAGACACAACCCAAATACTTATTTTAGTCCGAGTAATTGAATATGAGGATGTGATGAGGAGAATGAGATTTTGCTGAACAGAGCTGATCCTAGTCAGCAATTCCTAGCTAATCAGTAGCTAATCCCACTTCGGCTGCATGAAACCTGAAGCTAGGAAAAACTCTAAGCTTCTTTCAAGCACCCAAGAGTCACCTTCTAGAAATAACAACTTCAGCTAAGAGGCAATCTATGCTCTTTAGTACCTTCCACCCCTTCTGGCTATGTAAGTTTAGTCCAAGTTTGGCTTCCCACCCTGTGATCCCAGCCCTCTTTGCAATGCCCCTGTACTTACCTTGTATTTACCTTCAAGCAGCCTATCTCCCACATTCCTACAAACAACACTACTTTCTACCAGGCATCAATGATTTTTAAGTCTTATTTCTACAACAAGAGCATACATTCTTTGAGAACATTGGCTGCATTTAATTCTTGTAAATGTTTTTAGAGGAAATGCGTGCTTGATTGACTTAAATATACAGTTGACCCTTGAACAACGTGGGAGTTAGGGATGCTGACCCTTTGCACATTTGAAAATCTACATATAACTTACAGTCAGCCCTCCGAATAAGCAATTCTTCCATATCCATGGTTCCAACCAACCGTGGATCATGTAGTACTGTAGTATTTACTACTGAAAAAAATCTGTGTATAAGTGGACCCACGCAGTTCAAACCCACATCGCTCAGAGGTCAACTGGAATTGTTTATATGGGATACTTAGTCTGAGCTAGCACCATGCTGCAGAAATCAACTACCTGTTAAGCCATTTCTCTAGTCTGGTTTGAAAAAGTGTTTTAAATTTAATCTAGAATTGAGAAATTACTAGAATCTTCTCTCTCTCTTTTTTTAATAGGAAGAACTGATGCAGAACTAAAAAAACAACGCTATTTCCTTCTTGTTTTTCATGATGAGGACCAAGTCCTGTTATCTATTTCCAGGCTTAAATCCTTGCTATTGAAAGTGTGTTCCATGGATTGGTCCATGGCACTGACATCACCGTGGATCTTCTAAAAACTGCAGCAACAGAAGCTCCACCCCAGACCCAGTGAACCAAAATGTGCAGTTTAACAAGATCCACAGGTGAATTATATGCACATTAAATCTTAAGCACTGATTTAGTTTATAACTTTTTCTTTATAACACTATATTTTGTCTTTTGTTTCATTTGATTGAATTTTTTAAAACTACTATGTACCTGATGTAACAAAACAATATAAAATTGTGTGTGTAAAAAGTTAATAAACACTTCCATCCTAGCCACCTGTGATAATCAATGTTAAATGTTGACTGTGTACCCTACATCTTAGTCTACGTTCATATATACTCACACAAAAAATACATGAGCACATAAGAGATAAGTTGTTGTTTTGTTTTGTTTTTTAATTTTTGGCTGCATCGCATGGCACGCAGGATCTTAGTTCCCTGACAAGGGATCGAACCCGTGCCCCCTGCATTGGAAGAGCGGAGTCTTAACCACTGGACCACCAGGGAAGCCCCAAGAGATAAGTTCTGAGTGATGGAACAATCTTATTTCCAATTAGCTCCAGAACGTAGACATTGACACAAAGAGGCTGTTAACCCAAATCAACATCAGCTGCCTACATCTGCCTAAGGCATTTCTCAGATTCCCTAGGTGCTAATGGGCATGTTCACAGTAATCTATGCACAATTGCCAACCTCCAAGCAGTAAAACAAAGATGAATAAAGTGAACAAACAGAAAAATCCTCAGGTTATGAAGGCCTAAGCCTTTGTATATGATATATTTCATATGATGACATGCACATCATGTCGACAGAAAAAAATGTTTATGTTATCAAGTCAGCACAGTGTGGTATTTTCTTTCTCCATTTACAGTTGGGCAGCAGTGACAGTGATGAAAATTATATGGCTTGATTCAGAGGACAAAAGACATTGGTAAGCACAATTTGCCCCTAAATTCAAATGGCAATGTTACAAAGCCAGAAAATGGCTCTGTTATATATTCACAAGTTTTTTCTATGAAAACAGCACAGATTACGTAGGCATTTATCAGGTAGACTATATAAGTAAAAAGGAATAACTATTGCCAGATATTGTGCATGAAATAAAGTTATAGATTATCCTAGGACAACCGGTAGCTGAAATCATCAAAATAAGATAAAGCTGAAGAAAAATGAAGAATAATGTTAACAGTAATGAAAGGCAGGGTATGAATCAAATTATGAACTTACCAACTCTACTGATAGATTACTTCCTTAGTGTGGGACAAGTCTAACTCTAGAGCCAGTAACATACAGTTGTTACATTAGACACCCAAATTAGCTCATATAGTGTTTGTCCATGGTCTGAAAACTGGTTGTACCTTGTTTTTCTACAGATGGAAGTTTGATGGGTCCATCTAGGGCCCCACCAAGGGGTGGGTCAATGAAGGGTCAAAAGCCCTTCCTGATGGAGCAGCTCTCTCTGATGACACAACCCCTGGCATAGAGCATAGAGTCTATCATCAGCAGGGGAGTCAGTCTTTTCAAGTTACCCCTGAGATCTCATTCCATAGCTTAGCTCTCCAAATATCCAAATCCTAATACTACAGGGTATTCACCTTTGACCCAAGCCTTCTGGTCTGGTCTGCAAAAAAAAGTGGAACAAAAAAATCCTTAAGTTAATGAACAATGACTAGGTAAGCTCAAATGGTAATATAATACAAGACCATTAACCAAGTCCCAGTGCCCTGCAGTTACTGGATACTCATCAGGGTCCAACCAGCCTGGATATCAAGAATCAAGAATCAAGAATCAGCTTTATTTCTCTTGTGAAACCTTCCTTGTGTATAATAGAACTCTATTACAGGAGAAGATGCAGTAAAACATAAGGAGGTTTGAAACATATTTCAAAAAGGGTAGTATTTTAAAAAATTATTCCCCATGAGTTACGTTGCCAAGAACATCCAAAGGCCTGACTTAAAACAGGAAACACACACACACACACACACACACACAGAGCTAGAAATCAGTACTACTGAACAAGAGCCAGCTATGTACCAGGCAACATGCTGAATGTTTTACCTCACGGAATCACTACAACAACTCAGTATGTTAAAAATTATCACCATGTTACAGATAAGGAAATAGAGACTTAGAGAGATTAAATAGCTTCCAAGGGTAACACAACTATAGTAGCCACAGAGATGTCTTTCGATTGCTGGTTTTTCTGCTGCCAGAGCCCTTGGTCTTTTACACTTATCGATGGATAAATACATTAACATATGGGGGGAATAAAGCACTAGATTTGGAGTTACAATATGTAAGTCTAAAAGCTGGCTCTGCCACCTGCTGCAGGCAAGTTACTTAATATCACTGAGTGGCAGGATCTTCATTTTAACATAGGTTGTTTTAAGAATTAAATAGGTTTACAAAGAAAATAGAGTGCCTGGTGTGTAGTAAAACTTTACAAATAATAAGTCCCTCAAAGTGATCTTCATCCTTGGCTATTTAGAAGCACTGTAGCTACTTATCCTTGACATATATTTTAAAGCTCTTGCTGCATGTTAGACAATGAACAAACAAGGGCCATCAAGGTCTAAATGATCTTGTTGAAAGAAAGATGACATCATCCATACTTACACTGAAAAACAGAGTTGGAGAAAATGCCTGTGGTGTTTTACCTTTCTCATTAATGTATGGCTTGAAACATAAATTGACAAAGCTTATTACCCTCCTAATATCAGTCCAATTAATTCAAACAGAATTTGAAATTAACATATAGATTTCAATTCAGGGGCATTGTTACTTTTTAACTGGTGGTATATATCTAGGCTAATATTTATGAAACAGTACAAATCTTATTTAGCAAAAAGACTGCTTCTAAGCTGGGCAACGTGCAGGGCTCACTAAATCTCATCAACACAAAAGCCAAAAAAGGTTAATCCTGATTTAGCCGCCTAGACATTAAAAGCTGATCATCTGTTTCTGTCCTTTTGTTCTACCCCACCTGCACAAATCCTCAAGGCTTTATCTAACTCTGCTCCAATGTGCTGGGTGTCAGGAGGGCCCCAAGCTGGTGACATAAAGGGAATTTACTGAGAATGTTCCACCACCATCTCCACTCTGCACACACGTGCCACTGCCAAAGGACTCACACATGGAGTCCAGAAACTCAGATGAGAAAATCACGTCTGTCCCAGCTTTGTGTCATGTAGGGTCTTACAAGAGTTTATATATTCTCTTTATTTTTGTTTAAAAACAAGAGTGAGAAAGAGAAAACAATCAGATTTTTGCAGTATCAGGGGTTATAGGCTGGGGCTGGTACATCTGCAAACTGAGAATGTCCAGGAGCTGTGGTGCTCTAGGTGCCAACCCAAAAAGGTCCGAGAGTAGACAAGATGAGAAAAACTAAGAGTCAAGAGAATTCTGCCACTCAGTAGGTCTTTCGCTATCATCACACAAACAATCAAGAAAATAATAAGCAAGAAATAAACAAGAAATCATTGGGTCCAACACATGCTTTTTGCCGATTTAAAAAAAAAAAAGTCCAAAAATGGGAAGGGAGGAACTCAAGTCTGTTTGATTAAATAAAAAACAAAAACAAAAATCAAAGTAGGCCTTCCTTTGACCCAATCTCCTCCTCTAATTATTATCTCCTTGCTCTCTGCCTCATATTGGCTTTGTTCAAATCTTGCTTCTGGCTGCAGGTTCATGACCAAGTTATTTAAATGACCTGTACCTTATTTCCTCATCTGTAAAAAGAGGATACTAAGGCTCCATGCCTCGTTGAACTGTTGTAAGGACTGACTGAATACCTGGAAAGAGTCCTAAACTTAGGAGGGATGCTACGAGACCATGGCAAGTCTGGGATTGCACGCATCTGCAAGACAGGAGTGACCGCTACACTTTGAGGATGTCCCTGAGTGACGTGGAGTCACTGAGAAGCAGAGTTCTACAGCGGGCACTTCACGTGAGGAGACGAAGTAGCATGTAGTCTTCTGAGGAGCATTTATAGACTTTAACTCAAGGTTTGGGACATAAAAATCTGAGAAGATGGAGCAGGTGGTGGTAGAAAATAAGGAGAAACAAAAGGGCCTTTGTGATGTGTCCACTCCCTGGGGAAGAAACTTAAGGTTGAGAGACTTGACAAAAGTTGTTGGGAGGGAAGGAGGAAGATGAAGGCCAGAAGGTAGCCCTCACCCAGTGTAAGTGACCAGGAACTCGGAGAGAAGGTAAGGATCACCACTGTGTTAGGTCAGGGCTTCTGAGAAGCAGAAACCAAGACATGATTAGATGGGTAGGGATTTATTGGAGGAAATGCCTGGGAAGGGAACAGGGAAGGGAGCCAGAGAAGGGCAGGGAGAACCTGGAGACTGTGATGCAGGTCTGAGTTCTGTGAAGGAGAGGGGGAAGGAAGGAGGTTGGGCAGGAAGAGTCCCAAACTGCAGTGCAGTTCCACCAAAGTCTTGGCCAACCCAGTGGGATGTCCTCAAGCCAAAGTCATCCATCAGAGACAAGGAAGGACCTGCTCTAGTTCCCCGCTGTGCCCTGTCATTGGCCAAGAGAAGCCTGTGGGAAGTAAGGCTCCAGAGGGAAATGTTGGTGGATCCAGGACAGTAGCTGGGGCCATAGGCCAACTATGCTCCTGAAGGAGAAGATCTGAGCGTGCCCTTCATGGCCACCACACGCTACTTGTGCTGCACATGTTTTTTTCTGTAAGCAGACTTAGGAGCAGTTCCTCCACGGCTCCTGGTTGGCCTCTCTGACTGAAGGTGGTTAGTGGGTCTTAGGACCACCACTGCTTCTTATCCTTTCCCTACTCCACTGTCCATTCCAAATTCCCTCACACCCTGCTATCACCTCAGCAGATCTTAGTGGCTTATCTGGTAGTAGGACCCACACTTTCATTCCTTCTGGGGAATCACACCTTTCTGCACCTGAGGTTGCTATACATATTCATTCTCAGCTCCATAGGGGTAGGGAGTGCCAGCAGATGCCAAAGTAGATCAGAAAGTTTCCACACACATTCCACACCCCACTGTGCAAATGCAGCCCTATTGCCCCTGCCAGTCGGGATGAGTTACCCCTGACAGGATGGTAACTTTTCTTCTTGCCTGATGGGCTCTGGACATGAGTTGTCCAAAGTGCTTTGGCAGTAGGGGTAACTTGGGCTTCAATAGGACCTAACTGTGTCCTCTTCAACCCTGTGAGCACAGAATTTCAGGGAGAGGAAAATCTCGAGTAGGTCACTGGGAGTGAAGGTAAGTGGAGCCACTCCTGATTCCACCCCTTATTTCCCAGACTTGTAGATTTTTCCTATTGGGAACACTGTGTCATAGAGACGTCTCTGATGTAATGCATATACTGCATCTCGAAGGATGGCACGCCATCCTTTCATAAAGTTGCCTCTAAGCTAGTGTTTCAGGCTTGCCTTCAGATGGCCATTCCAGGGCTTTCTGAGGTCAGTTCCTTCTGGATGGTGGGCAGTGCAGTATGTGGTAAGATCGGTGGATCCATGGTCATGTCCCACTCCCACTCCTCCTGTGCTGCAAAGTCGGATCCCTGGTTGGATGCATGTCTGTGGATCAGACATTCTGTGAGTCCCTAGATAGTGGTAGTGGCTGAGATTCTGCAGACACAAAAGGCAAGCACATACCCAGAGGAGGTATCTATCTGTGTAAGGATGAACCACTCAACCTTCCGGGACAGGCCCAGTGTAGCTACTTTACCACCAAGTGGGCAGTTGGACTCCTCAAGGAATACGCTATATCAGGGGCTCAGATCTGGCTCTCTTGCAGACAGGTAGGGCATTGCGAGGCAGCGGGGAATACATCTGAGTGGCGCACCGTTCATGGCCACCACTCTATCTACACTGCCCAAGGTACTGGGCAACCTTGAGCAAATCACATGGCCTCTCTGCACCTTAGTTTCCTTTTATGAACAGTAAGGGAGGTTGGACTAAATGTTCCCTGAAATTTCTTCCATGACCAACACTATGAAATACTATGATATGAAGATAAGATATTAATGAACTGGGATGGGGATGTCCCTCTAATCCCTAAATCCATGCACAGTAAGCCCTTCCTTGAATTGCTTGAATTACTATTTTCTTTTTTTTTTTTTAACATCTTTATTGGGGTATAATTGCTTTACACTGGTGTGTTAGTTTCTGCTTTATAACAAAGTGAATCAGTTATACATATACATATGTTCCCATATCTCTTCCTTCTTGCATCTCCCTCCCTCCCACCCTCCCTATCCCACCCCTCTAGGTGGTCACAAAGCACAGAGCTGATCTCCCTGTGCTATGCGGCTGCTTCCCACTAGCTATCTATTTTACGTTTGGTAGTGTATATATGTCCATGTCACTCTCTCACTTTGTCACAGCTTACCCTTCCCCCTCCCCATATCCTCAAATCCATTCTCTAGTAGGTCTGTGTCTTTATTCCTGTCTTGCCCTTAGGTTCTTCATGACCTTTTTTTTTTCTTAGATTCCATATATATGTGTTAGCATGCGGTATTTGTTTTTCTCTTTCTGACTTACTTCACTCTGTATGACAGACTCTAGGTCCATCCACCTCACTACAAATAACTCAATTTCGTTTCTTTTTATGGCTGAGTAATATTCCATTGTATATATGTGCCACATCTTCTTTATCCATTCATCTGTTGATGGACACTTAGCATTTTTCACAGAACTAGAACAAAAAATTTCACAATTTGTATGGAAACACAAAAGACCCTGAATAGCCAAAGCAATCTTGAGAAAGAAAAACAGAGCTGGAGGAATCAGGCTCCCAGACTTCAGGCTATACTACAAAGCTACAGTAATCAAGACAGTATGGTACTGGCACAAAAACAGAAATATACATCAACGGAACAGGATAGAAAGCCCAGAGATAAACCCACGCACATATGGTCACCTTATCTTTGATAAAGGAGGCAACAATATACAGTGGAGAAAAGACAGCCTCTTCAATAAGTGGTGCTGGGAAAACTGGACAGCTACATGTAAAAGTATGAAATTAGAACACTCCCTAACACCATACACAAAAATAAACTCAAAATGGATTAAAGACCTAAATGTAAGGCCAGACACTATCAAACTCTTTGAGAAAAACATAGGCAGAACACTCTATGACATAAATCACAGCAAGGTCCTTTTTGACCCACCTCCTAGAGAAATGGAAATAAAAACAAAAATAAACAAATGGGATCTAATGAAACTTAAAAGCTTTTGCACAGCAAAGGAAACCATAAACAAGACCAAAAGACAACCCTCAGAATGGTAGAAAATATTTGCAAATGAAGCAACTGACAAAGGATTAATCTCCAAAATTTACAAGCAGCTCATGCAGCTCAATATCAAAAAAACAAACAACCCAATCCAAAAATGGGCAGAAGACCTACATAGACATTTCTCCAAAGAAGATATACAGATTGCCAACAGACACATGAAAGAATGCTCAACATCATTAATCATTAGAGAAATGCAGATCAAAACTACAATGAGATATCATCTCACACTGGTCAGAATGGCCATCATCAAAAAATCTACAAACAATAAATGCTGGAGAGGGTGTGGAGAGAAGGGAACCCTCTTGCACTGTTGGTGGGAATGTAAATTGATACAGCCACTATGGAGAACAGGATGGACGTTCCTTAAAAAACTAAAAATAGAACTACCATACAACCCAGCAATCCCACTACTGGGCATATACCCTGAGAAAACCATAATTCAAAAAGAGACATGTACCAAAATGTTCATTGCAGCTCTATTTGCAATAGCCAGGACATGGAAGCGACCTAAGTGTCCAACAACAGTTGAATTACTACTTTCTGTAGAGAAATATATTGGCAGAAATTCACAACAATCTGGATTGTAAAATATTTGAGGTTTTGTTACTTTCAAGTACACTAGGCTAATGCTTAGTAAAGACCTTACTTTAATGAAAAGAAAACACTACGTGGTTTTTATTTTCATTTCACTAATTTGCACGTGAGTGGATTGTTAAAAACAAAAAGAAAGCAAAAAAAAAAAAACCCTGTCTCCTCCTCATTCCTCAAATTCACTACTCAATCAGGTCTGTAATCACCACCAGCAGGGCCCTTCATTTAAACCACTTAGGATTAGGGTATCACCAGGGTGACAGCTGTAACCACAGTAGTAAAAATCCAGATGTTTCATTATCAAGACTGAGGTTTCATGGCTTCAGCCAGTTATCTGTTTTCCTGCCTATTTTGTCCCTGCTTCTTCTCTTCCTGAGAAGTTCCTGGTTACTCTTATCCAGGCTGACCTTATACAAGTTACTTAACTTCTCTGTGAGCTTACTCAGTTTTTTCACCCATAAAATGGAGATCATTCCATCTAACTCACAATGCAGTTGTGAAGATTCAATGAGATAATGTACTTAAAGTGGTTAGCCAAGATCTGGAGTGTGGTTGCATGCATGATCATTTTCATTATTATGACTTGATAATGGACTTGCCCCAGTCTGCTCTCACCCCGCACTCCCCTTGCCAGTTGATAACCTCTGCACTATTTGGTAGGGTTTGGGTCTCCCCTCATCTTTCTCAGTTCTCAGAAGGAAGTTAATTTAAATTTCCACTGTTCCCCTGTCCCAAAGTACCAAGGTCTGATTTGAGAGCAATGTGCAACATGTGCTCAAAGCAAATAATTTGATGAAATGTGTTGTCCCCCAAAGTTGCCACAAAATAAGTCCATCATTTTCCCTCTCCCAATTTAAAATCACTCATTTTTCAATGGAAAGAGGCCACAAGTTTTGGATGATTCTGTTTACTAATGTCTAGTTGCAGGTGATGGTTTTCAAACTTTCCCCCCATTTTCTTTTATCTGTGAGGCTGTCAGGTTTAATCATCCCAAAGTCACAGACAAGGGAGCAGGCTCAGAGAAGACATGCCATTTGTCAGGGATCACAGAGATGATGGAATAGCTCTAGATCCTTTCTTACTTAGACTATATTGGAGTCAGCAAACTCTTACTGAAAAGAGAAAGATAGTAAATTTTTCAGGCTTTGTGGGCCACATTTGGCTTATGTTGCATATTCTTCTTTGTTATATCTTTACAACCCTTTAAGAATGTAAATATCTTAGTTCACATGCTATAATAAAACAGGTGGTGGACTGATTTGGCCTACAGGCCATAGTTTGTCAACCTCTGTACTAGAACAATTTTATTGACGTATTATTTGCTTTTTATTTTACACCCTGTCCCATGAACCAGATAAAATTTTAAATGCCTTCAGGTTTTACACCAGTTTTTGTTTTTGTTTGGGTGAGACAGTGGTGTGCATTTGTTTGTTCAACAGCAATTGAAGGACTTCTGATTCTTTTTTCATAGTTAATTCTCTTCCCAAAGGTTTTAAAATTAAATTTAGAATTTATAGGTCTCTAAACTAAGTGATTTTTCTGCCAAAAAGAGCTAAATAATTTGACTATATTTCTATGAAGAGTAAAAAAATGTCAGTCTAAACCCTTTGATTTAAAAATAACTTATGTAGTCTAAACTTGCAAGGATTTTGCATGGTGTCTTTTATTTCTAAAAATTCCTGGATATAAAAGGAGGAGAAAATGGGACTTCTGAGCTTCTTGGGCTAAACTTTACTACTTGTCAGCACTTTGAACTTAACCAGAGCATTTCAGAGTCTCTGAAAAATCCATCAACCCATATGAATAGCACACAAAGAAGTCAAAATGAATATGAGGAATTAAGTTCTTTCATCAACATTCACTTGTCTGACTATTTAGTCCTCATAACTTTTTTAGGGGTTAAAGATCATTTGCCATGTTGACTCAGAAAAAGCAACCAGGAAATCAATACCATGTTAATAAATATAAGGGTCACCCTGGGTGAAAATAAGTCATTTTTCAAATGTTATTGGCCTTAATCTGTTATGGGAATTGCTCTTCTTATGACCTAGAGTTATAGGAAATGTGGAGCTTCAGTAAGCCAGATGCTAAGGTGACCCTCTTCATAATCTATTCCATATGCTAATTGGTTCCCAAGCCCACTCATCTCTACAACCAGGTGGGTCAAAATCTTTTTGGCATAATGTTGACAAAAAACATATCCCACATGTTATGCATTACGAGATTGGCATCTACACAATAGAGACAGGGTCCATCCTTCTCCAACTTTCCCCAACCTTCCTTCAGGGAATTAGGGACTGGCTACAGCCAGAAGCTGGATACTGCATGTGCTCTATCAATTCCTGTGGGAGCATTTCTAAACCAAGCCCCAGTCGGTCTCTGCCTGCTCTATATAACCACATGTTTCTTCTTCATGGGCCTCAATGTCACCTTCCATCCTCTTTTGCATCTACCTACATTTCCTTAGTATTTTCCTCATTTCCCTTTAAATAAAATAATTACACTATGGGGCTTTTTCTGTGATGTTTTAAACTTGAATCTATCATATAATTCCATCCAATGACAATAACTAGATTCTATTTAAAAGAAATATATAACCCATCCATAATTCATATTTAAAAGAAAATGTATAATCCATATAGCATTTATCATCTATCGTTTTCCCCACTGGTGAATCCTTCTTCAGTTGCTAGTTGTGGTCTCAGTTATAATAGTCTCCTCTTCAGCAATTTCACTGTCCAGGCAAAATCAAAAACGAATACCATAGAAATCAGTGGTTCTCAAACTTTTATGTGCAAGAGAATCAGAAGAACTAGTTAAAAATACAGATCACCAAGTCCCACCCACGGAGATTCTGATTCAGTATGTCTGAGGTGGAGCCTGGAAATCTGAATTTTAGCAAGCTTCCCAAGTGACTCTGATATAAATGGTTCATTGGACAGGTACATAGCTTAACAGGTTAGGACTCTTTGGGAAATGTTCTGAAAATCATTGGGTAAAAGTTGGTCTGAGTTTGCTTAATGATGCCACAAGAGAAAAGTAATATATTAATAATTTATAAAATTACAGGTCTTATAGGTCAGTATATCCATCAGGGTTCTCCAGAGAAACAGACCGTTCATATTTCATATATATGTGTGTGTGTGTGTGTGTGTGTGTGTGTGTGTGTGTGTGTGTGTGTGTGTGTGTTTGTGTGTGTGTGTGTATATACTCTTGCCTATTTATATATATAAAGAGATTTAATTTAAGGAATTGTTTCATGAGGTTGTGGAAGCTTGATGTTTCCAAAATCTGTTGGGGGATTCTAGCAGGATGGAGACTCAAGAAAGAGTTGCAGTTCAAGTCTAAAATAGTCTGCTATAGAACCAGGAAGAGCAGATGTTACAGACGAAGTCTAAAGGCAGTCCGCTAGAGAACTCACTCTTGCTCAGGAAAGGTCATCCTTTTGTTCTATTCAATCCTTCAGCTGATTTGATGAGGCCCATCCACATCAGGGAGGGCAATCTGGTTTACTCAAAGTCCACCAATCTAAATGCAAATCTCATCCATAAACATTCTCAGAGAAACATCCAGAATAATGTTTGGCCAAATATCTGGGCACTGAGGTCCAGCCAAGTTAATACAAAATTAAACATCACAGGGAATCCAGTACAAGGGGTTGAGATTTGGGAGTCATGGGTTATAATGCTATAACCCTCTGATTATAAGATTCATCCACTTTCCAGCTTTAGCGCCATCTCTAGGATATAACTTCTAACATAAAAGTCCCGCCTTTAATAGGCAAACATGCCTATTGACTATAATGGTTTGGGGGCTGACCATACTCCTTCTCCTTCCCTCACCTGCTCTCTCTCACCAGGAGAGTGAGAGCAAAGATTTCTAAATAATTCTTTTGTCTAAGAATACTGTCAGTGACTTTGGGAACTTCTTCATTTAGGAATCAAAGGCCTCAACTTCTTTAGTATCAGGCTCTAACCAATTGCATAACCTGATTATAAAAAAAAAAAAGATATGCTTTGGAAATGAGTGTGAGGTTTTCTCATTACTTTAAATGTGTAGGTTGTACGCTGAGGATTCAGGAGGCTGTTTTACTTTCTCTGATATTTCACCATTTATTCATTCAATCACTTAACCTTTGTTAAGCTACTACCCTGTTCTAGGGTTTTGATGTGCTGGGCATGTTAATGCAAGTAAGACAGTCTCTAACCTCAAGTAGGTCAAAATACAATGAGAAACATACATACAGCAAAAATAATCATAACCATTTACTAAGGGTCTATTATATGATAGGAACCATGCTGTATATATTTTTTTAGACCTCACAAACTTGCTGAAGTGTAGTTAATCCCACTTTGAGAAAACTGAGTCTGAGTGGTTAAATAACTTGTCTAATCTCATAGCCTGTTTCTAAGAGACTGAGCTATAAATTCATTACTGCATATTTCTGACTCCATAATCCACAATCTCACTCTGCTATAGAATTATCACACAACAGAAGCCCAATAATTGTCAATAATTGTCATGCCATAGTCACCATGGCATGAAGAAAGAAACACAAGAATGACTGATTTGGAGAACATGACACTCAAACTGGCCCAAGTGAGCAAAATTTTGCCACACTGAAATGATAAGAAAGGGTAGTCTAAATAAATGCATCACCACACACACACAAAAATAGCATGGTAAAATAAAAGTGCCTATATTTAAATATCAAGGGGTAGCCTATTATAGCAGAATGTAGGGATGTAAAGAATAAAAATTCAGAGATGAGGCTCGGGATGTATAAAGTCTTAAATACTAACTTTTCCTTACAGGTATGGTGTGTTTTAAATTCAGAGTTTGCCATCACCGTGTGGATGGCTAACATCATAACACAAACAGCAGGAATTCAACTGTAGTTAGTATTCAACTGAGCTATTAACCTTTTTTTCCATTCAATCAGTATTTACAAGGGAATAGAAAGCTCTTAATTTTAAAAAAATGTAATAACATTAAAATCAACCTTTTCGTTAGTAACATGGTACTTCTAATTTTAAAAACATCAGGCTATCATAAAATGTTTAAAATAATACCTGTTTCAATGTAGGAAAATCTATCAAAAACAAGAGAAATTCACATTCACAAATTAAAGTGTTTTTTTTTTCTTTTAGGGTTCTAATAATGAAAGCAGTTTTATTGTGTAGGTATTTTTTTATTGTAAGCTAAAAATAAGTTGGTTGAACAAAGGCAAATCCTTTCTTATTAGCCCTTCAGTCCCCACGCTCAGAGGACTCCTCATCTCCTCTGTCATCTTTGCCCTAAACAATATTGCTGACAATTCCAGCACAAACACCAACAAGAAGTAGAAAGGCCAAAGGCCAGCTATTCAAACAAAGCCCTTCAACTTATTCTGTAGAGCTTTGATTTACTTTTGGGGTGCTAATTACAAATTCCAAACATATTCCAAATAACGGTTCACATCATTCAATTTGTGTTCTGTAATTAATTGACATCATATTTGATTTCAGTTTAATAACTGGCATTATAGAAACTCAGGCTTTAAGAGAAATGCCTGTATAACACATTATAAAATATTTCTAAAGCAAGGTTTAAAATAACTATCTCTATTCAATTCAAAAGCTTACTTGCTTCTCTTTAATCTTTAAGTCTTTAAGGTGAGAAACCATTAGTTCTTTTCCATCATTTACTTAATTGAGATTCAAAACACCCAGACTTCTGGAGGTTAGAGTTCTACAGAACTCATTTATAGGTACACCCTTTGTCTCAACTTCCTTCATAACTATGATTTTAAAATTCTACCAGATGATTGTTATATGTTTCCTTAATTATCAGAGGAAGCATAGGTCATTGATATTTCCTTTCAAAAGATATTTTCATAAATTAAAACTCTAATTTCTCAAGTCAATGCCAATAAAACTGGGTCCCAAGGACCTCCAAGGGAATATTGAGGAATTCTCTTTTGCTTTTAAAACGAACCTATATGGCCTAAACAGAAACACTGTTTTTTAAAGGTGATATCTAGCAAAACAAATGTCCTTGGTGTTTTGAGGGGCAATAAAGTGGGAAATGCATGCTCTGTACAGATATTCCAAATTTTCCTGGTATTTACATGTACATTCTAATAATGAAACTTCTGCAAGGATAGAAGGAGGAGGATATCCAAATGCCAACACAAGCAACTCTTATCAAAGCCTACACAGTTTTAGGAAGCATTGCCTACAAAAGAAGTTACTCCACACCAGAGCATTAACAGTCTAAAAACTCTTACAAGAAATTTATATTACAAGTCAAAAACCAGAATGACAAGCTCCAAGATATGGTCCACGTTCTTCATTTGCCCAGGAATTTTGCTGTATCAAACACTGATATACATAATTTAGCCATTACCTAGGGTTGAGAGGTGCATTTATTTTGTTTAGCATGGCATCAGACATCATCAGGTATTAGTGAGTAAACTGTATGCATGTGCCGCCACAGATATATACATGGATCTACAGGTTTAGAAACCAGGTGTGACATAAAACAAGTATATAGAGCTCTATCTGGATATGCAAATTGAATCAATAAAAGTTATTCACTCAACAGGAATTTTTTTTTCATAGAATGTTACAGGAGCTTGCCACTCTGTGAGGTTCTTTCCTGAAAGAATTTAGTTCTGTCCAAATCTTGGTTCTGTGTGTTTCCTCTTCTCTCCAGCATAGAGCAAACTTACCACAGAATCATCACAAAATTTTGTGGGCCTCTCAAATTTTTGTGTGCGTGTGATTTTGTTCATGTGTACATTTTCTTTCTTCCAAAATGCTAAGAGATTCAGTTTGCTCTCTTGAAAGCCTGCATAAATTCTTGGATTAAGTCAGTCAGATCAAATTGCCAGTTCCAAGTGTTGGCTAGAGCACCAGAACAAACACATTTGTGCTTGTGGAAAGTGTCCTGGGCGTTACTGGTCAGACCCGCTTTGGGTGTTGGCTTGGTTCCTCACATAGCACCTTGAGAAAGGTCCATACTTCTTAGGGGAAAAAAAATCCTCTTCAAAACCATCTATTCTTGAAAAAGTTAGGAGTTTTACTTATATTCTGAAAATGACTGATTGGTTTACCTGTACTAAGGGTACTAAGGGTACAAAGCATAAAGCTAAAGCATTTGTCCATCCAAATCTTCCTTGAGCATCTGTGCTAAGTGATGAGGATAAACAGATGAAATGGATATCTTTTCTCTCCTCTAACTGCTAAAATCTACTGGAAGAGACAGATACATAAACAGATAATTAGACTAAGTGCTATAAGGATATGCGAAACCCAAAGGAGGGGAGGATTTGTGTGTGTGTGTGTGTGTGTGTGTGTGTGTGTGTGTGTGTGTGTGTGTGGTTGTTTTTCCCCATCACTGGCATCTCTTTCATGAAGCCTCATGAGTCGGCAGTCAAACAAAGAAGTTCTGAATATGCATCTGGAAGCATCACACAGGGCTAAGGGCTTCATTGTACTGGGATTGAATAAGGTGCCGATTATGTAAGTATCATTACCTGCCTGTGTTGAGCTCTGACTATTTCTAGCACATTGCTAAGAACGAAGGCTTCTCAGTGGCAGTGTCAAGGAAACTGTTGGAGGTTGCCAGTCATTTTAGAGAAATGCCACAGAACACTGCGTGCCAGATGGCTACTGATGAAAGTGGTGAAGGTTCATGCTTGGAAATGAAGTCCAACTCCATATTTGGTCCTTCTTTCCTTCTTCCTTTTTTGAATGCATAAGAGAGCACAAACTCAGTCTTATTCTACTCTTGCCACACAAAATCCCCATTATCCTTTCTTCTTTTAATAAGGTCCTGGAGAGATGGAGTCAAGTTAAATCCGCTTTATTCCCAAAGCCTCAGAGGCCCCAGAATCCTGTCTCTCCCTCAGCCAGGCCTTTTCTCTTTTACCTCTTCTTATTCATGACTGCCAGAAACGACTGTCAATGGAACCCACGCAGGGTCGACCTGCCAAGGACTAAAGTTTCTGTGAGGTAGGTTTTTCCCATCTCAACACCTCATGGAAGGGGAAAAAAAGAAAAGCCCCACTGGAAATGTTTTCTAATGGTTCTGCTTTGGGGAAGAAGTTCACCTTGTCTCTACTGAGGACATTCCCCACAACCAGAGCCCTGGCCACTTTGTCTTTCTCTGACCAGTGCATAACATTAGGAATAACTCTTTCTTCCTAACTTCTAATGTCTCACATGGAAGGGGCTCCACCAGGATAACAATCCTAGTCTATGTCCCCAACTCTTTCCATTCTACCCCAGGAAAGTGAAGTGGTAAAGGGAAAAATAAACTGAGGCTGCTTCTCCCCAAATCTTCCAAGCTGGGGGCCAAGTCACCACTGTTCCTCCATGCTGGGGCTTAGGTGGGTGAGTCTGCTTGGTGGGGGCTCAGTATCAGTAGGCTGTCTTGCCTAGAGTCATACAACCACTGTCCAAACTACAGTTTTATCATAGTAAAGGTGACATTTTGGTTCTTTATCTGTTTTTAGGTCCTGTCAGAGACCTTCTGCAGGTGAGAAACAGTGATATGAATTCTAAGAAGACAGACTTCACTCCGAGTAGGTTTTTAATGGACAAAAGCATTAGGTTGCCTTCTGTTCCTCGCCTTGGAGGTAGAGGAGGGCTCACTAGGAGAAAGGGAAATGGCAACAGATTTCTCAGTCCATCTTGAGGGCTATAAGAAAGCCCTGAGATAGGGCAGAACAAGTTAGGAAAACTACTTTTTGATGGCTTTAACTTGATTCTTGTCCTTTAGGGTAGGTAAAAAAAACATTCTGACATTCACATATTCTGGGCACATAACTGCCTTAGGTCTCTCCCTTCCTCCTACCTACCATGTTCTCATAGCTACATCTACAAAAATCCCTCCTAAAACTTTCTAAGAAGTGTTCTCTAGTCTCTCTCTTCTAATTTTCCACTGTGCTTGCTCTAATCACATTTGAATGAATGAAGGGCAATGGTTTTTTAAAAATGGAATATCCCTTGCTTGCCCATCTGTATAAGAGAGATGGAACCTTCCCTGATCTTCTTTAGGGTTACTTTTCCTCTGCCACATTGAAATGTCTTGGGGACAACAGAAGCTCAAAAGCTCTTCATCCAATAGCTTAATAAAAAGTGTGAAGATCAAAGCAGCTCAGAGATCAGCAACTTGATTTTCATCACACTGGACTTCGCTTTGCATTGCCTTGGACTTTGGGGTCAGCATAAGGTCTGTACCATTTAGGCTTGAAGTCTTTTCATTTGGGCCAGAGAGCCGGACCGCCCAGCCTGAGACCAGGTCTCCACCAACACGGGATGGTGAGGCGGAGGGCAGTGTTCCAGGCAATTTGGAAGAACAGAGACTGAGCTTGGCTAGAAAAGACCTGAGAAAAGCAATTTTGATGCCTGGATAATCGCCCCCGTTGCTTGCAAAGCATGCCAGTGGAAACCTGTCCCAGGGGTTCCAAGCTTAGAAAGTAAAGTGATTGAAGCTCAATCCAGAATGGGGGTTAGTGAGGCAATTAAGCAGGGGAGCAAGTGGGGCCTTTGCCTGGAGCAACTTCTGTTCCATCAGTTGAGAGAATTTACTTGCCCTCAAAGGAAGGTTATTTCAGCACCTGGCACCAGAATTCTCAACATATGAGCTAAGCAGTCTCCTTTGATCTGCACTTACTAGTTCCTGGATTATCAGGCAGTAACCAAGGGAATAAACATGTTCTCCAGCTGCACTTGGCCTCTGGGCTGTGATCAGCTCTGAAGGTTGCAGCTCCCACATGGTTAGCCTACTTTGTATACAGGTTCACTCATCAGGGTTCTTTTCCAAACACCCAGTTGAACAGAATTCAGTCACCTCTAAGGTCAGCTTACATCTATACCTATGCTGTAGGTTACTTTTAGCTTATCACCTTTTCATTTCCTAGCCCTACAATGATGACTCCAGTGATACGATGCCATCCACAGAGATTCAGGTAATACTTTTTTTTTTTTTTTTTTGAGAGAGAGGAACTTGTATTCACTCAATCCTGCATTCAAATCTCAGTTCTGTGACTCAGAAAAGGAAACACTGACTTCTCAATTTCCTTACCTTAAAAAAAAATAGCAAGATATAATCTCGTAGATTTGTTATGAGGACCAAATGAAACATTTTATGTCAAGGACCAAAACAGTGACTGGCACACAGTAATTATAAAATAAGTGATCACTCCCTTCCTTAATCCTCTTCCCCAAGCAGGCCCTGGAGAGCTGTTCTAGACCAGCAGTTCCATTCCCGTGGTGTGCTCATGAGAGCCGATTGTTAATTTTTTAGGAGTTTTGTGAGACAGTTGATATTATGCCAAGAGCTTGAAATTGGCCATGATGGGAGTATTCACATCAGAGAGATAAGCAGACACTTTAATCAGGCCTTCCACCCACCGACCCAGAGATCTGATTTATTAGCACACCACCAGTGGTTCTCCAGGTGCTGGTCCTGCAACACCAGCAAGGAGGTCACCTGGAACCTCTTAAAAATGCAAATTAACCAATCACATCCCAGCCCTGATGAATCACAAATTCTGGGGGCAGGGTTCAGAAATCCATATTTAATTCTCTTAGTGAGAGTTGTGCCTGGCATGTTCAGTGACTAGCAGGGAAATAAATCAGTGTGGCTGGAGGAAGTGAGCTGGAGGGAGAGTAACAAGAGGATATGGGGGGTGGTGGGAAGCAAGTTGCAGGGAGCATTACAGACCACCATAAGCATTTTGACGTGTGTTGCAAGGGATAAGGAAACCACTGGAGGGGTTTGAGCAGAACATAATGTCCTTAAATCTCATTTAGAAGGATTCCTCTGACTGCTGTGTTAGGAATAAATGGTGGGGAAAAGGGTGGTAAGAGAAGACAGTGGATTGAACCAGGGGGACAGAGACACATGAGGTAAGAAGTGGTTGGCTTCCAGATATATTTTGGAGATAGAGCCAAGAGCATTTGTTGTTGATGGTTTAGATGTAGAGAGTGAGAGAGAGGAGTCAAGGATGACTCAAAAGTTCTTTAGCCTGATCAACTGGAAAGATGGATTTTCACTAAGATACAGAAAAGTTGGGCTGATGGAAGATAGAAGGCTGAGTTTAGGAAGTCTATTAGACATCAAGAGTAAGTGTCAAGGAGATCATTAGCAATAAATCTGGAGTTTGGAGGAGAGGTTGGGCTGAGGATTTAACTTTGGAAGTCATCACCTTCCAGGTGCTATTTGATGAGTTGGGATAATATAGTGAACGCACTTAGAGAAAAGTAGGACCTGGCCGTGGAAGGTGTAGAGGTCTGGAAGAGGCAAAGGACACAGGGAAGGGGCCATCAATGAATATTAGTGCTACACAAGTTATGGAAGCACTCAGAGAGTTGAAATAATACATTGCAAGTAGCTATAGAACTTTAGCTGGTGTAACATCGTCTTCATCCATGGCCTCCTAACTTAAGACACTGGACTCTGAAGGCAGTGTGAGCTACATGTGAAGGGTGACCCTACTAAGCCAGTCTGCTCTTTCTTCACCCCCTACCATTGGTGGGGCTGGCTTCTCCCTAGGGAGGAGAAGAGTCGTTACCACAAGCTAATCACAGCTGGCAATAGGCTCAGCAAGGCCAGTCTGGAACTACATCTGTGTTTGTGAATGTTTTTGCTTTATCAAAAGGAACATGTAATTATCTTAAAAATATAATTTTCCATCTTTAACATAAGCTGGAACAGTCAAACCTCCTTAAGCCCAGAGCGCTTTTACAAGGACAGTTTATTCAATTACCTTTTTAAGCTTTTAAAAGTCTCTGACTCATTTGAGCAAGTGGGGGAAAAAGACAAAACATCAGTATCTTGCTGGAAAAATATTGTGGTTATTGGCACTGAAACAAAAATAACGCTATGATAAGGGCATTGTGTTCCCCAAATCAAGTGTACACCTCATCTTTTTCTTAAGAAATCTTCCTGCACTGGGGACTTCAGGAACCGTGAATGTTTACAACCTACATGATGTACCCTTGGACAAGTTCATCTCTCTGAACATTAGTTCCCTTCTGGATAAAATGAGGATAGTAGTACCTATACAATAATATATGCGTGGGAAGCAACCAACACAATGCCTGATGCTCAGTAACTCCCTTTCCATTGGCCTTAAAACAAACATGACACATGTAGCTGGAACAATCATTCCATATTGAAAGAACTGCTGCTGCTGTCTGTCTACCCCATGCCTACCTCAGAGTCCCTCTCCAATCTCTACAACAATACAAGATGTACTTGGGATCGTTTTGCCAAAGATGGGCACTCTGACTTTGTTGTTTATTTGTACAGAATATCAGGACACAGCCTCATCAAAACAACTGTGAACAAAATGTGAAATGGCTTTTTTAAAAATTACATTGATGTGCAAAACAGATATCACTGATCTACTTCGACCATGGCCTTCGCCTTAACTGAAGCCCATCTTCAAGAGAGAGGTTAGGGATGTCTATTTCCCACATTATTTGAGTTTTTCTGAACTAAAAATTTAGTGCTTATTTTTGTACCCTAGTCAAAACATATGGGTCAAAAGGCATCTTGCTATGGACACATGCTAATATCATTACACATGTATCCAAACCTATGAGATGTATAACACCAAGAGTGAACCCTAATGTAAACCGTGGATTTGGGTGATAAATGATGTGTCGGTGTTCATCAACTGTAACAAATGTACCACTCTAGTGGGGGAGGTTGATGATGGGCGAGACTATGCATGTGTGGGGCATATGGGGGACCTCTGTAGTTTCCTCTTAATTTTGTTGAGAACCCAAAACTGCTTGAAAAAATAAAACCTATTTTAAAAATTTTAAAGCAAAACTAAATTATATTTAATAAACAAAATTTTAAAAAGTCATCCTGAAGTAGCACATACCCACCTTTGTGGTCAATAGGGAGGCTCAGTGATATCCAGGGAAATAGTTCTCAAATACTGAGTCGAGTTTATGTAAACAGCCTTGCTCAAGGTAGAAAGCCATGGGATGGCCTCCTCAGGGCTGAGGGTCTGAGTAAGAGCTGGCTGAGCCTCCCGACCACAGGTAGGACTTGGTATGTGAATCACTTTAAATGCAGTTTTGCAAAGTAGTTATTTCTCCCATATATCAGACTTCCCCAAGGGAAACCTTTCATCTTACTTCATTCTGGATCCTTCTAGAAACTTTGTTAAAAATGAAAAAATATCATAGCAAGCAACAAGAAATAGGGCAATTACAGTCACTATCTTCTGGGAGAATGTATCCAAGGCAACCTGGATTCTACCAGCACTGAAGAAAATTCAGGCAAGTTGTTTCTCAGCCCCTCTCTTTCTTGAACCTCTCCTGACTTAATTTCTGTGACTAGTGTTCGCTTGGAGTCCCTCCCACTTTTCTGACAGGCAAGTGAGTCCCCAGTGAGGTCCTCTGTCTCTACCTACCTCTGAAATGTGGAGACACCTCCACTTTTCCCATGCTTCACATTCTTACTCTCATGTTCCCCCTCCCAGACACAGTCACCTGGGTTTCTCTCGGGGTTGCTGGGGTTTCAGGAAATGGTGCTGGACCCAAGAAAGGGGAAGACCTGTTGTGGAAATTTGTATTGATAGTAAAGGGTAGCAGGCTTGAATGGGGGAGCCTTGCCTGAACTATAAGTGCAGAGAAAATTAAGAGCTAATTCTTTTTTGTTGCACTGATTTCAGTTACTATTTATATGCTGAGGAATTCTCCAAATCTATATCTCTAGCATAATACCTCTCACAAGCTTCATAGCCTTATATCTCTACCTGGATGTCTCACAGGGAACTCAAACTAAAAATGTCTAAAATCACAATATTCATCTTCTACCTTCAAACCTATTTCTCATTCCGTTTTCTAGGCTTTTTGTGGGACCACCATCCATCTAGTTATCCAAGACAGAAACGTATTTCCAATCTCTCTCACTCCCATTCCCCAAATCCAATGAGAAATCTTATAAATTCACATTCCAAATGTTTTGTGGATCCATCACACATCTCCACCGTTAAGTCAAAGCATCAAGGAGTTCTAGAAGCTGCACTGATCTGGCCCCAGGCTAGCCCTAGTGATTAAATCCAGAATACATAGGTGTCTTGTAAGGACCTCTCAAGAGACTCATCACCCTTCTAGCCACATACATTTTCTCCTTCCAGTAATTAGTTTTTACTCCTATAGTAAAGTCCTGGGCATTTTTAATTTTCTTTGGTATTTTATATTCTTCTAATCCTCCCAGTTTCTCTTTTGGCATGTAATCAACTCTTAAGAATTCCAGAATTCAGGTCTTTGCTAGGCCAATAACATCATCATCCGTTAGCTGCAGCCTCATGACTATCATAAGTTGCAATGTAGAGGTTCCCAATGCCAAGAGCAGACACAGCCTTGGGCTCTCTGAGCCCTGGGAGGACACCATCACAGACGACATATGCATAAAACTAGGGCAAATGCTGGAAAAAGTTATTAGGCATTTTCTAATTCTACAAAGACTCTAGGAGTCCAGTTCCTACTTGAGAAATAAAAAGATAAACAATTTGGAGATAAGCAGAGGTTGGGAGAAAGGAAGGACACAGCACAGGGACATCTTCATCCCAATCAACAGAAAGAAAATCAGGAAACGACTGTCAATTGTCATGAAGTTAAGACATCATTTCATGGTATTGTCCCTCTGGCTAGGCAGTAGGGACAGATAGACAGAGCTGCAAATAAGACCATGACTGTTGTTTCAGCAAGTCTACAGTACAGAGGGAGATGAAAACAAGGAAACAAGCACTTACAAAGCAGTGTTATTAGAACTGTAATGAGTGTGATGGGGATAGTCTCTTACTAGCTACATGAAGAAATTTAGACTTTGTCATGTTTTGTGTCTTAGAAATATCACTGTTTGGTGGAGAGAATAGATTACAGTGGGAGAAAACTACAGGAAAGGTTATTTATTAAGAAGCTCATTGTAATAATTTAGATGAGAAATTATGGTGGTTTATACAAGAAGACTAGCAATGGGATGTAAATAAGTGATTGTGTTAAAAAAATATTTAGGAGTTAGAATCAATAAGACTTGACGATTACATGTGAAGGTAGAGGATACAGAAATGAAGAACGACTCCAGGTGTCTGACACTGGCAATTTGTTGGGTGGGAACAGCATTCACTATTATCAGAAACTAGAGAGAAGAAGCACGTTTGGGGAATGGGAACAGAGAAGAAGCATAAGCTGGGTTCCTGATACATTAAATTCCACATTTTTGCAGTGTATTCAAGAGGAAGTATGCAGTAGGCAATTAAGTATGGAAGTTAGAAAAGTGATCTGGACAGGAGGCAAAACTTAGAGTCAAGAGCATATAATAGTGAATGGAAGTAGATGGTATCTGCCACGGAGAGGGTGGGAGCTAAGACTCTGAGACTCTTGAACAGGACACAGGAACTGGTCCTTGTAGAGGAGACTAGAAGATGCCTACAGAGGGAAGGAGGAGCACTGCTGTGGCCTGGCAAGCAGGATCTTCTCAGAAGGAGGGAGTTTACAACAATGCGCTGCTAAGTGAAGATGTTCAAAACACATTACACGAAAAGAGCACGATGAAGGATATGTGTGGCATGACCTCCTTGTAATTTTTTCATATTGAATCTGAATTGAATATTTCTGGAAGGGCATATAAGAGACTGTCAAAAAAGGTCCTTAAGAAAGTAAGGCTGGAGAGTCATAGACAAGAAAAGGGGACTGTAAATTACCACCTAGTGTACCTCCAGTATCGATGGAATATTTTACCTTGAGTGTGTATTATATTTTATATATTTTCAGTTAATTTAAAAAGATGAGAGTGATCAACAGTACCAATGGTGCAGAGAAATAAAGTAAAATCAAAATGAAAAATATTCATTAGCTTTGCAACAAGGAGGTCATTAGTGAGTTGATGGAAGGCTTTTCAGGGGAGTGATGGGGCTGCATTTGTGGATGGTTGTTTTGAAATGGGAGAAAAGCAGGAGAAAATCTGTGGAGATAACTCATTCTGGAAGACTGGTTATAAAGAGAAAGCAAAAGATAGGGCAATTACAGGAGGGGGCATAGAGTTCAGGAAGGGGATTTGTTTAATATGTTGAGTTTAGAATACTTTGACATCTTGATAGGACTCACCTCATTATTAAGGGGAGCGGGGACTTGAGATAGTCATCTCAGAGGGCTAGGAAGGGATGGGACTTGGAGAAAAGGTTTAGGAATTAACCTTGGACAGGAAGAGAGATACCCCTCTCACTGCTACAAAAAGAAAAAGTGAGAAGGAAAGAGTAGAGGCAATGCAGATAAGTCTGCAGGGTTGCTAGCAGTAACACTCACCAGTATCTTAGGCTTTTGAAATTTCCCTCAGTGCAATAAAAATGTGATCAAATTCCATGCTGCAGGCCTATAGCAGAGTAGAGTTTGAATATTGATATCTATGATAGAAACATATTATCTCTTTAATATCTTCACCGTGCAAAGCAAGTACGTGCTAATAAAAGATCTTACGTACAATTAGCGGTTTTGAAGGATTATCATTTATATCTGAATAAGTTGTATGAATTATAAGTTGTCTAATCATTCTTTATTTACACCCAAGAAGTCATGCAATGAACACGGGAACCTTCATTTATTTTATGAGTAATGCTGTGAGTTTCTTGAGGGCAGAGTTTGTCTTCTTTGTCTTTATGTCCTTGTTTTCAGCCAGGGCCCAGCACAGAGTCACTGCTCAATTAATGTTTAATGAATAAATAAATGTAATTCTGGGGAAAAAGTTGCTGCTTTATTCTGACTGATATCACCAACAAAAAATTTTCATGGATATAGGTACCTATATAAAAGTGCCATATAGATTTTATTCTTTACAGCCTAAAAAGGTGCTCTTTTTTTTTTTTAGCAATTGCAAGGGTGCTCTCAGGAACGGAGAGGAGAGAAGGTGTTACAAAAGCTCTTAACAGGGCAGGCTCGCCTGTGTATATTTATTCCATACTGCTCACTCCAGCTTTGGTCATGACTTCAAAATGATAGCACGAGTTAATGCACTTTCACACCTCAAAGAAAGGTTACGCTCTTCATGCCCGCCTGCTGTGCACAATTAGAAGAGAGAAACCACAGGGACTAACCAGATGCTGACAAGCGTCCTCCAGAACATCCGAGGATTTTCACCAACACATCCGCTCACCCAAACTGCCCAGCACAAATTCAATCAGACCTTTCATTTAGAAATTACGATTCCAATGGCAGACTCTTCTGAAGGACCAGCTTGTTCCAAGGGACGGCAGGGAGTGGAGCTTTGCATTATTTTTTTCTCCTCCTTGGCTACAATTAGAATTCATTACCATCTGAGGGCTATTTACCAGGCTGTATAAAAGGAGTTAAATGTTGAGCTAACAGATTGGAAATATGTCCTCGTAACACGATTTGCTCTCACCACTGGCACTCCTAATGGCAGCCTAGAAAAAGGGCCAAGAATGTAAAACACATTACATCTGCTTAGCCACGTCCCTAGGTGAGTCGGCTCCAACAGGGTTAAGGCAGACTGACCAGAAAGCCATTCGCAATCTGCACTCTGATTTTACTCAACAGGAAGCCCTTTCAGAAGTACTAAATTTATTTTTTAAAGTAGATTGAACGGCTGGCCTTCTACACAGAGCACGCCCCGTACAAACTGCAGAGACGCTCATCACACACCAAGATGAGCGATGTCTGACTGAGGCCTCCCTTCTGAAATACCTTGCTTCTTTCTGCTCTCATTCTCACTGCATAAGCTAGAACTTTGACAAGCTAACCTCCAGCAAGTTTCTTTCTTCTGCCAGGCTCAAAAGATTTGAGAGGCAAAAAAAAAAAAAAAGAGAGAGAGAGAAGGAAGAGAGTGGGATAATGATGCAAAATTAAAGGAAAGCAGAACAAGATGGGGGTCTCCATGCGGGTGTATGTGACATCTTTTTTCTGAGCAGTTTAAGGCGAAATCACACAAACTCAACCGAAGACTCCAGAGTATATTCACGGCGTAAGCATTCATCACCTTACAAAAGCAAAGAAGCAACCATCTGATAATCTGGCCCAACCTTTAAGCCTCAACTTCTTCAGCTGCTAAATGGGAATAATGCATATATCTCAGGGAAGTCGTGAGGATTAAAGAGATTACATAGCAATGTGCTTAGCACAGATTGAGTACGGTGAAAGCACTCAATCCATTATGACCATAATTATGATTAAACAGAGTAAGAATCTTACCTTTGGATGACAAGATAAACTGCCAAATTATCCCTGTTTCCTTGTTTCTTTCTGAGGTTGTATCTTGTTCTTTTGTTTGGAACATATTCCTGTTTCCTCATTTTGCTTGACCCTCTGTGTTGGTTTCTATGTATTAGATGAAACAATCCGCTCTCCCAGTCTTGACGGAGAGCTTGTATAGGAAGTGAAACTTATTGTTCAGTCCTGCCCTAGCTGTCGGTTGTCTCTCAAACCTTTGTGAGTGTCCAAGCAGCCTATTTCATTTTTAATCTCTCCCAGTGGTTGACGGTGTGCCAAGACCTGTCGCTGTCCCAAGGCAGGGAGGGGGAGCTCAGTCAGCACCTAGATTCAGGCTGATTGGAAGCCAGACCCTCAGGAAGCAGGGTTTAAAATATGCAAATATATACCATCCTGTGGGAATGCATGCGTAGGTCCCTCTGGCCAGATGATCCGGAGGTGTCCCCAGGGTGAAAGTCACAAAACTCAGGGCTCCAGGCAAGTGTATGAGCTCCTTTCTGGGTGATACCAGTGAGTTGGAGCCAGGCAGAGGGAGGGCGCAAGGATGGCATCCCCCTGCCTCCGCTTCCGAGAGCCCCTCCGTGGGCCCCTAGGAGTGTGCCAGCCCAGAAGCCTGCCTTCCAGCCGAAGCTCCAGAACAAGCAATAGGCCTCTTTCTTGGAAAGACTGTGGGCGTCTCAGTCTGCCATCTGTGCAGTGCCCTGACGGTGGTACGTGACCATGCCGGGGAACCCAGGAACGTCAGTCCCCTGCCTCCAGAGTCAGATCATCAAGGGGCATCCCCTGGGCAGCAGCTGCAGAAACCAGGCGCGAATGCTCCCCCGTGGGAGCCGCGGCTCTGTGGAGCGCGGCAGTGGGAGAATGTGAAGATGGTGCCCACCAACTGTGTTAAAAAAAAAAAAAAAGTCTAGAATTGTTTTAAAAAATGGAGCCTACCTCTTCAGCGAGCATGAAAATGGCGTCCACCCGAGGCTTTACGATCAGCAGGTGAAGCTCTTTGACAGAAAGTCCCGGTGATTTTCAATCAGCTGCTTCTGCACATGCCCTTGGCCGGTGAGTTTGAGCACCAGCCCTTCCCCAGTTCATTACAACACTTTGGGTCCCGAGGACACAAGCCCTGTTGGTTTTCAAAGCCAGGTATTTTGGGGGGCTTTCTCCCAGGTGAGGTCTTAAAAGCTGGGGCACCTGATGTGGGGTCCGAGCCCTTAACTCCTTAGGGAGGAGCTCCAGGTTGTGAGTTCCCTCCCGATGTGGGTTGCCATGCCAGGTGTGGGGTTTATGGAAAGATTGTGTCTCAGCCTCTCCTTCCTTTTTCTTCCCGGTGGATGTGAAGGGGTTGCTCAGCTAGTCTTCAGATCTTTTTCAGAGGAAATAGTTCCACATGTAGCTGTAGATCCGATGTGTCCACGGGAGAAGGTGACTGCAGGATCCTCCCATGTCACCATCTGGAACCACCTTCTGCCAGATTATATTGACCCATGAAGTACAAGGCCACTCACCACATCAACCTGCATTTTAGGAAAAATAAAAGTCCTTGGGCATTGATTCACAGCAGTTACCAAAGGGATCTTGTTGTTATTAAATATGGCAAATGACTGAATTACCCTCAAATGCACAGAGTGGAAGCAAAGCTATAAAATGAGTGTGGGCATCCTCCACCTCCCTTACAGGCTTCACCCCCAGACCACAGGAGGGAGGTCTGTGCCCTGGGTGAGGCCATAGCAGAAGCCATCCTGTGAGTGCCTCACCTCTATCCCCTCAGCACTAGCCAACCCAATGGCTTCCACCTGCACGCACCTACGGCTCTTTGCTGGGTGGTTTTCTTTGGCCCACTGAGCTGGAAGGGGGAGCGGGCAGAGTACCAGGGAGTTAATATCCCCTGGAGCCAACCTCTACCGATAACTGGTGGAAGCTGGCGGATCACTAGCTCCTCGGGTGGGATAACCTGAGACATCTCTACACTGTCTCCAGAACTCCCCAGCAGACTGAGTCCCGGTTGCACACAGCAGTAACCTGTTCAATGAGGTCGGTTTCCTTCCCTTCTCTCGCTTCTCCACTTTCCTACCAGTGTTTCCTGGACCACCTCCCATTTCCTTTTCTTCAAGGTCTCCTTCTAGAAACATCCAACCTAACACACCCAGAAGAGTCCTTCCTTTAGGCTCCCTGCAGCTCCTCATCACAGAGTTCCATCCCCACCCCCATTCTATCACGGGCATTATAGCAATTGCCATTTCTGTTTGTGGATTTCTAATTTAGGGACATCCAATACAGCTCCCAAAACAGCTTTTACTCTGTGGGAAACTACACCAGCCAACGTTTCTTGAGAGCTCAACTTGTACCAACCATCATAAGAATCAATTCTCGTTTACTGTCTCTAACCATCACAATAAAGACGGTATTATTATCCCCACTTAATAGATGTGGAAATCCAAGTTCAGGGAAGTTAAGTCACTTGCCAAAGTCTAACAGCAAGTGAGATGGAGAGCTGGGTTGGAACGCATGTCGGTTTGGCATCAATGACCATGAAGTTTAATTCCTTTTGCTCCCTGTAAGACCTGCTGAGGGGCAGTTCTGGAGTCTGTATATTTATAGGGCATGATTGGGTGACTAACATATTTGGACTTACTGGTACAGTTTAACACTTTTTCCTTCTTCTTTCCCATTAGCAACTTGCAGTCTAGTCTGCTTTACCGTAATCCTCAATCATTTTTCAACATGTAATTTAACAGCATGAGTGGTATTGGTCCCCTTGCATCATTCTCCACTTTCTCCATTTGATAATAGAACCCTTTAGTTTTAACTGAACACTTGGCTACCATCTAGAGACTTCCTCCCCCAGTCTGTCTTGCAGCTATGATGCCAAAAGATGTAGCCAAAAGGATGTGAGTGAAAGTGCTGAGGACAATTTCCAGGACCTACCAGGTGGTGCTGTACTGCCACATCTTCCTTCTCCCTCCATTTGGGAGTGAATGCAGATGTGAGGGTAACGGAGGGTCGACACCAACCCGGAGCACCAGGGCACCACCCCTACAAGGTGGCAGGACAAGCTAGAAGGAGCCTAGGTCCCTCTGATCACTGACCAGCACATACTGTCATGGGAGAGACAAACTCTTACTAGTTTGAGCCACTGTTATTTGTTCTACTTTGAAGCAGCCAAACCCAAATCCTAACTAATACAAAGAGAGAAAGAGAAGGAAAAACTGAGAAGAACGTCAGCAGGAAAATGGTGTAGGACTGTGGGGATAGGCGTTGCGGGAGGGAAGACCAGGAAGGAGAGCAAGGCTCAGAGGGGGCTGAGCTATATTTTATTTGTTTGCTTGTTTTCCCATTTTCCAAAACATAAAGGAGGAAGAGAAAATCAAAGCCAGAGAAGAAAGGAAAAGCAACAACATCTCTTTCATCCTGCTTCTCGGAGACTGCGGGTGGCAGGAAAACATAGGGGGAGATGAGTCCGCAGCTGCTAGCAGGGCCCATCTGAAGTTCAAACTCAACACTCTGCTGAGGAACAGAAGATGTCATCCACTCCGAAGCACAGGGGGTTCTCGGGATTAACTAGGTGTCCACAGGGGCCTTTGCACGGGCAGAGACCTCAAGCCGCCCTGGGTCTCCCACCCTGTAACAGAGCAAACCTTCTCACGTGAAGGGGTAAGGGGTACAGGTCAGTCACCAGGTTTTTACTTAACTCACAAGTATGCTAATCATGCAATGCAAATGTGTGCAAATTTCCAGTCATCTTCTAAGAGGACACATGCTTTGAATCATTTATTTCCAGAGTCCACCCAATAGGACACTGTCAGTTATTGACACAAAAGCAAACACAGCTACTCTGAATTAAGGGACACTTTAGAAATCACATGCTAATTATTCTCCCATGAAAGCCTTGTCGCAGCCGGCAGTTTTGTGACTGAACCTCACTGCCTGCCTTTCAGGACTCGGCCAAGCCCCCATCCCACATGGGCCCCACACACAGCGTTGCTCAGAGTGGCTGCCAGGCCTCAGCAGCTCAACCACACTTCGCCAGGGCAGTGGTTGTGATGTGGCACTTTATAAGCAACACGCAGATCAACTGCAGAAGCAAACTTGCCATGGTCACTAAACAACAATAAGTGAGAAAAAATGCAACAACAGCAGACAATTTGAATCGGGCTGTATCAAAAGTCAAAAGCCAGCAACCCTGGACGAAAATGAATTCAAATGTGCAATCCAGGTTTCCCATCTCTTTAACTGTCACGAGTCAGTCTTGGCCTTTAACACCCAGTAAGTAGCCTGAGAACCCATTCTGCAGAGCTTCAGGAAGCCCAGTTTGGGGGAAATTTTCCTTCCTCAACTATTTCTGAACCTTTCTGGAGATACCTGCACATCACACAAGTTCGTCCTTGTTGACACCCACCACCTCAATCTGCCTCCTGGTTCTCAGCGACTCAACTTATCACTTGCATGGATCATTACTCACCAGCTCACAACTAGCTGTCCGGGCTGTTGTCTTTTTCTCTGAACGGCTACTCCCTGAGGTGAGTGTTAATGCCCTCAGGAATGGCTGAGACCAGGATATAATAGCCAGCAATAGACAGGCTAGGGGATACTCAAGGGAATAACCATGCAGAAAGAAAACCTTAAACAGGCTAGTGGACATCACGCATACAAGGATCCACAGACCAGGGCATCACTTACGTGGTGGCCAGCTTGCGCCTCAGTGCTCCCAAGCCTGCCAAGATGTTAGGGGAGAAGGGAAGGAGACTATACTTTACTCTGACTAGACTTCAAGTAGTTCAGCACCACTGGCATCTCCACCGGAACGTATCTTCCTCTTTGCCCTTGGTCATTGGTTGACCTAGAGAGGTCAACATCCCTCAGAGATGCAATTCTGGCTCAAGAAAGGTGGCTTCCATATCATCAGGCAGGGCCTCTTGATTCCTCAGTGTCCTGAACCTGATTTGGGCTTTATCTTGCATGAACCAAATTACGGACGTGAGGAATCTGCTTAAGCCTCTAACTAAACAGGAACTGCCAACAGCTTAGAAAGAGCAGCTATCACTCCTGCCCCTCACTTTATTCTGATTGAGGTTTCAGAAATATTGGGGTTCCATAAGGGTTGGATTAAACCATTGGAGAGCACTGAGAACATTCTCGTGCCCCCAGCCAGTATGAAATACAAATTGAAACCTACACCATAATATAAGTATAATGAAATCCCACCACATTCTCATTTTTCTCATCATAATGATTCTGGTACTTTTTCAAAACATCTTTTTAAATTCAAATACTTCCTCAAGATGCTCTCATTTTCTTTGGAATATTTCCCTGCTGGTGCCCCAAGGCCATTCAGCCTCCTGGGAAGCGCAGCACCGGGTCCAGTGTCAGAACTCCCAATTACACGTGTAGACCTTAGTCTCAGAGCCCCGCTAATGTCACAAGAGCCCCTGCCGAGAAATCCACCAACCTTCTATAGTAAAAAAAAAAAAAACTGTGTTTCCTCTCCATTGTCTTTCTACTGGAGTGTTCCTGAGAACAATGGGCTTTTGTACTCAGCAGATAAGGTTGAGCTGTCATCTAGATTATTTAGAATCAAAGGTATCCCCTCCCTTTCTTTTTGTCCTCTCTTTCCACTGGGGCTTAAACCTGAAGGTCAAAGGAAACCTCCTATGACTCATTTATTCACCAATGTTTGTTGAGCACCTGTAGAGGGCTGAATAGTGTCCCTCAAAAATTCATGTCTACACAGAACCTCAGAATGTATTTGGAAGAGGGTCTTTGTGGATGTAATTAGTGAGGATGCAGTCATATTGGAGTATGAGAGACCCTAAATCCAATGACTGATGCCCTTATAAGAAGGGGAGAGGACCCAGAGAGATCCAGCTGGGGAAGAAGGCCACGTGATGATGGAGGTAGGCTTTGGAGTGATGCAGCTACGAGCCAAGGAACTAACTCCAAGGACTGCCAGCAACCACCAGAGGCCAGAAGACAGGCAGGGAACAAGTTGTGCCTTACTTAGAGCCTCCAGAAGGAACCAACACTGCTAACACCTTGATTTCCAACTTCTGGCCTCCTGAACTGGGAGAGAGTAAGTTTCTGCTATTTGAAACCACTCAGGTTGTGGTAACTTATAGCAGCCACAGGAAACATACAGCTCCTAATAGTTTCTCGTCACAGAACCAAGCACTAAGAGTACAGCAATGAGCAAGACAAGTAAGATCCCTGTTCTCACGTGGCGAAAAATCTAGTGGAGAAGAGAAATAGGAAGTAACCAGATAAATAAATAGGGTTCTTCCAGAATGGATCGATTTCATGAAAAAACAAACCAGAGTTATGTGATAGAGCAGGACCAGGGTGGAAGGCAGGGCAATATTGCCTTTTAGAGCGGGCTATCCCTGGGACATCCACCCAGGGCGGACTCACTCTCCGGTCCAGCCAGGACACTCCAGGGAGTGGCTCCTTTCCACTTCTGCATGCTCCTCTCCTCCCGACCACAGAGATCTGGCCTCTCCTCTCCTCTCTTCTGAACCCAATGACTCGGAGTTCCATCAGCAGTTCTGCTTCTGACATAGCCTTCTGTTTTCATTCCACAGAAATTCTTCTTCCTTTACGTGCTCTCGTGCTTGAACGTGTACATAACCGACAAGAATTGTTTTTCTTCCCCGCATCCAGCCTGTACATAATGGATGTCAGTATATTTCCTCACCATACTAAGAGAGCAGATCCAATTTGACTTAATTACTGCTGGAGCTCTGTAAACAGCCACGAGTCACTGCCGAGCCCTGTGGTTTATGAAGAGAACACCACAAATGACAGGAAGCTGCAGGGAGAAAAATAGTCTGAGCTGACTTTGGCATGTTCATTTCCGAGTACAGATACTTCCATTCATCAGTGGGGACATTTATGAAATCTGGGCTGTCAAGATGATATTCTAGAAAGGAGCAACAGAGACCCAAAGTGTGGTAATTATGAGGCCATCTCTGAGCAGAAGCCCTGTGACTAGAATGCAAGCTGCTCCACGGGAACCAGAATCGGTCAGACACAGAGAACCTACCCACCTGAGGGTAATTTCAGTGCTACCCGCCCCCCCCCCCATCCCCACCAAAGTGACCCTGGCATTCGGGAATCAGCGAAGACCCAAAAGGAAACTCATTTAACCAGAACTTGACTTCTTAAGATTTCCACCCCACAAGAAGCTGCACCACCATCTGACAGACTGAGAAGTACACAATGGGCACAGAGGGGAAGAGCCGGAGAAAGGAAAGCAGACACCTCCATTCTCCCCAGTGACGCACGGGAGCCCTGAGCTGAGGCCTCACGGCTCACAGAGAGGAGCAGACAAAGGCGGTACCCAGAGAGGGCCGTGCTCAAGTGTGCAAGTGGGGATCCTATTAAAATGCAGGTTCTGGTTCCGTAGGTCTGGAACAAGGGCCTAGAATTCTGCAACCGGAACAAGCTCCCGGCGATTCCAACAGGCTGTCTAGAAGCTAGGGAAGCAGCTGCAGCGTGAGGATGGACTGGGGAGGGGGTCCTCTTAGGAGGCTGTTGTGAGGCCCCAGGAGTCCAGGGAACAAGCAATGCTGCTCTGCTTCTCATCCAAATTTAGGCAAAGACAAACTCTGTTACATGATAGATGTAGTTTATCATCAACAAAAATCATTTATTAATTTAATTGCATACAGTAATTCCATGTGTTGAATTAAGACAATTTCAATAAGTAGTTTTTAAAAGACGATAAATCAGCATCTTTCAAATCCACCTGCATGTTACAGTCATCTGGGGAGCCAATCATCTGGTTAAAAATAGCAGTACCCAGGGGCTTCCCTGGTGGTGCAGCGGTTGAGAATCTGCCTGCTAATGCAAGGAACACGGGTTCGAGCCCTGGTCTGGGAAGATCCCACATGCCGCAGAGCAACTAGGCCCGTGAGCCACAACTACTGAGCCTGCGCATCTGGAGCCTGTGCTCCGCAACAAGAGAGGCCGCGATAGTGAAGAGGCCCGCGCACCGCGATGAAGAGTGGTCCCTGCTTGCCGCAACTGGAGAAAGCCCTCACACAGAAACGAAGACCCAACACAGCCAAAAATAAATAAATAAATAAATAAAAGATGACTATTTTTTAAAAAATTTTTTTAAATACCAGTACCCAGGCCCCAATCCAAGGCAACTGAATCAGGATCTCTTGCCCTAGTGTGTATACAGGCAGATGGGGGGAGGGAAGGGAAGAGGTAAAGAGCCCCGAAGGGAGAAAAGAGAAGAATCCAAGACAAGAGGGACTGGAGAGAAAGATTAAATCCACACGTTTCTTACTTCTATTCCCGCTTCTTTCAATTTCGCGACTCTCTCCCCAGCAGTCTGCTAATCAAAGGATGTTCCACAGGACAGCAGTTTCAGCATCACCTGGGAGCTTATTAGAAACAGCCTCCTAAGCCCCTCCCCAAACCTACTGAATCAGAATCTGCATTTTAAGAAGATCCCCAGGTAATTAGTGGGCACGGTAAGTCTGAAAGCACGGCTCTACATAGACTTGAGCCCAAGCTTCCTGCGCAGGCGTATGCTAGGTACAAAGGCAATCAGTCAGCTGCTCGGGCATTGCAAATGGGGATCAGCTGCCGCTGGTACCCCGCCAGGCGACTGTAGGAGAGGGTGCCTGCGAACGTGTAATTGATTTACAACATCATCTGGCTGTAACCCAGCAAAAGCCAAGTTGTCTCTTTCTCTGTATTGATATAATTACTGACATGAGGGGAAGCAGGTTCTTTCTTCAGATCAGGTAACCTTGTTATTTATCAGCCTGTGCTAGCTTCGGCTTCTGATTAGCAATTTATTCTGGGTGGTTATTGACTGGCCCGACTTGGGTCTCCTTATTCATTCTGTTCCCACCAGCAACAGTGATTTCGCTCTCAGGGTGATGGCAACATAGATGCAGTTACATATATTTGCATTCTCTGTACCTTTTCCTATTTTCTTGGCTGCTTTAATAGATAGAATATTACGTAAGGACCACGATTGCTTTTTTAACTCCTCACAATACCTAGCAAAGCAGCAATTAGTGGAAAATGTAATGGGTGCTGCTGGGTGGCGCCAGGAACCATGCTTAACACTGTTGTTCTCAATTCTCCATCTCATGAGCCAGAAAAGAAACTGTTTTAAAGCCACCTTGGAACACCTGCACTTCGACAGAACTCACCGCCCGCCTCTGTTCACCGACTCTGTGCTGTCAGTCATAAAAAGCAGATGCTGTCACCAGCTTAGAGGCTGCTTCCCAAGAGTTCATTTCAAAGTCATTTATTGGAACTTCGAGTGTATTATTCCCAAACAATTCCTTCAGTTCCCACTGTTGCCAGGCTGGACTTCAAGAGTGGGAAGCCTTACTCTTACAATACTACTAATCAACAGCAACAATGTTAAATTAAGTCCAAATGGGTTTTTATTCAACTTGATGTTTGGTGCTTAAGGAATAGTTTGCATCAGAAGACAATTAGGAGGTAGGAACAGATAATATGACAGATTCTGACTTCTGTATATTTCTAAGAGCTTTAAAGATGGATAGCATTAATTCTTCATAATAGTTTATTAAAACCTCTGATTTTCCTTTTTATTACACAACATGTAGGTGTGCCTTCATTTTTACATTTATTTTCCACATGTATCACCGTTCTGTGGCTCACAGGTGAACTCAGAAGAGGGAGAAAAAAGAAAAGAAAAAAGAAAAGAGAGAAAGAAAAATGAAAGTGATCACAAGTTTAGCGAGCCTGGCATACTAGAAGGAATTTAAAAGGCTCCGTATACGAATGACTGCGTAAAGTAGATATAATTGAATAATTGAATCACTGAATTTTAGAACTGGAAGGGGCCACAGTCAGAATTACCACATTTTCCCTTAGGGCAGTGTTTTATAAAATGGGGGATTTGGGGGTGATTTTCCCCATGGGGGGACATCACGCAATGTCTGGAGACATTTTTGGTTTTCATACCTGGCGGAGAAGTACTACTGGCATCTAGTGGGTAAGGACCAGGGATGGTGTTTAGCATCCTACAATGCACAAGGCAGCCCCTCACGACAGAAACTCAAAAAGCGGCCCCAAATGTTGATAGTACTGAGATTGAGAAACTGCCTGGGAGGAAAGGAGCAACAGGTAAGATGGCCGTGGGCTGGTTGACTAGAGAGAAGCATTTCAGGTTGTTCTACAGCAAGGTAATGAGGTGGAGAACTGGAATGGCTGATCTGACAACCCAAGGCTTAATGCAATTGAGAAGATGATACTGTCCATCAAATACTAAGAGTAAGACAAAGCAGAAAAAGAGCCAGTTGTTGGGAGAGTTATGAGTAGGGAAAAGCAAGGTGCAAAGAACGGATCAAGGAGGACAGTTCCAGATTGAGCACCCCTGATATTGTGGAAGTGGACAGGATAGCTTAAAAGAGTTGCCTTGGGCAAGTCAAAGAAGTCCCTCCTGTGGAGTCTGACACCTGGACTGAGCCTCAGGGTTGGTAGAAGCAGAGACTGGGCCGGCTTCTGTACAACAGTTCACTACTATGAACATGAGATGTCTGTAAGGAAGATCCCTGAAACTTGGAGGGCATCAGTATATAAAATGGTCTCTGACCTCCAGGAACTAACAATCTCATTAAGATACAATTTACATATATATGCTGATGGCTCCCCAATTTTTCTCTCTAGCCAGACCTCCTCCCCTGGACTCCTAAATCATGTATCAAATGCCAATTCACTGTCTCGCCTTAAATATCCAATAGACATCTCAAATTAGCATGTCTAAAAATAAACTGTTAATAATCCCCCAAACCTGTACCTCTTATAGTTTTCCCCATCTCAGTTGCTCAAATAAAAACATTGGCATCATTCTTTATTCCCTCTTTCTCACACCAGATATACAATTAGTCAGCAAATTCTCTCAATGCTACCTTCAAAATATATCCAGATTGAAAACATTTTGTTAAGTGAAAGAAGCCATAACAAAGGACTACATACTGTTTGATTCCATTTATATGAAATGTGCAGAACCGGCAAATCTACAGAGATATAACATGATTGGGGTTGCTTAGGGCTGAGGGGAGATTGAGGAATGATGGCTAAGTGGTGCAGGGTTTCTTTTGGGAATGATGAAAATGTTCTAAAATTGATTGTGGTGATGGTTGCACAAATCTGTGACTATACTAAAAGCCACTGAGTTGTACACTTTAAATGGGTGAATTGCATGGTATATCTCAATAAACTGGTTATTAAGAAGTATACATATACACACATATATAATTATATCTCTCTAGAATCCGCCCTCTTCTCACCATCTGCATCATGACCTCACTGGCCCGAGTCCCCATCGCCCCTCACCTGATTACTGCAGCATCCTCCTGACCTGACTGGCCATTGGCTTCTCTTCCTGCTCTACCTGGACCCTTCTGCATAAGCACCATAGTGACCCTTTGAAAGCTTAAGTCAGATCTTATCATTCTTCTTCTCAAACCCTTCTGGTAGCTCCCATCTCACTGGAGAGAAAGGCAAAGCAGGCCCCACATGAATTGGCCCCCCTGGCACCCAGCCTCCTCTTCCCTGACTCCCTCCCACTCACTGCTGTAACCACTAGCTTCCTCCCTGCTTCTCAAACACACCAGGCCTGCTCCCTCGGGGACTCTGAACTTGCTGTTTCCTATGCCTCTTCTCTCAGATCCAAGTGCCTTGTTCCCTCACCTCTAGCAATCTTTGCTCAGATATCACCTTTGCTGTAAGGGCTTTTTGATCATCCTATTTAAACCACAAATCCCCATCCCCTGCTCCAACACTTTGTAACCCTGTGTCCCGTTTTATTTTTCTCTGTAACACTTTTCACTATCTAACAGAGCGTGTATTTCATTTATTTCTTTTTATAGTCTGAGTTCCCCAAAATGGAAGCTTCGTGAGAGCAATAATTTTTGTCTGTGTGTTCACTGCTTTACCCTTAGCACCTAGAACACAGCCTAACATAGTAGATGCTTAATATAGTTTTGTTGAATGAATGAATGAAACAAAGAATAGTGCAAGACAGAATATAGCTAAGTGTTAAACTATATCAAATTGAAAATATATGCTATAGAAGTTTTATGATGAAATCATTTCATGTCTCTGTTTTAAAACCTTGATGCCTTTTACGCTCTTTTAGCTATGTTCTATTATTTTCAAAAGCAATGATTAGTAAACACAGAAGAGGACTATATGGTCTTTAGAGAAGCACAACTGTAAAAAAAAAAATTCAGTAAGAATAATATACCTTTAATAATTTACAGTGTTAGGAGGGGCCATAAAGGAAGACAGGTTCCTTCCAAACTGGACATCATTCGCTGGTTAACCTGTCTTCTGTGGATTTTGGCTTCACCCCAACAATGAAAAGGCAGTCCTTTTATAGGTACTTTAAAAAAAAAACAACAGAGAGATTATAAGAAAGAGGAGAGCTGAGGTACCACGCATGGTTGGAAAAGAAAAGTGACCATTAAGAGCCAATAAGTCTCTTCGATTAGACTCTAACCACAGGTTTCTGGCACCTCCTAGGGTTACTGGAAATCCTAGAGCTTCTCATCTTTCCCCCAAAGGGCTTTTGAATCAGATAAGTGATTGCAGATGAATTACAGAAAATATCCTAATAAACCTAGGAGAAAATCATGATTTGATTAAAGAATCAATAATGATTGTGAATAACCATCTATTTGTACTCATTCGTAAGCATTTCTCTCAGCCCTACTCTAATATATATCTTATTTAAATAGACTTTAAAATAGAATGTACTTAGCACATTGAGTGTAAAACCATGCTGAGTTCTGTTGACTGTGCGTTGGGTTGATCCTAGAGTTGGGGGCATGCAGACCCCTAGTACAGGAGCCACTATTTATACCCGGCGGCCTCATGTTACAACTGCATTCAAAGTACCCAGAGGAAAAGGGCAGTGACCTGTGGAAACCCACAGCCACAAAGGAGTAACAATATCATATTTCTGAAGAAGGGATTTGTGGAATCAAGGAAAACTTCATGGAAAAAGTAGAATTTCAGATAATAGAGTGTTGGATAGGTGAAGAAGAGTGAGAATGAGATTTTGGTTGATAAAGGGGATTCTAGGTAGATGAAAGCAAAGACAAGCCCTCTATGATGACAGCAGAGAAGCCCCTCCACTCATGCCTCCCAAGGAATTTAAACTGTGTGTCCCAGGACTTCTGTGGTGGCGCAGTGGTTAAGAATCCACCTGCCAATGCAGGGGTCACGGGTTCGAGCCCTGGTCTGGGAAGATCCCACATGTTGTGCCGTGCATCACAACTACTGAGCCTGCACTCTAGAGACCGCGAGCCACAACTACTGAGCCCACGCACCGCAACTACTGAAGCCCACGCACCTAGAGCCTGTGCTCCGCAACAAGAGAAGCCACCGCAATGAGAAGCCTGTGCACCACAATGAAGAGTAGCCCCTGCTCGCTGCAACTAGAGGAAGCCCACCCGCAGCAATGAAGACCCAACACAGCCAAAAATAAAATAAATAAAACTAAATAAATAATAAAATAAATAAATTTAAAAAAAAACTGTGTCCCAAGGGAAGTCCCCAGAGGCATAGTGCTAGATGCCGTCTGGAGGTCATGGTATTCCAGAGTGCTGGAGTTGGGGAGCAGATTATGGCCAAGAGCCCCAAAATTTTCTCATGTGCAACTTCGTGCATAAACAGGTCTGCTTCAAATATTTTCAGAGCCTAGGGCAAGAGTATAAATGGAGGCCCTCATGTGATATATCTGAATTATCACTCACAGAAGGAAACTATTAAATATGTTCTAGTCTCCTACTTAACAGATACTCCTTTTCAACAACCTGGATGGCCAGATTCCAAAGCAGAATACTCAGAATTTGTACCAGAACATGACATCAGAGGATGGCATCTAGGGGAGAACCAACCCCAGCCTCTGACTTGAGGACTGCCCCCTTGTCTTCCCAAACCCAGCTCTATCCTGCACCTCTGTCCACACATATGTGGACACCCAGGTTACATATCCAGACTGCATCCACAGCAGTCATTTGACCATCCTTCAGACCTAGAAGTTTCCACATCAGTGGCCCAGGATGCCTTCTGGAGACAGACCTGGAGAAGAGGGATATGGAGGGCCATTTGAGCAGAAAAGTCCAGGGTCCTGGATACCAGGGGCATGATCTTAAAGGAGTAGTGCAGGTTCTGGGGAGGGGGGGGTTGGATATGGGGAAAACCTGCTTGGGAAAATGCCAGAGAGGATCTAAAGCATGTGGTCCCATTGTCTGTGTGATGCAGAAATAACTGCCTCAGAAAATTTCTCACGTCTCCAAATGTTCCCAAGGAAACAGGTGGGAAAACCAAAATTTATACTTCTCCCAAACAAACAGCACTAGACTTTTTACTGCTTCAGAAGATTTTCATTACACTGACATCTCAAAAAATCATTCAGGAGAGAGGGGACAGATCTTTATTACAGAAGAATTCCAACAACTATAAGTAGATATCCTCCCTCCAGAAACTGGAGCTTCAACCCCTCCCGCCTTGAGCATGGGCTGGACTTAGTGACTTGCATCCGAAGAATAGAGTTTAGAGTATAGAAAAGGAAAAATAAAAACTTTACAGTGGAACAACCTGGCTACCTTAGCCAAACGATCAGGGTTAACCTCATCAGTGAAAGGTCATGTTGATAACGTGTACCCCCAAGAACATGCATGTTGATGAGGCATGCTCTCTGTGGTTTTCTTTCCAAAATCCCATAACCCCAGTCTAACCAATGAGAAAAACATCAGACGTGTCCAAAATGAGAGACACTGGTAAAATACCAGGCCAGATCTCTTCAAAAGACTGTCAAGGTCCTAAAAACCAAAGAGAGACTGAGAAGCTCCACAGACCAGTGATTAAGGAGACATGAAAACTGAATGCAGTGTGGTGCCCAGGATTGGATCCTGGCACAGAACAAGGACATTAATGTGGAAACTTGTGACATACAAATAAAATCTGGAGTTTACTTAATAGCACTATAACAATGTTGGTTTGTTAATTTTGACAAATGTACTATGGTAATGTAAGATGTTAACATTAGGAAAAACTGGGTGAGGAGTGTATGGAAACTCTCTGTGTTATCTTGGCAACTTCTCTGTAAACCTAACATTATTCCCAAATAAAAAGTTACTCAAAAAAATGTTCATCCACAGCATCAAAGAATCACAGAATATCCAACGTTCTGTCTCATTGTGGCCCACATTCACTTGATGGGGCAATGGGATGGCATTTCCCAGGTCTGGAATGTTGATGTGGAGCCCTTTCTCATGAGATCTCAAAGATGCCAATTCTCACGGTCAAAGTCAGTCTGATCCCAGAGGGGCATGTAAGTGACAGCTCCTCGGAACATCAAGATGTGTCTGTAAGCATTCCAAAGAAAATAAATAAGGTTTGGAAGAAGAAGAAAAATGGAAGTTACTTGTGGCATGTTTACAATTTGGAACAGCATAAAATAGGAAATGAATGACATATATAAAACTCTGGTAATAAACTTAAGGAGGAATCCTAAAACAGACCACAGAGACAATAACGTTCTGGGATAGAACTTCAAGCTGTAAAACCTCCCTCTAGCAAGCACACAATAGGCGGTCCACAGATTTAACTCAAACGGAAATGAATTGTAAACATATGCCGTCACCTGCACCTACTGGTTATGGAGGGGACATTGGGAATTTGCATTAAACTCGATAGATCAACTACCTTTAAGAAAAGCATTTGGTTTTCCATGGGCAAACAGAACAGGACCTAGATCTTGCCAGGTCCCATTCACTCAAACGTCCAGAAGAAAACGTGTTGTTTCATATACATAAATGTGTAGGATTTTATAGTGAAAAAAACAGAACTTCAAGTATTTTCTGTATTTTCTCATCAAAAATAATAATTTCTTTCCTAATTAATTTAGTTATCCTTCAATCAGCCCCACCAGGTTTTAGGGGAGCAAAATCATGTAACTGTACCATAACTGTTCCAATTAAAAAGAGAATGTCAGGAAATTCATCGGTACCTCTTTCAAAAGACACATTTTGCTCTCTCATTGGGATTCTTATTGTTGAGAAGTTGTTTTCAAAGTGATTAATTAATTATACAAAACTCTAGGCCTTACAAAATTTAGTAGCAACATCATTTACATTATTTACATTAGAAACATCATTTGCATTTATATAGATTTAGTTACTTTTGAATAGATGTTTCAACATCCATCTATGACTTAATTGTTAAGCCTTCCTTTGTCAGATCACCACAGCAAGAGGAAGAGATTTATGTGTATTGAGCACAGACTGTGTGCTATGAATTACATGTGCTATTTCATTCATTCCCCCCCCCCATCTCTGTGAAGCAGGTATTATACTTCTTTTACACACAAGGTAATCAGTTGTGTGAGGGCTTAAGTCCTAGGTAAGGCCACACTCCTGGAAGTGCTAGAAAATGCATGTGAAGTTACCATTGTTTCCTATCAAAGTGAAAGATGTTGCCATATGCCTACACTGACCCCAGAAATACTTTGGAAGACAGAAGAGATACAGCTGGGATCAAGATCTGCTGTAGGCAAATTCTGAAGTAAAGCAAGTTTCTCTTTGGCCATGCTCTGATTGCTTGTTTTCCCTTCTTCCTTTCCTCCGCTCATCCAAACTTTCCTGTCTTGGAAATCATCCTTGCAGGTTTACAATCACTTCGGTTGCTAAGAACAGAAACTCCAGCTCAAAAAGGCTTGAATAGTAGAGGAAAAATTTTAGATCAATTACTAGAAAATCCAGAAACAGGTCAGGTTTCAAACCGTCTCTATCTTAGGCTCTCACAGTGGGGCTGGGACCTACTTGGTCTCTCACTTCCTTTTTCCACACCTCCACATTCATACAGTGGCCTTCCCCAATATAGCTCCCAAGGAGAACTGCTTTCTCATTTGCATCCAAAGAGAGACATGTTAGAAACTGAGGTAAGAGAGTGGCATGGCGACACAGAGTAATACAGGAAGGCCCGAATTCCGCCTTGGCTTTAGTAAGCACTGCCCCTCATCCTCCTCACCACCGCCCCCGTCCCTCACCTCCAGCTTTGTGGTTTCCTGTGGGATGTGTATACATAGGACAAAGGGAACTGGGAAATAAAACCCCACCTTACCACTTGCCAGGTAAACATAACCCACAAAGCAGAGTTCCCTGGTAAATTTGACAAGAGTCCTTGATGAAGGCTTAAGACTTCAGAACAGTCTTTCTTTTCCAGTCACCAAGTTCAATGTAAGGAGAGCTCCCCAATACTTAAATGTTTCTTTGCGAAGAGGAGAGAGAGATCCTACCTAGCTGAGAGCATGGTGACGGAAGAGGAAGAGAAAACAAATCCAGGGCCAATTTCTTGTTCTAAACATTATTCAGATGGAGGAAGCAGCACACAGCCATGCCCATGTGTGGGACTTCTCCCACTAGAAAAGATGGCTCCATCAGTGTGTCCTGAAATCTGACCAAGTCATTTCAGTATTACTTCCTCTTAGAAAGGGAAATACATTATTATTAGGGGTTGCCTCCAAGGCTCAGAAGATATTTCTTCCTATAAGGAACTTTCTAGCTTCTTAGGTGGGATGAGTGACGTTTTTCATGATACAGCTAGGACAGGAAAAGTAATCCAAGGACTAGCTGGGTACATTGCTTTGCATCACCATCCTGGGAAAATGTGCCCTTAAGCAGCAGTCAACTTTACTTGACTTTTCCAAAGTGAAGTGACAAACTCCATATGGATTTGTGGTACAGAAATTTGTTGAAAAATGTCTGCAAGATAAGACATTGGTCTTATCTTGGTCTTCACACCCAAGTTTTTCAACACTTAGAGACTATCACCTATTGGGTAACTCTAAGCAAATCACTTTCCTTCCCTCTGCTTTAGTTTCCTCATTTGCACATTGGGAGAAGGCGGGGGTTGCCTAAACCCTCAGATTTCTTCCAGAAGTCTCAAATATTGAAAAAACAAAAAGGTATTTATATATAAATGTGGATTCTAGTGTTGTTTGCTCAGAAGTAACACTTATTTGTATACTATCTTGTTTTACAATAGATGTAAGGCTGTTATCATTTTTTAAGCTCTACAGAGAAGACACTGTGCCTTAAAAATGTATACAGCGCCTCGTGTTCAGAAGATCCCGGGTAAACTTTCAGTAACTGTACTAATGAGGGTGAAGTCACTCGCACTCAAGGGTCCAGTAAAGAAATAAGATCTCGATCACCAACTCAGGTATGTAAACTATTCCTATACTGGTGTGAAATAATAGGCCCAAACAATAAAAGTAGGTTACAAAAATTAATGTATTTGAGTCTACAGAAATATTCTAATAACGTTATGCCCAGCTTAGCTTTCAGCTTACCACGTAGGCAAAAATGTTCCTTCTTACTCATTTTCTCTTTCCTCAAAGAGGATATTATTCTACTACTCCTCAGCAAAAGCTAAGCATTGAATATGTCATTGATTCTAGTGCTTTTTTCTCCATTATTAGTATTTTTTAAAATAAGCCATGTGGTGTAAGTGAAACAAGCATGAGATCAAAAGAACCAAGTTCAGGGTTCGATTCTTCTTCTTCATAGGTGTGTGACCTAAGCAAGTGACTCCTCTAATATAAAATAAAGAGGATGATTACATTTACCTTACAGGATTATTGTGAAAATCATTTTTACTTATTTATACCTTATGCTCTTTCAGAAAAGAGTTAAGACAGCCCCCATGAATATATTGATATGAGCATATAAGCTGGCCCCCAAAATGGGACTAAGACAAGAAAAAACAAGACTTGGGATATAAAATGGAATTGGGAATAAAATTTAAATAGTTCATTACGTAAAGACCTAAATATTTGCTACAGATAAGCCGTAAATCAGACAGCTGTGGCAGTGAGTGACATCACAGACAGAAGAGGGCCGAGGAAGGTCTCAAGTGCTACGTGATTGTAACTTGCTTTTGTGGGAAAAGCCCAGGCTTTGATATCACAACAGTCTCAGTGTGACCACTGGCTCTGTGTGCTTCTTTTACAGCCTTTTAGGACCTCAAATTTTCTCATCTATACAGTGAGGAGAATAAATCATCCTTTGCAGGGTTGTGGAGCTACGAAGTGCCTTGTGTGTGGTGGCAGCCAGCGTATGTCAGCTCCCTGCACCTTCTCCCCCCACCCCACTTCAACCTCTCCTTTCCACTTACTCCAGGTAGTAAACAGTCCTGTGAGAAATTTTTGGTAGTTCACTAACCCTCTGTTTATCATCATTTTATTTATAATAATTATTAACAGCAATACAATACCAATATCTGCCTCAGAGGGTTGCATACATCCGTATTTGATAGAAAGCTGTTTCCTCTCAAGGTGTCGACAACAATAACAAAACAGCAAAGTACCTTTAAGAACTTGCCCTGCAACACACAGAGCCATTAATGTCGCATGCAATATAGCAGATGATTTCTTGACAGAAGGTTAATTAGTTCTCTCCCATAGGATGGCATCACCATAATTAAACCAATAACGACAAGGAAAAAATACACCCCTGGGCAACTGAAGACATTCTGACAGTAATGAGAAATGGCAACGGGCATTGAGTACCAAGGCTATTTTCTAGTTGCTGTTGTTTAATCATCATTGGCACAAAAAGCCAGTCGTCCCATGCGAGATAACGTCTGTTCCTGAGAGAGCTCTGTTTAAAAAAGAAGGCAAGTATTTCAGCTTTATATTAGCTTTATACAGTCTCTTGGTAAATGTAAGCAGGAAGCTTCAAATGGGGGTAAAACCCTGTACCTGTGGTTACTTGGTGCTATATATCATTTCCCCTGGTAATGACATGATTTATAGCATCTGTCTGTGACCTAATTATAGCCAAATTCATGCATATTCTTGATGGGGAGGGAAGGAGTGGAGGCTACCTGCATAGGCAGGTTTCCCTAAAGGAGGGTCCTAAATAAGACCCCTGCAGAGACTGCTGTTCTGAGGGCTCACTGACACCCGCTGGCAGGGCTAGAGGGCGCATTTTCCTCTCCTCCATTCAGGCATGCTGGACGTCCACAGTTTCCCTGTGACACCCTTCTCAAAACCTGGAGAGAGTCCAGGGAAGTGGTATTCAGCAGCTTGGATGCACTGGGATGCCCTTCACAAAGGTTTGAGGGGTTCCAAATTCAAAAGAAGAAAAGCAGTACCTTGTGGTCACACATATCCCTACACCCCACTGCCTAAAGGTTGGGTATGTTGGGGATAATGCAGCCTCCCACCCCTGTACATTCAAGACTTCAGTGGGCTGAGAGGTGACCATCAGTGTCCAGTCTGACTTTGATTCAAACAAACACCTTCAAGGCTCAGCTGAGCACCTGGGGGGCTCATGACAAAGAAACCAGGAAAAATAGAACCAAACAAAGATGACTGCTAAGAATGCATAAAAACTGCTCCAAAAGCCTTCAGTCTGAATCCCAGAGCACTGTCTGTCTTCTAAGCCTTGTCTCTTGGCATGATATTGGAAGACCACGGGCATTAACAGGTCCTAGGACCTTTACTGTGATCCGCCAAGAGAAACTCCAGTGCAGAATATGCAGGATCGGGCTTCCCTGGTGGCGCAGTGGTTGAGAATCCGCCTGCCAATGCAGGGGACACGGGTTCGAGCCCTGGTCTGGGAAGATCCCACATGCCGCGGAGCAACTGGGCCCGTGAGCCACAATTACTGAGCCTGCGCATCTGGAGCCTGTGCTCCGCAACAAGAGAGGCCACGATAGTGAGAGGCCCGCGCACCGCGATGAAGAGTGGCCCCCGCTTGCCACAACTAGAGAAAGCCCTCGCGCAGAAACGAAGACCCAACACAGCCATAAATAAATAAATAAAAGAATATGCAGGATCAAATGAACAGTAGTACTTCTCTATCTAAAATTTGGTTCCATGGGAATTTGGATACCCTGGTTTTCTATCCAGAAACACTTCTGCATTCTCTCTGTCCATTTTCTGGGCTCAGCCTTGTTTTCAGGGTAGCCCATAAACCAATGTTTGCCGAGCAAATAAAGGAGTCTGCTCCAAGAAAGCAGTATGCAGGTGTTTATTATTTCCTCAAAGATCTAGGACATTAGCAGACATAATCAATGTGCACTGGAATCAGGTATCCTCGGAATATATTTTCAGTGTCACTGAGAAGTCATAAGTTGATACTACTTACTCCCAGATGGTTCCTAACACATGACAGTCAAAAAAGTTCACCTGCTTGGAAATAATTTATAAGAATCTTTATTGAGATGTGATTCAAGGCAAGGTATCACAATATATCTAAAAAGCTGCAGAGTTCTGCAGAAGTTGAAACAACTTTAGCTAAGTTTTGATAATTTATGAGAAATTTCGGTCCATATATCAAGACACATGAATTATTAAATTAAAACCCGATGAGGGACCAGAGACCTTCAAGACGGCAGGGGGGTAAGACATGGAGATCACCTTCCTCCCCACAAATACATCAGAAATACATCTACATGTGGAACAACTCCCACAGAACACCTACTGAATGCTGACAAAGACTTCAGACTTCCCAAAAGGCAAAAACTCCCCATGTACCAGGGTAGGGCAAAAGAAAAAAAACAAACAAACAGAGACAAAAGAATAGGGATGGGACCTGCACCTCTGGGAGGGAGCCATGAAGGAGGAAAAGTTTCCACACACTAGGAAGCCCCTTCACTGGTGCAGACCTGTGGGGTGGGCAGGGGGGAAGAATCGGAGCCACAGAGGAGAGCGCAGCAACAGGGGTGCAGAGGGCAAAGCGGAGAGATTCCCGTGCAGAGGATCGGTGCCGACCAGCACTCACCAGCCCGAGAGGCTTTGTCTGCTCACTGGCTGGGGCAAGTGGGGGCTGGGAGCTGAGGCTCGGGCTTCGGAGGTCAGATCCCAGGGAGAGGACTGGGGTTGGCTGCTTGAACACAGCCTGAAGGGGGCTAGTGCGCCACAGCTGGCTGGGAGGGAGCCTGGGAAAAAGTCTGGACCTGCCTAAGAGGCAAGAGACCATTGTTTCGGGGTGCTCAAGGAGAGGGGATGCAGAGCACTGCCTAAACGATCTCCAGAGACGGGCGCAAGCCGCAGCTATCAGCGTGGACCCCAGAGACGGGCATGAAATGCTAAGGCTGCTGCTGCCGCCACCAAGAAGCCTGTGTGCAAGCACAGGTCACTATCCACACCTCCCCTCCTGGGAGCCTGTGCAGCCCGCCACTGCCAGGGTCCCATGATCCAGGGACAACCTCCCTGGGAGAACACACAGAGTGCCTCAGGCTGTTGCAATGTCACACTGGCCTCTGCTGCCGCAGGCTCGCCCGGCATTCCGTACCCCTCCCTCCCCCTGGGCCTGAGTGAGCCAGAGCCCCCTAATCAGCTGCTCCTTTAACCCCGTCCTGTCTGAGCGAAGAACAGATGCCCTCAGGTGACCTACACGCAGAGGCAGGGCCAAATCCAAAGCTGAACCCTGGGAGCTATGCGAACAAAGAAGAGAAAGGGAAATCTCTCCCAGCAGCCTCAGGAGCAGCGGATTAAATCTCCACAATCAACTTGATGTATCTGTGAAATACCTGAATAGACAATGAATCATCCCAAAATTGAGGCAGTGGACTTTGGGAGCAACTGTAGACTTGGGGTTTGCTCTTTGCGCCTGACTGGTTTCTGGTTTTATGTTTATCTTAGTTTAGGAGTTAGAGTTTATTATCATTGGTAGATTTCTTTATTGATGTGGTTGCTCTCTTCCTTTCTTTTTTTATATATAGATATATTTTTTTTCCTTTTTCTCTTTTTGTGAGTGTGTATGTGTATGCTTCTTTGTGTGATTTTGTCTATATAGCTTTGCTTTTACCATTTGTCCTAGGGTTCTGTCTGTCCTTTTTTTTTTTTTTTATAAGTTTAGTTTTTAGCGTTTGTTATCATTGGTGGATTTGTTTTTTGGTTTGGTTGCTCTCTTCTTTCTTTCTTCTTTCTTTTTCTTTTATTAGTTTAAATTTTTTTTTATTTTTTATTTTCATAACTTTATTTCTTTTTATTTTTTTCATTCTTTCTTTCTTTCTTTCTCCCTTTTATTCTGAGCCCTGTGCTCCACCTGGGTGTCAGGCCTGTGCCTCTGAAGTGGGAGAGCCAAGTTCAGGACATTGGTCCACCAGAGACCTCCTGGCTCCATGTAATATCAAAACAGTGAAAGCTCTCCCAGAGATCTCATCTCAATACTAAGACCCAGCTCCACTCAACAACCAGCAAGCTACAGTGCTGGACACCCTATGCCAAACAACTAGCAATACAGGAACACAAACCCACCCATTAGCAGAAAGGCTGCCTAAAATAATAATAAGGTCACAGACACCTCAAAACACACCACAAGACGCAGTCCTGCCCACCAGAAAGATAACATCCAACCTCATCCACCAGAACACAGGCACTAGTCCCCTCCACCAGGAAGCCTACACAACCCACTGAACCAACCTTAGCCACTGGGGACAGACATCAAAAACAACAGGAACTACGAACCTGCAGCCTGTGAAAAGGAGACTCCAAACACAGTAAGTTAAGCAAAATGAGAAGACAGAGAAACACACAGCAGATGAAGGAGCAAGGCAAAAACCCACCAGACCAAACAAATGAACAGGAAATAGGCAGTCTACCTGAAAAAGAATTCAGAATAATGATAGCAAAGATGATCCAAAATCTTGGAAATAGAATGGAGAAAATACAAGAAACGTTTAACAAGGACCTAGAAGAACTAAAGAGCAAACAAACAACAATGAACAACACAATAAATGAAATTAAGAATTCTCTAGAAGGAGTCAATAGCAGAATAACTGAGGCAGAAGAATGGATAAGTGACCTGGAAGATAAAATAGTGGAAATAACTACCACAGAGCAGAATAAAGAAAAAAGAATGAAAAGAATTGAGGACAGTCTTAGAGACCTCTGGGACAACATTAAACGCACCAACATTCGAATTGTAGGGGTCCCAGAAGAAGAAGAGAAAAAGAAAGGGACTGAGAAAATATTTGAAGAGATTATAGTTGAAAACTTCGCTAATATGGAAAAGGAAAGAGTCAATCAGGTCCAGGAAGCACAGAGAGTCCCATACAGGATAAATCCAAGGAGAAACATGGCAAGACACATAATAATCAAACTATCAAAAATTAAACACAAAGAAAAAATATTAAAAGCAACAAGGGAAAACAACAAATAACGTAAAAGGGAATCCCCATAAGGTTAACAACTGATCTTTCAGCAGAAACTCTGCAAGCCAGAAGGGAGTGGCAGGACATATTGAAAGTGATGAAAGGAAAAAACCTACAACCAAGATTATTCTACCCAGCAAGGCCTCATTCAGATTCGAAGAAGAAATTAAAACCTTTACAGACAAGCAAAAGCTAAGAGAATTCAGTACCACCAAACCAGCTTTACAACAAATGCTAAAGGAATTTCTCTAGGCAGGAAACACAAGGGAAGGAAAAGACCTACAATAACAAACCCAAAACAATTAAGAAAATGGTAACAGGAACATACATATCGATAATTACCTTAAATGTAAATGGATTAAATGCTCCAACCAAAAGACATAGATTGGATGAATGGATACAAAAACAAGACGCATATATATGCTATCTACAAGAGACCCACTTCAGACCTAGGGACACATACAGACTGAAAGCGAGGGGATGGAAAAAGATATTCCATGCAAATGGAAATCAAAAGAAATCTGGAGTAGCAATTCTCATATCAGACAAAATACATTTTAAAATAAAGATTATTACAAGAGACAAAGAAGGACACTACATAATGATCAAGGGATGAATCCAAGAAGAAGATATAACAATTATAAATATTTATGCAAACAACATAGGAGCACCTCAATACATAATGCAAATGGTAAGAGCCATAAAAGGGGAAATCAACAGTAACGCAATCTTAGTAGGGGACTTTAACACCCCACTTTCACCAATGGGCAGATCATCCAAAATGAAAATAAATAAGGAAACACAAGCTTTAAATGATACATTAAATAAGATGGACTTAATTGATATTTATAGGACATTCCATCCAAAAACAACAGAATACACTTTCTTCTCAAGTGCTCATGGAACATTACCCAGGATAGATCATATCTGGGTTGCAAATCAAGCCTTGGTAATTTAAGAAAATTGAAATTGTATCAAGTATCTTTTCCGACCACAATGCTATGAGACTAGATATCAGTTACAGGAAAAACTCTGTAAAAAATACAAATACATGGAGGCTAAATAATACACTACTAAATAACCAAGAGATCACTGAAGAAATCAAAGAGGAAATCAAAAAATACCTAGACACTAATGACAATGAAAACACTATGACCCAAAACCTATGGGATGCAGCAAAAGCAGTTCTTTTTTTTTTATAATTTTTAATTGACATATAAATCACATAACATTATGTTAGTTTCAGGTGTACAACATAATGGTTATATATTTGTACATATTGGGACATGATCATGATAATAAGTCTAGTAGTATATCCATCACCACATATAGTTACAATTTTTTTCTTAGGATGAGAACTTTTAAGATGTATTTTCTTATCAACATTCAAATATATAATCCAGTATTAACTGTAGTCACTGTAGTCACCATGCTGTACATTACATCCTCATGACACTCATTTTAGAACTGGAAGTTTGTAACTTTTGACTACCTTCACTCATTTTGCACACACCAACCCACCTCTGGCAACCACCAAACTGTTCTCTGCATCTCTGAACTCGTTTTTCGTATTTAAGATTCCACATATAAATGAGATCGTATGGTATTTTTCTTTGTCTGATTTACTTCACTTAGCCTAACGTCCTCTAGGTCCATTCATGGTGCTGCAAATGGCAAGATTTTCTACTTTTTTGTGGCTGGATATATGTACATATCACATTTTCTTTATCCATTCATCCATCAATGAAGACTTGTGTTGTTTGGCTATTGTAAATAATTCTGCAACGAACATTGGGTCAAAAAAATGTTTTCAAGGTAGTGTTTTCATTTTCTTCAGATAAATAACCAAAAGTGAAAGTGCTAAATCATACAGCAGTTCTATTTTTAATTTTTGAGGAACCTCAATACTCTTTTCCATAGGGGTTGCGCCAACTTACCTTCCCCCTAACTGCACACAATCTTTCATTTCTCTCCACATTCTCACCAACTCTTGTTATTTCTTATCTTTTTTTTTTTTTTTAAGATTTTTTAATGTGGACCATTTTTTAAAGTCTTTGGAATTTGTTACAATATTGCTTCTGTTTTCTGTTTTGGCTTTTTGGCCATGAGGCATGTGGGATCTTAGCTCCCTAACTAGGGATTGAATAGCAATACAATCCTACCTCAAGAAGGAAGAAAAATCTCAAATAAAAAACCTAAACGTACACCTAAAGCAATTAGAGAAAGAAGAACAAAAAACCCCAAAGTTAGCAGAAGGAAAGAAATCATAAAGATCAGATCAGAAATAAATGAAAAAGAAATGAAGGAAACAATAGCAAAGATCAATAAAACTAAAAGCTGGTTGTTTGAGAAGATAAACAAAATTAATAAATCATTAGCCAGACTCAACAAGAAAAAAAGGGAGAAGACTCAAATCCATATAATTAGAAATGAAAAAGGAGAAGTAACCACTGACACTGCAGAAATACAAAGGATCATGAGAGATTACTACAAGCAACTCTATGCCAATAAACTGGACAACCTGGAAGAAATGGACAACTTCCTGAGACTGAACCAGGAAGAAATAGAAAATATAAACAGACCAATCACAAGCACTAAAATTGAGACTGATGAAAAATCTTCCAACAAACAAAAGCCCAGGACCAGATGGCTTCACAGGTGAATTCTATCAAACATTTAGAGAAGAGCTAACACCTATACTTATCAAACTCTTCCAAAATATAGCTGAGGGAGGAATACTCCCAAACTCATGCTAGGAGGCCACCATCACCCTGATAACAAAACCAGGCAAAGATGTCACAAAGAAAGAAAACTACAGGCCAATATCACTGATGAACATAGATGCAAAAATCCTCAACAAAATACTAGCAAAGAGAATCCAGCAGCACATTAAAAGGATCATACACCATGATCAAGCGGGGTTTATCCCAGGAATGCAAGGATTCTTCCATATACGCAAATCAATCAATGTGATAAACCATATTAACAAACGGAAGGAGAAAAACCACATGATCATCTCCATAGATGCAGAAAAAGCTTTTGACAAAATTCAACACCCATTCATGATAAAAACCCGCCAGAAAGTAAGCATAGAGGGAACTTACCTCAAGATAATAAAGGCCATATATGACAAACCCACAGCCAACATCATTCTCAATGGTCAAAAACTGAAACCATTTCCTCTAAGATCAGGAGCAAGACAAAGTTGTCCACTCCCACCACTATTATTCCACATAGTTTTGGAAGTTTTAGCCACAGCAATCAGAGAAGAAAAAGAAATAAAAGGAATCCAAATCGGAAAAGAAGAAGTAAAGCTGTCACTGTTTGCAGATGACATGACACTATACATAGAGAATCCTAAAGACTCTACCAGAAAACTACTAGAGCTAATCAACGAATTTGGTAAAGTAGCAGGATACAAAATTAATGCACAGAAATCTCTTGTATTCCTATAAACTAATGATGAAAAATCTGAAAGAGAAATTAAGGACACACTCTCATTTACCACTGCAACAAAAAGAATAAAATACCTAGGAATAAACCTATGTAGGGAGAAAAACGACCTGTATGCAGAAAACTATAAGACACTGATGAAAGAAATCAAAGATGATACCAACAGATGGAGAGATATACCATGTTCTTGGATTGGAAGAATCAACATTGTGAAAATGACTATACTACCCAAAGCAGTCTACAGATTCAATGCAATCCCTATCAAATCACCAATGGCATTTTTCACAGAACTAGAACAAAAAAATCTTAAAATTTGTATGGAGACACAAAAGACCCCAAATAGCCAAAGCAATCTTAAGAAAGAAAAACGGAGCTGGAGGAATCAGGCTCCCGGACTTCAGACTATACTACAAAGCTACAATAATCAAGACAGTATGGTACTGGCACAAAAACAGAAATATAGATCAATGGAACAGGATAGAAAGCCCAGAGATAAACCCATGCACATATGGTCACTTTATTTTTGATAAAGGAGGCAAGAATATACAATGGAGAAAAGACAGCCCCTTCAATAAGTGGTGTTGGGAAAACTGGACAGCTACATGTAAAAGAATGAAATTAGAACACTCCCTAACACCATACACAAAAATAAACTCAAAATGGATTAAAGACCTAAATGTAAGGCCAGACACTATCAAACTCTTAGAGGAAAACATAGGCAGAACACTCTATGACATAAATCACAGCAAGATCCTTTTTGACCCACCTCCTAGAGAAATTGAAATAAAAACAAAATAAACAAATGGAACCTAATGAAACTTAAAAGCTTTTGCACAGCAAAGGAAACCATAAACAAGACAAAAAGACAACCCTCAGAATGGGAGAAACTATTTGCAAATGAAGCAACTGACAAAAGATTAATCTCCAAAATTTACAAGCAGCTCATACAGCTCAATATCAAAAAAAAAAAAAAACCCAATCCAAAAATGGGCAGAAGACCTAAATAGACATTTCTCCAAAGAAGATATACAGATTGCCAACAAACACATGAAAGGATGCTCAACATCACTAATCATTAGAGAAATGCAAATCAAAACTACAATGAGGTATCACCTCACACCAATCAGAATGGCCATCATAAAAAAATCTACAAACAATAAATGCTGGAGAGGGTGTGGAGAAAAGGGAACCCTCCTGCACTGTTGGTAGGAATGTAAATTGATACAGCCACTATGGAGAACAGCATGGAGATTCCTTAAAAAACTAAAAATAGAACTACCATATGACCCAGCAATCCCACTACTGGGCATATACCCTGAGAAAGCCATAATTCAAAAAGAGTCATGTACCACAATGTTCATTGCAGCTCTATTTACAATAGCCAGGACATGGAAGCAACCTAAGTGTCCATCAACAGATGAATGGATAAAGAAGATGATGTGGCACATACATACAATGGAATATTGCTCAGCCATAAAAGAAACGAAATTGAGTTATTTGTAGTGAGGTGGATAGACCTAGAGACTGTCATACAGAGTGAAGTAAGTCAGAAAGAGGAAAACAAATACAGTATGCTAACACATATATATGGAATCTAAAAAAAAAAAAAAAAAATGGTTCTGAAGCACCTAGGGGCAGGACAGGAATAAAAATGCAGACGTAGAGAATGGACGTGAGGACCCAGGGAGGGGGAAGGGTAAGCTGGGACAAAGTGAGAGAGTGACATGGACATATATACACTACCAAATGTAAAATAGATAGCTAGTGGGAAGCAGCCACATAGCACAGGGAGATCAGCTCGGTGTTTTGTGACCACCTAGAGGGGTGGGTTATGGAGGTTGGGAGGGAGACGCAAGAGGGAGGAGATTTGAGGATATATGTATAGCTGATTCATTTTGTTATAAAGCAGAAACTAATACACCATTATAAAGCAATTATACTCCAATAGAGATGTTGAAAAATAAATAAGTAAATACCCTATAAGTTATGCGATAGAAATTAAGATATAGCCAGTGAGCACCAGGAGCTTATAACCTAGGTGAAAAAGTGAATGATGTAAAAGAATAGCTTTAAGATGAAGGAGGATGTGAAAAATGTCATTGGATACCAACGAAAAATAGATGCTAATCTTGTCCAGGCATAGAAAAACAGGAAATCAAACCAAACCCAGAGACTATTATTCCATCTCCAAATAATGTGAAACTCCTTCTACATACACAAAAACATAAATTTCTTTTTTTTTTTTTTTAATGTCTTGGTTCATCCTCAGAAATAATGGTTTTAAGTTGTTTAATTTATTTTTTTTTATTTTTTATTTTTTTTATTTTTTATTTTTGGCTGTGTTGGGTCTTTGCCTCCGTGCAAGGGCTTTCTCTAGTTGCAGCGAGCGGGGTCCACTCTTCATCGCGGTGCACAGGTCTCTCACTATCGCGGCCTCTCTTGTTGCGGAGCACAGGCTCCAGACGCGCAGGCTCAGCAGTTGTGGCTCACGGGCCCAGCTGCTCGGCGACATGTGAGATCTTCCCAGACCAGGGCCCGAACCCATGTCTCCCGCATTGGCAGGCAGACTCCCAACCACTGCGCCACCAAGGAAGCCCAAAAACATAAATTTCTTATCCTTCATTGATGAGGTCCTAATCGATACATATGTCAAATCAATTATTCATTTTGTGGCCTAATGTTATTACCTTCTCCAGTAGCCACAGCTCTAAATTCACCAAGATGATGAGGCCAGTTAAACAGATTACGAATGAGATGTTCTGGTGGCATCATAAACCCAGAAGGCAAACCAAGTCCTCAAGATGGAAAGCGTTTGATGTATTAGAATTTAATCTTGCTATCTTAAACAGATGGTGCTCCTGGGAGAAACGCCAAACACTCAAAATGGAAAGTTCATTGATTGAATCTAACCTCAAAGTTTAAAAATACATAACATCAAGACAAGATCCCTAGTTTGGGCCTAAACCAAAGAGCATTTAAAACTCAGTTTAGGGGCTTCCCTGGTGGCGCAGTGGTTGATAGCCTGCCTGCCAATGCAGGGGACACGGGTTCGAGCCCTGGTCTGGGAAGATCCCACATGCCGCGGAGCAACTGGGCCCGTGAGCCATAATTACTGAGCCTGCGCGTCTGGAGCCTGTGCTCCGCAACAAGAGAGGCCGCGATAGTGAGAGGCCCGCGCACCACGATGAAGAGTGGCCCCCACTTGCCACAACTAGAGAAAGCCCTCGCACAGAAACGAAGACCCAACACAGCCATAAATAAATAAATGAAAAAAAAAAAAAACAACTCAGTTTAGTACTCAGTAAATATTTATTGGTGATTGACTGAAAGAATACAATTGCCATTCATATCGTATGATATTGTATCATTCAGCTTTTCCACAGCCAATTATTATTTACTCCCCCAGAATAGCAGGGCACATATGAACTAAGACATTAACATGGAAGGGTATGGATCCCAGTGCTCTTGACACAGGTGTATTTCACGTGCTGCTAAAAGCTGAATAATTGGAATTAATGTGTTTCAGTACACATGCTGAGCCCTCCCAACTTAAAACATCCATTTGTACTGACTTAAGCAAAATACTATCAAGGAAATGTTAAATAATAAGTCTCCTTTCCTTTATTCTTCTACCTTCAGCATTCTCTCTTTTTACCTTGACAAAGGAATTCATTCATAACTAGGAATTTGATCAAGTGGTGTGGATGATTATAGACCTTGCACAGATTCCTTTTCACTAAGTTGGGATATAAAAATTAGATCACTTATCTTTAAATGTTCTAATTAAATGACTTCTAGCCCCCTTACGTCTTCCCTTCCTGTGATAAGTCCGAGACCCCAAGAATGCTGGTTCAGCAGGGAATCAGCAGGCACTGATTGTTCCGGCTGTTTCCCAGAATGACCAGCTGCTCAACCCAGAAGTGCGGGGTTGGGGGGAGGGTTCTGAGATGCCTCTTCAGAAGGCCTCTTTGAAGGCATCCCACATGACTGAGCGCGAAGCTGCAGTCTGCTCTGTAACACACCCCCTTGTATTTCCTCTCCCTCCCTCCCTGCCTCGCATCTTTCCCCTCCACCCCACCCCCTGCCTTTTGCTTCCCTGGAATGATACTCTCTCCATAAAGCACAGCGAAGCACATAAGCTTTTCCCTCAAGCTATTTTCTAGTAAATCTGGGATAAGACTCTACCTCTGCTGATTAAACTGAAACATCTCAGGTTCCCAGCAAACGGAGAAAATCTGTGTCCATGTATGTTACATGCAGCTCTATTTACTTGACATCATTGTAGCCTGGGCTCCTAATGCTGCTATAGTTAGAAGCAGTGTACTTTTAGTACACACACACACACACACACACACACACACACACACACTCTCTCTCTCTCTCTCTCTCTCTCTCTCTCTCTCTCCAAGAAAATATCACACCTCCACCCCAGGGCCAAGGTAGCTAGGACAGAAGGGGCTTCAATCCTTAACTATACTGTGTCCAGGAACCCATTCCCCTCCATCCCCAACCCCATGACGTTGGTGCCTCCTTTAAGAGAAAATATCTCCCTCGTCTCGTCTTGAGAGCCACCTTATTTCCCGTTTTAAAAGAATGGATTTTTTTTTTTTTCAGAGAAAATTTCAGCTTACTATAAGAGGTTATGAGAACATCATGATCATTCAGAAGGCTGTTTCAGTGAGACCCCTTGTGTGGCTCTCTATTCCCCTGTGGGTCGCAAAAGGACATCACAAGGCTGACCATGACAAGAATCCATTCTCCCCTCATTATTGTTTAGCTAGGACAAGGCCTACAGGCACACGTTTATTCAGCTACCTTCACTGTATAGTTTGAAGGGCAAATAAAGGACTTTCTCACCAAAACCAGCTAGTCCCTTCTTCCTTTCCTGACATGTTGTTGTTAATTCCTGGCATTGAATTCCTTTCTTAATAACCCTCTGGATACATGTGAATCTCACCTGGATAAAACCATTAAGGGGCAAGGCAGAGAGGAGAATGGTTTGATATTAGCTAGTCAATATACTTGCATAGATTAACTGGCAGAAGGTCTGGTCCTAATGCAATTGGATTTCATTCAACAACTTGTAGCCAATGTACAGAGAGCCCTTACTCCATGCCAGGCATTGTGTCAGGTGCTAAGGGAAAAGAGAAGCAAAACTCCCTATCTCCATCCCGAAGAGACACACTGGAAAATGGTTGGGACTTGTTTTGTTTCCTTTGTTATCATCAATTTTATTATAAAACGTCATGTTTTACAATAAATAAATATTGAAAAAAATCCATGTCTTTGTCCATCACTCCGAGTGCATTTTGGAGAGTCATATAGACATATAAATGCTTTTTTACACAAAATCATTATTCACAGAATATTTTTCAATAAATATGATGTCACACATATCACATCCCTACATAAACCTAAATGTTAACATTTCAACAATTGTGTATAACAGTAATTTGTATTCTTCTTTCTGTTCCAATATACCTTATAAAGGTGATAACCTCCTACCAGTGACAATGACGTGTTAGAATAGTGGTCAAGGAGACCCCTCATTCCTATCCCCTATTCTGATCCTCATCAATATGTAAATAACATTTCATGGTGATGAGGAACCAGAGTTTACTTAAACATTACTCTACTGATCATCATTTGAGTGACTGTTCTCTTTCATATATATTAATTGGTACATTTCACTGCTGTGGACATTTTTTAATAAATCATTCTTTCTTTCCTTTGGGGGTATATTCTTCAAAGTAAGTGTGTAACTTTTATTATACCATGCCAGGTCACTGCTCAGAAAGGCTAGAACAACAGAGAGCCACTAACAAACAATTAATGTGCATGTGTGCCCTTAGCCCACTAGGCTGGATCAGTTACAGTTACTTCTTCTAACTCAAGTTGTTGTCATTTTCATTTGCTCAGTTATTTTCAAAGCTATGTATTTTATTCTACGTGATGTTTCACTTACTCTATTTTCTTCTATGTAAACCGTCTGTTCAAATTCTTTGACACTTAGAAGTGAATTTTTATGTGAAACAGGAGGAGTTTCTAGAGAATTGGGGCAAAGTCAGGCTTATGGGCTTTGACTGCCAGGGGTAGAGTCCTAACCATGGGGCCCAGATCCTGAGAGGAAGGAGATGGCATCAGGGGAATTCTATGCCAGGCCAGCCCTACCTTCTACACAGAAAGCCACAGACCTCCACCCAAGAAAGGGAAGTTCCCCCAGTGTTTGTGCCAGTTCCCAAACCATAGATATAGCCAATCATTTTACAGGAGCTGAGATTTTCAAAGGCCTTTCCAACATGCCTCACAGCTCTCGAATTAATCTGACCACCCCCAATTTACAAAGAAAGGAGCTGAGTCACAGAGGGTTTGGCTGACTGACTTGGAGGGCCAGGAGGACCAGGCCCCATTAGTGGGAGAGCTGGAGGCAAGAGGCAAAGCTCCTGAATTCTTGTCCTGGGCTAGGGGAAAGAGGCCACTCTGCCTCTTTATTGTGTCCATCAAGGAACAGACAACCAATTGTGATTATCCCAATGCCCACAAAAGAGCAATTTGCTGCTTTGCCAATAGTGGGACCTGAATAAACTGGCTTTGTGCTGAGAGTCTGCTGAGCGCAGCTCTCTGCCTCAAGCCAAGAACAGCCCCAGCTTGCTCCCCAGCCGTATCATCTGCAGGCCAAATCCCTGGGGTGATGGGAAGACCTCTTGTGCAGATACAGTTCGTTTGGGTATGAAAGAGGGAATCATTCCTTCCATTTTCTGGAAGAAGAAAATGAAAAATGCATAATGCATAAAAGTCAAATTTTTTCTAAAAAGGTAAATTAATCCTAATTTCTGAGTTAGACATTCAGATTCATTGACTCTCCAGAGGTTTAAAGACAGTATCAAAACACTGGGTCAATTTAATTGATTCCTCCCTGACCTCCCGCCGCCGCGCCAAGTTGCTTAACCAGCTTTTTGCCCAACATCCATGTAGGTTGTAGAACCACATTGCTGGTACCCAATGGACCAGATGTTTGGTAATGAATAAACATTTTCTGAAAAAGTCTGGGACTCCAAATACCAGTTTTTCAATGTTCTGACTTTTATATTTTGTATCACTTGGAAGTGACAGAAGAAGCAGACTTGTCTACTTCTAAATTAGCCCTTTCAGACTTCCCTGGTGGCACAGTGGTTAAGAACCCGCCTGCCAATGTAGGGGACACGGGTTCAAGCCCTGATCCAGGAAGATCCCAAATGCCGTGGAGCAACTAACCCTGTGCACCACAACTACTGAGCCTGCACTCTAGAGCCTGCGAGCCACAACTCCTGAGCCCACGTGCCACAACTCCTGAGCCCACGTGCCACAACTACTGAAGCCCGGGCACCCTAGAGCCTGTGCTCTGCAACAAGAGAAGCCACCGCAACGAGAAGCCCACGCACCGTAACTAGAGAAAGCCCGCATGCAGCAACGAAGACCAACGCAGCCAAAAAATAATAAATAAATAAATAAATAAATAAGCTCTTTCCACCTCATTGCAAGGCACTTCAGATGCTCTTTAAAGAGCTAGTCTCTTCTCCCATATAAAACCACATGAGATTCTGTTGTCAGGGTTTTATTTCACTTTCTGGCTATTACTGAATAGGTATATCTTTTTTTTTTTTTATTGTGGTAAAAGTCACATAAAATAAAACATACTATTTTAACCATGTTTAACTGTACAGTTCAGTGGCACTAAGTACATTCACATTGTTGTGCAACTCTCACCATCGTCCATCTCCTGAATTTTTCACCTTCCTAAACTGAAACTCTGTCCCCTTTAAACATTAGCTCCCCATCCCCCCTCCCCATCCCCCCACCCCCTGGCCCCTGGCATCTACCAATGTACTTTCTGACTCTATGAATTTGACTATTCTAGGTACCTCGTATAAGCTGAATAGATATATTTATTTTTTAAGGGATGATGGATCATGAAAAAGAAAACCAAGGTTCATGCAGCCCCTTGGAAATTCACTACCAAGTGTATATAGTGGGAGTCTCAAGAATGGAGACATCTCTTTAAAAAGCCTTTCCTTCAAAGTGTTGTAATCATTCTAAGCAAATAAATAAAGCAGCACTCACTCCTGGATTCATTTGCAGCCAGAGACAGAGATCTATCAATACAAAGGCTGCCAGTGCTCCTTGGGTCCTAGGCCAGCTCTTTCTGTCTCCTATTTGCTGCCCTGTTCCTCACAGGCAAACAGACTGCATTTGTTGTGGGCAAATCCCCAGACTTTACCTTGACAGTAATGCATTCCATGAGTTTCACTCTCCAGTTGTAGGGGAAATGCCTCTGTTTTGATTAGGCTCCCAACAAACCAGCTCTTGTGTGCAAACTCTGCCCAGAAGGGCAGGTACATGGGGGCAGCTTGCTTACTGTGAAACCAGGGGCTGCTCACATATGGCTTGGTCCTCTATTCCCTTTTGCTTCCACAGTCCCTAGCATAGGAGGCCATAATTCAACCAGTAGTAACTTAGGACCTCGTGTACGAGGCTGTTTTAGGCTCAGGGGGATACAGGAATGAACGAAAAAGACAAGGTCCTTGCCTCAGAGCAGTTTACTTTCTAGAAAGGGAAACAGAGAATAAACAATAATTTGTTTGAATATTAATAATAAATAGATGTGACCATTGCAAGCACTGTTAGCATCTTGGTGAAAATGAAATTGGGTGACATGACAGTGACTGGTGTTACTCTGGGTTTCAAGGGAGTCCTCTCTGGGGAGATGACAACTGAGCTCCTTGTGGCTGAGTGACAAAGGCAGAAGGAATAAAACATGTAAAGATCTTGGAGATAGAATGGGCAGAAACATTTGCAGCCTCAGAAAAAGATCCATGAACTCCAAGCTCATCTCAGCCTGTTAGCCTAACCAGAATAGGTGTCGAGGAGACCAATTTACCACTGAGATACACAGCAGAGAGCCAACTGTGGCCCTGGAGGTCATCTCATCCAACCCCTTACTTTAAAGCTAGAGAACAAAGGCTCAAAAAGACAGAGTGATTTGCCGTAAGTCACATGGCTTCAGGTGTTGCAAGCTCAGGGTCAGGGTTGGGGGTATGAGGAGGTGGTGATATTCTAAGGTAGAATAGCCTTTCTAGAACCTCTAAATCACAGCAGACTACTCCACAACAGGGAAAGAAGACCCTGAATTCTCATCGGACCTGCTTAAAAATCGATCAGGATAGGCCAGGTGATGTCACCATAACAAAGAACTCCAAAATCTTAGTGACTTAAAAGCAACACAAGTTGTTATCATGCGGCAGCAGAAAGGGTCTCTTTATCATAGTCAAGTCAACATCCTGAGCATTCCCCAGAGGGAAGGGAGAGTTCTGGAGGGTGTTACATAGGCAAAGAGATATTCCAACTCAGAGGCGATGACTGCCACTCTGCTCACAACTCATTTGCCAGGTCTACTCAAATGGTCCCTCCCAACCAACAGGCGGCTAGGATATGCAGCCTACACGTGTACCCAGGAGAGAGAAGAGCTAGATATATTTGGCAAATTGTACTTATGACTCTACACCTTGTTCTTCTAAACTCTACAGGCTGCACCAGCAAATAGAAAAATCCTCCACAGTACCAAACAACAGGCCTTTCATTTTCCATCCTAGAAAAGCTGAGGCACTACCAGGAATAAAGTAACCAGAGAATGTGATGAAGAGAGAAATACCCAACAAGCAATCACTGATTCTTACCGTCAACAGTAGGAGAGAGGGGAAAGGATGGTTGGCTGAGGAGGAAGAATGGCATGCAGAAAGCTGACAGTTGGGCTTCCCCGGTGGCACAGTGGTTAAAGAATCCACCTGCCAATGCAGGGGACACAGATTCGATCCGTGGCCCAGGAAGATCCCACATGCCGCGGAGCAACTAAGCCCGTGCGCCACAACTACTGAGCCTGTGCTCTAGAGCCCACGGGCCATAACTACTGAAGCCCCCATGCCACAACTACTGAAGCCCATGCACCTAGAGCACGTGCTCCACAAGAGAAGCCACCGCAATGAGAAGCCCGCGCACCGCAATGAAGAGTAGCCCCTGCTCGCTGCAACTAGACAAAGCCCATGCGCAGCAACGAAGACCCAATGCAGCCAAAAATAAATAAAATAAATAAATGTATTATTAAAAAAAGAAAGAAAGAAAGAAAGAAAGAAAGACGACGGTCAGTTCCCTGGGCAATCTGGGCTTTGGACCCTGGATCTAAGAGGTCCTATCCTATCAGGAATAGGAACCCTAAAGTATATCTTAATACCTAGTTAGTAGGAAGTCTTAATGTTATTTCAGAAGACAGCTTCAATGGTGAACTGGCTCCAGAAAGAGTCTTGGCTCTGACACAAAATCTGCTCATTTCAAACCTTGTAGAGCTGTTCTCTAAGGCCGTCTAAACAGGTGAACTCAGTCCTACATATCCCCTAGGACAGTTAATACCAAAATAAGACCCACCCACATGCTCAGACCAACTAGATCTTGCCTTCAAACTAGGTGTATACAGATTTACTGCCTGTCTGGACCTCAGGCATCTGCAGCCCACCTAAAGTTTTCATCTGCTGCCTCTCCGGGCCTTAGTGAGCTTGTGCATCCTGGTGACTCTTGTACTATTGCTGCACCTGGCATAAGACACAGAAAATCACCACCAACATATACACATGCCCACACGCTCTCAAGTGAGAGCTCACCCTATCTAATCGAAACACAGTATGAACACTGAGGAACAGAATTATCTTCTGTTCCCTTTTGCCCCAGCATAAACCATGGCAGGGGTTTAGTGCTCTGTTCCCAAAGGCCACAGTGAGAGATGAGTTTGAAAATTCAGTCAAAGGACTCAGCACTTCAAAGAAACCACACAATAGAGCTCTAGTCACATGAACCCCAAGAATGCATTTATTTTTAAATCTTCAAAATCTGCCTGCTTTTTCCACATACATCACTCTTTTAGAATCCTCTTTACCAAAGCCCCCCTGCCAAAAGGAGAAGCATTCCAAAATCACATAGACTTAATGGCTACAGAATTCTTCACCACTTTTCCATGGAAATTGTGCAAAAAGCTGCCTTTACAGCAGGATGTCAAAATGGTCTCAGCCTGCTGACCTCTCTGTATGAAACACTGGAATCCTTCTTAAGGAAATTCCATCCAATGACCTTTTTCAGCACATAATTAGAGTGTGAGGTTTCCTTAAGCCCTGTGCTAAGATGTTTCTGATATAAATCCACTGGCGATCTGAAATCTCCTGTGATTACTGGAGATTGCCGTGCCACTTCTCAGAGTTCAAAAGCCAAGCAGACAAATACCACTGGGCTTTGGGGACACACAGCACCGATGTGTTTGCCAAACTAAAATGCTTTCTCATTAGAACTACATGAAATCTGCAATTACTGGTCTGCTGAGGCTTTTGAGAGAATTCCTATACATATCCTTCACCTCACAATGAATCTGCAGGAGTTCACAGACCCCCCCCACCCCCCAGCCCCATCTGGCTCAACTTTGTCAAGGCTTGTTTTAATCATATTAAAATGTCACATCTGGGGGATAAACTTTTTCATGGGGCCGCACATATGGCCTTTACGAGGGACTTTTAATGCTGATTCATGAGCTGTCTCCTGTTTGAGTTGAGGTTCTGGTTCGGTTCCTAGCCAATGGTTATCTCTCCCACCACCCCTCTCCTTTTCCCTCCCTCCACCTCGCCTCTTCATCATTACCTTCACCACTGGTACTTGGTCTGCACTTTCACCAGTTCCACAGCTGGGGAGGAAATTATCCGTCATCATCTACTGTGCAGCTCACCTCCTCCACTGAGTCATCCAAGAGCATTGGTTTCACCAGCTGAGAAGTAATTTTTCAGGGGTGGTACGCCCTCCCTCCTGCAGGCAGCCCACCAACACTCTCTCTTTATAAGGTCAACTGCCCCCAAAATATTCCTATTCAGTGTCACCTTCCCAGGTCAGGCTGAGAAATGTGAAAGTGGGCAGCAGTGGGTTACTGGTAACGACTATGAGGACATTATCACCATTGTGGTCGCGGCTAACATTTTTGAGGGCTTACTCTATGTCAGGCACTAACCTATTCCTCTTCCTATATCATCTCATTCAGTCCTAAAAGCAAATGCATGAGAGGGCAACTCATTAGCTCATTTGAGTCTCAAGGAAAGTAAATAACTCTCCCAAGGCCTTGTGTCCACTTAGTGATAGAGTCAGGATAAATCTTGGACACTCTTGACTCTGGAACTCATTCTCTTATCAGGAGTCTTTCTAAGTGATACATAGAAAAACACAAAAGGTTCCCCAGAAAAGGATGCTCTCATCACCTGTGACCTACCAATTTTCTGTTCTCTCCTTCTTTCCTGCTGAGGAACAAAAGAACCCATCCACCCTGCAGAACCGTAGAGATCTTGGTGAGGGAGAAGGCAGCCCAGCCTCGTACCCAGCACAGGCCTCACTTCCATTCACAGCCTGGTCATCTGCCAGGCTATGTGAAAAGGAGGCAGACACAGCCCCAGCTTTCACAGTCTTGGGCTCCTCTGGGACCTGCAGGGTCTCCATTTACATCTATGTAATGGATGTACCTGAAGGAAAAACCAGCCAACGGTTCCTGTTAGACCAGGATGAAAACCAAAGTTTCCTCTCCGAGGCCAGCTCCACCTCAATTCCCAGATGGCCACTAAATGGATCCAAGACCAAGTCCTCACTCCAGTACTGGCAGAGTGAAGATGTGTGATCTGGTGTTAGTAACCCGACCTCTCTGAAACAGTTCCATTGCAACGGGGCTGCTGTAGGCCTGCAATGAGCCTAGGGGTGTGAAGCATGGAGCCCACTTCACAGGCCCAGCGCATGTTGCTTCTCTCTCTGGAGATCGGTGGTCTGCCCTCCTGTCCGGGCTTTAGTGAGTTACACTTAAGGATCTCCAAATCCCACAAGCTCCTCTGCTCCTGACTGATCCTGATTCTGTGACCTCTGACTTTCTCTCAGTTTTGTTTATAACCTCACCCCTGCCTGACCTCTACTTTACCTTTCTCATTCCTGGCACCGTGTCCTCATTCCCTGATTGCCTCCTGCCTTTGGCTCAGCCTTGCCAGCCCCCCACGTGGGTATGGGGCTCCTCTGGAGACAAGGGGGAGGACCACCGAGTATTTGAGGAGCACACACATGGAAGGTCCAAGGCAAAATGACTAAGTAGGTGATCTGTTTCAACACACCCACCAAATGTGCATGGTCTGTTCCACTCCTGGTTTATCTCCTGGACAAATCCTGGTGCTGGTTCCTTCACTCTCAGACTCAGATTTTGAGTACTATTTTATGGCCCACATAACTGAGCACAAATTCTTGCTGAGGTACTCCAAATTCACTGCCATCCTTTCCTTCAGCCAGTTTTTGGCTTTCTTCTCATTAGACCTCTCCACAGGACCTGCTCCCGCCAAGCAGAAGCATTGCCAGCCCCTGTACAGCCACTGACCTTCAGCAAGTTCCTTCATCTCTCAGGACGTCAGGTTCAACTACAGATTTCAGAGGCTCTCTGAATCCCTTTCCCTAAAATACTCAGCTTTCAGACATGAGAAAATGAAGGCTCGTTTGACAGCAGCAGGGCCAGGCAGCCACAACATTTTTTTTAACCTTGGCGGGAGTTATTTTTGAGTCCACAGTACCTTAAAAAACACTGCCACTTCATTTCGTATAGCATCACCTTGACCTGTGCTTCAGGATGACTATCTCTGGTCCCTGGAGTAGCCCCTGCAGTGTGGAATAACAAGTGTCCTCACATCCCTCCAGACCATGCCAAAGGCTCATCAGGGTCCGGAATGACGCAGTGATAAAAACTTATGAAAGCTAAAGTTGCTACAAGTGAGAGAACATTTATGAATGAGATTTTTCTCACTGTACTAACATCAGGAAGTGAATCATTCAACCTCCCACTCACCAGAAATTCCTCTCTTTAGATCTGCAGGATTCACCATCCAACAGCTTTTACATCCAGTTGGGGAACAGGAAAGCGGGTCCCCCTATGGTGGGTGTTAAAATAAACAGGCTCTGGCAGCATGAAGAACCTCCTGTTTCTTAAGAAGGATCTGAGACAGAGGAGGAAGTGCATGGACACGACATGCAGGTTTTTATACACTGCCCTAGTGTATAAGTCAAACTCAATTTACAAATGATGACACGAATGCTAATATCCATTTCCATATAAAGCCGCAAACCCATTTTTTGTTTTTTAAGAGTTTATGCTGCTAATCACTACAGGCAAGAGGACAGGAACTGAGAAAAATAAAACATCATGAGGGGCTTCCCTGGTGGTGCAGTGGTTAAGAATGCACCTGCCAATGCAGGGGACACAAGTTCAAGCCCTGATCCGGGAAGAGCCCACAGGCTGTGGAGCAACTAAGCCCGTGGGCCACAACTACTGAAGCCCACGTGCCTAGAGCCCGTGCTCCACGAGAGAGGCCACTGCAACGAGAAGCCCGCGCACCGCAACGAAGAGTAGCCCCCACTCGCCGCAACTAGAGGAAGCCTGCGTGCAGCAATGAAGACCCAATGCAGCCAAAAATAAATTAATTAATTAAATTTTTTTTTAAAATCATGAAAGTTACAGATGCTTTAGAAACCTCCCAAGTCCTATTTGTAAGAGTTACATGTATTCTTTGCTCAAAGGCAAATAGGTCCTGGCCCCCACCTACCCACTTCCAGGAATTGCTTTCCTTCATGTTTTACTCATCATTCCTGGCAGTGGACCTCAAAGGACACATGAACCCCCTAAAACAGTATCCACATCCTTGCATTTATGTTTGTATGTGCACTCCTTTAGGAAGGAAGCTCGTACATTTCATTAAACACCAAAGGATTTTGAAACTCAACGAAGGTCAAGGACACAATTTGAATAAGAGGTCCTCAACCATCTTTCAGGGCAAAGAAGTAGATCAAATGGAGCCCACATGGATGTCTCTAGAGTCTATGGACTATTTACACCAGGAAGAACTTGAAACAGATGTCTGCAATTTGTATCCTCGATGCTCAATCAGGACCCTAACTGTATTATATTCAAATTGTCTGGTTACAACTCAAAAAAAGTATTTATTGGACAATTACTGTGCCATGATTGTTCTAAGCATTAGTGACACAATTGGCTTGCACCACGACAACTGTGTGGGCAGTTAAACTATTGAAGTTCTCCTGTACTGCCCCAGCCAATGTCCCCTCCACCTGGAAACCCTGGAGTTCTCCCAAATCCCTCAGCTAAAGGGTGAACACCTGGAAATGCAGAGGGCCTCCAGGGCCCTACTCAGCACTGCAGTCAGTGCCCTTATAGATTGGTTGGTCCCAGGGTCATGGCATCTATTAACATTTTGAATACCACCCCTGGATATAATCATGAGCAAAAATTGGACTGGTCCTTACCCTCTTTTTGCTTACGGTCTGTATTAATCAGAGTAGTTAATAGAAGCTGCTGTGAGAAACAACCCCCAAATCTCAGTTACTTAACACAACAAAGTCTAGTTCTCATAGTCGCATACAGGCTGGCAGTATACCTGTCAGGACCCAGGCTTTGACATGGATTATGTCACTTCCATGATATTCCATTGGCCAAAACCCAATCACATAGCCAATCTAACTGCAAGGAAAGCTAGGCCCTTTGCCACCTGTTAGAAGGGAAATTTAGTTACCATCTTTTTTCTCTTGAGGGCATTATGCAAATAAATAGGAAAGAGGATTAAATTCTTTGAGGTCCTTGAAAAGGAGTATTCTATAAATTCAAACCTATGATTATATAAACCTACAATATCAGTAAGTGAACTAAGTAGACTATTTGATGCAAACTTGTTTTTCTAGATGAAAGATCTGTCTCCCAAGAAGGGATTATCTACAAATAATACCCACTGAGAATTGAAGTTGGAGGTTGGGTTTTGTTTTTTGGGTTGCTTGTTTTGTTTTAACTGATTTATGCCCACATGAGCCTGAACATGGAAGTTTTAACCTGAGATCCGATACCTAAATATTTAGAAAGGTTTTATAGCAAACTGAGGATTAAACATCAATACATCATTCAGGAGAAAGCAGACGTCACTATTTTAACCCAGGGCCGAGTTAGTGTAATCTCCTCTCTTTCTCCTTACAGCATATCGAGCACCTGGACCACTCAGCACATGTTCCAACAGCCTCCAGAATCTGGAAATATCCAAAAGCAATGCTGCTGCAGAAAGGAAATTAGGAGAGCTGATGCCATCCATCAGGAAATTGAGTATTTAGGATAATGTGCTTTTCCAGCTTAAAGAACTCTGTGAACTACATCTTTCTCACTCTGTTAATGACAGGAAATGAATCATTCCCTGCTTCAGTAAGCCAGTGAAGTTCCTTTTTCCAATGTTAGGGAGTTAGCCTGCAGCAGGATTTCTCTCTCCTGAGGGCAGCACTGGAAAGGCCCCCTAACACTCAGAATTTCATAATAGGCCTGGACAAGATAGGGAAGGTTGGTACAACTCAGCACATGAGGAACACATATCCACTGGGCTGGGAATTCAAAAATGTAGTGTCCCTTCCCTGTCATTCTCCACAGAACAGTAAACCATCAGAGATTTGTGCATGTGTGGTTTTTGTTTGCCCCCTGTCCCTCTCCGCCTTGCACAGACAGAATGAGCTTAAATATACCAAAATCAATAAAGATGCCTAGTAAAATGATAGCTTGCCAGCCTAAAATCCAGCAAACAATATTACAATATTAAAAGTGGATTCTAATGAGTCAACACATTTTGTAATCTATCTTTTTCCCTGCGGCACCCCAAAGCACCCCTTTCACCAGGGAAGCCTGAGCAGGTCTTAAATGTTTGGGAAGAAAAATGTTAGGGAGGAATTAAAAGAAGGGAAAGATCACTGGTTAGCACCTAAATATGCCAAAGTCTCTTCTAAGTGCTCCATGGGGTTCATCTCATGTAATCTGAACAAATCAGGCCCAGGGTCGGGCCAGCCCTACACATTCATGATTTCTTTCCTCCCAGTGCCTTCTGCTTCTCAGAAGCAGCCCTCACTTGGTGTCACTGATTTTAAGCAGGGATACTTAATTACAGGCAAAAATGCAAACCCACAAAACAGGAAAGGGCATGGTCACCCCTGTATACAGAAAGAACCTTGGAGGGCTGACCTGGGAAAACAGGACTTCCTCATCCACAGAGAAAGCCTGCCCCCAAGCCAGTGCTCAGCACACATTTCAAATGGAACACTGCATCCTAAATGGGTAGTGTGGAGGGAAAAACAAGGAGGATAAGATGAAGGGCAGGTCTTCTAGGTGAGGAGAAACTGCACAAAAGCACACAATCATCCAGAACCAATGCAAAGGAACAGCAAACTGATTCTTCAATAGTACTGACTAGGAAAGAACAGTGGGCCAATTACATATAAACAGAGGGAAGGAGGGAGGGAGAGAGAAGAGAGAGGAGAGAAATGGGACAGAGAGAAAGTGGAAGGGTAAGAAAGACCCCTAGGGCAGTTTATGCTATATTTGGAGTGACATGCTCCTTACTCTTCTCTCCAAAGTATAAGCACTTTGATGGCTAAGCTTGAAGTTGACAGTGGATTTTATTCTTTTCCTTTACGCTAACTACCTGCCCCCACCCTCACCTGCATACACATACACAGAACAGAAAGTTTGGTCATTTTCAGCCTGAGGGTTTGAAATGCTCAGACTCCCTGGAACCACAGGTTCAAATTCTAGCAGAATACTTAGAGCCCTCCTCCTTCAATGGTTGATGATTTGGAGGGGGTTATTCACTTTCTTCTTCAAGGTCCAAGTCAACAAATTTCCAGTGTATACCAAGAGTCTCTACTATTTATCAGGGTTGGTAGGACAAAGATGGGTGTGTTATCACAAGGGTAAAAGAGGAAAAGATCTAAAGTGCACAATGGGGGAAACATTTTAGCAAATTAATAACTCAGATCTCTTATTACCCATCTTTGTGAGGAATAATCATCTGTTAACTTAGGCGAGTATGAGATGAACATCTTGATTCCAAGCACCAGGAGAAGAATATGTTGATTAGAAATGAGTCCCAACTTAGAGACACCAGAAGCAGGAAAATCAAACATATTCATATTTGCTCCTGACAATTCATGATTTTAATCGAAGTGTTATATCTTTGGTAAAACAAATGATTAACTGTGACCATAAGATAGAAACGGGTCATTGTTAGTGGTCCCAGAGCCCATTAGTGCTCCAGACCATTGGCTCTGGAACAAGACAGCCTGGGTTCTCTTCCTGCTTGATCACTGATTAAATGGTGTGATCTTGTGATCTCTCTGTGCTTCAGCATTCTTGTTTGTAAATTGGGGAAACAACAGTACCAAGATCATTGAGTTGTTGAAATAATTCAAAGAAATGACTTAATACATGTACAGCAATGAGGAACAAGGCCTGGCACAAAGTATAAACTTGAAACTTATAACTTTCATGATGTTGAACATACCTGTAATGGGATAGAGCAGTGGTTTTTGAGGAACAGAGAGGACAAAGGGGCACCATCATCTACCCCGTTGTTTAAGAGTGAGGGTCACTACCCAAAATAAGAGTCAGGACAAGGGGTATGTGTTGCCTAGGGAAATGGTATGAAGGTTTAAAAAAAAAAGTTAACTGAAACATAGGCATTGGTTAGTTTAATATTTAACCACGAATGTTCACCATATGTAGACATATAGCTGAAAGATGTTATTTCATTTTCAACAAAACTTATCTTGCAGGCCCTTCTAGCTACATGAGAGCTGCAAATATAAAGAAAACCATGATCCTCACAGTTTAGGGGCACACAGCCTAAAAAGAAAAGCTGTATTACAATGTAATGCTACAGCACTGTGTCAAGGCATGTATAAAGTGCTAAAGGGGCACAGAAGACGAAATTATTGACTCTCTCTGGGGAACTCAGGAGGAATATGTGTGCTGAGTTTCGAAAGATATACATTAGTTCTTTACGGGGTAGAAAGTCCTCTAGGGACAAATTGGTTCAAGACTATGAAGAGCCTTATATGATATTCTGAAGAGAATGGATTTTATCCCATAGTAAACTCAGCAAGAGATTACTCAGTGAAGTGGTGTGACGTGTGTCTGTGTTTCAGAAAGCTACCTCCAGTGGCAGTGTGGAGGATGGGTCTGAGGCAGGAGAGAGACAGAGGAAGAACAGGCAGACTACTGAAACAGCTGAAGCATGAAAGGATGAAAGCCTGAACCAGGACAGAGTCATTAAGGATGGAGAGCTGGAGACAGCTGGACAGGAGAAGTAGAAATAGCAGGACGTGTTATCCTGAGATGTTAGGAGTCAAAAGTCAAAATAATCCCAGGGACTCCATCTTGCTCTATTGGCTGGATGGTGGTGTCCGATTAGAAAGACTGTAGAATAGAAACAAATGTCCTTATTTTGGCTTTGGTGGGCATGGGGCAGATACAAAGGTATTGGGACATACTGAGTTTGAGAAGCCTCTAGGTGATTAGATGAAGGTGTCCATAGGTAGTTGAGATCAAGTCCTGGAGTTCAGGCAAAAGATGAAACACAGACCTACACATCAATGACATTCAGACTATCTTTAAGGACAGAGTCAAGGAGAGCATGTAAATTGAGGGGAAGGTCAAGGACGGAGTCCATGGGCACACAAAGGGAAGGGCAGCTGACAGAGCAGTCAGAGAGATAGGAATGTGGTTGGAGCAGCTGGTCCTGGAGGAACTCAGGTTTTAACTTCGGGACCTCCGGTGAAATTTCGACTCCCCAAGATTCTCTTTCTCACCATATACATCGATTAGGAGGGTGTTTACCTCTGATCTCACGATGAACAGCTAAGTAAATATCTGTGAAGAATACAGAGCCTGGGAGCTGGCATTAGAAACATCACGGATGTATGATGGGGATACCACTTTCTGTCTCGCTATCCTTTTGAGAGCGTGGACTCTGGCACAAGACTACACATGTTCTTTGTACGACCTGTCACTGCTGAAGGATTAGCCTTTTCACCTCTACTGTTTCTCGAGAGGCGCCACCCCACTTCTGGCTCTGTGCCAGATCACGCTGGCTCCACACAGCATTCTCAGCATTCCACATTGCTAAGTGTGAGGCTTCAGTTGCTCCACAAGCTTTTACAATCTCCTAAAAGAATCTTACTTCAAATGCACCCTCATGGTCTGAGTATTTGCAAAAGATGCAGGACAGCTATATATTTACCTGTTTTAGAGATGTGTAATCACTGGAGTCAAACGAACATGGATTATCATTTTATCTCTGCCCCTTGCTAGCCACAAGACATCACACACTTTACTTAAGCTTTATGGTTGCCAGTTTCCTCATCTGAAAAATAGGGATGATCTTTTAATTGGATGCTATTGGGTACCAACCCTATATCCATTCTTCCTTCTTAACAAGACCCCAATTTTGCCAGGTGTCCACCTCTTCTCTTGCAGGCATGAGCTTTGGGGCAGCTAATCCCACCCTTAACTCCAGGAGTGGACTTGATTGATCTAAGAATAATTATATTCGCTTTTCCAAGGACTGATTCAGAAACAGGTAAAATTCTGAACACTAAAGTGTAATAGAAAGTCTGCAGCAGACATTTGGGGAAATTGTTCTCACTTTTAAGAGACAGCCAAGTGAAGAGATGATCTCACTCTGGACTTTGCTGTGTTTGGCTGTGATGTCTGAAACTACTGCCACCATCTTGCTTCTAGCTTGAGAGTGAGGCCAGTGTAGGGATGGCAGATGAGAGAGAAAGAAAAGCTTGCACTTGACATTTTCGATCACTGAATCAACCAACTCTGCAGACAGCTCTAATTCTGGACTTCCTGTCGTGAGAGAGAATGAATTTTCTCATCGTTTAAGCTGGCTTGCTTTGGGATTTCAAATATTGTAATGGATAAAGTAGTGGTATCCACTTCCTAGGACTACAGTGAAAATTAAATGAAACCTGTGAAGTGCTTGGAATGTAGGAAGTACTCAAGTAGCTATTGCTACTACTGTACTGCTCCATTACTTCCATTTCAACACACCTTCCACATCAGTTACTCTTTGCAGGAAAGTTTCACCTTGTATGGTTTACCTCGGGAAAATGTCACTTGGATTCTACATATTACTTTGTTCTATAGTCTTGCAGTTGGTGAACCATTATATCCATAAATTGAGTACTCCCCATATCATGAGCAACTGGGCTGAGTGCATTTCCTGAGTTATCTCATTGAATCCTTAGAATAATCCTGGGTCAAGGGCTCACTTTTAATATCCCATTTTGCAGATGATAAAACTATGTCTAGAGAAATGGACCTGAATCTAGGCTTATACCTCCAAGCCTAATATTATACTGCTTTGCTCTTGAATGCTGAAAAGACCTATTTAATAGACACCTGGGAAGGAACAGATTTCTCCTGCAGCTCAGCCATGTCTAAAAACTTTTGCAAACGGGTACTTCTGTCTGTGATGCTCCAGGTGGGGCCAGCCGAGGTACAGAGAATTGAAGCTACTCAGATCTAACCAAAGGGTCAAGAAAGCATTCTGCAAAAGGGTGAGCAGAAATGCAAATGTTGAGATGTATATGACTGAGCTGAGCAGATTAAACTGAATGGTGAGCTCACTGGAAAGGAGCGTAAGCTCTGACAACACTCAGATCTTCTCTGAAGATCAGAGAAGGCCAGGGAGTAAGTTCCCTGTGTCAGGCAAAAGACATACTTATTCTAATTTAGCCTAAATAGAGTTATCAATAATGAGCAGACATGTGGTCATTCCTAATCTAAAATATATGTTATATATGCAGCATGTGTGTAGTCATACAAAGACAACTGGAAAGAAACATAGCAATGTTTTGCAGAGATTTCTCTGGAAGGTGAAATTATGGATAATTTTATTTATCTCCTTTGGGTTTTTTCCATATTTTCCAAATTCCCTAACCAAAATTATTATATATGTATTAATTATATAATTAGAAAAATAATTTCATAAATATTTATATGTGTATGCACACTCACACATATACAATTTATATTAACCATACTCAACCATACTTCTACTGGGTCAGCCCACAGAGCCAGGACGGGAGATGGCACTCTGGGAGCAGCAGAGGAGACAATGTGCTCTCAGACAACAGCTCCCCAGGGGCTCTTCACTCGGTCTGTGAGAGAGCTAGGAGGTGAGCGTGACCAACGAACTACTGCTCAGTGGGAGAAAAAGGAAGGATTCTCTGAAAATTCAATAGCACTGGAAAGGGACAAAATAACATTCAAGACACATATTGTTCTTGATATTAGAAAATACCTAACCAATGAATTCAGTCCTTTTCTTATGTTTAGGAACAGGGAAGTAAGGCAGGCGTGGAGGAAGGAAGGCAGGCAGGGAGGGAAGGAGAAAAAAAGAAGACCACCAACAACAACAATAAAGGCTTCTCTTCCTTAAAATCAGTGTCAGAGTGAAAAAAGAAATTACCTTAACAGCCAGCTCCAGAATTCTCTTTAGGAAACTGTTTCATAATGAAAACATCTTAATAAGGTAGAGCATAATGCTGTGAGAACAGGAATTAGCAGGAGAAAAGGCTATAACAGCTATGACATGAACAATGTGGACTTTTAAGAAAAAGTGCATCCAATGTTGAACTGAGAATATATGTTTTTCTGAGAAGTGAAGATACAAATTCCCCTCTGAATCCCGCAGAGCCCTTGGTAAAACTTACTAAACATACACACAGGGGCCCAGAGAAATAGGGGTAGTTTTATGGAAATCAGAAGGACTAAATTCTACATTGGGGTTGACATGGGAGTAGAATCCAGGCAGCCAAGGATGAGACCCTCCATGGACTGAATTTATTTAGCTTAAGTAGGAGCCCAAGTCCAGAAGTAACATCCATGGTAATCATTAGGCCCCGAGTCTTACTGTGTTCTTGCACGGGTGAACTAGTTTAATCATCACAACCACCCTGCGAAGTGGGAACCATTCTTATCTCTATGTTCGGATGAGGAAGGTGAGGCACAGACGTTATGTCCTCCACAGCCCATGCTCCTAATCAAGACGCTGAACTGCCCCTCCCAAAAAAGGATACGTCGTCCCCAAGAACTCACAAGATGCTGTTGGACTTTCCTCACATTTTTGGATGGTGGTGAGTTTCTTGTTTATTCATATCTGAAGTGGCAGGAGGGGCCCAACAGACGTTTGGGTTAAAGGGATATAACATAATAATGCTTTGTAATCAGACACCCCAGTTTTGCTTTCTAATTTCTATCTCTGTGACCTTGGAAAAGTTATTTATCTTCTCTGACCTTCGATTTTCTCTTCAATAAAGTAATGGGCTACTAAGAAGACCCACCTCATAAGATCACCTAAGTAATAAATCAACTAATGAACCTGCAGCATGGAGCACAGGGCCCAGCACATAAGTGCCCAATAAATGGAGCCTTTTATTTGTTCTCTGCAGTTAAAATATATACTGATGCTGAGAATACGAGCTAACAGCTGGCAACCAGCAAACCTGCTAAGGCTCTATCAGGTGCACCTTCTGTAAATGGAAAACATCTGGTTCACTTCATATAGGCCACTAGGGTTTCAGTCAAATAAAATAAATATAGGCCTGAAGAAAGTTTAGGGAAAATATGCATTTAAAAGGTCACTTTAATGCATGATTGTGTGAACTGAATATTAAAATGGGAAATAAAATGTTCCTGCCACTGTCTGAATATACTGTGATTAGTTGTAATCTGCAATTGACACAATACTGTTTTTCCAAGGATTAAAGTTTCTCATTCCAAGTTCAACACATATGTTGAAGCTTTGCTTTCTTTCTCCCACCAGGATTTTTATAGAGGAGCCTGAATTAAGATTAAATAAACATATAACAAACCCATATCACATTTTTAGTTGAAAAAAAAAAAATGAAGGCCTGAATCAGTCAACCCACCTCTCTCCTTCCAGCTGGGCCATAAATGTCAGTTGTTCTACTTAAACAGAAACAGAGGGCCTGTCTCATGTCTCTATGGGAGCCAAGTAAGATGAGAAACCAGAGAAAAGAGACGATTGTTTCAAAAACTGCAATGCTGGGTGTACTTGGAGCTCTCAAAAAGCAATAATTGCTGAACATCAAATTTTGTGCTATCAAAGGGCTCCTGTTCAAGAGTTAAACCTCATCCCATCCCACAACAGGGCTTTGATGACATGTGATGTGAATAGAAAAGTTTCTATACAATTTCTTTCTTAAAATGTTCTAGGGAAAATACCAAGGCTGGTAAAAGAGAATCACTTAGTGAAAGGGGAATGATGTACTGTTCCAGCTTTCAAAAATCATTGAAATGCATCCCGCATAGTGAGCTGAGTTGTGGAGTCACATGCATTCATGCTGACATGCACCTGAAACACTAAGGATAACAAGTGTAAAACTGAATCCATAAATTTATATCCAGAAAATAATTTTCCTTTAAAAAATTGCATATTTAATATGTCTTAAATGAAGAAGAGCTTTTGTTTAAAAAAAGAAGAAAGAAAGAAGAGAAATTCCATGATTTTCAGAATTCCAAATGGCTTAGATTGAATTTTTTAACCTCTGGAAACAAAATCAGAGCGCTCATATGAGACATAAGAAGGTCTCACTTATGCTTTCCCAACTTGTCCAGAGCAGATACAAGCTAACCTTTAACAGCAGTGCCCTAGCAACTTCTTTGTCAGCTTACTTCAGCCTGTGCCTTAGAATTGGACAATCTCAGGTGCCATTTCAAGGGAAGAGTTTTCCCACAATTGAAGGAAAATAAAGCTGCTAATGATGTCTGATAAACTCCTCACCCCAACACCCCCATGCCCCCTACTCCTATTAAGAAGCCCATGCTCTGTCTGTGACCGTCCCTTTGTCATGCATCACACTGAGAAGGTCACACTCAGGACAGGAGACACAGTTCTCAGAATATTCCGTAATCCCCTGCTGGGCGAGGCAAAATCCTTGGAACAAGAAATCTAAAGGAACAAAAATCACGTTGAAAGTGTTTTGAAACAGTGAATTTTGTGTATGTCAAACAGAGGATCATTTGATTTCATTTTGTTTTATAAAATGCTTGTGGGCAGAATGGTCTTATGTGCCACTTCTGTGGGTGTTCCCAGCAAGTTCACCCAGTATGAAATTCTACCCCAGGAACTCTTCCCCTTCAAAAAGAACACATTGTCCATCTCTACCTCCTTTTGCATGTGCAGAGGTTAATAATTCAGCAGCAGATGTTCCTTCACCAGAGGGAGAGGGTATCCTGAGGGTATGAAAAGATTCACTTGTCCAAAGATCACTTCCCATCAAGCTTTTCAATTAGAATCAATTGTTTGAAGACAGGGATGGGATGTCAAATGGGTATATCTGGGTGGACGGCTGGGGCCAGGGTGAAAGGGACCCAGCAGCAAAGATGTAGAGCAGAAACCTGCTTGGGCTTCACAATGGGGCTGTCCAAGACCCTCAGGGGTGGGATGAACAGGCACGCTCAGGAACTGGGATGATTAGAGAACCTAGAGACTCATATTTCTTACTCTGAATTATTTTTCTCCAGAAAGCCCAACCAAGACCAGGACACAAGAGTGGACCAGAGCATGTACCTGCAACTGTCCTCACGTTACAATGAAAACATAATAGATTTAGGGAATCACAGCCCCCTCACAGAATACACCAGAATAACCTTAGAATCACAGATGTGCAACAGCATATTCAAAGACTGTTAGGATATTTAAGGATCCAGTTCAGGAGTTCTTAACATTTGGGAAGCCATGGACCACTTTAGGGAATATGACCGAAGTAATGAGCCTCCCCAGAAAAATGCCCATCTGCACAAAGATATAACACACTGTAAACTATTTTGGAGGATTCACAAGATCTCTAAGGCCCTCCAGATCATGAGCAAAAAACATCTAACTTAGCCACTTCTCACTTTTCCTACCCCATTATAAAATGAGAAAGCAGAGGGCCCAACGGGTAAAATAACATCTCTAGTTTTGAAGAGCCGAAGTTGCAGCCGAGCCAAAGCTAGTTCCATTTCCCTCAACTCTTAAAGCAACATTTTTTCCACTGCTTTATAAATCATTTTAAGAATTTGTTATCCTTTTTGTTTATTTATATCTCAGTTCCAAGATACATAAAAATCAGTGTCTTCTGCTGCCACTCAACTCTAAAGGGGCCACAGGAAACGTAAAAGGTCTAGACAATTAAACAAGAGCATCCTTGTTTTATATGCAGATTGATTTTTTTTAATTTTTTTGATTGTGGGAAAAGAACGTTCTGATTAGAGCTACCTGGATACTCTTAAAGTGAGTGTCCCATTTATCCCTGTCCGGCCCCTCCTGGGTGTGACCTTCCATACTCAAACCATCCACCACATGTCCTACTGGCTGGACATCTTTTTGAAGTAGTTTCATCTTATTCTCATCAGTGTTCAGCTGAGAACTCTGTCCCCTTTTCCCTCTCTCTATTCAGAACATGGGCTGTCGTTCTTTCCAAATCAATGGCAAATGTTCCAAGTTGTCATGGGGCCAAACTCCCCGCTTGCCCCTGACTAATAAATCTTCTTGAAATCTAGGCCCAAAGTGTAAGCTATTTTATTGTGAAGGGTCTCTTTACACAATGAAGCAGGGATTTGGGTGGGCTCTCATAGAACTTCAGAGCATGTAATAATATATCTTATCACTTGGCTAGGGGTGCTAATTGAAAATTACTGTGGACCAATATTTTTTGGATCCCTTTCTTCCTTCACTCTGCAAGAGCAAGGACTAGTCCTTAGAGAGGCAAAGATTCTAGGAAAAAGTAGAACACCGGTTGCATAAAAAATTTTTTAACCAAGTATGTAGAATGCTAATCTTTCCAAGATTGGTCATTATCTGGGGGTGATATAGTCATTGCTTAATGGGAGAGGCAACATGGAGCAAAAATGCAGGTCCTTGGGGCACTGCCTGGGCCCGTCCCAAGGAGGGGAGGCCCTGATGCCAGGTCAGATCATTCCAGGCCATCAAAGGTGACCATCCTAAGCCTTTGCTGTGACTTCCAAGCTATGTGCTTATTTCATCTGCCCTCTCCCCCAAAGGCTTTTCACAGCCCAGAGGGTACACACAGCAGAGCCACCTTTGGGGGGCTCCTTAAAAACCATGTGTTAAACCCCGAAGTCTGATTTGGCTTCCAAGGGTCATTTGAATGCAGGAAGCTGCAGGAAATGCACCTATCCTTACTACCCCAGAACAGCTTGAAGCCCAGAACACTTTGGCTTCATCCCATTTCTCACACAGAAGAGCCGGCAGACATCTTGGTGCTGAACCATCACTGGGCCTGGGGCAGAGCTGCCCCATGGCAGGGCCTCACGAGCAGAGAGAGGGAAGAAGAGCTGGCCTTGTTCCCCTGCATGCACTCCCAATGGTGTATACTGGAATGGCTCCTAGAGGTGCTGGCCCTGACTTAGCTTTACAGAGCTCCCTCTAAGCTGGCTGCAGCCTCACCAGGGAGAACCTCAAGATCTCATCCTCAACTCGCCAAGAGCTCAACCTTCTTTAAGACCAAGCCCGCCTCTCTCGGCTTTTCCAGCCTGCCTGGGTGAGTGTATCCATCAATCCCACTAGATTCAAAGTCCTGGATCATCTATGCCCCTTCTCTTCCAGTGTGTTGATAGTATAAATTGTATGACCTACTCCCCTCAGGATCTTTCCTTTCCATTTTTAAGAGTCCATTTTTGGCAATTCCGCTTCTGGATATATACCCAAAAGAACTGAAAGCAGGGACAAGAACACCCATGTTCATGGCAGCATTATTCACAAGAGCCAAAAGGTAGAGGCAATCCCAGTTTGTCAACAGATGAATGGATAAACAAAATGTGATATATACCTACAATGGCAGCATTATTCACAAGAGCCAAAAGGTAGAGGCAATCCCAGTTTGTCAACAGATGAATGGATAAACAAAATGTGATATATACCTACAATGTGATATATACCAAAATTGGAGTATTATTTAGTTATAAAAATGAATGAAATCCTGATACATGCTACAATATGGATGACCTCTGAAGACATTATGCTAAGTGAAATAAGCCAGTCAGAAAAGGACAAATATTGTATGCTTCCACTTATGTGAGTTACCTAGAGTATAAAAATTCATAGACATAAAAAGTAGAATGGTGGTTGTCAGGGGCTGGGAGGATGGGGAAGGGGGAGTTATTGTACAATATAATGGGTATGAAGCTTCAGCTTGGAAAGATGAAAAAGTTCTGGAGATGGATGGTGGTGATGGTTGCAGAACACTGTAAATGTACTTAATATCTTTGAATTATACACTTAAAAATGATTAAGAGGATAAACTTTATGTTATGTATATTTCACTGCAATTATTTTTTTTAAATATTAAGAGTCTGTATTTGGAAGCAAAATAAAACTAACAAAAAATAAATCAGGGCTTCCCTGGTGGCGCAGTGGTTGAGAATCTGCCTGCTAATGCAGGGGACACGGGTTCGAGCCCTTGTCTGGGAAGATCCCACATGCCACGGAGCAACTAGGCCCGTGCGCCACAACTGCTGAGCCTGCGCGTCTGGAGCCTGTGCTCCGCAACAGGACAGGCCGCGATGGTGAGAGGCCCGTGCACCGCAATGAAGAGTGGCCCCCGCTTGCCACAACTAAAGGAAGCCCTCGCACAGAAACGAAGACCCAACACAGCCAAAAAATAAATAAATAAATAAATAAAATTAAAAAAAAAAAGACTTCACATGTTTCAATGCACCCTCTTTAAATAAATAAATAAATAAATAAATAAATAAATAAATAAATAAATAAATCAAAGTGTCACCTCTTTGGAGCATATGTGCTGAATGCTATGCTACTGAAATTGAAGAGAGAAGTCACTTCCTGGGCTTCCCTTCATGTTTTCACTCCTCTGTTGTGCCTCAGCAGCTGCCCTCAAGTTGCCAGTGGCTCTTGGAGGCCTGGGAGGCGTGACATGGCTCTGGGAGAGACAGCATCCCTGCAGGCCCCAGAAGATGCCATCTTCCGCATGTGTTTCTGCTGAGATGATAAGTATTCACAGCGTGACATTCTGAGAGAGAATTACATAAATGCAATTTTCCTCAGTACTATTTCTGGACCGTGTATGAGTCATTCTCTGCCTTCTGAAGTGCTTGCATTGCTAATGAAGGCTTTCGATGCACAATACAGCAAGAATCCTTCAAAATTCTATTGAGATGGAGAACAAAAAATTTGCTGTTTCATTCTTATGTTCATCCTGAAGGGTTAGAGACAACTAGATGGAAGAATCAAACACTTATTCACTAGGTGCTTTATCTACAAAGCCAACCACCTGGGAAGTACTAGCTCAATGTATCTAAAACCCCCCAGTAATATTTAATGCTTCCAAGAGCTTGTTGTGCCAGTAATGAGAAACAGAGTGACACATTCCTTAGAGGTAGGTCCAGCTCACATTTTTGTGTAGAGTTGAAAACTTGCATTGAGTATGACTAATGACATTTATAATGACCACCTTCATAACTGTTGTAAGTTTGAAGGACCTCAAGGTTGAAGGTCTCCTAAAACATCAATTCAAAAGACACCTTAGATAGACTAGGGCCCTAGGCCAAAAGCTTCTCATAGATGGACTGTTCACAGGACAGTCCATTACCAAAGGACTTGTGCAAATTAATACCTGCCTTCCTTTCTCTCCACCTCCCTGGCAGAATGAAATAAGCATGCATATGAGGTTACTTTGAAAAGTATAACTCATTACCCAAACATGAAGAATTCTATCAGCCCCCTTTGTAAAAATGAGGAAACAGAGACACACCAAGACATCAAAGAGTGTGACACAAGGCAGCTTTTGGTGACTTAAAGACCTTAGCTTTTCCTCCTCAACTCCTCTCACAATGTAAATCCCCAAAACTCAAGGGGCACCCACTTACTGACAGGGACTTAGACCCCCTCAGTCTATTCAATGAAGGGACACAAGACCAAGGCAACCAGCCAAACAGAACTTCTCCCTCCTCCCCCTTCTACAAACGACCCATGTGGCAGGAGAGCTCCTTATTTGGAAGGGAGCAATGATCCCATTTTGAAGGGGACTTTGACGTCTAGTGAACTCCCCTGACAATGGGCTGCTTCCACCTCGTGTCCAGGTGGAGTTACTGTTTTCTTATTCTTCCCTCTGGACAGTATTGTCACCAAACAGAACATCCTTTCAGAAGTCCTTTCTGCCACTGACACCTAAGCTAGCCATCCCTCTCCCTCCCCCATTTCTGTTGACTTCTTAGACTATCAGAGAGAGCAAGTACTAGAGATGCAGTCCAGTCCCAGAGAAGTTTAGTGACTTGCCGAAGGTCACACAGCTAGTTAGTGACATAGCTAGTTAGTAGCATAGTGTTTTTCTTCTCATCACTCTCTCCTTTATCTCTAGTTCAGTGCCTGGCATACAGTTACCATTCAACCTATATCTGATACAATAAGTGAATGCTTTTCATATCTTCTATGGAACCAATCATTCTCTTTCTTGATGGGAGGTGGGATAGGGAACAGAAATGCAAACCACCTTTATTATTATTCCTATGGCCAGCAGATAAGACGACCAGGCACCTGGAGCTGAAGGATCTGAGGGTGTACTCAATCTTCTGAGTACTGAAGGTCACCTTTCCTGTCACCTGCACATCTAGATGTGGTCATGCTTTTGTGTAGCTTGTGAATGAGCCCCATGTCTTGCCCTTGGTCTTGCGTGGGAAATTATGAAATTGTGTGTGTGTGCGTGTGTCGCGGAGAGAGAGGGCAGAGGCCAAAACATAACGACTGCCTCTCACAGGTAGGGACAGCAGGTGGTGCGAAAGACCAGGGATGCAGGCCCGGGGCTGCAGTTCCTGGGCCACCAGGTCCCTCTGCGGCAGTCCATGCTGCCGGAAGCATCCTGCCGCATTTGCAGGTGAAAATGAAATTGAAGAAGAGCAAATTCTTACTTACTGCTATGAAATCCCAAACCCCATCAATACTCCCTCCCTCCGGGCTGGGAAAATTGTGTTGCCCTCCAGCACAGTGTTTCCCAGCCCTGACGGAGGGCTCCACCTATGAGTGGAGCACAGAAAAGCTGCTTCCCTTGTGTTGAGAAGGACCCTTACAACCATTAACAGTAAGGATAGCTCAGGGCAGGAATCTCTTTGGGGCCGCTAACTTCTCCCTGGCCCTCGGGCAGCTCTGCTCCACCCTGGGCTCTGCTGAACTTGACAGGCTGAGGGATAAGGACCTGATTGCTTGCTGTAGTTTTGTATGTGGCTGGCAAAGCTTTTGAGCATTTTAGAGGCCATGTGCCATTTGAATGAAGAATGACACTGTGATTTTCAATCTAATTTACTATAAACTGTACTCCAAAATCCTTTCCAAACCTTAGTGCATTAAAAAGGATAAAATTATTGCCTTCTGTCTTCCTTTGCCAAGGAAAATCAGGGAGGGGCCAGTGCTGGTGCAGTCCTATTCTCTGCCAAAGGGATGACAAAGTGTTGCAAGCTCATCTCCCAGCTCTTTTATAAGAACAGAATCAATGCAGACAAAGGGAAAAGGGGACCCTTTGTGACCCACTGTCACTTTTCTTATCCCTATATATTGGCCTTTTATTTGAGGTCAGGGGGTCTGAAATCCTCTGAGAAGAGGTAGTAAAATTAAAAGTATGGTAAAGTTTGTTCAGACCTAAAGAAAACAAAAATTACGAGTTGTGGTTAAATTCTTACAAGGAATGTTATCCAAAGAGCTTATTATATTTTCAAGATGGAGTCAAGCCCGACACAGAGATGTTCAAAAGTATTTCTTTCGTTTAAAGCTTCACAAAAGCAATATATCACAGTAAAAATGAAAAGACATCTGAGGAAAGGTTTTCTTCTACTCAGAGAAATGGACAAGACAAAGCTTTTAAGTGGGCTCCACTGGGCACTCAGCCTGGCTGAAATAGCACCAGCAGAGCCTCCAATGGCCCCATCAGCTTGTTGACATTCAGTGACTTTTCACACTTCAAAATCTAAGTGACAAGCTTATCTCATTGAAACTACTACCATCCTCAAAACCAAAAGATTCTCAGCACAAGTGGCTAAGAAGGAAGAAAATGTTTCAAAACCACAATGAACATGAGAAAAATGGAAATCAAAATAAAAAGGATGTTTGAACTTGAATTCATGTTGCTTTGAGGGCTTTTCTATCATTCATTCATTCCTACATCAGGCTGCTAGGGGATTAAGGGCAGTGCCAGAGAGCGGATGAGAAAACCAAGGCTGAGGTACCGCAGGCCAGGTCTAGGGCTTCTGACCAAATGCCAGACCTTAAGGCTGGAAGGAGCACCAAAGCTGCCTCCTTTTCCAAATTCCAAGTAGCATCTGGAGATGCTCTAAGACAAGATTCAACAGCTACAGCCCTGGGCCAAATCCAGCCTACTGCCTGTTTTAGTATGGCCTATAAGCTAAGAATGGTTTTTACATATTTAAATCAAAAGAAGGATATTTTACCACACGTAAAAATTACATGAAAATCAAAATGTTTCGGTGTCCATAAATAAAGTTTTACTGGAACATGGCCCCACTTGTTCCTTTACATGTTGTCTGTGGCTGAGTTTTAAAACTACAACAGCAGAGTTGAGTAGTTGCAACAGAGACCTTATGGCCCACAGAGTCTAAGATATTTACTATCTGGCCCCTTATAGAAAAGTTGCCCATCTCTCTCTAAGATCACAGAGGGAAAGAGTAAAGAACAGGGAACATTCTGTGTGCTTCTGCATTTGGACCAGGAGGAAAGAGGGTTGTTTTCCCCATTAAAGATTCCTTCACCATGGAGGAGAACCTGGAGGCCAAGTTGCTCTTGGATGCTGAGGCCTGAGATAAGCAACCCTGTCATGGGATTCTGACCCCTCTGGTTGTGCAACCATTAAAGTAAACGATCTATGCATTTTCAGCTCCTGCACTCAAGTTGCTTGGGCCCCCCTGTTATCTTATGGTAAATAATAGACTGTAATCACACAAATGTGTAATTACATCAGCTAGACACTGAGGAGGGAAAAAGAGGCAAATGGGCCCCCAGTTTGTGGCACTGGGCTGTGTAACCTGTCAGACATTCCAGACTCATACCCAGGGGCAGAACTCTGGACTTGCCTTGTTGATAAAGGGATGTTCTCAAGATGAAAATTACTTGGATTGAAGGTTTTAATGCTGTCCTGTTCTTACAGTGCTCAGATTGAGTGTCAAGCAATTCTGGATCTCGGGGTAGTTGGCATTTATCCATTGACTGTCCCACAGAGCTTCGCACCCAAGCATGCAGTGCTTCCCAGAGCTCGGAGAATGTTGCCCTACTTGGGGGAGAGAAAGGGAAGACAATGCAGGACTGTTTGCCAACAACAAGTTTGATTCATCCCTTTGTTAAAATGAATCTGCAAAGCTGCTGCATCTGTGTGCGCTGTGGAGTCAGCACAGTTGGCACTGTTTACAGCCCCATTAGTTGTGGCTGCTTCACGTGCACAGATTTGGCGAGGGGAGAGGTTTCCATATGAAAGTCATTCTTCTGAGCACTTGGTGGTTGGTTCTCCAGTTACACAGGTCTTTGCCTACCATGCTCCTGGACTTGACAGACCAGCCTGGAATAATTTGGGGATGGGGTAGCATACAGGGTAGCCAGTGCCTTGAGTCTGAGGATGAACAGGCATCTTGAGATGGAGGGAAAAGGCCAAAGAAGGACTCTGACACAGAGGACACATGCTGACATAGTTCTAACGTATAGCATGAATTTTTCCGACAAAAAGCATTCTAAAAATCCAACCTGCACCTTGGAAATCTGCTTGAATTCCAAATCCTAAAGAAGAAGAGTTCTGGAACTCTTTAGGAAGAAAGGAAGAGACGGAGGGAAGGAGGGAGGGAGGGAGGGAAGGGTGTGATGGGTTTTGATATGGCAAATTGGCTAGGGTAAACTATAAGGACAGAGGGGAGGGCAGCAGCCATTTTGCAGCAAACACCTACCTTCTCCCAGTTATTCAATCGAACACTATTCTAGGCACCGCTATAAAGGGATTTTGCAGATCAAATTAAAGTCCTTAGTCAATCGACTTAAAATAAAATTATGTTGGTAGGCCTAACTTAACCAGCGGATGCCCCTTAAAGAGGGCGTGGGCATTCCCTGCGCGGCACACCGATAGCATCTCGGTGTTCGGCTGCTCTCCCCTCACAGGCACTTCCATTCCTGCCTGCCCGCAACAGCCTCAGCCTATGCCTATGGGGTTCAGATTGCTCTTGATCTTCCCTCCTAGATCTGTCTGCCCATGGATTCCAGCTTCTACAATCATGTAAGCCAATTCCTTGTAATATCTACTGGTTCTGCTTCTCTGGTTGAACCTGACTCATACAAAGGACAAGTTAGCTAGCCTTGCAAATCAGGACACGACACAGGCCCATGATGTTATAAAGTCCACCAGCAAAGTTGTTCTCGATTCTCTTCCACCCCCACCTAAGGGATGTGACAGTTTTATATCTAAACCATGGCTCAGTTGGGCCACGATTTGCAATAAGGGGGTTAGTAGGGGACTACAGCAGATGCTCCAGCGTGTGTCGTTCACAAAGCCTCCAGAAGGTTCTGCTACCCTCCTCCCATACGTAGGCTGAGAATCTCTGCAGCCAAGAGCCTCTGTGAGGTGGGCAAGGGAACTTTGGTTTCTTTTCTTCCACTGATAATATGTTCACCCAAAGGTATATCCGGGTGGGAGAGTGCTAGAACCTGGCAATGATGCAACAGTCACACCACCAGATCTAGATTCAACACAAGCTTTTCTCTGTTCTCCCCACTTCCAGCACCAGAGCAGGAATGATTCGGCCCAACCAGCACATTTTTTGTTAGTTTGCATACTCCTTTTCTACTCAGTAAATCATCAAGTAAGAAAACTTTTTTCCTGTATTTAGCCACCACTCCCACCTGGCCTTAGGGCAGAGTCAGAAGAGAGTACAGGTTTGCATGGCGGGGAAGGGGGCTTTGTGGCCTTCAACACTGGCCCATCCTGGGATGCTCAGGTTCCCTAGGGAAGGATGCAGAGGGCCCCTCAGTGGTGGAAGAGAATAAAGGAAGGGGAGGGTGGGCAGGGATGGGAAAGAGCCCGATTTCTTTCAGCTTCCCCATCCAATTTCCAGACTCTTCACCCAGGGAGGCCTCAGAATCCAGGTGGGAGTCCCTGAGGCTAGAAACTCCTGTGTTTGATTTTATGTTTATGTCAGGCACAGTCAGATCAACAGGCCCTTGGAAACACAACTAAGGAGGTTTCTGCTTGTTGTTTACCTCACAAATGACCAAGAAGAAGTTGACACACAAGTAGTATGTTTTTAATGATGCACTAATTTAAAATCTTATGTATGAGAAGATATGGTACACACGGTTCCTATCAAAATCAATTTACCCTGTGGTTTTGCATCAGAGCCAGCAGAGGCCCTCAGCTGAAGTGGGCATCATTGAGAAGAGCATCTGTTCCTCTCTCAGTATCCCTGCTCGTGTGGACCTCGATGGGCTGCACTTGCTGCCCAACTCAGTAATATTGCAGAAGCAATATTTCCATGTTTTCTTTATGAAGATGCTTTCTTTTCTAAAGAAAAAGAAGATAATAGTTCTTGCTGAAGATAAAGATCTTATAAAGGTTCTTTATCTTCAGCAAGAACTATTTCTGTTGGAATTAGACTATAGGATAATATCAGTTCGGGAACAAACTTTTGGCTAAGACTGAAGATTCTCACTTGGCTGGATCAAGTTTTTGGAAAGTGAAAAAAATTTTTAAAAGAAAAAAGAAAGAAAACAATTCAGACAAGGCATTCCTTTGTATTTAGTTGATTGAAAATCAACTTTATATCGAATGAGGGAAAAATAAAACTGATCATGTGAATACTATTTCTAAAAGGAGAGAGAACCTTTTTACCAATTAAAAATACATTGGTAAACATATATATTTAAACACACACACACACACACACATACCCTATGTTTCAGACCTACCAAAAGCAAAAGAAGTAATACATTCACACAACTAGCCTTTTGCCTCTTTCAAAACTACAACAATTCAAATTATTAAAGAATCCTGTTAGCCTCAATGCGGTTTGTGAACTTTCCTGTAAAACAGGCTTTATGTCTGTGATTAATATATTTCTGAACCAAAAATTGAGACACAATGTCTGACACAGAATTTGCAGGGGGAGAGAGGTTAGTTCCAGGAAATCCTAGACACGTGGTTGCTGTAATGACGCTACATGTAGAATAGCACCAATTTTTAAAGTTCTTCAGTTATAAGAATTATATTCTATATATTCCTTACATCCCTCCTCCCCAAAGGGCCTAGAAGATTACTGGTCATGCAGCCGGGCTCAATATGCTTGGATTCTACTTTATGGTTTATAAAATATTTTTACCTTTTTTATTTCATTTAATCATCAAAAATACCTTGACATGAAACAAAGAAGCAACTGTGACTGTACCCATTTTATTGAAAGTACTATTATAAGGACCTACTATATAGCCCAGGGAACTCTTCTCAATACTCTGTAATGACCTATATGGGAAAAGAATCTAAAAAGAGTGGATATTTGTATATGTGTAACTGATACACTTTGCTGTACAGCAGAAACTAATGCAACATTGTAAATCAACTATAATAAAAAAATGTTTTAAAAAGGAAAGTACTACTAAATTCCCCATTCTGCTTTTATAGACAAAGGGGCAAAATGCCAAAGGTCATATAAACAGTAAATGGCAGAGCTGAGACTCATAAACACTCATTGATTAATGAACTGATTGATTCAAGGAATTGCTCTTTATTACCTGTGTAATTGGCAAAGACAAGAATAGAACTGAAGGCTTAGCTGATGTGGTTAGCTGTGCATTCCCGCGTAGCTCTGCAATGAGCACAAGAAGCTGGAATATATCAAAATTAAGTTTCTGCAGCATAAAGACAGTTGTAAAAATGAAAAGAAAAGCTGCATACTGTGAGAAAATATGCACAAAATGCATATCTGATAACGGACTGGTACCCAGAATACATAAAGAGCTCTCAAACCTTAATAATAAGAAAACAAACAACCTTAATTAAAAATGGGCAAAAGATTTGAAGAAACACTTTGTCAAAGAAATATGGATGGCAAATAGGCACATAAAAAAACTCTCAAAACCATTAGTCATTAGGGAAATGTACATTAAAATGACACTGAGATACCACAATACACCTATTAGAATGTAAACAAACAAAAAAAACTGGCATTACGTAGGGTTGGTGAGGATGCAGAGCACCTGGAACTCTCATACACTGCCGGGGGCATGAAAAGTGGTATACCCACTTTGGAAAACTCTTCAGCAATTTCTTAGAAAGTTAAACATACATTTCCCACACAACCCAGCAATACCCATTCCTAGGTATCTATCCAAGGAAATTAAAATTTATGTTCACATAAAAAACTATAAAAAATGTTTATAGCATCTTTAGTCATAATTGTCAAAAACTGGAAACAACCCAAGTAGGAGATAGATAAATTGCAGTACATCTATACATTGGAATACTACTCAGCAGTAAAAAGGAACTACTGATACATGCAACAACAGGGATGAATCTCAAAAATAGTATTTTAGGGGCTTCCCTGGTGGCGCAGTGGTTGAGAATCCGCCTGCCAATGCAGGGGACACGGGTTCGAGCCCTGGTCTGGGAAGATCCCACATGCCACGGAGCAACTGGACCCGTGAGCCACAACTACTGAGCCTGCACGTCTGGAGCCTGTGCTCCGCAACAAGAGAGGCCGTGATAGTGAGAGGCCCGCGCACCGCGATGAAGAGTGGCCTCCACTTGCCGCAACTAGAGAAAGCCCTCGCACAGAAACGAAGACCCAACACAGCCATAAATAAATTAATTAATTTTTTAAAAAAATAGTATTTTAAGTGAAAGAAGTGAGATACAAAAGGATAAATACTGTATGATTCCACTTTTATGACATTGTTGAGAAAAAAAAGATCTGTAGGAGTGAAATCCGATCAGTGGTTTCCAGGGAGTATGGTGGAGGGACAGAATTAATTATAAGGGGGCATGATGGAACTTTTTCTGGGGGTTGTGGAAATATTCTCTAACTTTAGTTCGGTGCAATATGGCACCAAACTAAATATGGCAATACAAGGACATGAGTAAACATGCCTAATTCGACCACAGGAAGTAGGCCCCGTGTGAATTTTTCTTGGATTGTACTGACCAAGGTATCATGTTGCTTAAATTGTTTCCCTACCTCTCAACATCACACCTGGTGGTGGGCCTGCCCAGAGGAAGAAGTAGAACCACAGCAACTGCAGTAGAGGCTGCTCCTTGCCGACCCAGTGGCCACTCTCCCTTCTTCCTTAGTAACAGGCACCTACACAGTTAGACTCTGGAATGTGCTCAGCAGACAAGCTACATTTCCAAAAATCCCTTTTAGATACAGGTGGCCAATGAGATTTAAGTAGAAGTTACTGGGGAAAGCTGCAGAGAAAGGTCTCCAAAAGAAGTTGATTCAAATGGGATGCAATTGACTTTACTCACCTCCTTTCCTTCTTCCTGATGTCTACCAGGCAGAAGTGATGGATAGAGCTCCAGCAGCCATCTCTTGACAGTGAGGTGACCTTGAACATAGAAGGCATGCACTAAGGATAGAGTAGCAAGAAAGATAGAAGGAGCCTGGGTTCCTAAGGACCATGGAGCTGCTGTACTAGTTCTGAGCTGCTTGCTTCTGTTTCACATGAAAGGAAACACAAAAGGGCTTTATTTTGTTAAAACCATTGTTATTTTGAGTCTCTATTAGTAGAAGTCAAAAGCAATTCCTAACTGATTTCAGGATCTAATTAACTTTATTAAATGATACTGAAAACTAGAAAGTTAAAAATGAAAAGTTGTGAATATCTGGATTTCTCCTCTGCTTTAGTTTTCTTGAGAACAAATGTGCTGATCTCATAGAAGATTCCTATTATTTTAATCTGCTAATCTCTGCTTTTTTTCTTTTTCAGTTAAACTGAAAATGAATAGAAATGTACAAGTTAGTTATAAGTCACATCACTCTATGTCCTCAAAACTGCATGAGAAGAGTACCCAGCCCTGTTACTTGTTCCAAATCAGGAAAAAGATACCTTAGCAGCCAAATTACTAATTCCCCTCATCTTCTTATATTAGTACCCAGTGTACTCAAAGAGCATCAAAACACTTCCTTACTAAAGTATGTAATTTTGCCTTTTTTAGGGGCTGGCTAACTTATTTGGATTCTAAAGAATTCAGACAATTTTCTCCTGATCACTAAAAACACAATTAAATCTACAAAACAGGTATAAAGATGCAAATTCTAAAATCTTAAAAAAAAAAAAAGTAAACCCTCAGATGAGGGGAATGAATAGGGACAATTGCGGAGTGAAGTGCTTAAAAGCAGATTTATAAAAGAATACCTAGAATAAATGATAAAAATGAGAATAAGAATAAATGAACCTCCTGAGGCTATAAAATATAAGAGGACCAGCAGCCGATGGGACTGACTGCCTGTGGGCCTGAACCTTCTCAGCCTCACTTCTGTTTACAAGAGCCCCATTCACACCACCTTACAAATCCTCCATTCACACCACCTCACAGGCTGTCCTGGGGGAGCAGTTTGGGGAAAGTAAGGAATATAAACAGAAGGCATAATAAACAAGATCACAAGTCCTGCCAGGTACAGGACATAAGGCAAAACAGTTCGTCTACACTGGGCTCCTAATCTAATTTTACCCTCGTTTGCGTTTCCTTCACCCCCACGTTTCCTAAAAGGGAGGTTTAAACCAGTTCAGGGGAAATCAAAACTGAGACGTTCTTGTTGGGTGCACTTCCTGTTGAAAGGAAGCCACTGTACACACACAGGGTGACACTCCATGGGGCACTGTCCAGGGAACCACCCTAAGGACACTTCCCAAACAATTGTAACCATAAATGTGTCTGTTCAGCTTATGCCACTGGGTAACAGAATTGAGAGGAACGGGGAGTCACTTCAACTACACTTTAATTTCTGCTGGGGAACATTATTACAGACATCTGAATCTGCCAAATCTGCTAGCAATCACACAGGGGTCCACTCAAACCACCATCTTTTCTTCACTCTACCACATCACATGTTCCAATACTGAAGTTAAACATGCCATTTTGGCTAATTCTACCATGATGGAGCAAGAGACTGAAAGTGAAATTGAAAGTTTAGTCAACAATTTACATGAAATCAAGTTATGGGGGAGGGAGGTTGAGAAGACACATACAGACACATACAGACACATACAAACAGACACACACACATACACACACACACACACGGGTTGAGTAACCAATGATTGATTGACTATATTCATTTGTTTCCCTTTGTGAATTCAGTGAAATGAGTTTATGGGAATAAACAAAGTATGAATCATGCACTTTAATTCCACAAATGTTAATTAATGTTTAAATGTATAACTTTATTCTAATTTGAGTCAGCTTACACTTACACATATAATCAAATATTAAATTAACTTAATTATCAAAAAAAGATAATTAGAACAAACTGTTAAGAGACCACAGAGATAGAGGCACTCTCATATTGCAGATGGGAGTATGAAATGTTACAATCCCTACAAAGGGGAATTTGGAATTCTAGATGAATTTACCATTTAGACCTGAAAAAATCCACTTCTAGGAATATATCTTGAAAATACACCTGCATCCATGAGAAATAGCATATGCATAAGTGTATTAACTATCTATTGCTGCATCACAAATACACTTACCAATCGTCTCAGTTTGTCTAGGACTGTGGATTTTACTGAAATTCATAACTTTCAGTGCTCAAACTAGAACAGTCCCAGGCAAACACAGACTGTTGGTCATTCTAATAACAAATTGTCCTAAAATTTAGGAAATATATTCAGTAAGCTTCACAGAGGTCTTGGCAATGATTTTTTTTTTCTGACACCAAAAGCAAAAACAAACAAGTGGAAGTACATCAAACTAAAAAGCTTCTGCACAGCAAAGGAAATCAACAAAATGAAAAGACAATATACTGAATAGGAGAAAGTATCTGCAAATTATATATCTGATAAGGGATTAAAATTCAAAATATATAAGGAATTCATACAATGCAACAGCAAAAAAAAACAAGCAATCCAATTTTTAAAATAGGCAGAAGATCCAAATAGGTATTCTTCTGAAGAAGACATACAGATGACCAACAGGTACATGAAAAGATGCTCAACATCACTAATCATCAGGGAAATGCAAATCAAAACCACAATGAGATACCTATCACCGCACACCTGTTAAAATGGCTATTATCAAAAGGAAAAGAAATAACAAGTAGAAAAAAGGGAGGATGTAGAAAAAAGGGAACCCTTGTGTACTGTTCGTGGGAATATAAATTGGTGCAGCCACTATGGAGAACAGTATGCAGATTCCTCAAAAAATTAACCTAGCGATTCCACTTCTGGGTATTTATCCTAAGAAACCAAAAACACTAACTTGAAAAGATATATGCACCCCCATGTTCACTGCAGCATTATTTAAAATAGCCAAGATACAAGAAACAACCTAAGTGTCCACCAGTGGATGAATGGGTAAAGAAAATGTGATACACACACACACACACACACACACACACACACACACAGAGGAATATTATTCAGCCATAAAAAAGAATAAATTTTTGCTATTTGCAACAATATGGATGGACCTCAAGGGCATTATGCTATTTCTATGTGAAATAAGTCAGACAGAGAAAGACAAATACTACATGATCTCACACATAGAATCTAAAAAACAAACAAAAACCAAGCTCAGGTGGTTTGTGACCACCTAGAGGGGTGGGATAGGGAGGGTGGGAGGGAGAGAGATGCAAGAGGGAAGAGATATGGGAACATATGTACATGTATAACTGATTCACTTTGTTATAAAGCAGGAACTAACACACCATTGTAAAGCAATTATACTCCAATAAAGATGTTAAAAAAAAAAAAGAAACAAGCTCATAGATACAGAAAACAATTTGGTGGTTGCCAGAGGTGGAAGATTGGAGGGAGGGGAGAAATGGGTGAAGGGGCTAAAATATACAAACTTCCAGTTATAAAAATATGTGATGGGGATGTAATGGTCAGCATGGTAACTATAGTCAATAATACTGTATTGCATATTTGAAAGTTGCCAAGAGAATAGCTCTCATTACAAGAACAAAAATCACTACTATGTGTGGTGATAGATATTAACTAGACTTATTGTGGTTATTATTTGGCAATGTATACAAATACCAAATCATTATGTTGTACACCTGAAACTAATATAATGTTATATGTGAATTATATTTCAATTCTAAAAAAAAGTTTAAAAAAACAGAACTTAAAATGCTAAAACTAGAACAGTTCCAGGCAAACCGGGACTGTCTGTCATGCTAGTAACAAAATGCACTAAAATTTAGCAGCTTAAAACAATACACGTTTATTTATCTCACAACTTCTGTGAGTCAGGAATCCAGGCAAGGCTCAGCTGAACTTGTGTTCACAGCCTCTGACAGGGCTGCGTTCAAGCGTCAAAGAGGGCTAGGGCCTCATCTGAAGGCTCAACCATGGGAGGATCTGTGTCTAAGCTTACTTACGTGATTGTTGGCAGCACTCAGTTCCGTTGGGCTGTTGGAATGCAGGCTTCGGTTATTTGGTGGCTGCGGACGGGGAGGTCACCCTTAGTTCCTTGCCATGTGGGCCTCTCCAACATAGCAACTTGCTTCATTAAAGCCAAAAGAGAGAATTTTCTAGCAAGGCAGAAGTCACATTTCTGGTAACCTAGTCACAGAAGTGATGGCCATTCAATATTGCTGTCTTCTTTGGTTAGAGGTAAGTTATGCAAGGGGAGTGGCTTACACAATGCCAGGAGATAGGACTCACCTGGGGCCAGCAAAGACTGTCTGACCCTTGGCCTCGGCACAGCAGAACACATCTGTGTTCTATTTCAAATCCTCTCAACTCCTACGTGTTACTGAGCTACCAGTGCAACAAAGCCCCAGGCCTTGATTAGCTTTACACAGGTGCAACCTGACAGTGCTTTGCTTCGAGCCTGTGCTGATATCTGATACAGATCATTGTATTCTGAGGGGTAACATAGATGGACAGAAGTACAGTGTTCCTTAAATTTTATTTAAAAGAAGAAAAAAAAAACCTTAAGAGCTACAGAGCAGAAAGCTGAAGTTGGATGCTACACTGGAAAATCATGGCCCTCCACCTGGGTTTCCAGGTAAGTTTGTTCATAGACTCAGAGCCCATTGATTGAAGGGGAGACTGGGTCTCCTCGAAGAAGAGCCCTGCAAGTCCATTACAAGCATAAACAATAAACATTCCCTCAATCTTTCCCCAAAGTGACCTATGGACACCTACCAGAACAACTGTGTACTGGAGAAAGGTAAATGCAGAGTTGTTTCGACCTTACACTGCTACCAAGAAATCATAAATGCCATTTGCTACTATTTCTCTGGTTAGAGGAGAAAGTACAGAGGACAGGTAATAAATGAAATTCTCACCCTGCTCCATGTCATAGTGAAACCACTAGTTATTTCTCCAGTAATTGAGTTTATAATTGGGATAGGTAAACTTAGAAAATGGAAACCCTTCACATTAGTTCCCTGAATTTTGAAGTTAGAGCCTTTATAGTAAGAACTGTCATGTAGAAGGCCAGTGTGATTTTTATAGTTCTAACAGCTTTGGGTGATAGGTATATGCAAAGCAAAATTAGATACCACCCAGATTCTTCTTGGGCATCATTTCAGGGGTGTTTAAAAGTCCTGGAGCCAGAATGTGCCCTATGGGTGTAATGTGAGGCACACTGGGCACCCTAAGTATGCCCTCCACCCACCAGTCTACTTTTGTAAAAGGTAATTACCCCTGAGGGGAGTAATACATTAACAGGAAGTCAGCTATACCTTCTCTATCACCCATCAGAGGATCTTTTTAGCCCCAACTAGACACTCACACGATAACCATAGGCCACAACTGATCTACTCAGAACAATGTAGGGCAGGACCACAGGTCACCAGCAGGGAAGCACCAGGGGTCTCCATCAGGGAAAGTCTGTATATCAACCTGAACAGCCATTCAGCACTAGCTTCTGCTCAGATACAAGGGATGAGAGCCACACTGGGCAGGTGTGAGAGCTAACCTGGCTTAATAACTCCCCAAAGGAGCCAGTATCTCCTACAGCAACTTCCTAGACAGGCTTTCATGCCCCCCAGGGGACACCCCGTTATAAAAGTCACCACACCCAGGGAGGCCTAAAGAATGGTGTCCTTAGCAGGAATGTATGGTCCTTGATAGCTCCCCCCAGCTCGAATACAAATGACCAGACAGGGGTTATTTTATTGCCAGCAATGTTGCTTGGAAATACAGTTTGCATTTTACCCTTAAGAAGTTGCCAGAATAACAGAGCTGTACAGTTACCCAAAGGTCAAGTCCTCATGCACAAGAGAAAGGCTTATTTGCCCTCAGCCACTCTGGGTAAAGAGCAGAGCCTACACATTCTGCTCTTCTTTAGGAAGGAGCTACTAGAGCTGCAGGAGTGTTACGGGGTCTTTGGGGAGCTGCATGGAAAGACATGGGTAGGGGCTTCCTTGGTGGCGCAGTGGTTGAGAATCTGCCTGCCAATGCAGGGGACACGGGTTCGAGCCCTGGTCTGGGAGGACCCCACATGCCGCGGAGCAGCTAAGCCCGTGAGCCACAACTACTGAGCCTGCGCGTCTGGAGCCTGTGCCCCGCAACAAGAGAGGCCGCGACAGTAAAAGGCCCGCGCACCGCGATGAAGAGTGGCCTCCACTTGCCGCAACTAGAGAAAGCCCTCGCACAGAAACGAAGACCCAACACAACCATAAATAAATAGATAAATAATTAAAAAAAAAAAAAGAAAGACATGGGTAGAAGGAGGGGAATTCCTGAACCAGCTTTATCTCCTCCCTTTGTTTTTCTGAAACAAGCCCTACTTGAAGTATGAGGCCGACGTGTTTGTTTGTTTGTTTGTTTCAAATATAGGGAGGCTAGGGTGGCGACAACCCAGACAAATCTTAGGGCTTCATGTGACAACAGAGACTGAGGTGCCTGGGACTATCAAAGCAGAATGTTAACTTAATAGATGTCCTACAAACAGAAATTCGGGGGGTGGATGATGGTGAGAGTTGCACAACAATGTGAATGTACTTAGTGCCACTGAACTGTACAGTTAAATATGGTTAAAATTTTTAAAAAATAAAAATAAAAAAAGCAGAATGTAAATGCCGCCCAGTCTCCTCCACTGCACCCTTCAGATAAGGCAGGACAGTCTTACCCAGGGTCCAGAAAGTCCCCTATTAGCTACCTATTAGGCTCGCCCTGGGGGGGTACTCAGGAGCAGCTCTCCTGAGCCCCTGAAAGCTAAACTGCCTCCCAGGTAAGCCTGCAGGCCTTCAACACAGGTCCTGGGTTGGCAGGGGCCCCTCACCTAAAACCGTTCCTCTCTCAGGCCCCTGAGCCCTTAGGCCCCTTCAACTCTCTGCTCCCTTCCATAGGGCACCCTCTTTTCCTCTCCTAGATTTTGTCATTTGGCTCCATTCCACGTCCCCTGGGATGGAGCTGGAGAGAGTTTAGGGTCCACACGGATGAAGGGAAGAATGAAGGTCAAGCGTTCATTTCCACAGTGATCAAACTGTTCTCCTAGTGAGAGTGGATGCCTCAGTAACAATCTTCTGTTCTATTTTGCTGAAAGGATCTCTGATTCTTTTCTCCCCCTCTGAGTTATGTTAAGAAAAGGTCTTCTTCTCTCCTCTTAGTTTGATGGGTGTCATCCCCCAGGAGATGAAAGGCAAGGAACTCATTCTGCATATCAATACTTCCAATTTTACAGAAGCCTGCCTTGTTTATTCCAAGACACTGAATGTCCGTGGAAAATGGTTTGCCCTGAAAGACTTCACCTCTTCCCAGGAATGTGCAGCAGGCGAACTCTTCAGGGCCTGCCCTGTCCTCCTTATGGCCGAGCTCTCCCCTTGCAGCTTGCGGACTGGCACCAGCCCAGTGGAGAAAACTCGGTTATTTTCTCCCTCAGCAAGTCCAATATGCTCCTTTAACGAGTCTAGTGGTGCTACGGTCAACCGTCCAGAGAGCCGAGAACAGGCTTGGTGGGGGCAGGGAGGGTGGGTGAGGACAGATGAGCCGGCATCTGTGAGTCAAGGTGAGCTATGCAATGATGCCTTAATGAATTTGTTTAAGGGGGGGAGATGAAATATGGGGCAGTCTGAGAGGACAGAGGGGGGCAACTAGGGAAAGAGAGCAGATGTTGTAAAAGATACTCTTTCATGTTTCCTGTGCACTAGAAATCTGCAGATGTATGTTGGCAGGGCTACAGTTGGAGAACAGAGGGAGGCTGGAGTTTACACATCTGGAAATCATTTGGCAGGGGGCAGAGTTCAAACACTTTCTGCTTCAGCCGCTCGCAGACCTTCCTTGCTGCGCAGGCTGTGGCTGAGTGAGGGGCTGCCATTCAGACTCCCTCCGGCCTCACTCCAGGGGAAGCCCTACCTAAGCCGGTGGGTTTGCCTCTGTATCGGTTCAGCCACAGAGAAAAGTTGAAAGGCTGACAAAGAGAGAGAACAGGATTGGGGAAGGACAGGAGCGAAGCAGAGAATTCACCACAACTGAGAGAAGGCTGGCTGGAAATCAAGAAACAAAATGTACTTGGACCAAATCCAGTGCATGAGTTAACTTGAGAGCAAAGAACACCATTCAGTGGAGGGAAAAAAAAGGTCTCCTCTGCTGCATAGTAACACCCAGGGATCATGCTCACACCACAGTTACTTTTCTCAGAAATCCCTGTACATTTTGCCTTCATTGATTTCAGGAATGCGGAGGGCCCTCTTGATCCTGAGGGAATTACTCCCTTTGGAAGGATTTATGGGGTTCTGCAAAGAGAGAGAGCAAGGTCTCTGAGGGCCCGGTCATCACCCCACTGACCCGCAGCCTCTGCTGCCACTTTGAGACGGGGTCCCTCCCAGAAGGGGGCAAGGTCAGCTCGGGTGTTCAGCTTCCCTCTGAGGGGAAGCACATCTCGGGTGAACTGGTGTCCCGGCTCAAAGTTCCTGCCATGCTCAACCGTGTAGACATATTGGCTGCAGCTGCCGGCAGGCTAGGCTTTGGGCTCCATGCGGCCTGTGCAGGAGGTGAACTCACAGGGAGCGTGTCGAGTTAAAGGCACTGGGGCTCACCCAGGCGGGTTAACACGGCCCAGGACCGCAGAAGGATCAGAGTCCGCCTGGGGAGAGAACAGAGCACATGGAAAGATGAGCCCCAAAGTACAGCCAAATGGGATCAATGTCAAGTGTGAGATGAAACATGCTCAGATGGATCTCCTCATAACCCCCATCCCCAAACCCTGTTTAACTTCCTGTCCCCTCTACCTTAATGGATGTCTCTGCCATCCTGTGGTTGCCCAAGGAGAAATATTCATTTCTCCCCCTCAGCTTATGTCCAATTTGGCCACAGGTCCCGTTGATCTTATGCCTTCACACCTATTGAACGTCTGTCACCCTCAGCATCTCTAGCCTGAATCGCTGCAGCAGCCTCTGAATCAGTCTCCCTGCTGCCAATCTTGTCCCTTGAGTCCATTCTCTGAGTTATCTTTCTGAAAAGTAAATCTGAGTGTGTCATTGCTCTAAATGGTTCAATGGTTCTCCACAGCTTTCAGGATAAGCTCAGCCTCCTAAGTATGACACACAAAATCTTCACGACCTGGCTTTTGTCCACTTTCCGCACCTCATCTTCAGTGGTGCGCTGGTAAACGTTTAACAAGCAGGCTTCCAGACACACCGTGTGTCTTCTTATACGACACACTCCCCCTGAACAATGAACTTCTTACAGCTTCCTGGCCACGCCCCAATCTCTCCCTCCCCCGGGCCTCTGCACATCTTTCTCTCTCTGCCCAGAAAGACCTTCCTTCTGCCTCCCCCCAACCAAGTCATCCTTCCAGACCTAGCTCCACCAGGTAGTCAGCCCTTAGCAAGCATAGTGGCCACCAAATGCTGCCTTGTAATTGGCTGATGGCAGGGCTGCTGCTGTAGACAGGCACCTTTGAGAACAGGCACCATTTTTATCTTTGTATCCACACTGCCCGCCGTACTTCCTAGCACATGTGTAGGTTTTCAGTAATCATTGAATTAAAGAACAAACTGTGCTGGTTTTTAATTTACTACTTACATTCTACCCTCTTATAAAAAGATTCAAGGTTGTGAATGAGTGCTATAAGCCTTTCCACAGACACAGAGCTCTGGGAAGTACTGAAGTCAGAGTAGCCAGAGAAGACTTCTTGGAGTAGATCTGCCAAAATTAGCAAATTAAAATACAGGATGCCCAGTAAAATTTGAATTTTAGAGAAGCAATGATTTTTTTATTATAAGTATGTCCCATGCAATATTTGAGAAATACTTATAGTAAACGAGTATTCGTTTATCTGAAAAGCATATTGAACTGGGCATCCTGTATTTATCTGGCAAGCCTATCTTTGAGGAGGCTGCATTTGAGCAAAAGCCTGATGGATGAGTCAGATTCAGAGCGGGCAAGAGAAGGGGGACTGGTTTTTCTCACTGGAGACTGGTGGGAGGGGCAATAAGTAAAGTGCACGGAGAATGGGACCTGCAAGGAATTTTCAGATTGGTCTTGTTAGAGCCCGAGGTTTGTGCTCACCAAGGATGAGAGGCCGAAAAGGAGGAGAACGGTGAAATTGAAATTGAAATGGAAGTGATCAGAGAGAAGAGTGCGGCCATTATTCAGACATTTGTTCGGTTTACAAGTCCTGAACTGGCCCAGAGGCAATTGGAAGAAAGGACAAGAAGAAAGGGCAGATTTCTAAATGTGTTGAAGGATGGGAAGGTGATCTAAGAAATCCACAAAGATTTAAGACTCAAGAGGAGAGGTCAGAGTAGAAGGGGCAGGCAGAGGAGGATGAGCTTCATTTAGACCAAATGACATTGATACGGTAGGACCCCCCAAGGAGAAATGTACAGCCAAGTAGGAGATGGGGTGCTAGGGCCTGGGCATGACAGTGATCATGGAGTGTCACTACATACGTGACAGGAATGGTTTGCAAGGGCTCTCAGTCACTTACATGGTCTACATACATGACAGAGGAATGGGACTATCCTCACACATATCCGAGGCAGTGTGACAGATCACTAACATGCTCGTGTGTTCAATGGCTCATCCTCATTCCAGGGATTCTCAAGAGTCCACCAGGCCACTGGGGAGATGTCTCACTCTTCCGTTTCTTGAAGGAACGATTGATGCAGTTCACTATAAGACATTCATAAGATGGAAAAGGGCATTTTCCCAGTAAGTTACCTGAATGTATTGTAAAGTCCAAATTTAATATACTTCAAATATGTGCCTAATTGGAGCAAATTTGCTTATCTACGTCAAATTGGCAGAGGTACAGTCTGTGGATAGGAAAATACTTTGAAAATTATACTGCACTATACAAATTTAAGAATATTATTTATACAAACTGCATATCTAAGAGATAACTGAAAATAATCACCCAGATATCCAAAATTATGTTTGTGTATTGCCAGATGTCTGGCTATTTCAAGAAAATCGAATTCAGCTTTATGCCCCTTCACTCCCTATGCTCCTCTTGTCTTTTCCCTTTTTCATAGCACTTATCACTGTCTATCATACCCTATAAGGAATACCTTATTTTGTGTCTTCCCTGACTACCCACAAGACTGCATGAGCCTTGAGGGCAAGAATTTAGATCTGTTTTGTTCATGGCTATACCTCGTGCTCCAAGCAAAGCTTATTTCTGATTGAGTGAATTAACTTTAGTTTTCAAAGGGATGACTGAGCTTGCATAAATATATCTTGGTAGCTAGGAAGTATCCTGAAAGACAAATATGAAGAAATCTCCAAATCACAATATCCACTGTCCTATAACTGGCCATCAAACGGTCATGCAGGCCCATTAGGAGACACTGACCATGTAAACTTGATTGTCCTAAAAATAAGACATGTGTAGGCCAATGCCTGAGTTATTCCTGGTAGAGGACACTATAGGCATCTCAGGTGACCTGTGAGAGTTAATTTCCCTCCCTGAGTATGGACCTTACTAAGCTCAACTGTTTGATAGCTCTTCTCATGTCCCTAGAGGCCTCAGGTCCTCACCCCACCCCTGCTGAGGATTGACTTAACAGAGGCACCAGGCAGACTGTGCTTTTCCCATCTTCCTAGGATATTGTGTTTGTCTCAAGCATGAGAGCCACATTTGAATTCCAATTCCAGAGCTCAGCATGTCTATTTGAGCCTATGATTCTTTTTGCACAGTTCATTCCCCTGTTGTCTGTAGCAATCCTAATGGTCTTAGAGTGATGACTGGACACCGCCTTGCACATGGTGTTCCGCAGAGCAAATGCAAGAAAAAGGATCCCTGCTCAGCTTCCCAGCATGAACTGGCATCCCTGATGTAGACAAACACAAAAAAAATACACTGCAGCTAAGGCTCAGATGAGCCTTGAAAGGCATCCAGCTGCACTCTTAAACCCAGCCGGTATGTGTTCTGGTTAAATAATGGAACAGACTGGCAAGTCTCAGAGAACCCAGTGCTGAAGTCCAGAAGGCTGTCATGTCTGTGTGTGCTTGGCCTCCCTGGGAGGCAGGAGGACAAGGGGGAGAAAGACTCAGTAGCAAGATGCTAAGGGAGATGGAGCTGTCCCAACTAAGAAAGACCCTACTAAATAGCTGAATCCTTCTTGGAGTCTAGTTTCAAGGAGATGGATAGAAATTAGCAGTGAGAGGTGGGCCACAAGGCCCATAGAGGGCAAACTGGAGAAACTGAAAAAGTCACGGACGGTACCTGAATCCCAACAGGTCACTGTGAGGAAACCTCATGTACCTCTCAGCACTCCCTCCATCTACTCCTCTGTCTCCTCTCATTGTGTCAATCACCTGGCCCCCCACAAAGAGCAGAGAGGAGGCGCCCCGGCTGTCTCTTTCTACCTTGGGGGACTGTCTCCTGCAAGCCCTCCTCTTCCTCTGTAAAGCCACCCAGCTCCACAGAGCCCATCAACCCTTTCTCTTTTCCACTCCTGTCCTCAGTCGATTCATCACAGTGTTCCTCTGGCCTCCTAATTACTGCCAGACATGAAGCTGATGGGTCGGCCTTTATAGACACTATTACTGCCAGATCCTCTTCCCTTCACTGTCTGCAAGCCTGTCTCTATTTAAGCCCTAATCCTTTTTGCCATTTTTGACCTAGTTCCCATTATTTTATATTTTTCCATATTAAGTTAAATAAGCCACTTGTCAGCCTGCATATATCTTATCGGATCCAGCTCTTCTTCTGTGACTTAAATGAATGCCTAATGGAAAAAAAATTGCACCGGCCAGTCCCAGGGATTTATTCACTTTCTTAACTTCCAGTGTAAAGGACTAGATGGAAAGTCCCTTTAAAAATGCTGGTTACCACCTACAGGGGTGGGATAGGGAGGGTGGGAGGGAGACACAAGAGGGAGGAGATATGGGGATACATGTATATGTATAGCTGATTCACTTTGCTATAAAGCAGAAACTAACACACCATTGTAAAGCAATTATACTCCAATAAAGATGTTAAATAGATAAATAAATAAAAATGCTGGTGATATTCCTTAACCAGGCAAAGAGGGGCTGTAACTCATTACCATCCTACTTTCTGCAATCTTCAGATGGACGAATATGTTTAAATATATCAAAAATATATAACAAGTGTGGACAAAGCACTCAAAACTGGGAAATCTACCCATTCCTGGATGAAAAACTGACAGCAGTTGATGAATGTGTTTCACAGATAAGGAGAAAGAAGAAGAAACTGACCCAGAGAAAAAAAGGAGAGTGTGAGGAATCAAGAGTTCAACAACAGACACTCAGCCGAGGCATAATTAATCCTCCCTCCTCATCTTAAGCCCCAGATAACTATGTGTAACCGAACAAAAGCCAAAGAGGCACCACTTCAGAAAATATTATTTCTTGAAATATGCCTGACATGACCAGGGGTCTGAACAAAGACACCGCTCATGATAAAGAACCCACAGACTGGCACCTCACCCTCTTCCTGACAAATTTCAGAAGGAAGTACATGCACTGTGTTTGTACCACAAACTCTTCGCACCAAACCAAACTTTTCAAGGCTCTCTTTATTGCTTGAATGTGCTCTATCTTGCTTGTCCATCACTTAGGGAAACATAAAGACTACTCAGTGGTGTTTTCATGTGCTATTCTTAGTCTGTTTTTCTCCTTCAAAATCAAGTAGTTTGGGCTTCCCTGGTGGCGCAGTGGTTGAGAATCTGCCTGCTAATGCAGGGGACACGGGTTCGAGCCCTGGTCTGGGAAGATCCCACATGCCACGGAGCAGCTGGGCCCGTGAGCCACAATCGCTGAGCCTGCGCGTCTGGAGCCTGTGCCCCGCGACGGGAGGGGCCGCGATAGAGAAAGGCCCGCGCACCGCGATGAAGAGCGGTCCCCGCACCGCGATGAAGAGTGGCCCCCGCTTGCCGCAACTGGAGAAAGCCCTCGCACGAACCGAAGACCCAACACAGCCAAAAATAAATAAATAAATAAATAAATAAATAAGAAAATCCTTAAAAAAAAAAAAAAAAAAAAAAAAAATCAAGTAGTTTCACAGCTAACCAACTGAAACTGCAGAGCACGTGGAACTCTCAGGGATTATACCCAGAAATAGTAATGTCCAGGTGGTTTTATAATCTTGGCAAGGAGTGGTGGCTGCCTTGCCCTGGCTGGTGGCAACCTGCATTGCACAATACAGAGACGATGACAGGGACACGTGAAAAATAAGAAATATAATTTATTGGTTTTGACCCTCCTAGAAGAGGAGCTGATGCTTATTTTTTCAATTCTCATTGAATTGTAGAATCAATCTTTTCTATTTTGAAAGAGTAGTTTTCATTACTGATAAAATATCAACAGTAAAAAATAAAGAAAGAACATTAACTCTGACAAAGCACGTGCTCAACAAGATCCTCCCTGCCCATTCAGTTTAAAGTAGACTCCATCACTCTCCTATCACATCCTCCTGTTTTATTTTTCTAAAAACATTACCATGAAATGTTAACTTATCTGTGTAGTGTGTGTTTTCTCCCCTCAATTTGTCTCCCCACATCCCCACCTTGAAGGCAAAGTTTCAGAAGAGTCATAATTTCCGTCTTGAACATTATTGAATCTCTAAGGACTAGATGAGTACCTGACACAGAGCAGGTGCTCAATAAAAATCTGTGAAATGAATGAATAAATGAACAAACTCAGGCTCTGTGAGTCGTGGTGAACAGTTTGGTGCAAACAGCAGGCATTTTATAACCAGGCAGACCTATGTTTGATTCTCAGTCTCACTCCCTATTTAATTTGAGCCCTTGGGAAAAATACTCAAAGTCTTAGAATAATTGCTTTCTTTAGTCATAAAAATGGGGTGATTAGTTACTACCTCATAGGATTGGTTTGAGAATTAAATGAGAAAACATGCATAAAGCACTAGCATAATTTCTGGTACACAAAACTCAAGATATGTTAGCTCTTTGCCTATTCCTGAGCTATTTTCACTCACCGACTAGTACCTTTACCTATGTTACAACTGGGGAGCTATGGAATTTACTGCTCAGAGAGCCTCAATGTTAAACAAAACTTTCAAATTCGGTAAAACAAACAAACACGCAAAACAAAGAAAGAAAGAAAGAAAGTGCTACCATCTGGGATGGGTCTTTGTTTCAATTAGTTTTCTGAAATTCAGAAGGAATACAGAGTTCAGCAAATTATTCCCTGCCCTAAATTGGAACATGGAGTCAAAGACAAGGACAGTTGAACAAGTCAACAAAAAACTTAATTTTGCTACAAATCAACATGATTTGGGTCTCTAATCTTAATGCCACATTAGGGGAAAATACTCACTACTCAGATGTCACATAGCACATTGGAATTATAAAAGGAGGCATTAAACATAATCCCCAATGGAGGATCCAAAATTCAAATAAATCGATGATTACGGTTTCCTAGAGCAAGTTCACTGAGTTTCCAAGAGCCTCCCAACATCAAGGGAGTACATAAATTATACAAGGCTATAAAGTCTGACAGAGTAAAAGTGGTTCGTTCTGAAAAAGGAAATGAATTCTTTAACCTTGACTATCAAAACACCACCACTGATTTTTCTATACTTTCCTTTGGAGTTTACCATTGAGAAGCCACTTCATTTTGTTTCTCTTTTATTTATATTTTGGGGGTTTAAGCACTTGGATACAAGTTTCCTAAATCTCAGGAAGGGTCACCAGAAAGGAAAACAATCCCAGTTTGTGGCACCCTCCGAATTGTGAGCAGCCCTACTTAGGACCAGGGTTCACTCTACTTGAAATACTACCTGGAAAGTAGTAGACACAAAATTACAGGTCATCTGCTATTACAAAGAGATTTGTATGAGCCTGTTGTTTTGTAGTTTTTATTTTGTTTTCTTTTTTGTTTTTAAACAAACATGCAGCATATGTTTTCCCAAGAGAAGAGCCAGCCAGCACCAGACAAGAGTACAAGTGAAGCTCAGGGACTCAGAACATGGACTTTGGAGCATACTACTGGGTTTGAATTCCTGTTCCACATCTTACTAGCTGTGAGACCTCAGGCAAGTTACTTTACCTTTCTGTGCTTCAGTGTTCTTGTCTGTAAAATGGAATGATAATGATAATAACAGTATCTACATTGTAGGGTTGTAATGAGGAACCAATGAGAATTTGTAAGGAACTCAGTAAAGCTTGTTAAAACCTTTAGGTAAGTCAATCATAACTCAAAGGAGATTTTCAGTGTTTTTGTTCTGTGAATGTGTGTCCTCAGTGGGAAGGGTAGGGATAACCACCCCACCCTTAGTGGGGTGATGAACAGGGACTCTCTTCACCTTTTCCCCCCTTGTCCCAGAAGGTGGAAGAGGTTAACATGAGTTGCCACACTTTTATTAAGTGAAAAACTGACAGAAGTGAAATAAATAAAAAAGCCAATCCCATTCACCTTAAAAATCAAAGGAGGATGCAGAAATTGAACCCTAGTTCTTGGGTTTCCAGGCCTCTCTGTCACTTTCTACAGGCATCATTATAAATCATGATCTCTTCCCAGGGCACAGATCCTGAAGATAAGTATTGGCAAAGTACGAATGTCAAAATCTCTACCTTCTGAGGGCCACCATGGAGTCAAAAGAAGTAAAATAAGACAACATCATTCTAATACTCCTGAGAATATAATGCTTCAGCATGAAAAGAACCCTTCAAATTCTTCAGAGTGTCAATCTGACTGTGCCCTGTTCCTTATCGCTCGCTGCCTTGCTATGTCTTACCTGTGCCCACTAAGTACTGGGTGGTCTCTTTGAAATCTAAAAATAATTTTCAGTACACTCCATGAGAGCAGCCCCTCCGCTAAGAGAAAATTTAAATGAAACTTTTGAATAGCTTTCTTTACCATGAGATGGGGATGGTTTTAAAACTAAAGTTTCTGAGAGGGAAGAGGAAGTGTAATTTGTGAACCCAACCTGGGTACCCACCAGAGAGGGCTGTTCATGGATTTGGGGCGAGTCCAGATGAGCTATGGATCTCCAGAACCCAGGGCAGACTCTCCTAACCAGAGGATAATTCTAGAAAGTGAGAACAGAGACAACATCACCCCACTCATCACTACTGTAATAATGAAGAACCATAATGACAATGGCAGGAGAAAGCAGAGAAAATAAAATGTTACAAGACAGAGAGGCAGTTAGGAAAACTGCATACCGATCATTTTTCTTCAGGACACACCACTGAGAAAAATTAAGTCTTTAACCTCTGATGGCTTCCTGTGGTGAAGCCATAGAAATCTAATTGAGAGACTCAGGTCCACAGAAATCTGCTGTCTGCTCCGGCTGCAGAATCATATTATGATAAGCCTTTGACTTGATTACTGTAAGAAACAACGAATTGTTGCTAAGACATCATTATGTAGACTGCACAGCCAAACGATGCTTTTCTAGTCTTTGTTCACTGGTCTCTCCCCCCATTATCTCTAGCAAACAGATGAAGGAGAAACCTCAGGGGACACTGTATTCTGTTTGATTCTGGGGGGTTTCCAAATGCATTTTGTATTTCTATTGTAGAAAAGACACAATTGAGTAGTGTAGAAAAGACAGAAGGGCAATTACTTCTGGGATAGCACTGTAATATTACTGATATTACAATACACTTTCTATTTGTGGAGTTAGTAAAGATGTTGGAACCACAAAGGCTTCTCACAATTCTGTGCTTGCTGCTCATTATATCTGCCCGTTGCACATTCTGAGACAGTAGAAGTATATCTTTCCGTTTGCCCACAAAATTTAACTTCAATAGTATCTGCACAGAATAAACCCTAGCCAAGGGTTGGGGGTCTCAGCACACTTTTATACTTTTTCTTTCTCTGGCTACTAGCAGGTGTAAACAACTTGACAAGGCCTGTGGGCTTTCAGAGGAACAAGAGGTGCCTGAAATTTTGTCTCAAGTCTCCCTCCCTGCTCTCCATTAGAGTAACTTCATTTACTGTTGCCGTAAACCTCCAACTCTTCTTCATCCAGGAATCCCCACGTGAAAAATGAGCTGCTCTGGCCTTCCCTAACTCTCCCAGAACACACAGCACAGCCCTCGCCCTCCTGACCAAACAGAGCTTTTCTCAGAAGCATCACTTCCTGTTACAGTGATCTCTCTACAAGTCTGTCTCCCCGACTTGGCATTTGCAACCCTAGAGCCAAGCCTAGTTCCCAGCTCTTGGGAAATGTTCTCTGAATAAATGAATGGATGAAAAAATTAATCAACTAAAGATTGCAACTAAACAGTTAGGAAGCCTAGGAACATAGGATGTTCACACCTCCTAGGAGTACAATTCTCTCATTAAGTATGAAGTTGAGATTGCAACTGCAAATAGAGTACCCCCAAAGTAGCACGATAATTTTTGATCGACCAAAAGTATCCAGTATTGGTTGTGTTAGCTTAATCTTCTATGACATGAAACCAATAAAGGGCAATACAGGTTAATTTACCATAAAGAGTAACAGTATGAGTAGATGTTATTTTCAGTGATGTTCTTGTTCTGCAAATGGGCAGTGGGTTCCTAGGCATTCATTATCCTATTAAAAATATTGAACCACACAGGTCTTGAACCCAAGATTGTGATCAATGATCAATTAAATTCTACACAGCTAGGGGTTTAAAAAAATTAAAAAGAGCAAATCTTCCTGTAATGTATAATCCTCAATCTTTTATTATAATTATCTGTTTTTGTATAGCTCTTCAACTTAACTAGTATTCAGTGTTCTTACTTAATGATTTAGATTTTTTGTCTAAAGCTTAAAAAAATCCTTTGTTAATACTGAAAATGGTAGATAGACAGTGCTCAATATCTGTAAGTGAGCTGAACAGTGATATGAGCCTTTGATTTTAAGCAGATGTTCTGTTTAGGGGACATTATGGACTCATGACCTATTTGAATCTACACAATAAACTATGTTAATATAAAAAGAAAGAAAACAAAGACAATAGGTTCTGCTATATTCAGGCACAAAGCTTAAAAGAAAGACTTGTGAAAAACCAATTCAGTCCTTATTTTCTCTCATTCATGAGCAGTGTCCTTTGCTGTCATAAAAACTAATCCTGGTTAAAGTTCAATTCAGAGGACAGAATTGAATTAATTAATGTTCCAACAACAATAACAACAATAAAAAGAATAATAACTGAGTGATGACTTTCCACTTGTATAAGGCTTTGCTGTTTCCATGACATTAGAACCCATATTTGTTACCAATGCTAGGATTCACCCAGCACGCAGCCAGCGGAGCAGAGAGCCCAGTCTGAGCTGAATAAATAATCATTTGTGACGGTGACTGCGTTGACGAGACTATCCACAGCATTCTGCGTCAATCGTTCAGGAGTTAGTATGAAATCTGATCATAAACACTTCATTTTATGGCTTGCTTAGTACTTACCTAGAGAGAGCAACACGATTAACAGGAATGAGACTAGAATTTAAGCAGAGGGAGCATTTTACTATGTAAGGCTATAACAGTGCCTAAAACGAGTCAATTAGCTGCAGGTGGAGAGCTCACCCTAAACACAAGAGGATTTCCGATCATGAAGAAAATGCCATTTTGCTTTATGTTATTGGAAGGATCTCTGAGTTACCATTTAAACCTGGGCTATTAGAGACTATCACTCCTGAGGCCTTCATAACAATTGTTCTAAATGTGGATCTCATGGATGGCAACCTGTCTGCAAGGACCTTAGAGGGAAGTGCAATATCACAGAATATGGGTTAAGGAAAGGGTTTTGCTGAGGAAAGCGGAGGTTTGCACAGCTAGGCTCAGCAACAGTAGAGGAGGTGAGGTCACCCACTGTATCCATGGAGAGGGGGGCCAGGGCACCCTTCTGGACAAGCAGTGTGGCTTATGCCCCAGTAGAGGAACCCGAGGCCCTTTCTCTATGCCTTTGTTCAGGACACACAGGAGAAGGTGGCTTTGTTATAGGAAGGGCAGATAGACTCCTGCTGCTAAGTGGGCTGGCTTTAGATGCCAGCTGTTTATTAGAATTGTCCAGGAAAGCCAGGCACCCAGCAACCAGAGATCTTGAGGCCCATGAGGGATTGCAGGCCATCCTGCTAGGGAGAAAAGCCACTCTTCATATGAGAAGCTGAGCTTGGACACAACTCCTCTCCCTGTCAGGGGGAAACCCCCAGGGCCAGCTGAATCACTGTCAAGGCAACACAGAGAGGGCATCTAAGGTCATCCGCAGATATCTATTCCTTACATCACAATATGACCCATGAAAGTTTGCAAAAGACTGTGAAATGAAATCATGCTAACCTAAATTCTTTGCTTCCCTGTGTCTTGATGTGGCTTTATTAGAATGATCCTGTTCTAACTAATGTTCAACAAAGTATTCTGTGAAAAGAGGGCATCCCTTGCCAGGTTTCTTTCTTTTCTTAGAACTAACTGTACATATTTCTCTACCAAGCAATTATAAATCCTTTGCCTCCTTTTATTTTGTAATTTATTACACTAGGACCAACGCTAGGAAAAAAAACAAACAAACTGTGGTGTAGATCACATTTGTCATCAGAGCTCCCCACTTGCACACTGCTGTCTCCCTCCCCAGGTACAAGGTCCTTGCATTGCCCACTTGGGCCTCAGCCTCAGGGCACTAACCTCCCAACCTGACCTGCTTTCACCAACAAGACTGACTGCCTGCTTCATGCCTGATTCCGTAACAATAAACACTGATTTCATGTACAGGTAAATTAACTCTATTAAATTGTTTCACTTTCTAGTGTGCAGTGAACTGAGTGGTGATGAATATTCTAAGCACTCAGGGAGGATAGGCTTCTTAGTTCTTTACTTTGTGTCTGTGTCTTTGCACTTGGATTCAGCTTGGCTTGCTGCCACAGAGGAGGCCGGACTGTAACAGCTGATGAGCCCTCACATAACACACTTGAAGTCCTTTGGTTAGGTTCACATCAGCCTCTTGTCCCGATCTGGATCTTCCAGCTCCTCCCATTTACTTTTTACCATCATTTATTGTATGTGTCATTGTTGCAGACCACTTCACTCCTTTTATGGAATGAGGTTGTGTATAAATCAACTAGTGATAAATGTGCCCTAGGGCATTGCTCCCTAACAGTTAGTTTCTGGTGTATGTGAATCTCAGAAATGAAGCCACAGTCTCAAGTTCTTGTTGATTAGCTATTAAATACTTGGTTGACTATGAATAATGTCAAAACAGTGTACTGAACTTGGAACCCAAAAATCTCAGTTTGATTCCTGACCCTGAATTTGCTTATTTACCCTAAATTTCCCTTTCTCCTTTGTTGTTTCTCCATACTGAGGAGGGGCGGGGCATAATAAAAAAAGAAAAGCAAAAGGCATATTCCACAGGAAATCACCAGAGACTACATTCTTGGCAACCCTTTACTGTCAGGGACAAATTTTTTTTTTAAAAAAAGGAAATATCATAGAAAATAATTTATTAACTGATTAACTAGCATGACAAGATATGATTCGTAAGTCTCATTAACAAACCAACTGCTAGCCAACACTCCAAACCTTCTTTATGAGACCTTTTAATATTCCTTAAGCTAAGTTTCCGAAGGTCTAAGACAGATTGCTTGACCTTGAGCCCAAATAAACAAAGTTCTCCCAAGTATCCCCCAAGCCCTCCAGTGAGGGCCTGATGGCTGGATATGCGATGGCACAGGAAGTTCAGCATGTACTGCACGATGCATGCTGAGGAATGTCTGCAGCCTTGGAGAATCAAGCAGGTACCTGTCTGTGTTTCTTGTGATCTCAGGACCTGGGAACCAGACCAAGTCACACCATGTTTCAGCTGCGGCAAATCATCAGCAAAACAGGCAAATGGCAACAGTGCAATTGCAACAACAAGCAGGTGGCACTTTTACCAAAGATGTTATCCTGAAAACACAACTAATAGGCTAGAATGTAAACAGCACACCTTTCTCAGAAACAAAGTCTTACAGCTGTCAGTGGATCCAAGTCTCCTGATTCACTTCTCTACAGTGGGCATCTGAGGTCCCTTCATAATACATAGGAGTGAACAACTGAACAAAGAAACAATGAAATAAATGGCACTCCTGTCAATGTTTCAGAACCACCAGAGGACACATCAAAAACTTCAACATAAACCCCATGTCTTCTGCTTCCGTCAAAATGTTTCTTAGTTGCTCTTACTTCTATATTAATCAGCCTCCAGCTGGTTCAAGATTTGTCATCATAGAGTGAGAGTCTTTCCTTTTTTTATGTAAAATTAGGAATTCAATTCCTTTGTGGTGTATCTTTTTAAAATCTATAATGATTTTTTCTTCTCAAATATTATGTCACATTCAATTTTGATAGCCATAGGACAAAGCGGATATTTTCTCATTTTTTAAAAACATCAAAATATCTGAATATTTTAAGTATGACTGAGTGATGAATTGTCCTAAATAAATCTCTTAGATCCTTCATGTATTATGGGATTTGACATCAAAATCGAATATTCCACAAGTACAAAAGCATTATATGTGTCAGAAATAGCCCAGCTGCTCCAGAATAAGCTGGAGTGGATGACCAAAGCCCACCTGTCCCATTACACTCCCTCCACACACACCATCATCACCCTCACACACAATATTTCCCTACACACAACCTCCCAGATGGACACAGAGGCACCTCTGCAAAACACAGGCTAAACACTACTACCCTAAATATAGTTCAACCATAAAGTCTAGTAATAGATATATAGTTCTTTCAGATACTTCAAAACAATAAAAAGCATTTTTTAAATATTTCTATAGGCTTAAGATTCTAACAGCACGTTGAGTATCTACTATATATCACCCTGTCCTTGGAGTTATATATTCTCATTAACATATTTTTCCCGAAGCAGGAACCAGTTGATTTCTATATGATGAACTGAACTTCCAGCTGGGTCAATGCTTCTGTAGTACGAATTATCTGGGAGATATCACAGCTACAATTTTCATGATCAACTTGCACTGTTTTCCCCAGCTACGGCAAAAATCCAGCAGTTTTTCCAGGCCTCCTGCTTTGTGGATGGTAGAAAATGTTATAGTTATGCTGAGACAGAAGTTGATGAAAATTTATATAAAAGAAGCAAAAAAAAAATGTGTGTGTGTATTACGATATATACATCCCTCATCTGGTTGTACAGGAAGCAGGCATTAGAACAGAGCAGGTCTCTTTCAAAGAGACCCATGTCATTTTCCCAGGTTTTATCCAAATACAAATTGCAAGACAACCTAGACCTTTTTCCCTTTCACATCCTTGCACTGTTCTCCCATGAATAATTTCTGCGCTTACCTCCTGAGTCTGCCACACAGTGGCTTTGTGACAGTTGACAGGTTACTTAACTTCTTAGAGCCTCTCCTTGAAAATGGAGATATTAACATCATCTGTCTGAGAGTTGCTATGGTGATGAAATAAAGGAGCAACAATGTAAACTTCTGGGCGCTTCAACTCACTTACATTAGATCATTTGCCGCTCCTGCCTTTCTTCAAAAGTAAGATTATCTGCACCATTATATCAATACCCCACCTTCAGGGTACAAACTTGCAAAATATCAGCTTTTCATCTCTCTGTCCATCAGTAAATGGATACCCTATGCACACACAGAATGCACAAACATGAAAATGTTCATTTTTAATGACAATGGTACCAGCATCAAGGGAGTCGCATAACAGACAACAGGTTTTAAAGTAAGGAATTATTTTCCGAGTATTAACTTACCAACTTTCCACACACCAAGTTCCCAAAGCGGTCAAGAACATTTGAGGCCCTGCAGGCTTCATGTTTCCCCTAATGGGGCACTAATTGTTTTCAAATAAATGCCCTTAGTGTGCAAGCTCTCTGTGTAGAATGAAAATGGATTAAGGAATGGTAAGCATAACCCATCATTCTGGTGTCTACAATGTCACACTTCAGAAGATTCCCAGAAATATCTGGTTGGGATTAAATATACTTAATATCCAATAAAAATATTTAATACTTGAACTATAAGAGTATCAATTGTAAAACACCTCCCTCAAAAACAAACACAATTCTATCACTGCTTCCTATAACATTTACTCTTCCTAAAATGATTTTATCTTTAATACACACGTGCACGCACGCACACACACACACACACACACACCCCACTCCTTTGATACAAAGTATTTTCTATGTGAAAGGCTCTTTAATTTTGTGTTTTCCTTCTTTATTTGCAACATTTTTAGGACTTTAAAATGAGGTGTTTTAACAGCGCCACCTTGTGGTGATGAGCCATTTCAAATTCATCCACCCACCATCACTTCTCTTCCCCCACCTTTTCTCGCTTCTGTTTTGTGAGCTGTTTTTTCATTTGTACTCATTAATCATTCCTCAGCGTTAGTGTTACTGAGGATGATAAAGATTTCATCAAAACAAAGTAGGTCATTAAAGAAACTAACAAAAAAGCAATGGTGTGAGCAGAACAGTAGAACCCGTACACTTAAGAATATGCCTCTCTTCAGGGGAAAGAAGTGTAACTAAAACTCAACCAGAGATTTATTAAGAAGAATTTCCAAGTGGGTTTTAAAGGAAAAGCTAATCTGATTTAAAGCACTTGGGCTGGAGTTTTCCTTTCATCTCCACCACATTTTCTGCCCTGTTGCCAGTCTGAGAGCCAGGCAGTTCAGAACAGTAAGCAAATGTTTCCCAGAAACAAACAATGGAATATCAAAGCCATTGATATTCTTCTCACAGCAGCAGGAACCATAGCCAGGTGCTCAAGGAATTGGTTCTTTATGAATAAATAATCAAATATTCCTTCCTTTCTTCCTTCCTCCTCATTTCTGCTTCCTCTCACATTAACTACCAGCATCCCTTTCCCAAGGGGCCAGAGTGCTACTTGGGGAACTAATAATAATGTACATTTTTTCCTAAATCGCTTCAGCTCCAAGGATTTAGACATTCATTAGGAGCTTATGCCCAGTAGCAGGTCTGACCAGTTGATCATCAAAACAGGTAATGCATGTACTCTTTTGAGGATTAGATCATTAAATCCATTGGAAACATCATCCAGCCTTTAAAAGTCCTTGACTCTTTCAACTTTGAAAAAGACCATTACATGGATTTGCATGGTGAAAAATGAGAGGGAAGGAGTGAAGACTTGAGAATGGTGGCTGGAGAACATCTACTCATGAGTCTAACAGCAAGAGCACCCAGGCTACTAAAAGACCTTCCCTGTGCAGAGAGGCCCAAAGGGAAGGCGACCTCCTGATTTAAAGGTCAAACTCAGATACGCACACATATGTGCACAAAGTCACACACATGAACACACACACACACACGTGCACACATATTAATACACACGTACTGAAACAGTCATCCAGTTCATTGGCATAAGCATAGGGTTGAACCCAAGCTTTTTGCACTGACCTTCTATGGAAAGACATTTGTCTTAGAAGGCCTCAGACCTGGGACTCAAAAGTCAAGTTGTCAAGTTTTGTGGAAGATGAAATTGAGAGAAGACAATCTTTGCCTATAGAAGATTTTGATTAACAGGAACAAAGGCTTAGCATTGGCAGATGATAAATGGGGTGAGGCGTGAAACGGTGGGGGGAATAATATACCTGACTGTGAGCAGGAAAGGATGACTGGAGCAGCCAAAGGAAGCTCTGAGCGGGCCACAGAAATCACCAAAGCCCAGTGTATCGTCCTGTGAGTATAGAGTCCTGGAGGCCTGCCAAAATCAGACATGCATCCTCGCTGACCTCTCCAGGTCTGACTGACTCCCAACCAGACTGAAGACTGTGACCAAGGAGTGAATTCCTTTTCCTTCCTGATGACCCTGCATTACTTTCCAGTAATTCTCCTGTGGTACAATTGTTTCTGTATCTGTACAGGAAGGGAATTTGTGATTCCTTCTGGAAACGGGAGTGCTGTGGGTGCCAGGCTCACTCTCTTGGCTGCTGGCTCAGAGTCCGATTATACACAGACCTGGAAGGAAGCCCAATCATGTGTGGGCTGTGATGCAGCAGCCTGGCTCACCAGCAGGCTTGGTGGTGGCTTTAACTCTCTAGGACGCAGTAGCCTTTTGGTGACCATCAAGCAGAAATTGCCATGACTCCAGTGGTGAAAAACAGGGGACAAATCAGGCCTACCACTGGTGTTTGTAAATAAAGCTTCACTGGAACCCAGCCATGCTCATTTACGGAAGTATCCTCTATGGCTGCTTTCACATAAAAATGGCAGAGTTGAGCAGCTGTGACAGCAACCATTGGCCTGCAAAGCCTGAATTATTTACTATCTGGCCCTTTACAGAAAAAAATTGCCAACCTCTGATTTAAAAGAAGGATCATCAAGAGAAGGCAGTGTGGTACAACAGAAGGACCATGAGAAGGGGGCTCCCAAGGCTTGGGTTCTAGCCCTGGTTCTGTTACTAACCATCTGGGTCTCCAGCTCTGAGTGACCGTGAATGTTTCTTCTAGCTACAAAAGATTTTAAAAATTCTGTGATTTAAGTATTTGGTAATGCACAGGTTTCAAATGCCAATTTTACTGCCCAATACTTTCTATTTTCAAAAAACGTCGTTTTTCTATTTGTAATCCAAGGATTATGATATTTAAAATCATTAGATTGGATTCCATACATTGTGCTTTAAAAAGAAACATACAAATATACATACATGCACACATGCACACACACACACACACACACACACACACACACACAATCAGAGCAAGCCATCCAGCCCACTGGTATACGTATAGGGTTTCACACCCAAGACCCTTGCACTGACCCTCTATGGGAAAGACATGTGTCTTCTAGGGCCTCACCACTTGCTCAGTGAAAGCTGCTGTGTCTAGGGCCTCGCCATCTGTAAAACTATGATCAAAACATCACTATTCAGTTTCACCTAAGACACAGCTGTAGAATTATGGAGAAGTGTTTTTACAAAACTGAGCAATTGTCTGAGTCTGTCTCCTGACTGAGGGAATAAAAATGCCTAATTCACAAAACATTTCATATTCTGTAGTACATTTATATAGTGGATATTATCCTATTTACTTGTATTCTGTACCATCTTTGTTTAGTGGTTACTTTTGAGACTTGCAAACAGTTTCCAAACATCTCTCAATCCGAGAAAAATATAGCATAGTGAAGCTGGTTTTAAATGAGGGCTTCTGTCTTAGTCTAGGTTCTCCCCAAAAGCAGAGCGTGAGACAAGACCATTTATTTTGGGAAGTGATTCTAAGGAACAGGAGTAGAGGACTGGGCAGATTTAAAGAGGGAAGGAGGGGAAGCTATCCAAGGACACTTCATTGAACTAGTAACTAGGATGGGCAATTGCAGCTCCATACCCCTGAGATGCTTTGAATTGCCTTGTAGAATGAGACCCTGATGTCTTCCTGAATAATATGGGGTGGGGGGAATATTTATCCCCCAACTCCCATCATTGCCCCAAGGGGTTTTAGTTCACTCCCACTTCCAGTGTGTACGCGGGGCAGAATGGCTAACCTGGTCTCTGCAAGCAATAGCCTCAGGGAAGCCCCAGGTCAGAAAGCAAGAGTTATGTGGTGCGATTGAGGCAAGGACCTGCTGGGTCACAACTGCACAGAGTTGCCATAGCAATGGCTGGAGTCAAAAGGTAGGCAAAGAGGATATAAGGAAGGGCACAAGAAGTGTCCCAGACAGTGTGTAATGCTTAAGTTTTACTACCCCATTCTCCCAACACGCCATCAATTAGGTTATTAGCATGATGACAGCACTCCTTCACCCAACATCAGATGAGCATCTGCCTCATGCTAGAACCCTGGAAGAAAGAGATGAAGACTCTGTCCTTGTGTTCAAGGAGAACTCCACTTTTAAAAAGGACACAATTCTGTAAATAAACCATGTTAATGCATTCCGATCAACACTATCAGTTAATATGTGAACACAGACAGATTATCCTACTCTGTTGGATGGATAGCAATGAATGGAGGTCAATGTAAAGGAAGTCTTCAGAAAGAGGGTGATGCCTGAGAGGTCTCAAAGGACCAATAGCAGTTTTCCGGGAAGTTTAATAAAGCAGGATAGAAGAATAAATCACCTATGAAAGTCATGGAAGTTGGACAAATCAGAATGTGTGCAGGAAAATACAAGGATTTCAGAAAGGTTAAAATAGAAATAATGTGTGGGGAAATGGTCAACCACAAAGAGGGAGCAGAGTCTAAACCATGAAACACTGGATCCCATCCTAAGTACCTTGAACTCCTTCTTTTGACAATAAAGGAACATGGAAAGACTGTTAAAAAAAAAATAAAGGGCTTCCCTGGTGGCGCAGTGGTTAAGAATCCACCTGCCAATGCAGGGTACACAGGTTCGAGCCCTAGTGCGGGAAGATCCCACATGCCGCGGAGCAACTAAGCCTGTGCGCCACAACTACTGAGCCTGCGCTCTAGAACCTGCAAGCCACAAATACTGAGCCTGCGTGCCACAAATACTGAAGCCCACATGCCTAGAGCCCGTGCTCTGCAACAAGAGAAGCCACCACAATAAGAAGCCTGCACACTGCAACAAAGAGTAGCCCCCGCTAGCAATGAGAAAGCCCACGCACAGCAACAAAGACCAAACGCAGCCAAAACTAAATAAATAAATAAATTTTAAAAATAAATAAATAAAATAAAGAAGGGAGTTATTCAATTTACTTTGAAGAACGATAACTCCGATAACATCATGGAAGGGAATTTATATCATCTCAAAGGAATTTCAGAGGTAAATTAAAGTTTGTATATCTAATGATCCCAAGATTAAAATAATTCAAGTCTGTCAAACATTTCAATTCATAGAATACACAATAACCTATTTTTCTGTAAATATACAGAACATTATAACTAAATTTAACACAAGACTAAATGAAAACCATGGCAAGGTTTCATCAGAGACTTTTGTGAGAGCGCAGGTCTGTTATTTATTATTTAGTGTTCACAGCACTTTACCATGTAGGTTTAGAAATAACTGAAACCACTGGTCACTTCCCTAGCCCTTTACCTCTGTGAAGCAATGTGATAATTCAGGAAGACTACTGCCAGGACTCAGTCCAGAAGTGTAGATTTTTCCCACCACATTGAGAAGAAAATCAGTCATTTAGGTTTTTTATTGAGATAATGAACAATGGGCATCCAATAAACAAAGTTGCTGTTCTCAACTTAAATTTGCCAAACCAGTAATTCTAAGGCTCCTTACATGAATTTGTGTGCCAAATACAAGAGGCAGGGTCACGTCAATGGAGGAAGAAGGCAAAGATGTGACACTAAACATGAAAGGACAGACACAGTGACAAAAGAAAGACTTAAAGGAGCAACAAACTTGCTGTGCCTCAGTTTCCACATTATCTAGAATGAGAGAGTACCCAATTTCTCCCTTTGCTAGACCATTCACAATAATTGATGTTGATTCTGGATGGCTAGACATATGACCCATTTCTAGAGAGGCAATCCACAGCCCCTCAGCCTGTGTTCAAGCCCCTCCCAGTCATGGAGCCAAGGCTGCCATCTATTTTGGAGTCATGGTCCACTCTGGCAGTCTGGTGAGACCTGGAGACCCCTTTCCTATTTCTATTTTCTAAATAATAATGAATTTAAATGTATAAAATAAAATTATATTGAAATATAATTACCAAACTATTACAGAACAAATTTTGTGATATACTAATGCATGTGCTCCTTTATCAGTACACTACACAACAAGATCAAATGGTGACTCTGAACACTAGCATAATTTCAATGACATGATGAGCATGAATGATATTTTGAAATATCTGCAACACTGTGAGATGATATGAAAACATCAGTAATTTCTATTGGTGACAAATGTATGTGCTGATAATACTGCTATGGTTTATTGCCTACTAATAATTGAAACATATGCTAAAGTTCAATTAGAGGTCAGTGAAACTAAAGATTTAATTTACAAATCCCTGGTTAAGCCTGCTAGCCACACTTCTGAAGGTGTGGCCTCCAAGTTTCAATCCATTTCCTGGGAAAAAGCAACTCCAATTTCAAGGAATTCCTCAGATCTCCATAAAATGGAAGTGCTAATTTTCAAATCAATTGATTAAAAACATAAATAATAACTAAAAGCTACCATGAATTTAGAGTTACTTAGAAATATTTGAATTTCATAAATCACAATCCCATCCACATGGATTAGACCTAGAACAGTGCCCATATAGCCATACGTGTTAAGACCTTGTGTTTATTCAGGCCACAGACAATGCACTCAGCATATAAGAATTTGAACAGCTGTTTTTAACAGAAATGGTATCTGTTTAAAAACGGAATATAGGAAGAGGACTTTCATGATGGCAGAGGAGTAAGACGTGGAGATCACCTTCCTCCCCACAAATATGTCAGAAATACATCTACATGTGGAACAACTCCTACAGAACACCTACTGAACTCTGGCAAAAGACCTCACACTTCCCAAAAGGCAAGAAATTCCCTACATACCAGGGCAGGGCAAAAGAAAAAAGAAAAAACAGAGACAAAAGAATAGGGATGGGACCTGCACCTCTGGGAGGGAGCCATAAAGGAGGAAAAGTTTCCACACACTAGGAAGCCCCTTCACTGGCAGAGACAGGGGGTGGGAGAGGGGGAAGCTTTGGAGCCATGGAAGAAATCACAGCAACAGGGGTGCAGAGGGCAAAAAGGAGAGATTCCCGCACAGAAGATCGGTGCCGACCAGCACTCACCAGCCCGAGACGCTTGTCTGCTCACCCGCCGAGGCGGGCAGGGGCTGGGAGCTGAGGCTCGGGCTACGGAGGTCAGATGCCAAGGAGAGGACTGGGGTTGGCTATGTGAACACAGCTTGAAGGGGGCTAGAGCACCACAGCTGGCCGGGAGGGAGTCCGGGAAAAAGTCTGGAACTGCTTAAGAGTCAAGAGACCATTGTTTCGGGGTGCGCAAGGAGAGGGGATTCAGAGCACCGCCTAAATGAGCTCCAGAGATGGACATGAGCCATGGCTATCAGCGCAGACACCACAGATGCGCATGAAATGCTAAGGCTGCTGCTACAGCCACCAACAATCTTGTGTGCAAGCACAGGTCACTATCCACACCTCCCCTCCCAGAAGCCTGTGCAGCCCACCACTGCGAGGGTCCCGTTATCCAGGGACAACTTCCCCAGGAGAACACACGGCGCGCCTCAGGCTGGTGCAACGTCATGCCAACCTCTGCCGCCTCAGGCTTGGCCCACATTCTGTACCCTCCCTCCCCCTGGCCTGAGTGAGCCAGAGCCCCCGAATCAGCCGCTCCTTTAACGCCCTCCTGTCTGGGCAAAGAACAGACGCCAGAGGGGGACCGATATGCAGAGGCGGGGCCAAACCCAAAGCTGAACCCCAGGAGCTATGTGAACAAAGAAGAGAAAGGGAAATCTCTCCCAGCAGCCTCAGGAGCAGCGGATTAAATCTCCACAATCAACATGATGGACCCTGAATCTGTGGAATACCTGAATAGACAACGAATCATCCCAAAACTGAGGTGGTGGACTTTGGGAGCAACTGTAGAGCTGGGGTTTGCTTTCTGCATCTAATTTGTTTCCAGTTTTATGTTTATCTTAGATTAGTATTTAGCGCTTATTACCATTGGTAGATTTGTTTATTGATTTGGTTTTTCTCTTCCTTTTTATTTATTCCTTCCGTTTTCCTTTTTGTGAGTGTGTATGTGTATGCTTCTTTGTGTGAATTTGTCTGTAAAGGTTTGCTTTTACCATTTGTCCTAGGGTACTGTCTGTCCATTTTTTTTTAGTATAGTTTTTAGTGCTTGTTATGATAGGTCAATATGATTATTGGTTTGGTTGCTCTTTTTGTTTAAATTACTTTTTAATTTTTTTATTTTAATAATTTTTTTATTTTAATAACTTTACTTTATTATTTTTTTTCTATCTTTCATTTATTTTCTTTTCTCCCTTTTCTTCTGAGCCATGTGGGTGACAGGGTCTTGGTGCTCCAGCCGTGTGTCAGGCCTGAGCCTCTGAGGTGGGAGAGCCAAGTTCAGGACATTAGTCCACCAGAGACCTCCCAGCCCCTTCTAATATCAATAGGTGAGAGCTCTCCCAGAGATCTCCATCTCAATGCTAAGACCCAGCTCCACTCAATGCCCGGCAAGCTACAGTGCTGGACACCCTATGCCAAAAAACTAGCAAGACAGGAACACAACCCCACCCACTAGCAGAGAGGCTGCCTAAAATCATAATAAGGCTACAGACACCCCAAAATACACCACCGGACATAGTCCTGCCTACCAGAAAGACAAGATCCAGCCTCATTCATCAGAACACAGGCACCAGTCCCCTCCACCAGGAAGCCTACAGAACCCACTGAACCAACCTTACCCACTGGGGGCAGACACCAAAAACAATGGGAACTACGAACCTGCAGCCTGTGAAAAGGAGACCCCAACACAGTAAGTTAAACAAAATGAGAAGACAGAGAAAAACACAGCAGATGAAGGAGCAAGGTAAAAACCCACCAACCAAACAAATGAAGAGGAAATAGGCAGTCTACCTGAGAAACAATTCAGAGTAATGATAGTAAAGATGATCCAAAATCTTGGAGATAGAATGAAGAAAATACAAGAAATGTTTAACAAGGACCTAGAAGAACTAAAGAGCAAACAAACAATGATGAACAACACAATAAATGAAATTAAAAATTCTCCAGAAGGAATCAATAGCAGAATAACTGAGGCAGAAGAACGGATAAGTGATCTGGAAGATAAAATAGTGGAAATAACTACCACAGAGCAGAATAAAGAAAAAAGAATGAAAAGAATTGAAGACAGTCACAGAGACCTCTGGGACAATATTAAACACACCAACATTCGAATTATAGAGGCCCCAGAAGAAGAAGAGAAAAAGAAAGGGACTGAGAAAATATTTGAAGAGATTATAGTTGAAAACTTCCCTAATACGAAAAAGGAAATAGTCAATCAAGTCGAGGAAGCACAGAGAGTCTCATACAGGATAAATCTAAAGAGAAACACACCAAGACACATATTAATCAAATTAACAAAAATTAAATACAAAGAAAAATATTAAAAGCAGCAAGGGAAAAGCAACAAATAACATACAAGGGAATCCCAATAAGGCTAACAGATGATCTTTCAGCTGAAACTCTGCAAGCCAGAAGGGAGTGGCAGGACATACTTAAAGTGATGAAAGGGAAAAACCTACAACCAAGATTACTCTACCCAGCAAGAATCTCATTCAGATTCGACAGAGAAATTAAAGCTGTTACAGACAAGCAAAAGCTAAGATAATTCAGCACTACCAAACCAGCTTTACTACAAATGCTGACGGAACTTCTCTAGGCAGTAAACACAAGAGAAGGAAAAGACCTACAAAAACAAACCCAAAACAAGAAAATGGTAATAGGAACATACATATCAATAATTACCTTAAATGTAAAGGGATTAAATGCTCCAACCAAAAGACACAGGCTGGCTGAATGGATACAAAAACAAGTCCCGTATATATGCTGTCTACAAGAGACCCACTTCAGACCTAGGGACACATACAGACTGAAAGTGAGGGGATGGAAAAAAATATTCCATGCAAATGGAAATCAAAACAAACCTGGAGTAGCCAATTCTCATATCAGACAAAATAGACTTTAAAATAAAGACTATTACAAGAGACAACGAAGGACACTACATAATGATCAAGGAATCAATCCAAGAAGAAGACATAACAATTGCAAATATTTATGCACCCAACATAGGAGCACCTCAATACATAAGGCAAAGGCTAACAGCCATAAAAGGGGAAACCGACAGTAACACAATAGTAGTACGGGACTTTAACACACCACTTTCACCAATGGACAGATCATTCAAAATGAAAATAAATAAGGAGACACAGGCTTTAAATGACACATTAAATAAGATGGACTTATTGATATTTACAGAACATTCCATCCAAAAACAACAGAATACACTTTCTTCTCAAGTGCTCACGGAACATTCTCCAGGATAGAGCATACCTTGGGTCACAAATCAATCCTTGGTAAATTTAAGAAAATTGAAATCAAATCAAGTATCATTTCCAACCACAATGCTATAAGACTAGATATCAATTACAGGAAAAAAAACTGTAAAAACTACAAACACATGGAGGCTAAACAATACATTACTAAATAACCAAGATATCACTGGAGAAATCAAAGACGAAATCAAAAAATAACTAGAAACAAATGACAATGAAAACACGACAACTCAAAACCTCTGGGATGCAGCAAAACCAGTTCTAAGACGGAAGTTTATAGCAATACAATCCTACCTCAAGAAACAAGAAAAATCTCAAATAAACAACCTAACCTTACACCTAAAGTAATTAGAGAAAGAAGAACAAAAAAACCCCAAAGTTAGCAGAAGGAAAGAAATCATAAAGATCAGATCAGAAATAAATGAAAAAGAAAGGAAGGAAACAATAGCAAAGATCAATAAAACTAAAAGCTGGTTCTTTGAGATGATAAACAAAATTGATAAACCATTAGCCAGACTCATCAAGAAAAAAAGGGAGAAGACTCAAATCAACAAAATTAGAAATGAAAAAGGGGAAGTGACAACTGACACTGCAGAAATACAAAGGATCATGAGAGATTACTACAAGCAACTGTATGCCAATAAAGTGGACAACCTGGAAGAAATGGACAAATTCTTAGAAAAGCACAACTTTCCAAGACTGAACCAGAAAGAAATAGAAAATATAAACAGACCAATCACACGCACTAAAATTGAGACTGTGATTAAAAATCTTCCACAAACCAAAGCCCAGGGCCAGATGTCTTCACAGTCGAATTTGATCAAACATTTGAGAAGAGCTAACACCTATCCTTCTCAAACTCTTCCAAAATATAGCAGAGGGAGGAATACTCCCAAACTCATTCTACCAGGCCACCATCACCCTCATACTGAAATCAGACAAAGATGTCACAAAGAAAGAAAACTACAGGCCAATATCACTGATGAACACAGATGCAAAAATCCTCAACAAAATACTAACAAAGAGAATCCAACAGCACATTAAAAGGATCATACACCATGATCAAGTGGGGTTTATCCCAGAAATGCAAAGATTCTTCAATATACGCAAACCAATCAATGTGAAACACCATATTAACAAACTGAATAAAAAGCATATGATCATCTCAATAGATGCAGAAAAAGCTTTTGACAAAATTCAACATGCATTAATGATAAAAGCTCTCCAGAAAGTAGGCATAGAGGGATCTTACTTCAACATAATAAAGGCCATATATGACAAACTCACAGGCAACATCGTTCTCAATGGTGAACAACTGAAACCATTACCACTAAGATCAGGAACAAGACAAGGTTGCACACTCTCACCACTATTACTCAACATAGTTGTGGAAGTTTTAGCCACAGCAATCAGAGAAGAAAAAGAAATAAAAGGAATCCAGATAGGAAAAGAAGAAGTAAAGCTGTCACTGTTTGTAGATGACATGATACTATACATAGAGAATCCTAAAGATGCTACAAGAATACTACTAGAGCTAACCAAGGAATCTGGTAAAGTAGCAGGATAAAAAATTAATGCACAGAAATCTCTTGCAATCCTATACACTAATGATAAAAATCTGAAAGAGAACTTCAGGAAGCAATCCCATTTACCATTGCAACAAAAAGAATAAAATACCTAGGAATAAACCTATGTAGGGAGACAAAAAACATGTATGCAGAAAACTGTGACACTGATGAAGGAAATTAAAGATGATACAAACAGATGGAGAGATATATACCATGTTCTTGGATTGGAAGAATCAACATTGTGAAAATGACTCTACTACCCAAAGCAATCAACAGATTCAGTGCAATCCCTATCAAGCTACCAATTGCATTTTCCACAGAACTAGAATAAAAAATTTCAAAATTTGTATGGAAACACAAAAGACCCCAAATAGCCAAAACAATCTTGAGAAAGAATGGAGCTGGAGGAATCAGGCTCCAAGACTTCAGACTGTACAACAAAGCTACACTAATCAAGACACTATGGTACCAGCACAAAAACAGAAATATAGATCAATGGAACAAAATAGAAAGCCCAGAGATAAATCCACGCACATATGGTCACCTTATCTTTGATAAAGAAGGGAAGAATATACAATGGAGAAAAGACAGCCTGTTTAATAAGTGGTGCTGGGAAAACTGGACAGCTACATGTAGAAGAATGAAATTAGAACACTCCCTAACACCATACACAAAAATAAACTCAAAATGGATTAAAGACCTAAATGTAAGGCCAGACACTATCAAACTCTTAGAGGAAAACATAGGCAGGACACTCTATGACATATATCACAGCAAGATCCTTTTTGACCCACCTCCTACAGAAATGGAAATAAAAACAAAAATTAAAAAATGGGACCTAATGAAACTTAAAAGCTTTTGCACAGCAAATGAAACAATAAACAAGATGAAAAGATAACCCTCAGAATGGGAAAAAATATTTGCAAATGAAGCAATGGACAAAGGATTAATCTCCAAAATATACAAGTAGCTCATGCAGCTCAATATCAAAAAACAAACAATCCAATCCAAAAAATGGGTAGAAGACCAAAATAGACATTTCTCCAAAGAAGATATACAGACTGCCAACAAACACATGAAAGGATGCTCAACATCACAAATCATTAGAGAAATGCAAATCAAAACTACAATGCGGTATCACCTCATACCAGTCAGAATGGCCATCATCAAAAAATCTACAAACAATAAATGCTGGAGAGGGTATGGAGAAAAGGGAACCCTCTTGCACTGTTGGTGGGAATGTAAATTGATACAGCCACTATGGAGAACAGTACGGAGGTTCCTTAAAAAACCAAAAATAGAACTACCATATGACCCAGCAATCCCACTACTGGGCATATACCCTGAGAAACAATTCAAAAAGAGTCATGTACCACAATGTTCACTGCAACACTATTTCCAATAGCCAAGAAGCAACCTAAGTGTCCATCGACAGATAAATGGATAAAGAAGATGTGGCACATATATACAATGGAATATTGCTCAGGCATAAAAAGAAACAAAATTGAGTTATTTGTAGTGAGGTGGATGGACCTAGAGACTGTCATACAGAGTGAAGTAAGTCAGAAAGAGAAAAACAAATACAGTATGCTAACACATACATATGGAATCTAAAAAAAACAAATGGTTCTGAAGAACCTCGAGGCAGGACAGGAATAAAGATGCGGACATAGAAAATGGACTTGAGGACATGGGGAGGGGGAAGGAGGGTAAGCTGGGACAAAGTGAGAGAGTGGCATGGACATGTATACACTACCAAATGTAAAATAGATAGCTAGTGGGAAGCAGCCACATAGCACAGGGAGATCAGCTCGGTGCTTTGTGGCCACCTACAAGGGTGGGATAGGGAGGGTGGGAGGGAGACACAACACGGAGGGGATATGGGGATATATGTATATGTATAGCTGACTCACTTTGTTATACAGCAGAAACTAACACACCATTGTAAAGCAATTTTACTCCAATAAAGATGTTAAAAAAAAATAAAATAAAAACGGAATATAATCCCAAGTGCAAGCCATAGACCTTGGTTTCTTTGTGTGACCTTGACCTTGAACAAATGAACTTAATTTTCTTATCTGTAAAATGGGTATTAAAATTATGTTGATTTCAGGACTTCCCTGGTGGTCCAGTGGCTAAGACTCTGCACTCTCAATGCAGGGGGCCTGGTTTCAATCCCTGGTCATGGATATAGATCCCACATGCCACAACTAAAGATCCCACATGCTGCAACTAAAGATCCTGTGTGCCGCAACTAAGACCTGGAGCAGCCAAATAAATAAATATTTTTTTTAATTATATTGCTCATAAAATTACTGTGAAAACTGAAATGAACTAGTGTTTTTATTTATTTTCATTTTTGAATTTTATTTTATTTTTTTTTACACAGCAGATTCTTATTAATTATCCATCTTATACATATTACTGTATATATGTCAATCCCAATCTCCCAATTCATCACACCACCACCACCACCCCCTCCACTTTTGCCCTTGGTGTCCATAGGTTTGTTCTCTACATCTGTGTCTCTATTTCTCCCTTGCAAACTGGGTCATCTGTACCATTATTCTAGGTTCCACATATATGCGTTAATATACAATATTTGTTTTTATCTTTCTGACTTACTTCACTCTGTATGACAGTCTCTAGATAAATCCATGTCTCTACAAATGACCCAATTTCGTTCCTTTTTATGGCTGAGTAATATTCCATTGTATATATGTACCACATCTTCTTTATCCATTCGTCTGTCGATGGGCATTTTGGTTGATTCCATGACCTGCCTATTGTAAATAGTCCTGCAATGAACATTGGGGTGCATGTGTCTTTTTGAATTATGGTTTTCTCTGGGTATATGCCAGTAGTGGGATAGTGGGGTCATATGGTAATTCAATTTTTAGTTTTTTAATGAACCTCCATACTGTTGTATCAATAGTGGCTATATCAGTTTACATTCCCACCAACAGTGCAAGAGGGTTCCCTTTTCTCCACACCCTCTCCAGCATTTGTTGTTTGTAGATTTTCTGATAATGACCATTCTAACTGGTGTGAGGTGATACCTCATTGTAGTTTTGATATGCATTTCTCTAATAGTTAGTGATGTTGAGCAGCTTTTCATGTGCTCCTTGGCCATCGGTATGTCTTCTTTGGAGAAATGTCTATTTAGGTCTTCTGCCCATTTTTTGATTGGGTTGTTTGCTCTTTTAATATTGAGCTGCATGAGCTGTTTATATATTCTGGAAATTAATCCTTTGTCCATTGATTCGTTTGCAAATATCTTCTCCCATTCTGAGGGTTATCTTTTCATCTTGTTTATGGTTTCCTTTGCTGTGCAAAAGCTTTTAAGTTTCATTAGGTCCCTTTTGTTTATTTTTGGTTTTATTTCCATTACTCTAGGAGGTGGATCAAAAAAGATCTTGCTGTGATTTATGTCAAAGAGTGTTCTTTCTATGTTTTCCTGTAAGAGTTTTATAGTGTCCAGTCTTACATTTCGATCACTAATCCATTTTGAGTTTATTTTTGTGTATGGTGGTAGGGAGTGTTCTAATTTCATTCTTTTACATGTAGCTGTCTAGTTTTCCCAGCACCACATATTGAAGAGACTGTCTTTTCTCCATTGTATATCCCTGCCTCCTTTGTCATAGATTAGTTGACCATAGGTGCATGGGTTTGTCTCTGGGCTTTCTATCCTGTTCCATTGATTTATATTTCTGGTTTTGTGCCAGTACCATATTATCTTGATTACTGTAGCTTTGTAATATAGTCTGAAGTCAGGGAGTCCGATTCCTCCAGCTCCGTTTCTTTCCCTCAAGACTGCTTTGGCTATTTGGGGTCTTTGGTGTCTCCAAACAAATTTTAAGATTTTTTGTTCTAGTTCTGTAAAAAATGCCATTGGTGATTTGATAGGGATTGCATTGAATCTGTAGATTGCTTTGGGTATTATAGTCATTTTCACAATGTGGATTCTTCCAATCCAAGAACATGGTATTTCTCTCCATCTGTTGGTATCATCTTTAATTTCTTTCATCAGTGTCTTATAGTTTTCTGCATACAGGTCTTTTGTCTCCCTAGGTACATTTATTCCTAGGTAGTTTATTCTTTTTGTTGCAATGGTAAATGGGAGTGTGTCCTTAATTTCTCTTTCAGATTTTTCATCATTTAGCATATAGTAATGCAAGAGATTTCTGTACATTAATTTTGTATCCTGCTACTTTACCAAATTCATTGATTAGCTCTAGTAGTTTTCTGGTGGCACCTTTAGGATTCTCTATGTATAGTATCATGTCATCTGCAAACAGTGACAGTTTTACTTCTTTTCCAATATGTATTTCTTTTTCTTCTCTGATTGCTGTGGCTAGGACTTCCAAAACTATGTTGAATCATAGTGGCGAGAGTGGACATCCTTGTCTTGTTCCTGATCTTAAGAGGAAATGCTTTCAGTTTTTCACCATTGAGGATGATGTTTGCTGTGGGTTTGTCGTATATGGCCTTTATTATGTTGAGGTAGGTTCCCTTTATGCCCACTTTCTGGAGAGTTTTTATCATAAATGGGTGCTGAATTTTGTCAAAAGCTTTTTCTGCATCTATTGAGATGATCCTATGCTTTTTATTCTTCAGTTTGTTAATATGGTGTATCACATTGATTGATTTGCATATATTGAAGAATCCTTGCATCCCTGGGATAAACCCCACTTGATCATGGTGTATGATCCTCTTAGTGTGTTGTTGGATTCTGTTTGCTAGTATTTTGTTGAGGACTTTTGCATCTATATTCATCAGTGATATCAGTCTGTAATTTTCTTTTTTGTAATATCTTTGTCTGGTTTTGATATCAGGTTGATGGTAGCCTCATAGAATGAGTTTGGGTGTGTTCCTTTCTCTGCAAATTTTTGGAAGAGTTTGAGAAGGATGGGTGTTTGCTCTTCTCTTAATGTTTGATAACATTCACCTGTGAAGCCATGTGGTCCTAGACTTTTGTTTGTTGGAAAATTTTTAATCACAGTTTCAATTTCCTTATTTGTGATTGGTCTGTTCATATTTTCTATTTCTTCCTGGTTCAGTCTTGAAAGGTTATATCTTTCTAAGAAATTGTGCATTTCTTCCAGGTTGACCATTTTATTGGCATAGAGTTGCTTGTAGTAGTCTCATAGGATGTTGTGTATTTCTGCGGTATCTGTTGTAACTTCTCCTTTTTCATTTCTAATTTTATTGATTTGAGTCCTCTCCCTCTTTTTCTTGATGAGTCTGGCTAATGGTTTATCAATTTTGTTTATCTTCTCAAACAACCAGCTTTTAGTTTCATTGGCCTTTGCTATTGTCTTCTTTATTTCTATTTCATTTATTTCTGCTCTGACCTATATGATTCCTTTCCTTCTACTAACCTTAGGTTTTATTTGTTCTACTTTCTCTAGTTCCTTTAGGTGTAAGGTTAGATTGTTTACTTGAGGTTTTTCTTGTTTCTTGAGGTAGGATTGTATTGCTATAAACTTCCCTCTTAGAACTGCTTTTGCTGCATCCCATAGATTTTGGATAGTTGTGTTTTCGTTGTCATTTGTCTCTAGGTATTTTTTGATTTCCCTTTCATTTCTTCAGTGATCTCGTGGTTATTTAGTAACGTATTGTTTAGCTTCCATGTGTTTGTGTTTTTTACGTTTTTTTCCCTGTAACTGATTTCTAATCTCATAGTGTTGTGGTCAGAAAAGATGCTTGATATGATTTCAATTTTCTTAAATTTACTGAGGCTTCATTTGTGACCCAAGATATGACCTATCCTGGAAAATGTTCCGTGTGCACTTGAAAAGAAAGTGTAATCTGCTGTTTTCAGATGGAATGTCCTATAAATATCAATTAAATCTATCTGGTCTATTGTGTCATTTAAAGCTTGTGTTTCCTTATTAATTTTCTGTTTGGATGATCTGTCCATTGGTGTAAGTGAGGTGTTAAAAATCTCTCACTATTAAAGTGTTACTGTTGATTTCCTCTTTTATAGCTGTTAGCAGTTGCCTTATGTATTGAGGTGCTCCTATGTTGGGTGCATATATATTTATAATTTTTATATCTTCTTCTTGGATTGATCCCTTGATCATTATGTAGTGTCCTTCCTTGTCTCTTGTAACATTCTTTATTTTAAAGTCTATTTTATCTCTTATGAGCATTGCTACTCCAGCTTTCTTTTGATTTCCATTTGCATGGAATACCTTTTTTCCAACGCCTCACTTTCAGTCTGTATGTGTCCCTAGGTCTGAAGTGGGTCTCTTGTAGACAGCATATATACGGGTCTTGTTTTTTTATCCATTCAGCCAGCCTGTGTCTTTTGGTTGGAGCATTTAATCCATTCACATTTAAGGTAATTATTGATATGTATGTTCCTATTACCATTTTCTTAATTGTTATGGGTTTGTTTTTGTAGGTCCTTTTCTTCTCTTGTGTTTCCCACTTAGAGAACTTCCTTTAGCATTTGTTGTAGAGCTGGTTTGGTGGTGCTGAATTCTCTTAGCTTTTGCTTGTCTATAAAGCTTTTGATTTCTCTGTCGAATCTGAATGAGATCCTTACTGGGTAGAGTAATCTTGGTTGTAGGTTCTTCTCTTTCATCACTTTAAATATATCATGCCACTCCCTTTTGGCTTGTAGAGTTTCTGCTGAGAAATCATCTGTTAACCTTATGGGAGTTCCCTTGTATGTTATTTGTTGTTTTTCCCTTGTTGCTTTCAATAATTTTTCTTCGTCTTTAATTTTTGTCAATTTGATTACTATGTGTCTCGGTGTGTTTCTCCTTGGGTTTATCCTGTATGGGACTCTCTGTGCTTCCTGGACTTGGGTGGCTATTTCCTTTCCCATGTTAGGGAAGTTTTCGACTATAATCTCTTCAAATATTTTCTTGGGTCCTTTCTCTCTCTCTTCTCCTTCTGGCATTCCTATAAAGCGAATGTTGTTGTGTTTAATGTTGTCCCAGAGGTCTCTTGTGCTGTCTTCATTTCTTTTCATTCTTTTTTCTTTATTTTGTTCCATGACAGTGAATTCCACCATTCTGTCTTCCAGGTCACTTATCCGTTCTTCTGCCTCAGTTATTCTGCTATTGATTCCTTCTAGTGTATTTTTCATTTCAGTTATTGTATTGTTCATCTCTGTTTGTTTGTTCTTTAATTCTTCTAGGTCTTTGTTAAACATTTCTTGCATCTTCTTGATCTTTGCCTCCATTCTTTTTCCGAGGTCCTGGATCATCTTCACTATCGTTATTCTGAATTCCTTTTCTGAAAGGTTGCCTATCTCCACTTCATTTAGTTGTTTTTCTGGGGTTTTATCTTTTTTTTTTTTTTTTTTTTTTTTTAAATTTATTTATTTATTTATTTATTTTTGGCTGCGTTGGGTCTTCGTTGCTGCGCATGGGCTTTCTCTTGTTGAGGTGAGTGGGGGCTACTCTTCGTTGTGGTGCGCGGGCTTCTCATTGTTGTGGCTTCTCTTGTTGCGGAGCACGGGCTCTAGGCGCACAGGCTTCAGTAGTTGTGGCACGTGGGCTCAGTAGTTGTGGCTCACGGGCTCTAGAGCTCAGGCTCAGTAGTTGTGGCGCACGGGCTTAACTGCTCTGCGGCATGTGGGATCTTCCCAGGCCAGGGCTCGAACCTGTGTCCCTTGCATTGGCAGGCAGATTCTTAACCACTGCGCCACCAGGGAAGCCCCTGGGGTTTTATCTTTTCCTTCATCTGGTACATAGCCCTTTGCCTTTTCATCTTGTCTATCTTCCTGTGAATGTGGTTTTTGTTCCACAGGTTGCAGGATTGTAGTTCTTCTTGTTTCTGCTGTCTGCCCTCTGGTGGATGAGGCTATCTAAGAGGCTTGTGCAAGTTTCCTAATGGGAGGGGCTGGTGGTGGGTAGAGCTGGCTGTTGCTCTGGTGGGCAGAGCTCAGTAAAACTTTAATCTGCTTCTCTGCTGATGGGTGGGGCTGGGTTCCCTCCCTGTTGGTTGTTTGGCCTGAGGCGACCCAACACAGGAGCCTACCTGGCTCTTTGGCGGGGCTAATGGCAGACTCTGGGAGGGCTCATGCCAAGGAGTACTTCCCAGAACTTCTGCTGCCAGTGTCTTGTCCTCATGGTGAGCCACAGCTACCCCCCACCTTTGCAGGAGACCCTCCAACACTACCCTCCAGCAGGTAGGTCTGGTTCAGTCTCCTATGGGGTCACTGCTCCTTCCCCTGGGTCCCGATGCACACACTACTTTGTGTGTGCCCTCCAAGAGTGGAGTCTCTGTTTCCCTCAGTCCTGTCGAAGTCCTGCAATCAAATCCCGCTAGCCTTCAAAGTCTGATTCTCTAGGATTTCCTCCTCCTGTTGCCGGACCCCCAGGTTGGGAAGCCTGATGAGGGGCTCAGAACCTTCACTCCAGTGGGTGGACTTCTGTGGTATAAGTGTTCTCCAGTTTGTGAGTCACCCACCCAGCAGTTATGGGATTTGATTTTATTGTGATTGTGCCCCTCCTACCATCTCATTGTGGCTTCTCCTTTGTCTTAGGATGTGGGGTATCTTTTTTGGTGAGTTCCAGTGTCTTCCTGTCGATGACTGTTCAGCAGTTAGTTGTGATTCTGGTGCTCTTACAAGAGGGAGTGAGCACACATCCTTCTACTCCGCCATCTTGAACCAATCTCTCCAGTTCTTGTACTCTGGGATATAGTAGTATTTGTTCCCAAACTGGTCTGTGCCCATTTGCTCCTTCGCTTCCTCTGACAGCACTCTCCACAAGACGTGGAACAAATTCTGAGACCAACCCATGCCTTCCCACCAGCTCCAGCCGAGCTAGTGTTTTACTAAACAATGCGTTATAAACCATTTAGCAGGATATAAAATGAGACATGAGACAACCAGCATTCTTTAAATGAAACAGAATAAAATGGAAAGTAACAAAGTGTACCACAAATAGTAAATATAAGTGTTGTTTCATGAAACTTTTTTTCTGAATATATATATGTATAACTTAGTCCTGATTTACAACACTATTGTTTTTAACTATGAGTCAAAATTTTTTTAAATACTGAAATAAAACATATGAAGTATATAGCAGAAGGCATGGTCCATAGCAAGCTATTGTTAGTGACAACAGGAAATCACTGGTACCCCAAGTTCTAGAGTCACAAATTGGGGACCACTCCTGGAAAGACCTGGCTTGCTAGGAATGTAGTGGGTCATCATTTTCAATATATCCTCCAGAGGCACCAGAACAAGGCTTACCATAGAGAAAGGAGAAAATAAAAATATGCCTCTAGAAAATAGGATAGAGTTTTTTGTTTTTTTTGTTTTTTTTTTTTTATTTATGGCTGTGTTGGGTCTTCATTTCTGAGCGAGGGCTTTCTCCAGTTGTGGCAAGTGGGGGCCACTCTTCATCGCGGTGCGCGGGCCTCTCACTATCGCGGCCTCTTGTTGCGGAGCACAGGCTCCAGACGAGCAGGCCCAGCAATCGTGGCTCACGGGCCTAGTTGCTCCGCGGCATGTGGGATCTTCCCAGACCAGGGTTCGAACCCATGTCCCCTGCACCGGCAGGCAGACTCTCAACCACTGCGCCACCAGGGAAGCCCCAGGATAGAGTTTTATTTAGCTCGCCTCAAGAGACAGCTTGAATACCATCTATGTTAATTGCTGGTCATTTGACTTCATACCAGTTATTTAATTTCTCTGGCCCTCAGCTCCCTAAAATAAAGATAATAATAGTAGCTACCACATAGGTTTGTCATAAGAATTAAATTAGTTGAATTTTAAAAGTGCTCACTATGCCTGGCACATAGTAAGTGCTCAAAAATCATCAACTGTTGCTATAGTTGCTATTATTATTATTACTATACTGAGAATAGACCAAGCTACAAATAGTGACCATTTTTCTACTTCCTCCCTTAGTTTCAAATGATTTTTATCTCTTATTGTTATTCCTGCAGCAAAACAAAAGACTTTTTTTAAAACCAAATAAGAGACTGTGAACAACTTTTTCTTTAGGAAGCCCTTTATATATTACCACCTACATTCGTCTTTTCTCTGAGCTCTAAGTTATTTCTAATAATAATAAAGGGTTATTTATTTTTTGTCTTGGGTGCCTGGCAGAGGTTGTATGTATATAAATGCTCACATCCTATCTGTATACTGAAATTTCATTAGGAGATCCAAAGGTGCTAAGCCCAGCTTTCTGGATATGCTATTTCTTGCTTGCACGTGGAAAATACCATACGGAATTGATGTGACCCATGCAAAGGGGAGTTGAACTTTCTAATATTCACAGACATATTGGCCCCTGGATTAAATTTGAGATTTAATACACCAAAACCCAATCCCCTGACAGAGCCTGGTAACCACCAGACTGGAAATAGACTTTCTGGATGACCACTGAGTTTCTAAATCACATTAGCCTTTTGTCAAGTCACACAGTAGGTAAATAGTGGAATAATTTAGGTTCTCGACATCAGGGAAAAAGCACACACTCCAGCAAGGAATTAACCTCTCCAAGGCTGCATTTCTTCTTTGCCTTCCTCTTGCCCTACAAGTGTCTCTTAAAATCATAAGGCATCTACCTACCATGCTTTGACTCATGGTCCTGTTCTATTGGGGCCTGCCAGCCCAATGGGGTTTGGATGCCACCCATCTGACATCCCACCTGAATCTCTATGCTCTGTGTCTCTTTTAAGTCTCCAGAGACAAACATTTCTGGCCCAAAGTAAATAAACTGCCTAGGGGGCCAGGCAGAATCTCATGAGAATAAATAACAGCAACTGAAGGCAGAGCCAAAAGAAATGGACCATAACGAGGGAATTTTCCCCAACATTTTAACATGAAAATTTTCTAAAATGAAAGTTGATAGGCTGGTATAGCCCGTATCTACATACCCACCACCAAGATAGACCAGCTGTTCATATTTTGGCATTATGTATGTATGTATGTATGTATCCATTTGATCCTGCCTATGTGTGTGTATGCTGAACCATGTGAAAGTAAGTTGCTGGTATCAGGACACTGCACCCCTAAATATTTCAGCATGTGTCTTCTCAGAATGAAGACATTCTCCTTTGTAACCTTAGTAGAATAACCACACCTAAGCAAATTAAGAGGAACTAATATCATCTAATATTAGCCCACATTCCAATCACCCTCCTTACCCTAAGAATTAAAACATGGTGTTTGATTACTATAGCTCTTCAGGCCCTTTAAAATAGAGCAGTCCTCCTACCTCTTACTTCAATGGCACTGACTTCTGCACGTGTCTGGGCCAGCTGTCTACAGAATGTGCACTGGTAAGTTGTAATCGTGAACGGAAGGAGCAGGAGAGAAGAAAGGGGCACAGCTCAGGGTAGCAGGGAGAATAAGTTGGACTTTGCATCTCACTCAGAGTAGAGGACAATGGCTCCCCAGCCTGACACACCCCTGCCCTCACTCCACTTCTCCACCTCACAGACCTCACTGCAGCCACGCTGGCTTCCTTGCTGCTCCCCAACAAGCTAACAACACACCCAGCTCAACACGTTGGCTCTCTTTCCTTTCCTTGGAAGGCTCTTCTCCCCCATAGCCAAATGGGTGCCCCTCCCCCACCCCCCTCCCCCACCACCTCCAGGTCTTCACTCATCCTATTTAAAATTGCAAACCACGCTCCCCACCTTATTGTGTCCTCACAGCATATTTCACCATCTAGCTTTTTATGCGTTTTGTTTCTTTTGCTGCCTGCTTCTCTCACCACCTGGAATATACGCTCCTCCAGAACAGGGTTTTCGTGTGATGGTGCTCATGGCTGCATCCCCAGCTCCATATTAGTACCAGGCTCTGTTCAATCAACAAATATTTACCAAGACCCTCTGCTATGCTCCAGACACTGGCAGAGCAGCAGGACGTCAGATGTGCCCCTCAGAGTTGACACATGCCCTAGGCCAGCAGTGAGGCTACTGCTCAGCATTAAGAATGGCTCTCAGAAGCCAGGTGAGACGCTGGACCTGCCCAGAGCCATTCCCAAGCCTTGGCATTTGCTTGGAGCTACAGCTGACCATACAGCTCACTCCTGCTGTCCCACTGTCCCCCTCATGAATCCCACAGTTGCCTGTGCAGGTCTCTGACAATTCACCTGGGCCTGACAACTCCTCAGTGTGTCCACTACAATGTTGCCCTCCCCTTCCCTCAGGACCACATCATCCCTCCAGTCACCCCCTCCCACCTGTCCTCCTCAAGGCCAATGCACTGACCTTTCTAAGAAGCAACTGTGGCCAAGCCACTACTGCAGCTCAAAATATGTCACTGGCATCCCTCCCCACATAGGAAAGACATCAGCACCTAGTCTCACGTACGCATAAGACCCTCTTGACCAGACAACCACCTTCCCCATCCCCTCTCCTGCCACTCCTCACCTCATATTTGACAACACTGAATTATTTTTAGAAGTTTCTGGAATAATTCAGGCTCCTCACGCCTTGCACTTACTTAACCTTCTCTCCAGCATGCATCTTGGCTCCTACCCCATCACCTCCAGTTTGTGGTCCTGGGAAACTTCTACTCTTCCTGCCAGTTTCAACTCAAATGCTATCTCTCTGGGCACCTTTTCTGACTAGTAGGTGAACATGGCCTCTCCCTTCTGTTACTCTTACACAGGGAATTTTGTCTAAAATGAAACTCACTTTAACAGTGCCACCTCACCATTATTTGTTTCTCTGTCTACCAGCTAGACATCAGCATGGTCCTGGGAGGCATGCCCTATGAAGGGGCAAGGGTCTTTCATCTTCCTATCCAAAGAGTCTTTGACAAAATACTAGGTGTTTAATAAATTTGGACGACTTGGTCTAAGGAGCTATTTTGCCCTGGGCAGAGCTGTTTGTTGAGGGCCTTAAGGATCAGAATTAGTGACCCTCATCTTCCCCCATTCTGATTTTATGGCTCAGGCCTTGAGTTAATGGTAAACGTCCTCATTGTTTCGGTTTGCTGAAACATTATGTAAACCCAACATCAGGCGGCTGTTTGACTGGCGACAAACAATTCTACATTCCAGAGCATGCTGACCCCGTGGCCAGTTTGTTTTGTTTGCTTTTCACTAACAAAGAGCCTCTCATTTAAACTTCTGAAAGTTAAACCACATTCTATGTTCCATCTTGTGCTCCCTCATACAAATGTCTGTGTGTGTGTGTGTGTGTGTGTGTGTGTGTGTGTGTGTGTAAGACAGGGACAGAAATAGAGGGATACAGAGACAGAGAGAGATGAAGCAGCCATGGAATTAGCTGGCTGCTATGCTTCAAACTAACGCTAATGCCCTGACCCAAAAGAGGACTGCATAATGCACAAGGGACTGGACACAAAGTCCAAAGGGTCATGGTGAGGTGCCACTAGCCTTAGCAGACCACCTGCTTCCAAAGTATTTTTTTTAATTTGAGTATAATTGTTTTACAATGTTGTGCTAGTATCTGTTGTACAACAAAGTGAATCAGCTATATATATATACATATGTCCCCTCCCTCTTGGACCTCCCTCCCACCAGCCCCATCCCACCCATCTAGGTCATCACAGAGCACTGAGCTGAGCTCCCTGTGCTATACAGCAGGTTCCCACTACCTATCTGTTTTACACATAGTAGTGTATATATGTCAATCCTAATCTCCCAGTTCATCCCACCCTCCGCTCCCCCATGTCCACAAGTCCATTCTCTACTTCTGTCTCTATTCCTGCCCTGCAAATAGGTTCATCTGTACCATTTTTCTAGATTCTACATATATGCGTTAACATGGACAACATCCTTGCCAATTCTCCACTCCATTTTATTTCCCTCTTAGAGACAGTATCTTTTCTACCCAACTGAGTCCAGACAATTATATGGGTCTAATGTTCTGGTCATGGTCAACACTCAGTAAACAGCAGCATTAAGAGTTCTCCAAGGAGTTTAGGCTAATTTTCTACAACTAAGAATCTTCTATTTTGTGAATAAGCTTCTGTTGTTTCTACCCATGATATGTTGACATGGCTGCAATATCACTTAGTGTTATTACTGAAAATTTTTCAACCGTTATCTTTTTCCATTGAAGACCTTCATCCATGGTTCTGTGCAGGGTGGCAGTGCAGAAGGACACTTGGACTGCTAGAAGGCTCATGCTAAGAGTCTACTGTCTTCAGGCTGAAGGTGAAGAAGCATTTCTTGCAGGGTCTAGAATCCTTCCCGTGACTGTTGACATTGTTTTAGTCTGTCTGGTTTGAACCAAAGCCAGCTGAACATCCTCCAAGTTCCAGTCTTGGTCAAATCTCAGCAGACAGCCTGTCTGGTTGTTCAAAAAAAATATCTGCCTGAATAGCCACCCCAACCTGGAGTCACAGCAGATCACTGATGCCTTGTGAGCCCAGCAAGTGTCCCTATTCATGGTGGAGGGGAGGGGCAGCAACATTAAATCCTGCAATCTCCACATCTTAGGTTACTGAAGCCTGAATAAGAAGCCCTATGAGCAGACAGTGAGGCTTCAGGGCCCGCTTCCATCTTGCACAATCAGCCTCTCCTGCCAGGCATCTATGTCATCTTCATTTTTTCCCCTCTTTACTCATGGGCACCTCCTCTCAGGGCCTCAGAGCACTTTTGATTGTCCACCACTATTTAGTAAGCATATAAAGGGTCTGACCATGATCAGTTCCCTGAAAAGATAGGAGAGAACTAGAAAAGAGGTCTCCACTCACAAGGAGTGTATAATCCGGAGATGGAGATAAAAATGAAAACATTAAAAATGGATATGGGAGTTCCCTCCCTGTTGGTTGTTTGGCCTGAGATGACCCAGCTGGAGCCTGCAGGCCCTTTGGTGGGGTTAATGGTGGACTCCAGGAGTCACACCAAGGAGTACTAACCAGAACTTCTGCTGCAGGTGTCCTTGTCCCTGTGGTGAGCCACAGCCACCCACTGCCTCTTCAGGAGACCCTCCAACACTAGCAGCCGTGTGGCTGACAGGGTCTTGGTGCTCTGGCCGGGTGTCAGGGCTGAGTCTTGGAGGTGGGAGAGCCGAGTTCAGGACATTGGACCACCAGAGACCTCCCGGACCCACGTAATATCAATCAGCAAGAGCTTTCCCAGAGATCTCCAACTCAACGCTAAGACCTAGCTCCACTCAATGACCAGAAAGCTCCAGGGCTGGACACCCCATGCTAAACAACTAGCAAGACAGGAACACAACCCCACCCATTAGCAGAGAGGCTGCCTAAAATCATAATAAGTTCACAGACACCCCAAAACACACCACTGGACACGGTCCTGCCCACCAGAAAGATAACATCCAACCTCATCAACCAGAACACAGGCACCAGTCCCTACACCAGGAAGCCTACGCAACCCACTGAACAAACCTTACCCACTGGAGGCAGACACCAAAAACAAGTGGAACTATGAACCTGCAGCCTGCGAAAAGGAGACTCCAAACATAGTAAGTCAAGCAAAATGAGAAGACAGAGAAACACACAACAGATGAAGCAGCAAGGTGAAAACCCACCAGACCAAACAAATGAACAGGAAATAGGCAGTTTACCTGAAAAAGAATTCAGTGTAATGATAGTAAAGATGACACAAAATCTTGGAATTAGAATGGAGAAAATACAAGAAACGTTTAACAAGGACCTAGAAGAACTAAAGAGCAAACAAATGGTGATGAACAACACAATAAATGAAATTTAAAATTCTCTAGAAGGAATCAATAGCAGAATAACTGAGGCAGAAGAATGGATAAGTGATCTGGAAGATAAAATGGTGGAAATAACTACTGTAGAGCAGAATAAAGAAAAAAGAATGAAAAGAAGAGAGGACAGTCTCAGAGACCTCTGGGACAACATTAAACACACCAACATTCGAATTATAGGGGTCCCAGAAGAAGAAGAGAAAAAGAAAGGGACTGAGAAAATATTTGAAGAGATTATAGTTGAAAACTTCCCTAATATGGGAAAGGAAATAGTCAATCAAGTCCAGGAAGCACAGAGAGTCCCATCCAGGATAAATCCAAGGAGAAACATGCCAAGACACATATTAACAAAACTATCAAAAATTAAATACAAAGAAAACATATTAAAGGCAGCAAGGGAAAAGCAGCAAATAACATACAAGGGAATCCCCATAAGGTTAAAAGCTGATATTTCAGCAGAAACTCTACAGACCAGAAGGGAGTGGTAAGATATATTTAAAAGTGATGAAAAGGAAAAACCTACCAAGACTACTGTACCTAGCAAGAATCTCATTCAGATTCGATGGAGAAAAAAAAAGCTTTACAGACAAGCAAAAGCTACCAGAATTCAGCACCGCCATACCAGCTTTACAACAAATGCTAAAGGAACTTCTCTAGGCAGGAAACACAAGAGTAGGAAAAGACCTACAAAAACAAACCCAAAACATTTAAGAAAATGGTAATAGGAACATACATATCGATAATTACCTTAAATGTAAATGGATTAAATGCCCCGACCAAAAGACACAGACTGCTGAATGCATACAAAAACAAGACCCGTATATAAGCTGTCTACAAGAGACCCACTTCAGACCTAGGGACAAATACAGACTGAAAGTAAGGGGATGGAAAAAGATATTCCATGCCAATGGAAATCAAAAGAAAGCTGGAGCAGCAGTACTCATATCAGATAAAATACTTTAAAATAAAGACTATTACAAGAGACAACAAAGGACACTACATAATGATCAAGGGATCAATCCAAGAAGAAGATATAACAATTGTAATTATCTATGCACCCAACATAGGAGCACCTCAGTACATAAGGCAAATGCTAACAGCCATATAAGGGGAAATCGACAGTATCACAATAATAGTAGGCGACTTAAATATCTCACTTACACCAATGGACAGATCATCCAAACAGAAAATAAATAAGGAAACAAAAACATTAAATGACACATTAGACCAGATGGGCTTAATTGATATTTATAGGACATTCCATCCAAAAATAACAGAATACACTTTCTTCTCAAGTGCACATGGAAAATTCTCCAGGATAGATCACATCTTGGGTCACAAAGCAAACCTCAGTAAATTTAAGAAAATTGAAATCATATTGAGCATTTTTTCTAACCACAATGCTATGAGACTAGATATCAACTACAGGAAAAACAACTGTAAAAAATACAAACACATGGAGATTAAACAGCATGCTACTAAACAACCAGGAGATCATTGAAGAAATCAAAGAGGAAATCAAAAAATGCCTAGAAACAAATGACAATGAAAATACGACGACCCAAAACTTATGCGATGCAGCGAAAGAAGTTCTGAGACGGAAGTTTATAGCAACACTATCCCACCTCAAGAAACAAGAAAAATCTCAAATAAACAGCCTAAACTTACACCTGAAGCAATTAGAGAAAGAAGAACAAAAAAAAACCCAAAGTTAGCAGAAGGAAAGAAATCATAAAGATCAGATCAGAAATAAATGAAAAAGAAAGGAAGGAAACAATAGCAAAGATCATTAAAACTAATAGCTGGCTCTTTGAAAAGATAAACAAAACTGACAAACCATTAACCAGACTCATCAAGAAAAAAACGGAGAAGACTCAAATCCACAGAATTAGAAATGAAAAAGGAGAAGTAACAACTGACACTACAGTAACACAAAGAATCATGAGAGACTACTACAAGCACCTGTATGCCAAAAAAATGGACAACCTGGAAGAAATGAACAAATTCTTAGAAAAGCACAACCTTCCGAGATGGAACCAAGAAGAAACAGAAAATATAAACAGACAATCACAAGCCCTGAAACTGAAACTGTGATTAAAAATCTTCCAACAAACAAAAGCCCAGGGCCAGATGGCTTCACAGGCGAATTCTATCACACATTTAGAGAAGGGTTAACACCTATCCTTCTGAAACTCTTCCAAAATATAGCAGAAGGAGGAACACTCCCAAACTCATTCTACAAGGCCACCATCACCCTGATACCGAAACCAGACAAAGATGTCATAAAAAAAGAAAAATACAGGCCTATATCACTGATGAACATAGATGCAAAAATCCTCAACAAAATACTAGCAAAGAGAATCCGACAGCACATTAAAAGGATCATACACCATGATAAAGTGGGGTTTATCCCAGGAATGCAAGGATTCTTCAATATACGCAAATCAATCAATGTGATACACCATATTAACAAATTGAAGGATAAAAACCATATGATGATATCAACAGATGCAGAAAAAGCTTTTGACAAAATTCAACACACATTAATGATAAGAACTCTCCAGAAAGTAGGCATAGAGGGAACTTACCTCAATATAATAAAAGCCATATATGACAAACCCACAGCCAACATCATTCTCAAAGGTGAAAAACTGAAAGCATTTCCTCTAAGATCAGGAACAAGATAAGGTTGCCCACTCTCAGAGCTATTATTCAATATAGTTTTGGAAGTTTTAGCCACAGCAATCACAGAAGAAAAAGAAATAAAAGGAATCCAAATTGGAAAAGAAAAAGTAAAACTGTCACTGTTTGCAGATGACATGATACTATACATAGAGAATCCTAAAGACGCTACCAGAAAACTACTAGAGCTAATCAATGAATTTGGTAAAGTAGCAGGATACAAAAGTAATGCACAGAAATCTCTTGCATTCCTATACACTAACGACGAAAAATCTGGAAGAGAAATTAAGGAAACAATTGCATTTACCATTACAACAAAAAGAATAAAACACCTAGGAATAATCCTTCCAAAGGAGACAAATGACCTGTATGCAGAAAACTATAAGACACTGATGAAAGAAATTAAGGAAAATACAAACAGATGGACAGACATACCATGTTCTTGTATTGGAAGAATCAACACTGTGAAAATGACTATACTACCCAAAGCAATCTACAGATTCAATGTAATCTCTACCAAGCTATCAATGGCATTTTTCACAGAACTAGAACCAAAAATTTAAAAATTTGTATGGAGACACAAAAGACCCTGAATAGCCAAAGCAGTCTTGAGGGAAAAAAACGGAGCTGGAGAAATCAGACTCCCTGACTTCAGACTACACTGCAAAGCTACAGTAATCAAGACACTATGGTACTGGCACAAAAACAGAAATACAGATCAATGGAACAGGATAGAAAGTCCAGAGATAAACTCACGCACCTATGGTCAACTAATCTATGACAAAGGAGGCAAGGATATACAATGGAGAAAAGACAGTCTCTTCAATATGTGGTGCTGGGAAAACTGGACAGCTACATGTAAAAGAATGAAATTAGAACACTCCCTAACACCATACACAAATAAATTCAAAATGGATTAGAGACCTACCTGTAAGACTGGACACTATAAAACTCTTAGAAGAAAACATAGGAAGAACACTCTTTGACATAAACCACAGCAAGATCTTTTCTGATCCACCTCCTAGAGTAATGGAAATAAAAACAGAAATAAACAAATGGGACCTAATGAAACTTAAAAGCTTTTGCACAGCAAAGGAAACCATAAACAAGATGAAAAGACAACCCTCAGAATGGGAGAAGATATTTGCAAATGAATCAATGGACAAAGGATTAATCTCCAAAATATATAAACAGTTCATGCAGCTCAATATTAAAAAAGCAAACAACCCAATCAAAAAAGGGGCAGAAGACCTAAATAGACATCTCTCTAAAGAAGACATACAGATGGCCAAGAAGCACATGAAAAGATGCTCAACATCACTAATTATTAGAGCAATGCAAATCAAAACTACAATGAGGTATCACCTCACACCAGTTAGAATGGGCATCATCAGAAAATCTACAAACAACATATGCTGGAGAGGGTGTGGAGAAAAGGGAACCCTCTTGCACTGTTGGTGGGAATGTAAATTGATATAGCCACCATGGAGAACAGTATGGAGGTTCCTTAAAAAACTAACAATAGAACTACCATATGACCCAGCAATCCCACTACTGGGCATACACTCTGAGAAAACCATAATTCAAAGAGTCATGTACCACAATGTTCACTGCAGCACTATTAACAATAGCCAGGACATGGAAGCAACCTAAGTGTCCATCGACAGACGAATGGATAAAGAAGATGTGGCACATATATACAATGGGATATTACTCAGCCATAAAAAGGAACAAAATTGAGTTATTTGTAATGAAGTGGATGGACCTAGAGCCTGTCATACAGAGTGAAGTAAGTCAGAAAGAGAAAAACAAATACCATATGCTAACGTTCATATATGGAATCTAAAAAAACGGCACTGATGAACCTAGGAACAGGGCAGGAATAAAGATGCAGACGTAGACAACAGACATGAGGACACAGGTGGGGAAGGGGAAGCTGGGACAAAGCGAGAGAGTAGTATTGACATACATACGCTACCAAATGTAAAGTAGACAGCTAGTGGGAAGCAGCCGCATAGCACAGGGAGATCAGCTCCGTGCTTTGTGACCACCTAGAGGGGTGGGATAGGGAGGATGGGAGAGAGACGCAAGAGGGAGGGGATATGGGGATATATGTATACATATCGCTGACTCACTTTCTTGTACAGCAGAAACTAACACAACATTGTAAAGCAATTATACTCCAATAAAGATTTTTTTAAATTATTATACTGTATACACATATTTGGAGCCTTTTGATCATTAAGTTTTTCTACAAATGGCTGAGATCATCTTCAGATTGTCATTTAAGACCTGTCCATGAAGGGGGCAGAAGTGGAGTGGGATATGATTCAGTACTTTAAATAATCTACTTTTAAGACATTTTAAAACACTATGGAATTGAACTATAGTGACTTCAAATATTTTTCATTTAATTACAGTCTAACTTTTAAATTTACTGAAAAAATCCTCATCAAATTTACCATTTCAAATTTATGTTTAAACGTGCAAAAATATACACATTTTATTAACACAGGCTTTTCTCTTCTCTCTCCTTATTGCTATCTATTATCTATCTATATACATGTGTGTGTGTGTGTGTGTGTGTGTGTGTGTGTGTGTGTATGTTTCTCGTTCTACCAGGAAAACGTAGAGAAAATTTTAATGCTGATCTCCAAACACTAATATAACTGAGATACCTGGTAATTAATATTACAAACAATTTAGTAAAGAGACAGATAAGTGTGGTAGAAAGAGCTTAGGCACTGGAGAAAGGAAGCATCAATTTAACCTGCTCCTTTCTCATTATATGGACTTGGAAAAGAATAATAATCCTTATCTCATAAGGTTTTTTATGGGGGAAAAGGATTAATGTACATAAAGTATCTAGCACAGTATTAAATATGCTGTTTTAAGCTGCCTTGAATACCTTTGGGAATTAGGTATAAATCATTAAAGTCCATGATAACTTAACTCTCTCTTTTTAGAAGTTAATAAGCATTTATTAATTAACTGTATTATCTTCAATAATGAAATCATGCTTTCAAGCCTTATCTGGAAATGTGTGATAACCAGGACCCCTGCAAGTGGACAGTTTAATCAAAGTCAGGTTAAGGTTTACTTAGCAATAGGAGGAGTTGTGTGTTTAATGGAGGTTTAATTAGAAGGTATACATTCTGACAAAGGGAACAGAGAGGAGATTCTGCATGAGGAGCACATGAGTGAGAAAGGAAGAACAGAAAAAAGCTGGAGACAAGAGAAATCAAATCCATCAACTGAAATAGAAACTCTGGAGTCCCGGTGGAGTGACAGCGTAATCTAGTGGAATGCTCACAGGCTTGGCAGTCAGCTGGTTCCAAATTCCTGGTCAGCCACTGGTAGTTGGGAGACCCTGGGCAAGGCATGTGACCTTTCCGAACCTCCACCTCATAGTGGCAAAATAGGTAAGATATTCCCTACCTGGCATGGAAGATTAGAGGTGATCTACATAGAATGCATGACACAATGCCTGTCCACAGAGACATCTAATAAATAGCTCATTATTACCTCCTAGTTATCACCTGCTATTGTCATTGCCTAATGCCAGTTGGAAGCAGATCCATAACATAACAAACTAAAACTAGTCAACTATCCAGCTAAAATAAGAGCAGATACTGATGAGCTAGAAAACAAACAACAGACAACAAACAAAAAATCTTTTCGTAGCACTAGCAAGATCAACCAAGAAAAACAAAATAGAAGGAATAATAATAGTATGAAAAAGAAATGTTTTGATGTGCCTACAAGGAATGAGGTTTTAGAAGACCTGGAAGCTAAATATCAAGAAACCAGAGTTCACCAGCTACACCATATCACCTTCAGTAAATGCAGCCATGTTCCAGTGCAGAGTTGCCCAGGTAGAACCAGAAAGAAGGAAAGCTTGGCTAACAAACTAGAATTGCAGACATCGGATCAAGAAATTCAGTGTGTACCTGATGGAATAGCACCGGATGATACCCTTTCTGTGGAGAAGATTAACATGCTGATTTGGGAAGTGGGATTCTGGCCCTTGGAAGGGGGAGGTGGAGTCAGGGAAGTTTTCTTTCTCCCAGAGTTCCCCGACGATGGCTTCCAGTACAACAGTGATCAACAGTGGAAGGACAGTGCTTAGAGGCTGACCCCTCCAAAAAGACAAGGGAAATAGGTAAAATCCCAACAACGGGGACCCACGACATTCCTTAAGAATTTCCCTGCAAAATTTCAGTTCCTGCAGGGGCCAAAGAGTGGGATCATTTTAGGAAAGACACATCCTGCTCGTGGGTCCTGGATGCCAGAGCCTGAACAGCAGCAGCGGCATCCCAGAACACACAGGAAAACAAAGGAGCAAAAACCATAAGCTCCAGAATCCTTTAAAGTAGTAACACCATATCCTAAATCCTATAAAATAAGAATAAATATATTGTATGCACTGATTATACAAGGCCTCCCTGTGTTCTCTAAACAGCTCTACTGTGTAGCCTAAAAATGTATATTTTAGTTACAAGGAGCTTTAAACATGTAACTGACAATAATTGTCTTCTTGGAATTCAGAAGAGTCTTTGAGGTAACGCTACAAATGGCCTAGCTCTCCTAACAAAACTAAATAAGTACAAACTCCAACCCAAGAAGTCTGTGCTGCTGCCTTCTTATTCTCATCACATTCGTTAAATTAATTAAACAAGGAGGCCATTAGACCAAGGTGACTCAAATGCTCTAATGCAGCTCTAATGCTTGGCACCTACATAAGCAAACCAAAATCTAAGCCTGTAAATGCCTCAGGGTTAAGAAATAAAAACCTAAGTAGAACCAATCACAAACAGCCGACTAGGCTTTCCCAAATGAGGCAACGGCTTAAGCTACAGCCAATCATATAATTTCCTTGCTTTGCTTCTAAGTCTTCTCTATGAAAGTCCTGCCTCTAGCCCCTAACTACCTCTGGTTTGTCTCTGCCTGATTAGCGTCCATATTTGCTCAGGTAAACGCTTAAACATTTTAATATGCCTCAGTTTATCTTTCAGCACATTGAAACTCAGTCCTAACTACCATCCTGGCTTATTATCATGTTCTCTGACATTTAAAAGAGATCACCTGGTCCACCTCACCCCCACTCTCACCCCGCCACAGTTTAAAATAAGGGAAGTAAGACTCGGAGGTTGAGGGACAGTCACAATCACAATGATGCCAGTGTTTATCCCTCCATGAATGCTAACCAAATCATTTTAATGACACCTATTATATCCACGTAGGTTGCCAGTCCTCAGCACGTATGAGTGACTAGTGTAACTCAGTTATGACTGATAGAAAAACTAAAATGAAAATTAAGGTGAGGTATCTTGTTCAGTCACATGAGAAATCTATTATTTTGAAGGTTGCCACAAATGCACTGCAATTTGGATGTTCATATCAGACCAAAGACTATTTGGAGTGTTCTTAGTCATGTGAAGCTTATAGTGACGGTCAGTCCTCCAAGCAATTCACACATCGCAGAAATGCATTTTTAATCATAATTTTATAGGGCTGTATTTTTAAAAGCAACTTTAAAGATATTTCATTGAAACGAATATGTCACTAAAATGACTAGAATTCTGAAATCCAATTACAGCTTCCTTCACTTCCTCTCCTTCCCCACTCCCTCCAAGCCACCATCAGTCCACACTCGATTCTGACCCCACTTGCCTGACATAAGCCTGCAAGAACCATCACTGCAACACCCTGCTGGTCTCCTGAGAAAAGCATTCTGGTCTCTCCCTTTGTCTCTCTGCCACAAATCTGCAAGTCCCTCCCTAAGTCTTGGTGGTCCTTTTGTTTGCCTTGAATAGACCTACTTTCACATCCACTATAATACCAGCAGCAAACTGATTCCATATTGCAGCCTAAATCCTACCCAAATCCACAAGAAGGACTGGACCATCCAAGCACCCATTACAGATACCAATTTATTAGGAACATGCACTAAGCCAACACAGGAATGTCGGCAACTTGTTGCCAGTGAACTCAGCTGTCCCCATGAAACTTTCCACATAACTGGCCAGACATAAGCCCACTCCTGGCTCCCACCAACATATATATTAAAGCATCCTGCAAGGCACTGCCTTTTCTCTACAGTGCACTTTAGCAAGTTAGATGGTTTGCCCACAGTCACAGATCTTGAGATCAGCTGATAGAACAGCCGAGGCCAGCACCAAGGGACCAATGACATGCTGAAACTGCAGGATGCAGATTGTAGTATTTATCAGTAACAAGTGGTTCACATTATTATCTCAATTTTAAGACTTCCATGAAGTTGTCTGGTTCAGAAAAAAAAAACTCAAAAAGAGAGAGAGAGAGAGAGAACTAAAGAAAAATGAGATCTGTTTTGCTATCATGTAAGTCAGGAAAAGAAACTTTTAAATACATTTTGAACTACACTTTACTACTATTCATGTATTCAATACATGAACAGTACACTTCCCCTATACTTAGTAAATAGGAGTACTTATCACTACAGAAAATATGTGATGTGTGAGACAATTTCAACTAAGTGTAAATGTTATGCTACATCTGGGTCTGTAATAAACCCCAATTTCTAAATATAAACATAGGCATGCAATTTTTTAAAGAGAAAATCAGCTTCTCTTTGCCATAAAAAAATGACTACTAGATAAATATTTAAGGAATACCACTTCAAGACGGCCAAACTATTGCCCTGCCCCAAGAATTACCCCACCGCCCCATAACATGCTGGTCTGGCCCTGACCTCAGGCCCATTTTATTAGCCCACCCACACATAACATGAATCCCAGCTCTTCTCCTGCAATCCCTCCTCTCCCCTGCAAAGTTATCCCCCTTGTTATTTCTGTCTGTGGCTTCTATTTCAAAAGCGGAGAGGTTCCTTTTCTTTCCAATCTTGCTTCTTACTCAGTTCCCACATATAATTTTGGTTTTATCAATCCCTTCCTCCCCCACCTCTTCAGTCTCCTCTTCTTTACTTCAGTCCTTCCTCTTGGGTCACACCAAAGGGAGCGCGAGTCTCCGTTACCCTAACACACCCATCCTTCTCCTCCCTGCTCCCCTGACTAACCGTCCCGTCCTCTTCTGCACGTCATCTCCAATCTTTCAAAGGAGCATTCCACTTGAAAGAGTAAGTGACCTCTATTTCCTCACCAGTTCCACATGCCTTAACCAAGTGCAAACACACTAACAGCAGAACTGCAACAAGGAGGCTGGGGGCAGCTGCGGCAACCTGGAGGGGGCAATCCCCCCCCCACCTCTCACACTCCCCCCACTACACCGCCAACACAGGGCCTCCAGCCAACATCCAACCCAAGAGGAATGAGGGCTATGGGTGGTTTGAAATTTGGGATTTTTATATGAAATCTAACAATTTCTAAATATTAGCTATTAATCTGATTTTTTTAAACACTGAGGATGAAATGAATTACCTTCTTATGGTTGGATTCAGCCTACGGCCCTGAAATTTGCAAACTATGCTTTAAATCTAAAAACAGTTTTAAAAGTCATCAGTGACCACTTAGCTGCCATAACCAATAGCCTTTCTCACCTCATTTTTCTCACCCTTCCCTGTGTGTTGGTGGCGGGGGGGGCCGTTTTATCACCAACTCCTGTGTTAAACTGCCATAGCCAAGATTCTGTGACTCCATTCTTTCCTTACTGTTCTGTCGTCACCTCTTTCCTTAGCTTATCTTGCTTGATCATTTTCTTTTTTCTCTTTCAAAAACCCCTAATTGCAAAATCATCTAATAATCTGGGATTCAACTATTCCCACTACAGAGCTCACTCTCCCCGAAAAACTCCAGCTTCTCCCCCAAGCTCCAGTCTCAAACTTCTGTGTATAGGGTACAAGAACCCCCAAAATACCCCCTAATTCTCTTCCTTAGCATTGTTGCCACCAAATCCACTTATTCTATCCCTTTCCTTTTAGCCAACCAGCCTCAAAACTCCACCAACTGCTCCCTCACTCCTGACACCCAATCAGTCATCACTTCTCTTCTGTGCCCTTTGCAAAATCTGTCATGAATGTCTCCACCTTTTCTTTCTTCCTCCTTGACTCTCATTAGAGAGTCACCACCTCCCAGGCCCAGGTCCTTCATCTCTTCACCTCCACCCTGCTGCAAGATTCATCTTCCTGAAGGACTCACGTCCCGGCACTCCTGTGCTCAGAACAATTAAACTGGTCCCTGTTGCTTACCCAGAATGGAACTCATCACCCTACCTGATATTTTCAGATTGCTCCTCCTCCATTTCTTTCAAACCCTGTGCATTTCAACCAAGCTTACTCACCTGTTCTGCAAACACACCTCACCTTCTTTACTTAAGCCACTCTCCTGCATGAAATATCCTCCCTTCCTTCTACCAAAATCCTAAGTGGCAAGCACAGTCCTTTTTATAAATGTTCGGACTGCCTCCTAACTAATGTAATCCTCTTTTCTGAAACTCCATAACTCTGGATCTATTCCTCTGGTGGACTTAACACAGTGAAGCCTCCATTAAGAGCTCATGCTTCGTGTGTTATCTCTGTAAGATGATGGGTTCCTTGGAGTGGCAGGTTTGGCGTCTCATTTGTCTTGGACCACTCACAATGCTAGCAGTGACTTCCATCTCCATCTTTGAGGACCAGATGACTGGGCCAGTTTCCTGACTGCCTGTAACAGTAATAATAATCACAGTATAGGTTTTCACAGGCTGGGGTGGAGCCTAGCAGTATGAGAGAGTTGAGGACCGCCTGTCTTTCTGGCTGAGGCAATTTTGGGATTAGAATGATATATAGTGGCATAGTGGGCCAGTTACAGGTTCAATCTCATATTTCTTACTTTAGCTTGACATTGGTTCCTGTGAAGTGAACTTTAACTGCTGTTTCCAATTCTCCTTCCAGTTTGAGATTAGAGCTGGTGTTTAGTCACCAAGATAGCAAGCTCCTCTGTGGCAAACCAGATCTCCTCAAAGATCCCCCCTCCAGGGCTTCCCTGGTGGCGCAGTGGTTGGGAATCTGCCTGCCAATGCAGGGGACACGGGTTCGAGCCCTGGTCTGGGAAGATCCCACGTGCCGTGGAGCGGCTGGGCCCGTGAGCCACAACTACTGAGCCCGCGCGTCTGGAGCCTGTGCTCCGCAACGAAGAGGCCGCGATAGTGGGAGGCCCGCGCACCGCGATGAGGGGTGGCCCCCGCTTGCCGCAGCTAGAGAAAGCCCTCGCACAGAAACGAAGACCCAACACAGCCAAAAATAAAAAAAATAACTTAATTAATTTTAAAAAAAAAAGGATGCCATTATTTGGCATCTATATTAAAAAAAAAAAAAAAAGATCCCCCCTCCATCCTGTCCCCTGGTTCTCTATCCACTGTACTACCTTGGACTTGTCCTTCTCCAGGATTCAGCCCACAGCGCCTGATTCGCAAAGTTGCCTTGGACTACAGGGTTTTCATTTCATTCTCCTAAAAAATAAATGTAACATTTTTTATTGAAACGTCCCACATGGCTAAAAGAATTCAAACAGAACAAAAGTGTACTAAATGAAAAGTCTCCCTCCCACACCATAGTTCCCCAGTTGAGGAGTCTCTCAGTCTCCTAAGGACAACCGCTAAACCATTTCTTTGGGTACCCTTCCAGAAGCTTTCCCTCACCTGCAAATATATATAACATATAATCACTTTTGCATAGGAACAAAAGAACACAACGCACCCTAGTGTGCTACTTGGTTTTTGTTCTTCACGATATTCAGCAATTGCAAATATTCAGTAACTTATAAATCTAAGTTAATACACAGAAAGCGCTTGGAACAGTACCTGGCCCCCAGTCAGTGCTCAATGACGCTTCACATGGAACCTAGCAGAGGGCATTCCAAGATTCTAAAGTTCATACCAATTAGACCCTAGGAGCACACAAAAAACCACTGCAGTTTTGCTGCACGAGAGCTCAGAGGTGCTTCTTCCCGCTCACATTCCAGAGACAGGCTCCTGCAGACTTGGCTGTCACCTCTCACACTGCCACCAGAGCTCATGCTCCTCTCAACCGAGACACACCTCCCTTCCTCGGATCCCACCAAGTCTAAGCAATCCATGCAAGAATAAAGGCCTCATAATGGGCTTTGCTGCAACCCCTTTCAGAAAACTGAGAAAAAGCCGCTTCTTGCCCTTTAATTTGATTACATGGCAACGAAAGATACATTCACCCGTATACTATGCGCTGTGTGAAATCAGCACCCCCGGTTTTGCCCAGGCTGGCTCGGCCCCGCACCCCGTCAAGGTAACGTGGAGCGTCTCCGGCCTTCGGCTCCTGTCCCAAACCTCTCCCACCAAGTCCTCTGATTAGAGCAGAGCTCCCAGGAGGTGTAAATTAAGAAGTTAACCAGGACGAGGGCACAGCTGCGGGTTGGGGCGCCCTTGGGAGACCACCAGAGAAGTCTTTGCTCCCCTCAAAAGCAGTTTTCAGTTTAAAGCTCTGAAAAACTTCTCCCCACCCTCGCATCCCCGCCGTTTTCGCCATTTTCAGTCCTCCCCTCCCTCACGCCACCGCGGAGGCCTGCAGGACTTCCCATCGTTTGGTTCACACACCTGAGGCGCCCCTCACTTCCGCTGCTGCTTACAGCCAGCCCACCCAGCATGCACCGCGGCAGACCGCGCACCCCCGGGGGCGGGGGGAGGGGAGGGGAGGGGCGGGGGGAAGGGCAGGGCCAGAGCGTTTGGCTCTTCAGGTTTTCGGGGTGTCTGTAGAATTGGGGAGAGCTTGCATTTAGGGAGAAGCTGGTGACCACTGCTCCTGAACAACGAGTTGAGAGTCCTTTTAAATTCCATCCCCCCCTAGAGACTTTACTTTCCAAGTACACGCGGGTTTATGGGCTGGAGGACACAATGTGCACGCACAAACGGGGTCCCCCAGCGACTGAAAGTGGGGAGAAATGCCATCCCGGTGGCACCCTGATTCTCATTAGGGGAAGAAACATGAGATGCTTGACCCTTTCATGTTACTCGCTGAGAGGCTTATGTAGGGTGAGAGACTGGGTCAAAACAGGCCAGCCGTAGACAACTGTTTTGCCACTGACTTTGCAGACATTTCCCAAAGCCCTGTAGCACCTGATACCCGTACCGGCATAACTGCACACACACAGGGAGAGTGAGCCTTCTTTCATAACAGCTGCAGCTTCTTAATGGAATGGCCTTTCCACTGAACCTGTCATGGAGACTAGCCCAAAGCCCCTACCAACAAGAATATTAAAAATTCAGGAAGAAGTTGAGTAAACAGGCCACTGTTACTTAAAGTGGCACTTGGTCAGGCCACCCCGCCCAACAGAGATCCAGGGGCTACTGAATGACCTCAACTGTTCTGGACCAGAACGAATGAGGAGAAACTTCTGTGAGCAAAAATAATAACCAAACCAACCTCCTAGAGCCCTGGGTGTGAACAAAAGGCTAGGGTCAGAAGGGTACCCCAAGCAGTGTGTCAAGGCTCAGACCAACCTCGAGAGGAACATCCAAGGATGCCCTGGGATTGTGTCACGGATGGAATGTGGGCTGCAGGCTGAGCATTGTGCTGAAGGCAAAGCGACGGAGTGCCTGTGCACGGGTGTGAGAGAAGAGCGGGGCGTACGTTTAGGGGAGGGACCAGACACTCTCCAGGGGAGGACGGATGGCAGCTCTGAGCAGCTGTCTGCAAAGTTCAGGACTGCAGAGCCGTTCCAGTGGCTTTAGGGAATTAAGATGTTTGGGGCAGGAGTTCCAGACAAAACTCTGAATTTAGTCTAGCTTCCAGTTGCTTCCAGCCAAAAACCTGGGCGTCATTCTTGGCATCTCTCTCTCTCTCTCTCTCTCTGGCCCCCACCCCACCTCCAGTCTATCAGGGAATCCTATTGGCCCTATTTTCAAAATATATCTCAGTTCTGCCCAGTTCTCACTACCTCTGCTGCTATCTATCACCCTGGTCCAAGCTATACCATCTCTCACCCCAATTACTGAAATAACTTCTCCAGGGTTCTTATTTCCGCCTTTGCTCCCCTGCAGTCCACACAGCAGCCAGAGGGATACAATTAAAATGTGAGTCAGATGGTGTCCCTTCTCTGCTGGAAACCCTCCAATGGGTCCCCATCTTACTCAGAGGAAAAGCCAAATCCTTCCACTGTCTTACAAGGTCCTGCACAGCCTGGCCCCATGGTCCCTTGGTCCTCATCTCCTCCTGCTCTCAGCCTCACTCCCTCACTCCAGCCGTACTGGCCTCCTCATTCTCCTTGAACTGACCATGTCCACTCCTGCCTCAGGGACTTCCTCCACTGTACTTCCCTCGGCCTGGGAAGCTCCTTCCCAGGATATATTCATGACTCACCCCTCAGCTCATTCAGGTCTTTTCTCAAATACGAAATTCTCAGAAAGCTCTACCCCAGCCAAAATTACAAGTGCATCCCCTTTGAACTGCTCTATTATTTTCATATCATTTATCACTTTCTAATGTGATATATAAGCACTATATATAGAATGCATTTATTACACATTTATTATACATTATCCTTCCTCACACTAAAATGCAAAGTTCCATGAGAGCAAGGAGTTTTATGTAGTTTGTCATTTGGTGGATTTTTTGAGGCTACTAGAATGTCTGGCTTACAGATGGCTCTCAATACAAATAGTTTAAATGAATAAGTAAAGTAATTTAGGGTTGAAGCCACCGAATGGCCCCTTCACCAGACTAGTAGCTCCTCTATGGCAGGAAAGGTACCATCCATCCATTCATACATGTGATACATATTTATTGAGCACCTAGCCTATACAAAGCACTTTGCTAGGGTCTAAAATATAATGGTGAAAAAAACATATACGGTTCTACCTTCAAGGAGCTTACAACTTAGTGACTGGAGACAGATATTCAACAAATAACCCTGCAAATAAGGAGATAATTACAATTGACATAAGTGTACTATTAAAATAGTCCAGGAAAGACATTCTGTTTTGAGTTAGGTTGGTAGCAGAGGAAATGGAAAGAGCCGAACTGATTCGAGATTACTTAGAAGATGGAAAATACAGGCGTTGTCAATGGATTAGATGGGGTTGGGGAGAATTTTATGACAAAGGTGAGTCCTGAATTTCTGGTTTAAGAAACTGGGTGGATTAAAGTGCCCTTTGCATGGGTTAGTGTAGGAGGCTTGATAATGGACCCTCAAAAGATATCCATGTCCTCAACTCTGGAACCTGTGAATGCTACCTTATCTGGAAAAGGAGTATTTACAGATATGATAAATTTAAGGGTGTTGAGAACGAGAGATTATTCTGGATTAACTGGATGGGCCCTAAACGCAATCTTCCTTATAAGAGGGAAGCAAAGGGAGATTTAAACACACACGTACAAGAAGGCAATGTCAAGATGGAACAAAAAGAGATTTAAAGATGCTGCCCTTGAAAATCGGAGTGATGTGGCCACAAGCCAAGTCTGATGATTAATTTTCTGTGTCACCTTGACTGGGCCATGGGATGTCCAGACATTTGGTCGAACATCATTCTGGGTGTGTTTGTCAGGGTGTTTCCTGATGAGATTTTGTTTGACTCAGTAGACTGAGTAAAGCAGGTTGTCCTCCCTAATGTGGGTGGTCCTCATCCAATAAATTGGAGACCTGAATACAACAAAAAGTCTGAGAAAGAGGAAACTTCTCCTGCCTAACTGCTTGAATCAAGACAGTCCTCTTCTCCTGCCCTCAGACCGGAATTTACAGCATGGACCCTCCTGAGTCTCTAGCTTGATGACTGCAGATCTTCTCACCCTCCATAGTTACATGAGCCAGTTCCTTATAATAAAACTATACATACACACACACACACACACACACACACACACACACACACACACACACTACTGGTTCTGTTTTTCTGGGAAACCCTCACTAATACACCAAGAAATTTTGGCAACCACCAGAAACTGGAAGAATCAAGGAACAGATTTATCCCTGAAGCCCCCAGAGAAAGTGTAGTCCTGCTGACACCCTGATTCAGCCCAGAGGAACTAATTTTAGATTTCTGGCCTCCAGACTGGGAGTATAAGTGTGTGCTGTTTTAAGCCAATCCATTTGTAGTAATTCATTACAGAAGTCACAGGAAACTAACGCAACGGGAAGCAGTGTAAGAGGATAATCTAAGGGTAGGGGGACATCAAGATTCAGTTTGGAATATGGGATCTGAGATGCCTGTCACACACCTAATGGAGAAGCAGGCCAAACAGGGATTTGGATATGCAGGTAGGAGACTGATGGAATGGTCTGAGCAAGCATTATCAGCCCCACGGTCCCAGAGCCTGGAAAGCATGAGAAGTAGAGTGAAAAGGAAAGACGGCCAAGCACCATGTCCTGAGGAACTCTCAACATTGAGAGGACAGGTAGAAAGGTAGCCTGAAAAAGAAACAGGAGGACATGGAGTCTTTGAGGCCAAGAGATATGAATGTTTTTGAATGACAAGAGTGATCAATTCTGGAGCAGAACCCAGTCTGGAGTAGATTTAAGATTGAATGGTTGATGGGAGAGCAGAGAGAGCCTGTGTGGGCAACTTATTCTTGAATTTTGTTTGACTTGGAACGTACATAAAGAGAGCAGATAGTTGCTATGGACAATGGATCCAGGGAGGATTTTTCATTCTTATTTTCAGATAAAAGAGTTTCAGGCATTGTGTATGACTTGGAAATGACCCAATAGAATGGAAACAAATAGAAATTCAAGTGAGGGTGAGGTTACCTGCTGAAGCCTGAGAAGGGGAGCATACAGAGATCAGGTCTCAATCCTGGCTGTAGTTTAGGTGTCCCTGAAGACATTTTAAAAATTCCGATTCCCAGCCTGCACTCAAGACCAAAGACATCAGATTTTCTGAGTTGGGACCCAGACATCAGTCATTGTTAAAGCTTCCCAGGTGATTCCTATGCGTGGTCCGTGGGATTCAGAGCACATCTGGAAGGAGTGGCATTGGGTCCAAGGAGGATCAGGTGCAGGTGCAAGTAAGTTTGGAGGTTTGGTGGGTGTAAATTAGAGACTTCCCAACTTCACTTTATATTTCCAAAATTCAAGACAAGGTCAAGTGCTAAGCATGTGCTGAGTGTATAACGGAATAAGGAGAAGACTGAGAGCTGAAGAAAAAACGACATTGTTCATACTGAGAGTGGAAAGGGGAAGATGCCTCAACTGGAAAAATGTGGGAAGAGTGTGGAAAGGGCTGTGAGTTTATAGCTATACCTTCCATCCATTCATTCAACTGGCATTCGTCAGACAGACACCAAACCAGGCTGTGGGGATAAAACATAAGCAAGACATTGTCCCCAACCTCACAGCTTTCACAGTTCAATGGAGGAGAGGGACATACAAGGAAACAGAACATTCAAGAGCTGTAATAGAATCAAGTACAAGGGATAGTGGGGACTTAGACCTTTGTAGGGACAGAAGTCACCTCCTCCCATCACAGTACTTGGCACACGCTCTTGAGACATATTCATTGTACTCCAAGCACCTTATCATTCCGAGGAAACAGAGGAGGAAATGACAGCTCAGCTCTTATTCTGCAGGTATGACTAAAGCAGCCCTAAAACTGTAATGACATGTCAGCTGGTCAGTGCCACACGGGGTCTCTAAGCAGGAGAAAGTCTCAGCTGTCAGGCAGGGTGGTGGCAATGCTGAGGTCAAGATGGGATGTTCTACATCAGGGGTCCCCGACCCCCGGGGACGAGGACCACTAGCGGTCCTCAGCCTGTTAGGAACAGGGCCGCACAGCAGGAGGTGAGCGGTGGACGAGCGAGGGAAGCTTCATCTGCTGGTCCACATCGCTCGCATTACCTCCGGAACCATCCCTCCCACCCCCACCATTCCCCCGCCCCCGTCCATGGAAAAATTGTCTCCCACGAAACTGGTCCCTGGTCCCAAAAATGTTGGGGACCGCTGTTCTACATGGTAATCTTCCAGGTGACATTCAGAAAGTGGTCACTAGGTGGCAGGGTTAACATTTGCAAAATAGCTGCCAATAGCAGTCACCACTAGCTGGATACTCGCTGGAAACATTTTTTGTTTCCATCCCAAAGGGAAAGTGGAGCCAAGTCCTAGGGACATAGGATGCTTGGGTAGGGTTTCTCCAATTTCACCCAGAGCTCCCTCCATATGCAATTCCTCGCTTCTAAAGCTGGACCCCTCTCTGCTTTAGGGACACTGGCCTCAGTACACACCCTGTCCTAAAGAGCAGCTTCAGAGTGGGGCTTGCGGTGGGGAGGGGAAGGAGAACAGGCTGCAAAGTTTTCTTCAAAACACTGGGGGAAACAAGTGCCTCTGATGGTTTTTTTCCCTTCTTCAGATTTCCCTGTCCCCGTCTTTCTCCTGTTTTATCTGGTGCCAGGCTCCCTAGGTTCAAGCCCTACCTCAGCCACAGAGCCAAATGACCTTGAGCAATGTACTTAGCTTCCTTGTGTTTCTTTACCCAGAAATGACAGAGTGTAGTCATAAAGATTAAATGAGTTAAAATCTCTAACTTACTTAGAACAGTACCTGGCAATAAACAGTAAGCACTATGTACTAAATATTATTATTATTTTCTCGATGAAAAAAAAAGAACTTTTTTCTAAATTCTTTATGAAGATGGTAAATAGTTGGCACTCTAAGTTGTAATTTAAAAACGTAAACAACTTCCAATCCCAAGTTTTCAGATGAAAGTATAAAGAAAAAAGTGACAACACAACAAAAGGTACATCTATTCTGGAATGGTGAACCATGGTCGGGCTCTTTTCCTGGTAGAATTCTGGACTGGAAATGGGCCACCTCCTGCCAGGGAAGCACCTAACCCTCCAGGTATCCAGCTTCCCACTCCCTTCCCTACAGGAAAACAAAGCCTGAGACCCCAGTGTCAGCAGGTGCTTTACAACCTGTCCTAGGTCTTGACCGTGGTGGTGGTTCTCTCATTCCCCATATGAGCACAAAATTCTGGCATCACAGCCAGCCTCTCCAGACACTCCAAAACTGCATTGCCCCACCAAGCCTATACATTTTTTTTTTCCGAAAAAAAAAAAAAACAAACACAGCTTGGGATAGCTCAATTTCAACCTTGGTTATGACCTTATCAACTCATATAAAGCAAATTTTTTTGTCATTTGTTTAGTTTCTAATTGGCTCTTGAATAGTGACTGTGCGTGTGTTTAAAAGCTACAAGTCAGCCTCATTTTTCACAGCAGATAGACATGTAGTTAAATTTTGAAAAATCTGGTCATAAAAACTGCACGAGATTTGGTTACAGGAATTCTACGATACAGTGTAGTCACAAATAAACTGAGTTCTTTGATAAAATAAATGCTTGTATTTTATCAATCCTGCAAATTTAAATTTTTATACTTGATTTGTTTAAAGCAAATTCAACTCTATTTAGAAAGTAGAAAGTTTTAGAATTTCTTCTTTCTTCTTTTTTTTTTGTTTGTTTATTAATAACAGACTACAACAGGAACAGACTGTGTTCCAAAGAGGAAGACTATGCTAGAATTGAAGCTACAATCTTATAATTTTCCCATACGTAGCCACTGCTGATTGACTCTCCATGTAGAGACTTTTTCTCTTAATTTGATGTTAATTTATGGAGAGTCTTATCACAATATATGTTTATTCACAATACAAAATGGATTTTTCTCTCTCTTGTTGAAAATCCCAAGATGCCCCAGTGCTTGGCTTCCTGTTGTCTTCCCCCAAAGACTCCACATATTTGCATCTCATATAAAAAAAAAAAAAGGCCAAAACTAGATTGGTACCATCTCAGAGGTGAACTGCCTACTGGGTTGGTCAATGTCAGGGCTGTGGGCTATGACACACCCCAGGTGTTTAGGGCTTCCCACTCCATGACTTACCTTCAACCAGGCACATCCCATCGACCAGGCTCAACTGACCACTGGGTCCCAGTCCCAGAAGTGAAGGCAGCTCAGAGCTAAGATCTCCAACCATCCTGGCTGCTGACCCGATAGGCACCTGGGCAACCCCACAAGGATCTGGAATAACTTGCACCCGCAAAACAAAGTTCTAAGAGGAAAGAACAAATGCATGCTGCCTGGGCCCTCCAGAGACCAAGAAACACGATGATCCTACAGAAAACAAGTTTTGACAAGTAAGGGACAAAGGGGGTTGGGTAGGATGATGAACAGCCATTGCTAAAGGTGAGGTTCAAAAATAAAATATGAAAATCAGAAGGAAGAAGTGTTAGAGAGAGACACAATTGAAGCAAGAACCAAATGCTAACAAAACAGTGAGACCTGACAAGAAAAAGATTTTCAGAAAGGAAATGCAATAGAAGTGAAATGGGAGATAGGCAAGGAAAGAAACGCAGCCTATAACAAAGCCAAGGAAAAGAAAGAAGAGGCCTTTTCCTGAGCACAGAGGCCAGGGAGATTATAAGGTATGGACCAGCTCTCCAGCTATCTCCATCTGAACAGATCTATTCCTACCACTGGGGTTGGTTTGGTTTGGTTTTTAAGTCAGAAACAATAGTAACTTGGTAAACACTTATAGACAATTTTTTCATGATTATTAAATTAAAAACTCTCAAATGTCCATTGCCCCAGACTAGCAAATCTTCCCTCCAAACCCCAAAACCTTCAATATGTTCCAACTATGCAGGAGCTAAAAGAGAAGTATTAGGAGGAGGTTTTATTACTGCCATTTACGGGCATTGGGACTTCAGGAGTTTACCTGGGGCAAATAGCACCTCTCTCAGGGGGAGGTAGAGGGGGAAGAGTTTGGTTCCAGCTGTGCAAAATTCAGTGGCTTATTGAAGGGACCTTCTCTGCTTTAAAACAGACAGAAGCTGGTGTGTGAAATTCAAGCCATCTCTAGAAATGTGTTTAGAAAACGTGTTCTGATGTTGCCACATTATAAAGGCCCTCTGTGCAGAATCTTAACCTTTTTCTTCTAATTCCTCAGCTTTTCCCCAAACCCCTTTGTCCTCCACCCAGGGATGGATCAAGAACTCCTGTGACTGGAGAGACCCTCCATCACAGGAGGAAGCAGCAGCACTAAGCACAGATTGGGTATGCAAACCCGGTGAGCCACCTTAATTATCTACTTCGTATGTACAAATATTTCCTCTCATCCCTACTTAACAATCAGCAGTCGTGATGGGCTCTAATTACAACGATAAATTGGGCCTCGGACAGCCACCTCCTGCTCCGTCATTAAAGGGGACTATTTACCGGGGCCTTTGCAGTCAGTCCATCTCCTTAGTACTGGAAAGACACCACGGCTCACAGTGGTCACCGGTTCTGAGCAGGGAAGCACTCAGTGGCCCCAGCAGTAGCTCATAGCCATGGATTCTGCACAATTAAGAAAACACATCTGCATGAATTGAGGAGTGGACCAGGGGCCTGGGGACCAAGTCAGAATGTCCTTGGCATTTACTAAGTCCAGATGTCTTTATCTTCTGGGCAGGAAGTCAGAGTCTGTCCAGATGGCATCTTGATTGCTTTCAGCTCAGCTGATTAAATTTCTAAGGCTGACATCTATTCCAAATACCCTCTCCATTCTATGAAAACGTGGTTGTCAAATAGTGCCAGGAAGAGTCATCTGAAGATGGCAGACTGAGAGGGCCCAATTGAGAACCTGAGTGCCTGGGACATAGAGCCAGGCAAATTTCCTGCCACATGTCTGGGACTCTGGGATTCTTTCTGCTACAAGCAAGGGAATTTCTGGAGAGGCAGTGCTGAGGGGCAAGATCGTGACTGGATCAGAGATCCAGTTAGGAGTCCTGGCTCCTCCACTTTCTGACCTGTGACCTTGTGCATGTTCCTAAGCCACTCTGGCCTCAGTTTACTCACCTATAAATCTGGGATAACAAAAGGAATCACTTCAACAAGCTGTTCTGAAGATTTATGAGATCATGCACATCAAGTGCTTATAAGAGAACCAGGCACATGGTAAGGGTTCCCTGCATACATTTTATTAGTACATTTGGCCCTCTGTATCCACAGGTTCTGCATCGATGGATTCAACCAACCATGGATAGAAAATATTTGGGGAAAAAAATTCTCGAAAGTTCCAAAAAGCAAAACTTGAATTTGTCACAAACTAGCAGTTATTTATACAGTATTTACATTGCATTAGGTATTATAAGTAATTTAGAGATGATTTAAAGTATAGGGGAGGATGTGTGTAGATTCTTTGCAAACACTATGTCATTTTATATGAGACTTGAGCATCTGTGGATGTTGGTATCCACTGGGGTCCTGGAATCAATACCCCACAGATATTTGGGATGACTGAAGTCTTGTTAATTTTTGTTCCTGGCTTTACTTTGCCTTCTGAAGAGGTGCTCCTTAAAAACACAAACCTGCATGAGGGCAAGGGACCAGCCTGGTCACTTGCACATGCTTTATACCAGAAATAATAAATAATTCTTTATAGTCCTTTGTGGGTTACCTTTCTTTCACAAGCACTCTTGAGAGGTAAGCAAGGCAGACGGTATTTCTCTTTTACTGAAGTTGAGACTCTAAGAGGGTAATGACTTGTCCAAGGTCACTTCGGTAGCTGTGTCAGAAGATGGAAACCCATAAAGGCTGTTGAACTCCTATCTGCTACAGATCCTACTCATACGAGGAAGTCAGTGCTGCAAATGGAGCAGAGGAATGAACACGCTCCCCTCTGACCACCACCATCCCACCCCCAACAAACACTTCTGGTCATGCCAATGGGACACGCGGAACATCACCAGGATGAAGAAAGGAGGCCATAGTGATATTTACAGAAATTGCTGCCTACCTCTGCTACTTTAGAAACTCCTTTCCTCCTATGCTTCACTCTAAAGGGCTGTGGGAACTTAATCTAATACTATGCTCACAGGAAGAAGCCTGACAAGAGACAGGATGTGGAAAATGTTCCAGAAGGCCTAAAAGTCAATGGCTTAATAATAATGTAAATAATCTCAACTCTTAGAATGTTAGACTCACATTATTCGTTTACATTCTTAAAGGAAAAAAGATGGCAGGGTTGGATTAGGTTATTTTAAAGCTTACTTTTAGCTTTCAAATTTTTGATTTAATGGACCACTATTAGGAAGGACCCCTTTATTTCAGAGTGGAGAGTTTATCTGAGAATCCCAATTCCCAGTCCTGGGCACCCATATCTCACTGCCTGTTAATATCATTAACTTAAAGCTTGAGAGAAAAGCCCTAAGGATGCTTTTAAAATTTCTGCCTTTATAAAATACACCAGGTGAAAGAGAAGTTAGTAGATGGCACTTACCGTATGGTTAATTAGAAGTTAAAGCTGGACAAATATTCTATTTTTTTTTAGTATAAATTTATTTATTTATTTATTTATTTATTTATTTATTTATTTATTTTGGGCTGTGTTGGATCTTTGTTGCTGCACGCAGGCTTTCTCTAGTTGCGGCGAGCGGGGGCTCCTCTTCGTTGCGTTGCGTGGGCTTCTCATTGCAGTGGCTTCTCTTGGTGCCGGAGTATGGGCTCTAGGAACACGGGCTTCAGTAGTTGTGGCACTCAGGCTCAGCAGTTGTGCCTCGCAGGCTCTAGAGCGCAGGCTCAGTAGTTGTAGTGCATGGGCTTAGTTGCTCTGTGGCATGTGGGATCTTCCCAGACCAGGGCTCAAACCAGTGTCTCCTGCATTGGCAGGTAGATTCTTAACCACTGCGCCACCAGGGAAGCCCCAAATATTCTATTATGTTATGCATATTTTCAGAACCATATATGTGTAACTGGATGACCACAGAATAGTGAAACCTAGTTTGGGGGAAATGTCCCAAATCAGAGAGTTTTTAAATTGTTATAACATGGGCCCCAGGGAGTGGATATTTCCAGTATCGATCATCTTGGGAAGAGGGTAAATCCTGGGGCAGGAAATGCAAGGAAGAACCCCCCATTTCCCTGGGTACAAAGCCAAGAAGACTTGGACTCTGGGATGTGAAAAGGGCCGTAGTATTTTTTGTGATGGAGAGGAGCTGGTGATGCCATGGGAAGACACTGTGTCTGCTTTGATGGTGGTGGTGGCAGCAGTGCCATCAATTACAGGGCAGAGGAAGAGCCGGTTCTGGAGCAGCAGGATCAAGGCTGGCATCTTGAAGCCGTCAACACAACTGAGTTTGAACTCAAGCAGGACATGAGAAGAACCATGTCCCCTCTCCAGGTGGAAGAGGCCCATTAGCATCGCTTGCTCTGTCTAGCCCAGGGACCTCACAAGAGCCATCAACTGCAAGGCAGCAGTTAAACAGCATGGCAAGCAGGCTTGAGGGCTCTGTTTACGTGTGCCCACAACATAGCACACCCTCAGATAGAAGTGGGGACAACTTCTGGCCTTTATGGCTCTGAACCTTGTGTCATAATAATTTGGTAAAATAAATAAACAAATATGGAGAAATATAACGATAAAGAGTAAAACCGAGGGCTTCCCTGGTGGCGCAGTGGTTGAGAATCTGCCTGCCAATGCAGGGGACACGAGTTCGAGCCCTGGTCTGGGAGGATCCCACATGCCACGGAGCAACTGGGTCCTGCGCGTCTGGAGCCTGTGCTCGGCAACAAGAGAGGCTGCAATAGTGAGAGGCCTGCGCACCGCGATGAAGAGTGGCCCCCACTTGCCGCAACTAGAGAAAGCCCTCGCACAGAAACGAAGACCCAACACAGCCAAAAGTAAATATTAAAACTAAATTTAAAAAAACACACAATACAACGGATACAGTCAGCCCTTTGTATCCACGTGTTTCGTATATAAAAAAAAAAAAGTAAAACTGACCGTAAAATGCATTTGAATATTCAAGTTAAAGTAGCATTTTAGATGCAAGTAGATTTAACCGTCTGGAGACAGTGGGGAAAGCAGGCGTGACCCAAAAAGCAGAACAAAAACTAAATGTACAAGAAGGAAAAAAAAAAGGACAGTTTAATACCAACTGGTGCCCATAAGCTAGAACAGATATTAAACATCTAGTTCTTTGCTAAAGTTGGATCACGAAAGCAAATTTTGGTTTGCACACCCTTGGAAGAAAACAAACTAGCCATTGGGTCATTGCTAAGAAAAGGCATAAAGAGCCAGACAAGGTATCCAAGGACCTCACATCGCTCCCCAGACTATAATCGCCTTGAAACACAGAAAAGTGAGTTCACAGGTCTCCCAGACATGAAATTGGGGGTTCTGTGGAGTCACCCATGGGTGACAGCTGACCCTAGGGATGAACTGCATGGAAACCTGGTGCAAAACAAGACAGAATACAACAACAACAAAGAATGGTTTGGGGTAGGTATGTAAATATGTAATATAAGGGTCCTTGAACTTTATGAAAACTTCTGGGGTCCACAGATCTGTTGTGTCCCCACTGACATGGGTACCAGTCTGTAGAAATAAATGAGTTACCGGTGCCTTTTCTCATCTTCTCCTTTCCCTCTCTTTATCTCTGCAAGACCTAGTCCTTGTAACAGGTAACAGCAGTCCATCCCTAAATGGCACTGGGAATGAATTAAGATTGCAGCAGTCATGATATGATGCCCATAGCTCCAGCCAAACCTCTCTCTCTATTTTTTATATTTGTGGAAGGGGTAAGACCACCTCCATTAGTAAAGAAAGAGCGATTGTCAACAAAGAACCAGTGTAACTCTATTTTATTGGCTCAAGCCAATGACTGTTAGATAAGTAAAATGGAAATCATTGCTTTGAAATAGAATAATGGGATTTTTAGATGAAGAAGTGCCTTATAAATAGTTCAACTCCATCATTTTGCAGATGAGGAAGTTTCACAGCCACACACAACTAGTTAATGTCAAAGCTAGGAACAGAATTCAACTCAGTGCCTTTCTTGGGAGATTTGGAAAATATTCAAAGAGACCGTTAGGGACTATAATGCATGAACTTGTGACACAGCTGAAGGAACTAGAGATTTTTAACCTAGAAAGGGGATAGTTCAGGTACATAATAACCATTTTCAAATACCTTAAGGACTGGCAAGTAGTAAAAGGTCTTGAACTTGTCCTGCTGGCCTGAGGAAACAAGGACAATTGTGGGGAAGTTAGAGAAAGACTTTAGCAGTTCAGCATAATATAAAACCTTTTAAACGGTCAAAATTTGCCAAAATAATTCATTGGGAGATAGTAAGCTTTCTGTCACCTGAGGCAGTTCAGGAAAGACTGGAAGATAATGTAGTGTGTATGTTTTGTCCACGGAAATGGGTGGGGTAAGAGGTGTGGAGGAGAAAATTCAGGAATGAAAATCATTTGGATGGGGTGACCTTTAAGAGTATGTGATTCTTTACAACCTGGGATCAAATAAGGGTTTCATTCTTGACTCCAAACTCGACAACTTATCTTCCCATCTGTTTGCAATAGTTTAAATTTTAATCTATTTCATATTTCAGGGTATTATGCCCTGAATATTTGATTTGAATGCTGTGGCAGAAGGTCACTCATATTCATTTATTTTCTTTTACTCTTATACACTTGCAGTGAGTATTTTGAATTCATTATGCAAACATATGCAAATCATATGCAGATAGTGTGTCCTCAGAAAATGACAAAATCTTATGGCCTTAACTGAGCCATCAAACCTTTCTTTAAGAGGGAAAGTAATATGCCTTTTGAATGTCTCTGGGGCAGGAGACAATTTCCTGAGAGTGATATTTACATGACGTTGGAATTGGTTACTCAGAGGAGTCTTTGCCTCACATTCTTCACATTTATGTAGGACTTTGAGGTTAAGAAGGTATTTTCACGTAAATGATCCCATTGGATCCTCGTAATTACCCTGTGATGTTGGCAAAACAGGAATTGGAATTCTTGTTTTATTATTCAGATGGGAAATAGAAAAGTCAAATGACTTGCCCAGGTTTGCTCGGTTGGTAAATGATGGGTCTGAGGCTTCAAAGTAGATCTTTTTTCAGTCCAAGAACTCTTCCATGACACTGTGATGCATGTCTTCTTCAAAGCAAGGCGGTTGTCATCAGTCTGGGTTTGCTTGGACGGCGTTTTGCCAAAAGCATCTTTGAAGGTGTTTTGTTGATGAGGATGGCATTTTGAGGGTGACCAGAAAAGTCTAATTATTTGTAGTAGCCCTAGCACAGTACCAACTACATAGTTTCTCTAACCACCCCCTGCTTTTTCGCATCTGCTCTGGAATCTCCAGATGAAGAACTTTCTTCACACCGTACACTCTTCAGCTTTTTCAGGAGGCAAAATTCTTTCTTAAACTATCGGGAGTAATAGCACAGTCTCTGCAGTGAGACTGTCTGGATCTGAAGCCCTAATCTACCACCTTCTACTTGTGTGGTCTTGGAGAGGTCATTTATTCCTCTAAGCATCAGTTTCTACGACTATAAAATGGGGGAAATAATAGCACCTCTTTGATAGAGTATATGATAAGGAGATATCTATAAAACAAAAGAAAACCTACTTAGACACATAATATGTGCTCAATAAATGGTAGCTACTATAATTATCATATTAGTGGTTGTAACACAGTAGTGGTAGTAGTATTATTATCTCAAGGTATTGTGAACTCTGATGCTAAGAATTGGCTCTTGGAAATGAAATGGGAGGACAGTAATACCAAATATCTCCTATATGTCAAAGGACTGGAGGACAGACAATGTCTGAGGTAGCCAAATTCAGCCCAGTGAGGAATACATGAACTTTAACTTTCTTTAGTCACTACCATATCTTGCATCATAATGAGGGTAGTTGCAATCCTGTTTCGAAGGTATTTCTAAGAAAAAATAGAGCCAAGGCTGGCACCCTTAACTCTTCTCTCTCTTAGTCAGACTGCTCTGTATATGGCAGTGGCCTCTACTTCCCTGGGTCACCTTGGGAGGGAACAAGAGGGGATTCCACTCCAGCCGCTTTAGCAGGCCTGAATCACGGGGTCACGGGATGGATTTGTCCTCCTCCTGTACCAAGACCGGAAGTGGGTACTGTGAACGTGGCCAAGGCAGCAGCTCCACTCCCTTTCTGGGATGACCCTGCTCCCTCTTGCCCTAGTTCCCAGCTCCAGCAGGTGCCCCTGCAGGGCACCTTCCCTCTGCCCCCCACAGAGTGCTCTGCCCTTCCAGTGTGCCCCAGCACCTCTCCTGGTCACTCACCTAGGCCAGCTAACAAGGTGGCCTCCTCCGTGAGGACAGACTCCTGCTTCCCTCTCCGATGGAAAGGGACCAGAAGCTGTTGCTGGCCAAACCGTTGCAGCTCGCCTAGGGTCACTAGAAACCATCACCCTGAGAGTCCATGTGACCAGCGCAAAGGAACTGCACCACTGATTCACGTTGGCCAGGAAATGCACTGGGCCATTCTGAGGCTGGGTGCTCAGCTATTTTTGGCAAGAATGGGTGCTATGCAGAAGTGACTTCCCCTTTTTTGCAGCAAAAAGCCACCAAATGCTGAGCAGTCAACAGCATTTCTTGTTCTCAGATTACCCTTCTGAGCACTCTCTGGCTGCCAGATTATCGAGGCCATCATAGCTTGATTCGATTTCTCAGCTCCAGGCATTAGCTAACCCTGCCAAGCTGGGTTGCCTCGGTCCTGTGATGGCTCCCCGTGTCGGCTGCTTCCTGTTGGCGGTGCTGATTTCTGCCAGCTGTAAAGTCATCACCTCCTCAAATCCAATGTGCACTGAGGTGAGTCCAAACTATTTGTCTTTGTCCAGATTAAACCACCTGGAAATGTTGAGATTCAGCATGCAGTCCTATCTGAGCCTTAAAAGGGCAACGAGGTGTGTAGGAGTTTTTCTTTAGAGTGAAAAAGGAACCAAAGAGCTCAGCTGGGGAGATGATCTTACAGATTCATAGTAGGAAGAAGTGAGAGTTGTTTTCCTCTGCAAACAATTTCCCCCAAATAATCCCAGTTGGGACATAAGATGTCAGCAGGATCCCAGTGCAAAGAGCAGAACTCCAAACCTGCTCCCTAGCACGGAGGAGCGTCTGTCCAACCTCCCAGCACATGGCCACTTCCCCAAAGAGTCCTTCAGTTTCCTGGCATTCGGGACGGAGACTAGTAAAGACCACCTGTGCCAGGCTTTAGAGCATATAAAGATCAGTCTGAATGAGTCTGGCTTTCTCCTCGAGTTGGACAGCCCTCCATCTGTTTCACTAACCCACAGGAGAAGCATCTGAGCATAGAGCCAAGTTGCACCTTCTGTTTTGGACCATAACAGTATTTATCAACCTGTGGGAAGTTCTTGGGGAGGGTGGTGAGAGAGAGAAAGGAGAAGGGCTCATTCTCTTGCCATCCTCCTCCCATTACCTCTGATCCCAGCAGGTATCCAGCACCACGTGGCCTGTCGGATAAGTGCTGTAAACAGGAAGGACCATCAGTCTTGGTGGCTGAGTGGGCTGCTTTCCTAGGTTGGGGCTGAATGATGACAAAGAGGCAGGAGTAGCAGGATGGAGAAAGGCAGGGCTTAGGAGCCAGGGTGAGGAGAATAAGGGAGAGCGGAGCAAGGGCCCACCAGACAAGAGCAAGAATCAAAGCTAGGACTGGAACAAGGCCTAGAAGCAGAAAGCAACAGAACCTTGTTAGTCTGGTACTGGGATGGAATCAGGATGCACGCTCAGACCGAAAGGAGGTACGATGCCCAGGGGAAATTTCTCAGTCTGCTATAACAAAGTACCACAGACCAGGTGACTTCAACAACAGAAACTTACTTTTGTACAATTCTGGAGTCTAGAAGTCCAAGATCAAGGTGTTGGCAAGGTTGGCTTCTTCTGAGGCCTCTCTCCTTGGCTAGTTGATGGCCTTCTTCTCCCTATGTCTTCACATCATTTCCCCTTTGTATGCATCTGTGTCCAAATTTATTGTTCTTATAAAGACACCAGTCGTACTGGATTAGGGCCTACCCTAATGACCTCACTTTAACTTAGTTACCTCTTTGAAGACTCTATCTCCAAATAAAGTCTCATTCTGAGGTACTGACGTTAAGACTTCAGCATATGAATTTGGGGGAGACACAATTCAGCCCACAACAGAAGGGGGCAAGTAAAAGGCTTTTATCAGCTCCAGAAGGCTGTATCCTCATCATTCAGGTTGAAAAATCAACTGCACAGAGGCCTGTAGGTAACATGTAAGAGGGTAGGAGTGGAGACACCACCTCCTCAGTAATCAGGTAGGGTATGCCATCCACCTTCTAGCAACATCCTCAGATGGGATAATATTACCATTAAATTCCAGCTCATTGGGAAGCAGTCCATGTTAAACATCTTACTCTTAAGTCTACCAGTTTACTTTTTAAATCCCCACATTGCAGCAAAGTCTGTGCAGCCTGTCTGAAGCCCACAAGGGCCCTCACTGCTGGGAGATTTTGGAAATCCCTGAAAATATTGGACCAGTCTAGATTCCTATTGAAGACACCAGGCCCTAGAGTCACCAGTTGCTTTTTGCAAATGGTACCTGCTTTAGCAGAGGGAAGGAGAAAGAGGCAGGAAGAGCTAGTCCTTTTGCTGCCTATTCAGAGGACTTCCATGCCATTCAGGTGGCAGGAGTGACACTGAGCATCCCAAGACCTCCAGGCCTGGCCTGTGCTACAGTGAGAGATTTCCTTTTTGGAGAAGTCAGGTGAGACTGAAACCTTCCAATATCACATCCTCCCTGCAGCCCTGCCTCTGAAAGGACTCTGATTTTAAATGCCTTGGGACCTATTCAATTAATAGTGGGTCTATATTTTCCTTTACCTCTTCTATTATGTTTGAGTTCATGATAGCAGGATTCTAAGGCTATTTATAGAGCCCTCACTTCTATGTCAATACTGGGGAGGGAACTGGGAGATACGACTTGTTCCTGAAGGACCGTCTAGGCTTCAGAAAAGTGGGATAAAGTAGAAGTGGTAGGAGAGGATGCTTTTGATTTAACGGTTTGGCCCTTTTTCAGGTGAAATTCACTCCAGCTTGCCCACTCCTTCCTCTTGTTTTCTTTTCCTCATTCATTCTTCCTCTTCAGTTTCAGCAAAATTAACACATACTGTATATATGTTCATGTGACCACCATGAATTTATCAGGCCCTATCCTGAAAACAAGGGTTTGGTTTGGTTTTGAGTTCAGTAAATCTTTTATTGAAGTAAAATATACATACAGAAAAGCTCACCAATCCTAAGTGTAGAGCCCAATGAGTTCTCACCAAGTGAACACATCCATGTGAGCAGCACACAGATCAAGAAACAGAACTTTCTCAGCACCTCAGAAGCCCTCTCATGTCTCCTCTCGGTCACTAGCCCCCAAGACCATCCAGTACTCTCACTTATATCACCAAAAATTGACTTTGCCTCTTTTTGAATTTTGTGTACATGAGACCATAAAGTGTGTACTCTTCTGGGTCTGGCTGCTTCCGCTCAATATCAAACACGTGATATTTATATATGATGTTGTGTGCAGCCATCATGTGCTCCATTAATCACTGAATGGTATTCTGTTTTATTAGTGAAACTATTTATTTATACATTCTACTGTTAGTGGACATTTGCATTGTTTTCAATTTTTTGCCTATTATGAATGTTGCTGCTTTGGATATTCTTACCTAGGTCTTTAGTAAACAAATATTTATTAGGTGTATAACAGGGAGTAGATGTATTTGGTCATAGGGTACACATATGTTTAACTTTAGTAAATATTGCCAAACAGTTTTTCAATGGGTTGGTACACATTTATTCTCACCAGCAATGGATGTGAGTTCTGATTGCCCTACAGCCTCACTAACATTTGCTATTGTTTGTTTAAGAACATTAGCTCTTCTGATGGATAGGGGTATTTCACTGGGATTTTTTATTTTCCTGATAAATAATTAAATTGAGTATATTCATGTACCCTTGTGTGTGTTTGTGCGCGTGTGTTTGTGTGTAAGTGCCTATTTCAAGTCTTTGGCCCATTTTCTCTTATGTTGTCTGTATTTTGGTTTTTGTTTTTTGTTTCTGTAGTGGTTCTTCATGTATTCTGGATGCAGGTTCTTTATCACATTACAAATATCTTCCACTCTGTGGCTTGCCTTTTCACTCTCTTGACATTTTTGGATGAACAGAAACCCTTAATTTTAATATTGCTTGATTTATCATTGTTCCTTTATTTATTTTCAGTGCATATCTGTTCTGTTTAAGAAATTTTTGCCAGGAATTCCCTGGTGGTGCAGTGGTTGGGGGTCCGCCTGCCAATGCAGGGGACACAGGCTCAATCCCTGGTCTGGGAGGGGCCCACATGCCGCGAAACGGCTGGGCCCTTGTGCCACAGCTACTGAGCCTGCGCTCTAGAGCCCGCGAGCCACAACTACTGAGCCCACGCGTGGCAACTGCTGGGGTCCGCCCACCTGGAGCTCGTGCTTCGCAACGGGAGAGGCCACGGCAGTGAGAGGCCCACACACAGTAGCGGAGACCCAGTGCAGCCTAAATAGATAGATAGATGGATAGATGGATAGATAGATAGATAGATAGATAGATGGATAGATAGATAGATAGATAGATAGATAGATAGATGATAGATAGATAGATAAATAAATAACTTAAAAAAATTTTTTTGCCAACACAAGGCCATGAAGATATTATCCTATGTTTTCTTCTGGAAGTCTTATAATTTGGTATTTATTTCTAAGTTTCACATGTAAATTTACAGTCCACTTGGAAGTGCTTTTTGCATATGATGTGACGTAGGAGTCAGGATGAATTTTTTAATAAAACTTTTTGTTCGAAAAAAATGTCAAACCTTGACAAATTCTAAAATATTCTAAAAATATTACAACGAACACTCGTAAATACTCCACACAGAACCTTCCATGATTAAATGCTCTGTGTGTGTATTCATGTAGGTGTGTGTATCATAAGTAACAAAATTAGATCTATGACCAGGTTTTTGGAGGCTGACCAATATGCAAAGAGTAGCTGGAATTCAGAGTTCTGTGATTTAGACTCAGGTAACATTTTACATGTGCTCTTGAATAATTGCTTGGGACTGTAGGCATGCCTCCTCATTTCAAATGGGCTCATCTTGACTATTCTGTCCCCTTAAAACCATGGTAGGAGACAGTCTTTTGGGTCTAGGTATGGGGAGAGTGTTTACGTAGAGCTATGTTTTAAGAGAACTCCAAGTTCATGGATACAAGGGCTTCCCAATAGCTCTAGACGATGACAATGATGTTTTGATGATCCAGGGAAATGCTAACTTTTCTTGTGACAGTGACGTACATTACCCATTAATCCTCAGAGTTGGTCTGCCAACAGGGGTTATTACCCTCGATCTACAGCTGGGCAAAAAAGGAGGCTCAGAGAACACAGCTTGGTAGTTGAGAGCTGGGATTTGAACCTGGGCAGTCTGCCTCAAGACACACAGAAAAAGAACCACTTATAATTGGAGTGCCCTTTGCCTGGAGGAGTTAGACTGACAGCAAAGTTTTAGGGCTGTGACCTCTTGGGAGTGTTTTGTTTCATTTTCAGAGAGTAATTATTACTCTGTGATTTGGCTCAGTCAAATTGCTATCTCTGGATAGAGGAGTGATCACCGAGGGAGGGCTGGGGTTCAGTGTCCCAGACTCCTCGTGCCTGGCGGAACTGGCTGCTGTGGGTACCAAGTGCAGAGGAGACATCCCAACAAGTGGGATCAGCACTTGCGTGAAACTCAGAGAATTTGAAATCAGAAAATGATCTCAGCACTTGTGAGGAGAGAAAATATTGTGGAATGGCAGGGGGTTAGAGATGCAGCAGAAAGAAGCAAAATAAGATCCTGATTGAAAAAATGTAAATGAATACCTGGAGGGAAAAGGGATTGCAGACACAGATGTAGCACTTGGGAGTCCTGCTCTGTGTAAAGGCACAGCTCTGTGGCGGAGCTGGAGATGAAGTGACCGGCACAGGTCCCAGTGCAAATGCCCATGATATGGAATAGGGACGGGCATGGGGCAGTTGTCCTGAATACCAGCTGGCTTTGTCTCAGCCCTGCTGGCTGCATAAGTTCACATCCAGAAGGGTCCTGTCTGCGATGGAATGGCCAAAGCAGAAGAATGAGAAAGTGACTTTGGAAACTGACCCTAGACTGAGGTCTAGCGATGAAGTCTGGGTCTATAAGAAGTGGTCATGTGGGGCTCAGAGAAACCACAGGAGCTGCAAAAGCGGTGGTGGGTGTCTGCCTAGAAAAGCAAATGAACCCGTGGTCCTCACAGCTGGCCCAGCCCTGGGCAAAATGGCAGTGGCTACACAGTCAGGACCCAGCAATCCTCTTTTACACCCTGTCCTTTCCTGCTCCATTGTATTATCATTCTGCTGCCCGGGAATCCTGTGCTATGCTATCAGAACTCACCCCTAGAAAGTTTTGCTGTGAAAACTGACAGTGAATAAGATACAATCTCACTGATGTAGTTCTATGAAAAATGTATAACCTGAATCAAATCATGAGGAAACATTCAAACCCCAAAGGAGTAACATTCTGCAAACTATGAGCCTGGATTCTTAAAAAAATTAATCAATGCCAGGAGAGACCAGGAAAGGCTGAAGAATCATTTCAGATTACAGGAGACAAAAGAGACATGGAAATGAGATGCAGTGATTGTACGGGAGTGTGGCTGTGAAAGCCGTGGCAGAAGAGCCCAGAACAGTCTCTGAAATGTGTTTGGTTTTCAAATTTTCTTATGAGCTGCAGTTCTTGTCATTTGCATCTTTCTTTAGGAATCAAGGGCAGAGAGCTCATTGCAGTTTATGTAACTAGAGATTATTGAGTGTTACGACCCAGGCTCGTGGTGGTGGACTTCTCAGTACTCCTGGGAAGTGTTATGCACTGGTTCTTGGGTTTTCACTGGGTTGAAACTGAGCTATTCCTTTCCATTTGCTAGGCGCTCCCTCAGGCCACTGGCTCAGGAGAGCCATTGTAACTTTGGGAATCACATTAATGCAGTGAAGTGCTTAGTAAAGCATACAATTTAGTTGTCACGGGCACGTTATATTCTGGAAAAGGAGGGAATTGCCAACGTCGAGCCTTTTGCTAAAGGACCAGAATAGAGTGAGATGAACTGAGAAAAGGCCCCCTTTCTCCACGTATATATGACATCAGCTATGCCAGTGGAGACCAGAAAAGAAAAATGTCTCCTCAAAGCGAATCCAGACCTTAGCAGCTGCACATACATCTTCTCTCTAGGTCTTCCATGTTCAGGGGGGACCAAAGAGGGGTCTAGCAGCATGTGTTTCCCCCACCAGTCAATCAAATATGTTTTAAATGCAAAGTGTGCATTTCAAGGGCATTATGTAGATTAGTGGCAGTGCCTGAAGGGCTTTGGGTCTATGAAACAATTATGGATTACAAGAAAATATAAATATGGCAATTTCCTCAGTGACTTTCTTAATATTGTCACAATATAGAAGAAAACCAGTGATTTCCTGTAAATGAGCATGCTCACTGTACCTACAAAAAAGTGCCCAACTAAGCAGAAGTTGGAGTGAATAAAGGAAAAAGCAGTTAAATTGGCAACACCTCTAAAATGTCACACTTCAGAGCAAAGGCGGATGTGTGCCCTCTTCTGTTTCTAACTAAGCAGACCTGTTTGCAACTCAGGATGAGGACAGCTGCTGATTTAGACTTTCATGGGGCAGGTCTTTCCCAGTCCAGGGCAGTCTCAATGGGGCATCTAGTGAGACCACCTGTGTGGCCCAGAGAAAGCAGGGCCTGAAAGGTTGGAGGAAATCACATGGAGCCTGAGATGAGCTGAGAGATGGCCTATGGTTCTGGGATGTCTTTCTTCTTTGTATCCCCAAGTGTACTTTTCTTGGAGATCATTTCTTTCTTTCCCTGGAGCCTCCCCATGCAAAATAAACCCCAACAGACCTTCATACCTGCCCCACTATCCTTTATCCTAAGGCATCATCCAGATAAATTATGAGCCCACAATTCTATAGGCTTCTAACTAACCCCTTCCCATTTTCACCTAGTTAGTCCAAGATCTATAACTTGAGTTTGCACTTCTAGCAAGTAGTAAACAACAGACGTCAGAACACTTGACTCTCCTGGGGACCCAGAATGAGGAAGTCCTCTGAATTTGTGTGCAGGGCTGTGCCCAAATGTTAGGTCTGGTATCAGCAGCCTGCAGTTCCAGAGATTTAAAACTCAGTCATTCTTCAAGATTACAAGACCTATGACCTAAGATCTGTGCCATGCTGTTAGTTCTTTTTAAAAAAATTGTATTAAGGGCTTCCCTGGTGGCGCAGTGGTTGGGAATCTGCCTGCTAATGCGGGGGACGCGGGTTCGAGCCCTGGTCTGGGAGGATCCCACATGCCGCGGAGCAGCTGGGCCCGTGAGCCACAATTGCTGAGCCTGCGCGTCTGGAGCCTGTGCCCCGCGACGGGGGGGGCCGCGATAGAGAGAGGCCCGCGCACCGCGATGAAGAGCGGTCCCCGCACCGCGATGAAGAGTGGCCCCCGCTTGCCGCAACTGGAGAAAGCCCTCGCACGAACCGAAGACCCAACACAGCCAAAAATAAATAAATAAATAAATAAATAAATAAAATCAAGTAAAACTTTAAAAAAAAAAAAAAAAAATTGTATTAAGAAAATTTCTAGTTTGAAAAAAAAAAAAAAAAAGAAAATTTCTAAATATGTACAAAAGCACTTAGTTACAGGGAACCTTGCGTGCATCACTCCACATTCAACAACCATCAACGTTTTGCCTACTAATTTCTGCTATCCACTCCTTCCTTTCTTGCCAAAGTATTTTAAAGCAAATCCCAAGCATCATGTCATTTTGCCTCTAAATCCTTCAAAATGCAACTCAAAATAAGAACATTTCTCCTACATAACGGCAAGGTCATTATCATTAACAAAATTCACAGTTTCTTAGTATTCTCTAATATCCTGTCCTCATTCAAAGTTCCCTGATAAAATGTCTTTTCCCAAATGCTTTATTTGAATCAGCATCTAAAGAAGGGCTACTCTATGTCATATGATCCAGAAATCCCACTCCTGGGCATATATACAGACAAAACTATAATTTGAAAAGACACCTGCACTCCAATATTCATTGCAGCACTATTTACAATAGCCAAGACATGGAAGCAACATAAATGTCCATCAGCAGATGAATGGATAAAGAAGATGTAGTACATATATATATACAATGGAATACTACTCAGCCATAAAAAAGAATGAAATAATTCCATTTGCAGCAACATGGATGGACCCTAGAGATTATCATACTAAGTAGATCATAAAGAGGAAGACGAATACCATTGATTTCACTTATACGTGGAATCTAGAATACAACACAAATGAACTTATTTACAAAACAGAAACAGACTCACAGACATAGAGAATAGACTTGTGGTTGCCAAGGGAGTGGCGGTGAGTGAGGACTAGAGTGGGAGTTTGAGATTAGCAGATGCAAGCTATTATATATAAAACAGATAAACAACAAGGTCCTACTGTATAGCACAGGGAACTATATTCAATACCCTGTGATAAACCATAATGGAAAAGAATATGAAAAAGAATATATATATAAAATATATATACACACATACATATATGTATAACTGAATCACTTTGATGTACACCAGAAACTAACATGACATCGTAAGTCAACTATACATCAATAAAACATTTAGAAAAGAAGGGTTCTTCTATTATTTGTTGGTTATGTCTCTGAAGTAGCTTTTGTATCTGTGTCTTTTTATAAGAGCAGCCTCGTCTCTCATCTCGCCCCCTTGCTCTCCACGTCCGCCAAGCATCATTCACATTTTGATAAAACGAAGTCAGTCATGCTATGGAATGGTCCACCTTCTGCCTTTGGCTGACTGCTACCTTGTGGTGCCGTTTACCTGAAATCCCCCAAATCACTTACAGACTGAAAGTTAGGCCTAAAGTCTTGACTGGATTTAAGGTTAAACTTTTTTTGGCAATATTTCATAGGTGGTGCTGTGTACTTCGTACTGCATCACATCACAAAGTATGTAATATCTGACCGTATTCTTTTGTCGAAGCTAATCTAGAGTTGATTTGTTTGTTTCAAAGTGAAAGAAAACATTTCCATGCGTCCAAAATCAAAACTATAAAACAAATTGTGTTCAGAGAAGGCTTGTTTTCATCCCCGCTCCTCCATCTGGTTCCTTCCTTTCCCTTAAATATAACCAGTTTGCGGTTTTTCCCCATGGTTTCTTCTTGTAAATGTAAGAAAATACACACATACCTTCCTTACACAAAAGGTAGCATACCGTATACCATATACCATATACAATATATACTAATAGACGTTCTGCACCTTGCTTTTTTCACCTTATAATGAACCTGCATATCACTCAATTATCAGTTTATGGAGATCGTGCTTATCCTTTTTTCAGCTACACAGGGTTCCATTCAGTGAATATACCATATTTTGTTCAAGTGGTCCTATATGGATGGAAAATCTGATTATTGCCAATCTTTTGCTATTGTAAAAAATACTAAAATGAATAATGTTATGCATAAGTCATTTTGTGTTTTTCCAAATATTATATTTGGTGAAGATTCCTAGAAGTAAGACCGCTGCTCAAAGGATAAAACATGTAATTTTGCTAGACAGTCAACCATACACCATATACTGTCTGATACTAATTTACATTGTTTCTCTCATCAGAAAGAAGCCAACAAGACATATAACTGTGAAAATTTAGATCTCAGAGAAATTCCTGACACTCTACCAAATACAACAGAATTTTTGGAATTCGGCTTTAACTTCTTGCCTACAATTCAAAATATAACCTTCAGCAGGCTCATAAATCTTATCTTTTTGGATTTGACCAGGTATGTATCTGAGCTCTTTGCGTGTGCTTGATGTTTTACTTAGGTCAAAACACAACTTGCATTCAAATTGTTTCCACGACCTTCTTTTGGGGCACAGGGACAACATGCTTATTCTGCATGTTTACCCTTTCCCATGAAATATTTTTATACAGGTAAAATATAATTTAAATAAGCACCAATCAATGGAGAGGAAAGTGGCTTGTTCTCAAACTAGATTGTGTCAGCAGTGCTGTTTATGAAGTTCTAAGGAATATCAATAACAAAACTGAAAATAAATCTTCTACTAAATCGGATGCCATATCATACTATATTTTAGCACAGTTGACTATTAATGGGTGTGACATTTTAAGAAAAAAATTATAGGAGAAATACATGCCATCTACTAATTTTTTCCTGAAACTTGGTAAAAAAATTCCATTATTTGGTTTTAGAGGCAGAATTAGGATTCTAAATGCTGAACCAGTGCTTGTGAACCAGCAGGCAGAAGTATCATAAGAAAATAAGGAAGAGAGTGAAAGAGAAATGCAGCTGGGGTGTGTGTGTGTGTGTGTGTGTGTGTGTGTGTGTGTGTGTAATGGGGGAAGGGCTCCGTATGTGGACGAGGTCTGCACCCCTTGCAACAGCTCTACTTCTTCTACTTTGGTCCTTCAACTTAAGCTTCTACACAGCAGGAGAGTATTCACATACATAGAACTGTACGTTCACATCTGCATAACCACCACTGGGAGGTACATACTGCCATCCCACTCGTGTTAGATGGGAAAACAGAGGTTCAAGGAGATTTTATGAGCTTGCTTAAGGTCACACGGGAAGGAAACTGGGACTCTGCTCTCCTGGCTCCCAGTCCAGAGTCCCCCAAATAACCCTAGGCTACCTCCCAGCCAAGACTCCGTGAGATACAATTGAGAGAAAGCCTTGCCCTTTCAGATCTTTCTGTTACCTACCTAGTTTTGCCACAGAGAAATTTACTTTCCCTCTCCTTTATCATTTCTCATTTTCAGATGAGATGAGTTTGACCACATTTTTAAGAAGTGTTGGGCCAGGATAGCTTTTGTAGCTGTAGGACTTTTAGTTTCCTCTACTGCTATTTTGAAAAAGTGATAAAAACAGGACCTCATGCTTTCTAAAATCCTCCTCCTCTGCTGCCCTCCCCACCTGTAATCTGGCTACAAATGAGGCACTGTTTTTATTACTTAACACAGTCGTGGTTTCCTTAGCTTTACCAACTTGCTTTCTATCCCCTTTTCTCATTCTTCTGTCTTGCTTTTCAGACCTTCCTCTCTGGAATCATTTTCCTTTCTCCTAAAGCACCTCCTTAGACATTTCTTTAGTGAGTGTCTGTTAGCAGTCAACTCCCTCAGTTTTTGTTTTTCTGAAGATATCTTTATTTCACTCTGATTCTTGAAAGATAGCATTTTCTGGCATATGATTCTAGGTGGACAGTTGTTTTTTTCTCGGCCCTTTGAGGCTATCATTCCAGTCTCCCACTGTTGCTGTTGGGAGGTCATCTATCTGTCTAGTCATTGTTCGCATGTTGGCAATCTGTCTTTTCTTCTCTGGACATTTCCAATAGCTTCTCTTTGTCCTTGGAATTCTGTAATATCACAATGATGCACTGTGTAGATCGTCAGGCTCCTTGAATCTGAGATTGGCGTCTTTCATCAATTCTAAAATATTCTAGCCACTATCAATTTGAACTCCAGTTTGCCCCCACTCACTCCTGTATCTCCTTTGGATTTCTGATGAGAGTTATATTGCATCCTCTTATCTGTCCTTTATATATCTTAATCTCTCTTTCTTGTTTTCCAACTCCTTGTTTTTTGGACTACATTCTCGGTAATTTCCTCATATTTACTCCTAGTCCATTAATATCCTCTTCAGCTGTGTTTAATCTCCTGTATAAACTATCCATTGGCTTATAATTTCAATTATTAACTTCTCTTATTTCAATAAGTTTCACTGATTTTTCATTTTACAAATATATGAGATCAGTTTTAATATTTTTTCCTTCATCATACTTTTGGTTCTTGGTGTTACCTTTAAACATATCAAACATATGTTTGACAAAAGCATATTTATTATATGTTCTGATAATATTCAATACATATAAGCTATATAATATATTCTTTATATATCATATATATACATATATATGATATATATACATACACATTATCAGATATATCTGATAACTGGCATCTGCTACCTTTTTTTTTTTTAATAAATTTATTTATTTATTTATTTTTGGCTGCGTTGGGTCTTTGTTGCTGCACACAGGCTTTCTCTAGTTGCAGCGAGTGGGGGCTACTCTTCGTTGCGGTGTGCAGACTTCTCATTGTGGTGGCTTCTCTTGTTGCGGAGCACAGGCCTAGGTGTGTGGGCTTCAGTAGTTGTAGCACACGGGCTCAGTAGTTGTGGCTCGCGGGCTTAGTTGCTCCGCGGCATGTGGGATCTTCCCGGACCAGGGCTCGAACCCACGTCCCCTGCATTAGCAGGCGGGTTCTTAACCACTGCGCCACCAGGGAAGCCCATGCTACCTTTTTAAATCTGATTCTGTAGAACTTTTTTTTTTGGCTGACTTAGGCTAATGTGTTTTCCTTATGTGTTTAGTGAATTTTATTTTGAGCTCATTTATCATGTGGAACTTTGTGTAAATCTTTGTTTAAAATGTTTTCCTGGAACTAGATAATACCAATGAATTATTAATATTTTCATGTGTGACAATGGCATCATGGCTATAGAATATAAACCTATTTTTTTGGAGATGCATACTGAAATATGTATGGACACCTAGGATTTGACATAAAATAATTTAGGAGAGAGAAGTAGGTATAGATGAAGCAAAGAAGCATATATGGCAAAATTGTGAGAATTGTTGCATTTGTGTGAAAGAATATGGAAGTTCATCGTACTATTCTCTTTACTTTTATGTAAATTTGAAAGTTCTTCTTATAAAAATTTAAGTAAGTACATGACTCCAGAAAAGGTTTCTCTTTACTTCTGTTAGTTACCTGAAGTCACTACCATCCTGGAACTGCTTTAAGCTAAATTTTCCACTTGGGTTTCTTTGGGGAAGTCCACAGAGGTAGCATAAATTCAGGCTACAGTTCTCATAGGTGGAAGCTTCTGGTTAAAGGATCTCAGAGGAGACTTTTCTTGTTGTTCTTGTTGTTGTTGTTCTACCCAGAGCCAAGGCCAAGACAAAAGCATATCCTAAAGGTCTCCCTCTGTGAGTTTTCTTTTTTAAGGTCACCCATTGAAAGGATCCTTTGAGGGTATTGGTAGTTTGCAGGTTTTGATAAGACCTCCTATCCTGTCCCCAAGTTTGTCTCCTGACACTGGTCCTTGTGGCTCATTAACACCCAGGCTCTAGGCCACTAGGGATTGGCAAATATTGGCAGATATGACAAAGCTAGCTCCAGAATTCCCTTGGTTCTACGGATTCAAGCTTCCCTTTGACAATGCATTTCTACGTAATTCCCCTTACTGACCTTCAGGGGAGCTCTGTGTGTGTGTGTGTGTGTGTGTGTGTGTGTGTGTGTGTGTATAATCCAGTATTTTTAGGTGTAATATCAGGATGGGTTTCTCTGAACCTCTAGTATTCCATATTCCTATGGGGCATTTTCATATATACCATTTGAATCACAGCCATTCTACAAAGTAATCATTGTTACTATAATTTAGAGAAGAAAAAACTGAGGTTGAAAAAAGTTGTGACTTGCCCAGGATGGCACAGATTCATATTTTACATAGCATATGTTATATATTATGCAGTATATAAGACATATTTTATATCACTTATAATAGTAAATAATAGTTTGATTTTGACTACAATCAAACCACTAAACTGTTCCAAACACAAACCTCTGAGAGTTCAATCTAAAATATCTGGAAAAAAATTCTAAATCAGAGTGTTCAGATCTGAGGCTAGTCATTAACTCAACAGGCCATCTGTGGGTACTGAAGAAAGTTTATTATGTTTTACTTTGAATAATAACGTACACTGTTTTTACTATACACAAAAGATGGCTTTGTTACTATAGGTCACTGTGACAGAATTTTTTTCTTTTCCCTAATTAATTCTTACTAAATACTGTTATCTTTTTAAGGTGCCAGATTAACTGGGTACGTGAAGATACTTTTCAAAACCATCATCAACTGAACACCATTGTGTTAACTGGAAATCCCCTGATATTCATGGCAGAAACATCACTTACCGGGCCCAAGTTGCTGAAGCATCTTTTCTTAACCCAAACAGGAATATCCAATCTTGAGTTTATCCCAGTGCACAACCTGGAAAACTTGGAAAGTTTGCATCTTGGAAGCAACCATATTTCCTCTATTAATCTCCCAGAAAACTTCCCAACACAGAATCTGAAAGTCCTGGATTTTCAGAATAATGCTATACACTACATCTCTAGTAAAGACATAAACGGTCTGGAACAGGCCACGAACCTAAGCCTTAACTTCAATGGCAATGACATTAAAGGCATTGAGCCTGGGGCTTTCAATTCAAAAATCTTTCAAAGTTTGAAATTTGGAGGGTCTCTCAACTTATCTGTTATATTGAAAGGTCTACAGAACTCTACTATTCAGTCTCTTTGGCTGGGGACATTTGAGGACACTGATGACCAAGACCTCACTTCAGCCACATTTGAGGGACTTTGTGACATGGCTGTTGAGAGCATCAACCTACAAAAGCACCATTTCGATGGTTTCTCACCTTCTACATTTCGGTGCTTCACTCGACTCCAGGAGTTGGATCTGACGGCAGCTCACTTGAAAGGATTACCCTCTGGGATTGAGGGCATGAACTCTCTCAAGAAATTAGTTCTCAATGCAAATAGTTTTGACCAATTGTGTCAAATCAATGCTGCCAGTTTCCCATCCCTTACAGACCTCTATGTCAAAGGTAACATGAAGAAACTTGACCTCGGTGCCAGGTGTTTGGAAAAACTAGAAAATCTTCAGAAACTTGATTTAAGTCACAGTGATATTGAGGCTTCTGACTGTTGCAATCTGCAACTCAAAAACCTGCCCCACTTGCAATACTTAAACCTGAGCTACAATGAGCCCCTTGGTCTCGAGGATCAGGCATTCAAAGAATGTCCTCGTCTAGAACTCCTGGATTTGGCATTTACCCACCTGCTTGTTAAGGCTGCACAAAGTCCTTTCCAAAACCTCCATCTCCTGCGGGTTCTGAATCTCTCTCACTGCCTCCTTGATACCAGCAATCGGCACCTTCTAGAAGGCCTGCTGGATCTCCGGCATCTGAATGTACAAGGGAATCACTTTCAAGATGGGAGCATCTCAAAGACCAACCTACTTCAGACAGTGAGCAGCTTGGAGATTCTGATTTTATCCTCTTGTGATCTCCTCTCCATAGACCAGCAAGCATTCCACGGCCTTGGGAATATGAGCCACTTAGACTTAAGCCACAACAGCCTGACAGGCGATAGCATGGATGCGTTTAGCCCTCTTAAGGGGCTCTACCTCAATCTGGCCGCCAATAACATTCGCATCATCCCACCCCATCTCCTCCCCGCCTTGTCTCAGCAGAGCACCATTAATTTAAGTCACAATCCCCTGGACTGCACTTGCTCAAATATCCATTTCATAACATGGTACAAAGAAAACCTGCATAAACTCGAGGGCTCGGAGGAGACCGTGTGTGCAAATCCCCCACCTTTAAGGGGAGTTAAGCTGTCTGATGTCAAACTGTCTTGTGGGCTGACGGGTACGGGCATTTTCTTTCTTGTAGTATTTGTATTCTTGGTCATCATTCTGCTCATTTTTTCAGTTAAATTTCTTCTTAGGTGGAAATACCAGCACATTTAGTGCTGAAGATTTCTAGAGATCGAAAATAAATATGTTTAGCAAAATTGCCGTCAGTAAAGGAACTGTTGTTTGTTAGTGACCAGACTTTTCAGATGGGTTCCTGGAGCCGGGTAGGGATTCACTGTGCTTTTCTGAGTCCCAGAACTAATAAGCCTCCTGGGAAGGTAAACTGACTAGGGCCAGAGGGCCAGATGCAGCTGTGAGAGACACAGAGCCTTTTCCTCACATGGACGGTGGCTAGAAGTTGAGGAGGACCCATGGCAGGGAAAGGCCAGGAGAGTAACCTACTAGGAGGCCATCATTTCCATTCATGAGCATCCTTTGAAGCACCTCCCACCTTGACCCTAAAAGGAGGTCATCAACTCCCACAGCTTGGCAGTGCCAAGGACCCCAGCTCCCCAGCTCTCTCTCCCACAGCTCGGGCATTGTGCTTGGGTCTGAGTTCTCAGTAATGTAGCCATTTGGGAAACAAGTTGGAGATAAAGTCTCAAAGCTTATTTTAAATGACAAAGAGAAAACAAAGAATTTAAAAGAAGAGGCTGAAAAATGAATCTTGCCATCAAATTGACTTCGTTAACCTCCTTAATCCTTACTTCTCCAAGGATTCTATAATGCCTCTGCGTGCAAATAGCTCCAAGAAAAAAAAAAAAAAAAAAAAAGACACCCCTGCCAGGATACCCCTCCCCCAGGGTTTAGGAGTTTTGCACATTGGCCACCCTCACTTCAGAACCAAGGAGACTTTTTCTACTTACCTGGTGTTCTCGCTCTTATTATGTTACAGATCCTAACTTACAGGTGGGCTGTGGTCCAAATGCTCTTCTCATTTGAATGTCTGGTCCTTAGAAGCTTCTTTCTCACAGGAACCCTGAGATAAATGGTGGTTTGGTTGCCAGGCCAGCTCTCAAAAGCCTATTCACCGGGAATAGCAACTGAGATAGCACATTTACAATGAAAAACTAGTGGAAGAAGGAAAGCATCCCGGCACACTCACCACTGGGAACGCAATAAGCTGCCTTAGTGAGCAGTAGTTTCTGTTGAGGCTGGGGGTACTGCAAAGATTACACCAGCAACAGAGAGGGGGCAAAATCATTAAATGCAGATAGACAACAGGGAAGCTGGCAGTGTAATGACTTAGGCCTTCTTCTCAAGGTCCAAAGGGTGACACCCATGCAGGGCTTGATCTTCTGAAATCTGCATTGGCAGACAAGAGAGTTGAGCTCTTGTACTCAGGTGTTGCATTTATAAGGCCTGGATTAAGCTGAATAATCCATTTTAGGCTAGAGATAGTAGCTTATAGTTATATAAAATTCTGATTGGATACCAAAGTAAAAAGTGATTAACATCCAATGAGAATTGATTAGCCCTTAGGTTGAGGGCATATTAGTGGAACAGAGTAGAAACTTGGGGACCAACTCTTTACCTCTGTACCCCCCGGAAAAGCAGGAAAGACAAAGGAATAGTGAAGGAAAGCCATAAACTTTCACTGCAAATGCTCTGTCAGTCTTAGGGGATTTTTTCGTGTAATACTACACAGGAGCCTAAGTTTTCCCAGATGTTCTTGGTTAAGGACACAAGACGGGGGCTAGGGTAAGGGGAGTGAGGCACTTGATTTGGGTGTAAAATTTAAGGGGGAACCAAAAAACTCAGTAATCAGGCAAAAAAAGTTACTTTTAAAACTTTAAATTAATGCAAAAAAAAAATCCATGATAAATATCAAAAGTTTTTAAACATAGCCAGGATCCACAACAGCACCATGCGGAACCATATTAGAGCCTGAGGCAAAAGGAAAATCACTAGTAGCCGTCCTGCCTTTGTTTAAAATTTTGGTATTTTTGTTCATTGTGGACATTTTACATTAGTTTTGATATCTTAATGTTGCATTAAAATACTATTGTTCTTTGTTACTGAGTTTTTGGTGCCCCCTTAAATTTGGTGCCCACGGTGGGTGCCTCACTCACCACACCCTGTCCCTGCCTTGAGGACCGGGAAGAAGTGGGGCTTCCCAGCTAACCCAGGCCGCAGTTTACTGAAGGCCTATTAGCAGGCACATGACCTCAGTTTTACTCCAAAATGTCCCATCTCCTTCCCCTTTAGTTTCTGGAAACAGGAAGAAGTATTCAAGATTTTACACCTTGTTCCCTCATCCTCATCTAACTCCCAACTCCTGGGCTCAAAGGCATCCTTCCTTCAAAGCCAAGAGTGGTGGCAGAGATGAATGGGTACCAAAGCCCTCTGAGCGCTAGGCAGCCTGGACCTGGTGAGAGAGCGCAAGCAGAGCACACTCTACTAATGAAATGAAACATCACACAATTAACTGCTTTAATTATCTTGAATACCAGCATTTGGGAAAACAGGTGGCTGGGAAGGGAGTTTTCTTCGGTTTTCCTGAGGGAGCGTTAGTAAGGCAGTCATTTAAGGATGTGGGTTAGAGGGAGAAAGAAAGTGCCTGGAAATATGAGGACATTGTGACACACCCCTTCAGCCACCTTCATTCCTTCCCTAGGCCTAGGATGGTAGGGCATCACTCTGAGAAGGCCAGTGCGAGCCACTGCTGGGTTGTTATTGGCCCTGAGTCTAGCAGTGACCAAGGCCTTTTCCCCTTGAGTTTTGGGCTCAGAAGGGACCTAACACAGAAGTGGGTGCAGCTGCCTTGGCCTGTGCTGAGCAGGTACTCTTCTAGGAAGCTTCCTAACTGCTGCTACAGGAAAGGCCCCTCATTCTAGGGACCCTTCTGAAGGCAGGCAGCCAACCCTCCCAAGTCAGAGAGCACACATCCCTCTGACTCGATGCCACCCATGTGGCCCACTCTCATGGTGTAGAAAGCACTCACCTTTGGGAACTCAGGCAGGAATGTAGCAGGACACACAGTTATTTCGTTTTGTAGATTTTGTTCATTTGCTTGTAGCAAATTCAATGATCAGCTCTGGAAACTTGGGGAGATATTCCTGGTGGTGACCTGAAGATGCCAAAACCATGCTCACTGGTCCCTCCTTCCCTTTTCTTTTTCTCTTTCCTTTTTCTTTCTTTGCTGTTTCTTCCCTTCCTTCATTCCTTAACTCTTTCTCTCCCTCTTTACTTCCCTCCTTTCTTCCTTCCTTCAATCCTATCAGAGAGTATGGAAGTCCACACTCTTAAGGGACTCCAGTCTGGGACTTCCCTGGTGGCGCATTGGTTAAGAATCCGCCTGCCAATGCAGGGGACATGGGTTTGAGCCCTGGTCTGGGAAGATCCCATATGCCACGGAGCAACTAAGCCTGCGAGCCACAACTACTGAAGCCCGTGCACTTAGAGCCCGTGCTCCCCAAGAGAAGCCACCACAATGAGAAGCCCGTGCACCGCAATGAAGAGTAGCCCCTGCTCGCTGCAACTAGAGAAAGTCCACATGCAGCATAAGTAAATAAATAAATTTATTTATTTATTTAAAAAAAAATCCAGTCTGATAGCACCAACCCACTGAGTTCCCTGTGCATTCTAACAAACTTAAGCTCCTCTCTGCCTTAAGGATTTAAGCTGCAGATAGGAAATACTAATTGCTGACCTACCACTCCCTAGCCACACTGTCCTCCATAATATTTAATGTGTAACTTGGAAAAACAAAAACATCCTGTAGAGCATCTCTGATGCGGATTGCATTGCACTAAAGACCGTAGGGACCCAAGCCCTAGCAATATGTAATTGCCCATCTTGCTTTCATGTATCAGGCCCCTTCCATGCGATGCCATGTGCTACTCCGTAACTGAGCACTGGTCTATCTAGGGCTTTGTGACAGCTCCTGTTTTAAGCAACAGTCAATTCACCCTACAAAGTCAGAAAGGGAGTTTTTGATGGCTGCTGTCACTTTTATTGCTTTATCCTGGTTACTAGGATAGACTCTGCAGACATGGTGTGTTCATTGGTTTTATGTATCGCATGTTGTGGCTGCTATGACAAGCTACTCCTATAAAAACGTGTTATTATTGCATATTGTAGCTCAGCGAGCTGACCCTGCATTTCAAAGTGTACTGAAGCAAATAGCGTTGAAGTCCATAAAAGCCGACTTGGCCTCCATCACAGGGGACTCTCCGCGTGAGCTGCAACTCCCACAGTCTGGGAGCACGTTTTACATTTCCCCTGTGCCAGCAGCCATCACTGTTAACTGAACGCAGCACAGACCCAAACACAGCCGTTAGCTATGTATCTATGTAAAATTTCAGGGCAGGAAACTGTCATTTTATTTCTACCCATCTAATTCCCCAGTAAGTGCCGCTTACAATTTTGAAGTTTACAAAAGCATGAAATAAATGACTATAATGTTTTCATATATTAGTATAATAGGAGGCAAGAAGGGTGGCTGACGTTGCTTTCTATCTGCCCTGAATGTTAAAGAGAAAATTAACTTGAATTACAGCAAGAGAGGATGCAGTTAGTTCTATGCAAGTCACGACGGGGTGGTCCTGGGTGTTGAGTTTGAATCAGTTGCCCGATACATCAAGAGCTAGGATGCCTGGTGTGGCAGGAGTTAGTCTGAAGGCTGCAGAGGAATCAGCAGTCCAGTGTTTCTCCCAGAGCTCCCGGATATTGCTTTATCAGCAGAATCATCTGGGGAATTCTTTACCAAACAGATTCCTGTGCCCCACCTCTGGATACTGGGATTCTGTTAGACTAGGGTTGGCCTTGGACTCCCAGCCAAATGATTTCACGTAAAATCCTTCCCTTTTCTTAACTTTATCAAACAGTAACAGAAACCTGTGTTAGGCTCCATGAGTCAAATGAGCTGAAAAACTACGCCGTATCCTGTAAGAGGAAATTTCCGAACAAAATGGGAAAAAAGTGTTAAGGAGCCTTCCAAGCCAAGGGTGAGACATCTGGGCAAGCAGCTTATTAGTCTCTTCTGCCACCACTGCCAGGCCACAAGCCTCTGCTCCGCAACTACCCTGCTCTCCCACCTACCCCCACTCCATCCCAGCTGTTGACAATTTGAAATCACTTATGGAATACTGTGGGTCTTGAAAAAGGAAAGGACTAATCTATTATTCTTAAATTTGGTTTTTAAAAGCCATTATTGCTCATGAAAGATTAAACAGTGAACTGCATTGAACATTCAACTCTCACCACCCCTCCCCCCATCTTTAGATAATATTCTCTAAACATTTGGCCGTTCGAGCCATGCTGCTAGATACTGCAAAGGTAAGTAGAGGACAGGGGTCACCTGAGCATTCATCTGTCTTCCCCTTCTCCATTTATGTCGGTTCATGGGCTTTCTAAACAGCTTGGGAGACCTTTTTCTCTTTCTCCTGTCTTTGGAAACAACCTAAATATCCAACAAGAGATACATGATTAAAGGCATTCTACGTTCTTGGGTGGGATAACAACATAAACATGCTGATACTACTAGGAATTAAAGAAAAACAAGTTAAAATGAGATAAAGTTTTATATCAGTCTGGCAAAAAGAGGAAGCTGGATAACAGTGTAGGTGGGATGTGGGGTTATAGGAACTGCAGTGCACTGCTTATGGGTGTAGACTGGTGCAGCTATTCTAGGACCGTGAGGCAAAAATTCATCAAATTAAATATGTGACCCACCAATCCCGAGCTGGGTGTGTATCACAAAATTTCACAATTCCACAACAATATGCAGTACAGCGTTATTGATGGAGGGGGAAGTTCAAAGCAATTTGAGAGCTCATCACTAGGAAAATGGGCAGGTAAAACGTATAAGACGCACACCATGGGGTATCATACAGTAGCCAGAAGCGATGGATTAGATACAGCTGCAGCAATGTAGTTGAATCTTAAGCATATAGTGTTGGAGGAGGTCACGGAGAGGACATGATCGCCAGTTGAACCGAAAGCTGGACCCGGGCAATTGGAGTCTCCTCATCTCCTCCCCTGGCCTTGTAAAGCATGTGTGGTGTTCCCACAGTGGGAGCCTTTTTCAAGGATGCGGGCTTGAGAGACCATCTGCACGGTATACACAACTGAACCCCGGTAAGGTTTCTATATCAACTTTTAAGATCTTGGCAGGTGGGTGCGGAGATCTCCTCGTCTTGTGGCAGCCCAAGATAAGCCTCATATGTAAGTTCCCTTGCTTATTAAACCTGCCACCTACCACTCTGGAGTGACTGCCTCTTTCTTCGGTCTCTCCTTGTCCTCTATGTATGAGAGTCATTTTGTGAACCAACAGATAGAGCTTGATGGAAAAAAAAAAACCCAGATGACATATTAACATGATTTTTATCAATTAAAAATACATGTATACAGAACAATGATACCTATGTTTTTTAAGAACACAAAACCAAACCATTAACAAAGTTGCCTGTGGGGTAGGAGAGGCGGCTGGATGGGAGTGTAGGGATAAGTTACATGAACCTTGGCGCCAAGGTTGATGAGCCAAGAACTGAAGAGTAGGATGACCTCCAACATCTGCATCTGAGCTTCTCTACTTGTGCACGTGTGCGTGGGAGAAAATAATGCGGCAGGTCCTTAACATGAAATGCCATGCGGCCATTATAAATAATATTGCAGAAGTATATTTATAGACATTGAAATATATTTTTGATTTCATACTAAGCAAAAGAGGTTACCAAACATCATGCCCACTATTATTTCTTTTTTTTTTTTTTTTGGTAACATAAAAATCCATGTAGATTGAAGAATGAAAGTGGCTGGGGAATTGCAGTGATTCAAACTTTTTTTTTTTTGCTTTTCTGTATTTTTAATTTGCCTTCAATTGATCATGTATTGTGCAATAAAGAAAAAAATCCGAATTTTTCTTTTTAAAGATTTTTTTGTTTTCACAAAGGCACAAGAATAAAGAGGTAGTGAGAATTTACAGGTAGTACTGAGACAGGAGCAGCTTTTTCCTAAGGCTTTGTGATTTCAAACGCAAATGCTCAAGCCCAAGCTTCCTGGGTTGCTCTTTCCTTTTCCTTGAGGACAGAGGGGGCCATAATTGTTCTAAGGATCTCCACTTGAAAGCGGCAATAGGCTGAGGAGTTAGGACTCGCATTACTGGGTAGCACTGAACTGATGGGCGTGGGAGGCTGTCCACAGGAACTACCCTCTGTCCCGACAAAGGACTGCCTCCAGCCGAGGAAAGTCACTTCAGCCCAGTACTGTTTCACACAGCATATGTAGGCCAAAGGGACAGAACTTTCAGGCAAAAGATTTTTATTTAGACAGGTTAGGGCTGGAGGATATGGAGACGTCAGCTGACATACGAAGGCTCGGTAGCTGCAACATGCTTGCTTTAGGCCTTGTAAATAGCTTCATCCTTCACCTCCAGGTTCTGACAGCCCTCTCCGGGCAGTGCTTCAGTGAAACAGCAGATGACCTTGTTAGAGTCTGTCAGCTTTACAATATTAAGAGACTTTCTGTAAAGCTGCGTGGAGCAATTCCTAGTAACCATATGCAACAGATCTTCCTTTTCCCCACATCTGAACAGATCTGATGTTCAGTCCGTCTCGGTAGCAGATTCTCTTTTATTGCCTGCATCCAAGTATTGGGCTTGACAGTCCCACCGGCAGCCTGTGATAAGAGACAGTGACCTTGTCTTTTGGATTCCCAGGAATCCAGGCGATGTTGCTGCATCTTTTTTATGACGAATGGTGCTCATGCTTCCAGGACAGGGTCTGAGGTGTCTGAACTGCCACACACCTCAGGCCCTGAACCTGGGCCAAGTGACTGACGTTCAGTATACAGAAAGTAATAAAACCAAGATTCAACAAAGCTGTGGGGCTTCCCTGGTGGCGCAGTGGCTGAGAATCTGCCTGCCAATGCAGGGGACACGGGTTCGAGCCCTGGTCTGGGAAGATCCCACATGCCGCGGAGCAACTGGGCCCGTGAGCCACAACTACTGAGCCTGCGCGTCTGGAGCCTGTGCTCCGCAACAAGAGAGGCCGCGATAGTGAGAGGCCCACGCAACGCGATGAGGAGTGGCCCCCGCTTGCTGCAGCTAGAGAAAGCCCTCGCACAGAAACGAAGACCCAAAACAGCCATAAATAAATAAATAAATAAATAAAAATGTGCATTCCCTTTAAAAAAAAAACAAAGCTGTGGTCATTTCCAGCTTTCCTAGATATATGAGACGCATACAATACGAACTGGGGTAGGAGGTAGGAAGAAAGGAATAACACAAAATGATGACTTTGTGGAAAGTGTTAAAAACATACAGGTAGGAAGGAAATTAAATTGAGTGAACTGCCCTACCACTGAATTCCTTAATGTCTGGCCTATATTGAAGTAAGCAAATTTCCGCAGTTAACAGAGCTACACTTTTTCATGTAACATTTGTGTTGTGAACCAAAAATCTAGGCGGGAAATTGCCTACTGATTAATTAGTAATTAATTAGGACTAATAAAGGAGCCCTAATACAGAGAACGATTAGCTTGCTTGGCTCATGGTTTCCCGCCGATCATCAGGTTTGTAACTTTGCACCATATGATTTTTTTGCACGTAAACTTAGAAAATGAGATGGCTTAGATCATTCACAGAGGGCCCTGGGTCTTGAATTCAATTGCATCATACCTGGTAATGTTTAGAAAGGTCAAGAGCTTTAGAACCAGAAAAATCCACTCTCTAATCCAAGCTCTCTTTACAGGGTATATGTTAAATAAGTCACATAGCCTGTCTGGGCCTATTTGCTCATCAGTAAAATGGGGATGCCACCACCATCTGGTCTGAGGCTTGTGTTGGGGCTCAAATAAGATGGCAGATAAAAAGCATCTTGCCCAGTACTAAGGGTACACATATAGTAGGCAGACAATAAATGTTAGGTTGCTTCCTTCCTTCCTGATGGTCTTAATGCTTTTTAATTATGAGGGAGGAGACAGGATGGGAGGAAGAGAAAGATGAGAGAACACAATGGTAATTGATGGAGCAAGGTTTGGGGAGAATTGAAGTAGGTGGAGTCATGGAGAAAGGACACTTCTTCCTGAGACTGTAGGGAAGATGGTGAGCATGATGTGAAAGTTGGTAAGTTCTGCAGGAAAGGAAGACGGTTGGTAGAAAACAGAGGAAGGAGTTAAAGGAAGACTTAATCTCAAAGAATGGAACATGTTCGTGTGGGTTAAAAAAAATTAGCAAACCATTCCACTCACCAAAAGGAATCTGCAGAAAACCATCCTTTCCATAAGAGAGAGTTACATTCAGTAATGTTTTAGAGATGCTATGTATGTGTGTATATGGGAAAAAACTTAATAGTCATGATCTTTTCATGCTAAATTTTTATTTCAATGTTATGCAACTGCATAAGTATAAATATTTGTTCAATATACAACAATTATGACATCCATAGGGAATTTCTTAGAGAAAATAAGACTGCAAACACTTTATTGCACAGATCCTAACAAACTTTTAAGCTGGTAAATCTACAGCTGGGAATACTACCAAGGAGCACATCTTACAATCACAGGAGACCGACCAAATAGAACACAGGAGAATTCCTACCAGCTGACTGGAGAGGTTTACAACAACAAACAGGTATTACATGAATGCAACCTTAGGTACTCTTTAGCCATCCAAAATGCAAAAACATATTTGGCGAAAATGGTAATACACTATACAAAATATACATTAAAAAATATCATTTGTAAACAAGCAGCTAGTTGTGCTTTAAAGGAAAGTGGACAGTTAAAAAGCAAAGGCTGTAAACCATAAACTACCTCCCCGATAGGCCTGTCTAGATGTCTGGGTGCAGAAGGATCGGGTTATGACAACCACCAAATGCACGTATGAATTATAAATGTTGAGACCATTTTTGAAACCCATTCAAGATCTTTCAACATATTTGTTTCTTCTACAATTCACAACATAGTGATGGGGAATGGCTAAAACCTCATGGGAAAAATATTCGGAGCAAGGAGGAGACTTTTTTCTTTTTTTTTTTTGCCGTTGCCAACTCATTTTACAATGAAGGACAACCGAGCAGTTTAAGTTACGCCTTTGTTTTTGGAGCGGAGTTTACAGCCTCACTGAATGATTTATAATCCCCAGGGCTGTAAGATGAAGCTGTGCTTAGGTGAACAATTTTATAGCCTGAAGATACTAAGACATCCCCGAGGGGGGTTGGGTGCTGGATTAGTATTTCTTGGTGATTTTTTTTTTTTTTTTTCTCTTACAAAACAAAAAATCCTGCTACGGATCCCAAGCATCTTATAAATACTTATCTGTGTGTATTTTCTCTTAGTGCCTTAGTACTTATGTCAGCAAGTGCTGTCTTACAATATAAAACAATCCACCAGGAAGGAAAACTGCAACAAAAAACAAACAGAAAGACCCTCTCAGCACTAAAATGATTGGACAAATTCTACATATTCCATGGTATACAAAATTTAAATAAGGCTTAGCAAAAGTAAAAAGGACAGTCACATTCAAGCACCAAATAGCTCCAACAAGTCTTTTTGTTACAAAAATGCTGCTCTTTATTAATACAGTGTTTTTTTTTTGCATACAAATAAAGAGATCATGTTATGAAATGTATGGAGCTACTTGATGCATCAGAAATGAATGTGAAACCCAGGAACTTGCTAAAAACAGCAAGCTTCATCTACAACATAAGGCCCCAGCTATGTATTAAAATGTATCTGATGTCCTGATTATTCCTTAAAATATATGCTATGATGCCAAAATCCACAACCCCACCCCGTCCCCCGACTTTTCCTCAAAAAAGCAAACTTAAAACCTCTTCCAATGCCTGATGCTTATTACTCAACCTAAGTACTAGCAGATTTGTGTGCGGCCAGCAACTTTCCTTTATGTTCAACAGCAGGGCTGGTGCAGAACTACTATAAAATGTGTGCTTCTTAGACTAGTGACTCATAGCATAAAGGCCTGAGTTTAAGAGCGTGAAAAGGAGAAGCGAGAGAACAGAAAGGGAAAGCAAAAGAACAGAAATAAAGTCGACATGTGTCTATAGCCCCCGCTCTACCTATGGTGAGGAGTCGACATACACACCCACACACAAGGACAACTGGCCTTTCAGACAGCTGGGCCCAGCATCAAAATGGCTATTAGGATGACCGTGAAATGCAAATGGCTAGCTCCATCTGTTGTGGCCATTTCTGATGGAGGAGGATTCCAAATGCAGTGATTCGAGCAGTTCTTTAGATCTGGAAGTATAGGTAGCCAGATAGAGTACTATCAAAATCACTGGTTAAAAATACACATGAAAGCTTACAATCTATAGTGTATTTTGGGCTTTCTTTCACCTTCAACTCGACTTAGAATGTTTTAACGTAGAAAAATGTAGCCTTGAAATATTCTTTTCAACCACAGACCAAAACACGTGGGTGGATGTGTATATACACGAATATGGGTGTATCTATACTTTTACATATACCCAGGTTTAACCATTTTGCTTCATTACTGCATTATGATCAATGGTAGAGCAAAAATCTTATTAAAAAAAAAAGTTGTAGTAAATGACGCCATCAGCAGCAAAGTATCGACTCTATATCCCAAACCAAACACATTGCTAGGTATTTACAGAGAAAATCTCTTTCCTCAACAACCCTCAACCTCAACCAAAAAGATTTTTTGTTTTTTTATTTTTATTTTTTTGTACAAACACTATCTGGTAACAGTTTACCGGTTCCAATTGGGAAGGCATTTGGAAGAAGGTCCCTTCTTTTCCTGTCTCTTCTCTCCCCCTTCTTCGGTGAGGCTCCAGGCTCTGCCTGGGGGGGTTCCCACAGTGCTGGTTTCCAAGGTAGTCAAGATGCAGTTACACACGCAGGCTGGGTCCCCCAGTCCCGCCGGGGGGCCTGCCCCATCACAAGGCCTTTTTGTGTGGGCTGCCGCGCAAACTCTCTTTCCCCCGCCTCTGTCGCACCCCGGAGTCCTTCTCAGAAGGAAGGGCGATGGGGCGCTCCGTGCTGGGAGCGGGGAACGGCTTGGTCACCTCTCGGCACACATTCTGCTTCCTAGTCTGAGCTGGCTGGGCGGGGGCTGGCTCTTTCCCTTTGGTTTCTCCCGCGGTGGCTGTTCCTGAGAGGGCCCTGTCCCGGTGGCTGGCGCCCTCCCCCACGCCTGGGTTGGGGTGATAGGACTCCAGAGTGATGGCTGAGCTGCGGAAGGATGGCAAAGAGTCGCTCTTTGTCATTTGGGTTCTGCCATCACCCCCAGGCAGGGGCTTCCGGTGGTCCTTGCTGCTGGAGGCTGGGGGCTCAGCCGTGGCCCTGCCGGCCTTGGCAGAGAAGATGTCGCTGCAGGTTGTAGAAGTCTCTGGAGCTACTGATCTGGCCTCGGGAAAGCCAGAGGAGTAGCTCAGAGACTTCTCGGGGAGGGCAGCGCAGCGGAAAGAGCTCTGTGCCGTGGCCGAGGGCGACCGTTTCATGCCGCTGGGCTTGTCCGCCTCCGTCAGTGGCTTCTGGAAACCGGGCCCTTTCCCCTTGGCCTCCGGCCAGCCCTTCCCGGCGGCTGCTGCCGGCCTCTCCGTGCCCTTGGGCCCAGCCTCACCTTGCGCCGGGGAAAGGCTGGCCCCCGGCTTCCCGCTGTCCACAGGGGAGTAAAGTGCTTCGGTGCATTTCTTGCCTTCAGACTTCCCGGCGTCAGCGCTGGCAGCCAGCGGACTCAGGCTCCTGTCTGTCTGTTTGCACAGAGGGGGATAATCTTTCACAGTGGATGGTTTGGGGGCCTTTGGAGATGGGTGTTGCCTTTCCCCGACAGTGGGAAGTTTCTGGTCCACCGACTCACTGACCCCTGGGGGTCCTTGCCGCGGTGGATGTGCGGGCTTCTCCAGCGCCTCTGGGGGATGCCCACTGCTGGTGGGTCTCAGCTTGGTGTCTAGAGGACCCCATTCCGTGTGTAGGGGGACCGAGGGCCCACTTGCTCCCTGGCCAGTCACATCGCGGGCTGTGTTCTGGGGACCTGGGAGGGCAGGGAACTCCTCTGACACACCCTTACTGCTGCCCTTCCCCTCTTTGCCGGGGGGCTGAGCACCAGGCTGTTTGCCCACTGCAGCCTCAACGCTCAGCTTCTGCGAGGAGAGGGGCCGGTCTGGGTGCTTAGACTTTGGAGGGTCTGTGTCGGGGCCAGACCTGGGCTTGCGGCTGCTGCTTTCACAGAGCACAGCAGCGGGCTTGGGAGGGTCCTGGAGGCCCAGGCTTGAGTCTGTAGCGCAGGGCTTGCTCCCAGGCAGAGAGCCAGCAGGGTAGCTTTGCTGAATGTAATGCTGCTGAGCGGCCAGGCCAGGGAGCTCTTTGGTGGTGGGCAGGGGCTGAGAGCTACTGGTGAGATGCTTCTGCAGGGGCTGTTCTTTCCTTTCTGGTTCCTTGGGACCATCTTTCTGCACAGATCGGAAACTGGAGAGCTTTTCACTCTTCCCACTCTCTGTCCCGCGCGGCTCCAGAGGCCACCTGGCAGGAGCGGATGCCGGCTTAGATTCCGGGCCACTCCTTCCCTTGCCCAGCTCCCTCTCACAAGGAGCCGCTGCAGAGCGCAAAGCGGGCTCTTCTCTGGCCAGTGGCCTCACCTCATCTCGGCCGTCTTTGGGGTTTGCTCTCCCACAAGGCCCGCATGCTTTCTCCAAGGCCTGGGTCTGGGTGGAGACATCTGGGTGGGTCCTCCCCACAGCGGGGAGGGTTTTGGAGTTGTCACTGGTTTTAGCAGCTTCTAGTGGATACAGCTCCTTGGAGGGGTCTCTGCGGATGTCGGCCCTCAAAGCCGACCGCTCACTTCTGGCTGTGGAAGGGGCCCTTTCGGACGACTCCCTCCCGCTCGGCTTCTCCCTCAAGGGGGCACCTTCAGGTGGGAGCGGGCTGTGCACTCTAGACGGCTCAGCACCTTGGAGGCTCTGCCCCAGGAGGGGAAGGAGCCTAACGTCGGGGCTGTGGTCTTGCTGTCGGCTGGGGCTGCCCTCTCCCCGCTGGGGGTGGCTTTCCACGATGGTCGCCGGGGTCCTGGCTGCGTGGGAAATCTTCCTGTCCAGCTTCAGCTCTGCGTCAGGCAGCGGTGCCGCCGGTGAGCCCTGCAGACCCCGGCTGGGTGGTGGGAACCGAGGCTCGAGCAGGTAGGATTTGTTCACCTTGAAGCTGGCAGGGGAGGACTCCCTCTGACCCGCAGTTTCACCCTTCCTCCCCATGCTGCCGGCGGGAGCCTGTGGCACCGGGGGCCCTACGTCACTGCCTGGGCTGGGGCTCTGGGCAGGCTCTGGTGAAGGCAGCTCCGTCTTGGAGGCCTGCGGTCCAGACAGAAGAGCAATGTCCAAAGTGCCCTCAATGGGCTTCAGGCATGACACAGACCTCCCTTCCAGCTTATACTCGGAGGGGCTCTTCCGGACAGGCGACTCTGGAGCGGCCAAGCCCGGCTTCTCCGCTCCGCTGTCCACCCGGCCAGAAAGGGCCTTGAGAGGGACAAAGGAGACGGTGCTGAGCTGAGCCACGTGGCCGCTGATGAATGGTGTGCGGCTCTCGGAGGCCGGCTGGGCCTCCTGCTGCCCTCCGGCCGGTCGGCCCGCGTTCCCCGGCATGCCCTCCTGGGCACCGGGTGTCATCTTGGGCTTGAGCACAGGGCAGAGGCCATCATCTTTGTCTTCAAGGGACATCTTCTTTCGGAGGTAGTCGATGTTGGCCAGCTTGCTGTCTAACTTCTCACACCGGGGACCCTCCTTGGCCTGCGGGGCCTTCTCTGTGTAGTCGCCCTTCCCGGAGGTGGCCCTGTGGGTGGCGTGACAGAGGCCGTCTTGGAGGGTGCTGTGAGCCGAGGCGCGTTTGAGGTCACCGGTGCCCTGGCTGTGGTCCCCGGGAGCTGCCGCCCCCCCCGAGGGGACGGCCTCGCTGGCCCGCACACTGGCGTGCTTGTGGAGAGCATCTTTCAGCAGGCTGCCCAGGGCCTGGGCCTCCTGCACGGCCGCTTTGTTTTCAAAATGATTTGACCTTTCCGAAGCCTTTGGATAGATTTTCTTCTCTCTCTCTTCTAGCCTAAAAGCAGAGAGGTTTTCCACATCATTGCCAAGTCCATGGGGTTTGTGGCGGGATTCCTGTTTCTCCGGGAGCCCGTCGGGTTTCTTCACCACCACCTTGGCCTTCAGCTTCTCTCGGTCCAGCTCGTCCACAGACTCCTGTCGGCCCAGCTTCCGGGACACAGGGCGTTTCAGGCAGCCTTGCTCCACGGGCCTGGCCCGGCTGAGGGCAGGCGCGTCGCACACGTTCTCCTCCAGGCTCTGCAAGGTCACCTCCCGCTGGGACTGCTCCCGCTGCACCTCCTCCTGGGTGACCTCCAGGCTGTGCTTGCGGGAGCACAGGTGCTTCTTGTCACTGCCGTAGGAGGGAGAGAGCTTCTCCTCCGACTGCACGCGCTTGAGCAGCGGGGACCGCGGGGGCTCTGCGCTCTTGGGCCTCACGATGTGTCTGACGATGGTCGGGGGGGAGTGCATTTTGCTGGGAAAGGCTTGAGAGATCTTGGAGTTGCCAAGTGAATGTCCCAGCAGAGGGGACGGTGACCGCTGAGGGGAGGGGGGCTGTGGAGTTGGAGAGGGCGTCCGGGCCAGCGGGGAGAGTGGGATGCTGCCCGCTGACTTACGTCTTCCTGACCGGTATCGCTGCCCGCTGAGTTTGGGGGCCAGACCGTGGAGAGTGCTGGGCCGGATGTGTCCTGACCCCGCCGGGGAGTTGGGGGCACTAGAGCTTGGGGAGCTGCTCTGGGAGGAGTTAGTACCTGTGGGTGGAAAACAGGATGCTGTGAGCAACGGCCACTTTCCCTTTACTTTCCATGCTTCCAGACCTAGCTGTTTCAGATAAGGTCAGGTAAAGGTCAGCAAATTGTCTCAGCATCTACGTCTAGTGAATAAATGCTTTTCAGATAAACCTCCCCACACCAAGGGTTAACCCCGTACTTCCCGTCTTTTTTAATGGACCCAACAGCTGTATCTTCTGACCTTCCTATAAATCCTGTTCTCTGTCAATTACATCCTCAACCTTCTTTCCTTAAGCAGGAATAAGCCTCTCTTCCAGGATCTCAGATGGTGACCCCTCAGCTCTTAAGAGGCAAGGAGACTCACTCACCGGATGGGAAGTCGGGGGTGGAGCGGTAGCTGGGAGTAGGAGATCGGGGAGACAAGCTGTGAGTGGGGGACCCCGGGAGGCTCTCCCCTGATGACAGGGATCTGTTCAAGCAGGAGAAACTTCGGCTGGTGTGGAGTAAAGGAGAAGTCTGCTTGGCTAGTTTTTTGAAAAGGGATCTTCTCCTAGAGTGAAAACAGGAGAAAACTGATCAGATTCTACATTCAGAACCACTCCTCCTACCCCATAGCACCAGTGCATTCAGTACACGCCTCTGTGCCAGAGACGGTGATAGGATGATGGCAGATCCTTTTCAAGAGAAGGATCCCACTTTTATATTCAGAACTTTTTTATGACTTAGAAAGGAAGAGCTTTTGATAATACACAATGGAAGCTCTCCTCTTAATTTCAAGCACTTTAAGAAGAGTTGTGAAAATAGGAAAAATATATAATAAATATACATTCATTTATTTATATGTCAGGTTTTTGAGGACACTGTTTTTTGCCTGAAAGCTTCTGAGTACATAGCCCCAAACACACCGACACAATTTAATTAATTAAGAGATAATACAAAGTAAATCCCTGGAAGAAAAATCATCATCTTGGATGTAGAATTCTTTGATGGTGATACACTGGGTAGCGGCTTTATCTCTGAGGGGCTGTTTGCTGTGCTTATTCCATTGTGAGCTCTTGAATATTCCTAATGACTGTGCACGCTGTACATTTACATAGAAAAACCGAGCAAGGTGAAATGAAGCTTATCACATCAGCAGGGCAGGAGACATCACGCTGCAGCAAAGCAAATGTGTAGTTAGTGTCCAACGAGCACATCTGAAAGCTAAAAGCACAGCTTCAGGTGGCTTCGAAGTGCAGGTGGCTGTACAGAGTCCCTTCACCCCCAGGTGGTTTACACTCTGCTACCCCTTGAAGCAAGTGTGTTCTATATGACCTAAACCACAATTAAAATATAAAGCTCACATGAAAAAAAAGAGGATCTCAGAATGTATATGTGTGTGTGTGTGTGTGTGTGTGTGTAATTTTAATCACAGTAATACATGTACTTGGGTTAAAAAGTCAAATAGTTTGTAATGAAAAACAGCAACTCCCTGCTCTGCCTTTTTCCCAATCCCCTAGAGAAACCACTTTCTAGTCATTTAGCTGTTTCTTCTCCTATTTGTCTGCATATTGTTATGAAATGTGCTTATGCTGTTTTTTTAGTTTTTCGATTTTAGAAATTATCCGTTGACTTCCTACCACAAAAAATGAGAATTAATCTCTTATACAACCGTTTCCACCTTCTAACCGAAAACACTTCCCTGTTTCTGTTCCTCCTAGTATAGCTAAGCCAAAATTTTTGGTTAGAAAGAAAAGGCTGGTGTTTTCTTTATTTTACATGATAAATACTGTTCACAGCTTGGCCATAATTCTATTTTCCTTCCTTGTATAACTTTGTCTTTCCTGGAGTCAATAATCATTCCTTTTTCATTTGCTTATTTTTCTTCTCTATCATCAAAAATCCTCATAATGTGATCCAACACACCAAATCCAAGTGGGTGTAAAGTAGGGCTGCTGTGGCATCGTGCAGGGAGCACATCTAGACAACTGCCTGGCAAGAAATACCCTCACCAGAAACACACACACACACGCTTTGCCAGTGCCTGCACGGGGCACAAAATGGTACTCACGGTGCCTCTCACAGTGCAAACGTGTAGCCAAGTTAGGCTTTCAGTCAGTAAAACAAAGCCTTTTTATTTCTAGGCTTATTTGGATGCTTTAAAGATCTAGTTATCTTCAAATATCTGGCATTAAAAAATAGCAACTGTTTGTTTCTAGATAATGTAAAGGACATTATTAAATAGAGATATAATGCTAAAAACTGCCTGAAGTTTCAGTTCCTCAAATCCAACTCAACTGAAATGAAGTCTAGAGGCTTAAGAAAAGGCAAAGGGCTTTTCATGGTTCTCACACATGAGAAGAAGCAATATAAATTCTTCTACAGTGTAACTACGTTAAGTCTTTTCACTATGAAAAATAACGCTGTTACGAAGGAATATAAACTCTAATGTATAAATACATGTGAACCACGGGGCAACATTTCTCACAGAGAAATAGATCCTTCTCATATGCAAGCATTTAAATTAAGTAAGGAGTAAATTTCCCTCAGTGTGGGAATGCACCAAACCCATGAAGGGGACACTCTAACTCACCTTTCTAGACTTTCCTTCTTCTTACATTTCTTGCTCCGCCTCACCATACGGCTCTTATAGCTGTTTCTCCTGGCTGGTCCCGTTTTGATTGATGTGTTTTCAAATGGGGTGGTCGTGATCGACACCTTATTTCCACTCTATAAAAAAATGATGTGGTATTAAAGCGAAATGCTGTGATGAAACAAGACCAGAACAGAGATAGGAGAGCCAAAGACAAAGAAAGATCCATAAGGACGGACATACAAAAGGCTTCCATGTGTCAATGACCCTTCAAGCAGTGAAGTCCTGACAAACTCGGTGGAAAAAAAATGTGGGGTTTCCTTAAGAGGGTGGGATCTGGAACTCCACAGAGCTGAGTTCAAATCTGAGCCTGTGACCTGAGCACTTGCTTTCCATCTAACAGGAGAGTCACACCTATCTCATAGGGCTCGTCTGAAGATCAAGGCGATAGAGTCTGTAAAGCCTTTAGCACTGAGGGTGACACATGGAAAGGACTATATAAATAACAGTTATCCTCATCCATACGTATTAAGTATAAAGATGCCCACGGGCTCTCTAGAAATCATAAAAAAAATCATAAAGCAGCAAAACTGAATGAGACTTCTATTTTAAATTATTTTTAAAGGTTCCTTTTCTACCACCAGAAAACCTGTCAGCATACAGAGCTGGAAAGTTTATGCCAGCAGGTATGAAACAGCGTCTGTTTTGCCAGGTGAGGTCATTCCTGGTGGGTTTCTGTGCCCTTCCACTTGAACCTGGGACAGGGGCCGGCTGGGCAGGCCCTGGGGATGGATTTGAGAGCAGAGTCAGAGGGCAGGCTGAGGTGTATCCTGGGCAAGTGGGCAGGACCCTCCCCCTTCACTCCCGTATCAATGACCTCTTCTTGAATTTCTTAATAACCAGGAGACAAACATGTCCTTTCGGAGTCACAGATGGCCCGGATTACCTTAAAAAGACAAGAAGCATACGGAGAAGGGCCTTTTAAAAGGCCTAAGCCTGGAAGATGCCTAGCAACTCAGCTCTAAGTGGTGTTAAGAGATGGGGAGTTGAGTATGATGGGGGCTGGGGACTGAAAAAACAGAGATTGTTTTAATATCAACATCCACCTCGCCTCCCAACTTGGGAAGTAATACGTGCCATTATAAGAAGAAAAGAGTAAAGCATATATATATAAAAAAAAAATCATTGAGGGGTCTACCGCCCAGCTAACGTCAGTAACATTTCTGTATATTTCCTGCTGGTCTCTTATCAGGCATGTATAAAGTATGCATATATAGAGACACACTTGATAAATAATTTAAATCTTTTAAATATCTCATATTTAGTTTTATGTTTTTTGTTCACTTCACATTTCCTAACTTTGAAAAACTTGCCCTTCGTCATTGAATATTCCTTAAGAACGTGATTTTTACTGGCTATTTAAAAATATTCCATGAGATGGGTGAATCATAATTTAACTATTTCCCTACAGCTATTGTTTTCTATTTTGCAATTCTTGTAAGGGTTGAAATAAATACCTTTACCTCTAAATCGCTGTCCGAGCCTCTGACATTTCCCTTAGATTACCTAATTAGACCCAATACACGTAGCAAAGGGTCTAGGTGGACTTCTTAGCGACTGTTGGTGCCTGGTGATACACTAATTTCCAGAAGGGTTATGTCACCTCATGCTCTTGCCAGCAGCGCACAAGCAGCAGCCTTAGAACGGGCTTGTCAGAACTGAGTATTAACATTAAACAGATTACCGATTTTACAGGAAAAAGTTATATCAAGTTTTAATCTTTGTTCTTTGGCTATTAACAAAGCTGGACTTTGACTCATTTATTTTCGATCATTTCTATTTCTTTAGAGAACAATTTGTTCATGTCTTACATCCAATTTTGTATCAGAAAGTCTTAGTATTATTGATTTTAGAGTTCTTTATATATTTAAGAACATATAATCCCATACTTAATGTCAAATTGTAAACAAATATTTTAGGGAAATGAAATTTGAACTTGAACAAGAGAAAAAATTTTTCTTCATTCTGAAAGAATAAATTACGTGTTTTATATGCAAATGCCAAAACTTTAAAAATAAACCTTAACCTGATAGTAGAGACTGACATTCAATTTATTCTTTAAACTGAAAATTCAACTTCTAAGTATGAAAGGCCTACCATTGAAGGTTGTTTGGTATGGGATTTTCTCTTTACAAATTGAGTGAGGCCAGGCTAACTGAGTGTGGCCAGGCTAAAGTTTTAGTTTTTCCTGCATGTCTTAGGGGAAGGAAAGGGGCAACAAACATTATGGGAGTTCATCTTTCATTGAAGTTCCTTCCGTCCTTTTCTACATCATATACAGAGTGGACACAGAGCCACAATGATCACTGGGGCTGCTAGAGCCCATGAGCCATCTAAGCTTGAATCCACTTCCACCCCTTCTAACACAATTCAGCACTGACTTTTATATCTTTACCTGTAAGAGGCTCACAATGCCACTGAGAATTTTAAAAGCACATTGTGAATATTAAAGCACTTTTCACATATATTCTCTTACTTTATTTTCACAACCAAGTCATGAGGGTTTTTTGGGTTTTTTTTTAAACCCTATGAGGTAGGAAGGGATTATTATTCTTCGACTAGAGGTAAGGAAAACAGATTCAGAGACACTGAGATTCTTTTTTCCCAAGGTCACAGAGCCCAGTGGGAGAGCCCAAACCTGGCTCTCCCGCCCCTCACCGCACACTGCCCACTCCTCATGGGCAGGGCACGCCCTGATCCCTTCCACCTTTTGCTCCCAGCAGAGTGCACAGCTTGTACTTAATGAGTGGTGGTGAGGGAACGAGGCACTGGATCCGTATAAGGAATGATCAATGTATCAGATTGTCAAGAAAAAATTTAAAAAATATAAAAATATCATCAACATTATATGAAAAAAATATAATATAAATGCTGAACATTCCTCACCAGAACAGTTATGACCAGGGTTTGCTGAATCAGAGCACGTCATTAAGTTCTGTACAAAAGTCCCTTTCCACTACAAAACCAAACCCAGTTTTCTGTTTTTGTTTCTACATATGGCTGTTCCAGACGACAGTTCACTTGACTTATGAAAATACACACAGAGATAACTCCCCTAAGGGGAAATACAGACACAAAAAATGCAGAGTGCAAACATCTGGCTGGAAACGTTAATGATTACAAAAATGGTAAGTAAATGACTGAAAAATATTATAATTTTATGGAGAATAGGTGAGAATTGTGAAGCCTGCCATCTGGTGGATCCATCGGCTATAGCAAGTGCTGCCAGAACTCGGCACACTTTTACTGGGTCCACTGACCTCAACAAATTCTTTTGAAGAAGAAGCAGTCTCTTATTAGGGAAATTCTGCGGCACTGTTTTAAAAAATAACAACAACGAAATGGGGCCAGAAGACTGTTAAATGTTCTATTAGTTAAGTTTTACTTTAAACTACTTGTGTGATTAGTGCACGGTGGGAGGGAAATTATTTTAAGCTGGCTGAACTGAATACAAAAGCAGAAGTCAGGCTATCCAGTCTCTTCTCTCAGTCTGACTCCACATTAGTTTATCAGTTGGCCTTGGGTACTTCACTGAGCTAGACTGTTTTTACATTTCTTTCTCTGCAAGACGCACATGGGGAACAGCACTCTTCCTGCATACGTGCGTCCTTGCCCTGACTCAACCCTCCATGATCCAGCCCCAGCCATCTTGCACACTTCATCCCAGATGCTATGAACTCAGGCTCCAGCCACACTGGTTTACTCATGCACCTCAAGCACTCTGAGCTTCCTGTCCTTGTGGTTTTAAGCATCTTCTTTATTTTGCCTAGAAGGGCCTGTGCTCCCTTCCCATACGCTAAATGTCCACCCATCCTTCACAGCCCTGCACAGAAAACCCCCAACTCTTCACCCCTGCCCACCCTGGTGGAAAGCTCTCTCTCCTTTAGAACTTGGGCCATATTTACAGTTTGTTCCTTTTGTCTGACACTCTGATTATAGCCTAGTGTTGCCACTGTTTCCCCTGTGAACGCTGGACTGTAAGTTACTGGCCATCAGAAGGCTTCATGTACAGAGCACAGTGGTGTGCTGGTTGAAAGCACAGGCTCTGGAGCTGCACTGCCGAGATGCAAATCCTTGTCTGCTCTTTCCTAGCAGATAACCTTGGCTGCTTTGCTAACTTCTCCCTGCTTTAATTTCTTTATCTGTAAAATGGGGACATTTATATTTATAGCACCTATGCACAAGGTATGAGGATTACCTGAGTTTATTCATGTAAAGGCTCTCGATTACCTATTATTCATATGTGTCATTTGTTGTGTGACTCTTCGGTACCTCACACACTTTTGCACATTTTGGGGGCCCAGCTAATATGTGAAGATGGTAATAATGATGCTATTTGATGGTCCCCATTTTAGTTTCCAGAGGTTCTCCAGAGTTCAGGGAAAGGAAAATTTGAGGCAGGGGCTGGTGATATTTTAGGGCTTCTCTTACGATTGGGGATTTAAACTAACGCTGTCCTAAGAAAGCAACCTGGTTGAACAGAGAGTTTTCTGGATTAGGGAGGCTACACTGGGCAGGTAATTATGTGAGCAGGGGATATGACTGGGTCCGTGTGGCCTCCACCCCTCACTACAGTGGCTGGAGAGAGATTTCAGTGCTTTGACAAAGTTCTTTTTTAACAAGCTACTTGCAAGCTGGATGGAGGTGATTAACTCCTTGTGGCAGGAGAGGTTTAAGGTGACGCCAAAGGAGCACATTTACAGGGATTCACAGAGCTCTGGGGAACTGAACCGGATGACCGTGACTTTCTATTTCCTTGTGCGTGTAAGTCAGTGCTTCCATAGCAGGCTCATTTTGAAGTTGTGAGGGTAAGTGAGACCAAAGCTGCAGCCATGAAACACGCGATATGCTGATTAGGTTCACAATCCGAAAGATAAATAAGTGTTGCACATGTATCTCTAAATATACATACAGCCCTATGGAATGGCTCTTCCACCTTTTTCTAAGGATGCCATGAGATCTTGTGAAGTAGTTTGCAAGTATAAAACATCGTGTAAAAAGCATCTGAGAATACCAAAATACAGCTACTACCCTGATGGTCTGCCAGTGACGAAGCCATCAGGGAGCCCAATAGTATAGTATGCATTTGTGAGAAAGTTGACTAGAGTTAGAGGAACCACCTGTAGGTATGGAGGATAGCAAAGCCCGGCCTCAACTCCAGTGGGGCCTGAGGCTAAGACCAAAGTTTCATTAATGCTGTGAACTGATCAACAGCAATAACTTTCCTACAATCTGCCACTTCACAATGGACCTTTGAATATGCATGCTATTACTCTTCCTGGAACCTAGGCCACACACTGAATCATTTGAAGAATACACTTGTGTTGGCTGGGGGATGAGAGAAGGAAGAAGAAAAGTCATTTAACTGCACTTACTTTTCAAAGGCCTTGTACACCCACCTACCGGCACTACCTTCCAAATCCTAATTTTCTTTCAAGTTCCAGTTCAGTGTCACTTCTCTGTGATGACTCTCCTCGTTCACAGAATCTTCTCTCCAAAAGTACGGGATTCCTCCCCCTGCTATGGCCCTGGCTAATCAAGCTGAACTTTATCTGCTTGCATACCTCTTCTATATCTCCCATAGTCCTCGAGGGCAAGGACCATACCTGAATTCCTATGTTGCCAACATCTACCATAGTACCTGCCTCAGAGCGAGTGCTCTAGAAACAGTCTGAATGTACCTTGTTTAAATGACACATATGTGTTTATATTGTGCCTCTCAATAGGCTGCAGATGATCTGAGGTCATGGCTCAAGCCTCTCTGATAGCCCCTTATAGCCCAGCCCCTCCCAGTGCTCACACAGCCAGAGGCCATCCGTAAACATCTGTTGACTTGTAAGATAATCCTATAATTAAAGACTGTATGTTTGATCACAGATAGTCTTCTTTCCTTGAAAAAACTTAAAATCAAACTCAAATTTATCTTTGTTTTAACCAGATCCATATCTGGAGCTATAACTTTATATTCTGTAGTCAGCAGGTGGCAGAGCAAATAACCCAAAAGAAATGAGAGGATCAGTATAGACTGTCTCTCTCTATCATACTCATGCTTCTTGTGATCTTCGTACTCCATTGGCTTGAATCAGCTTACATTCCAAGTAGAAACTGATCTACATTCAAATTCATTTGTACGTATGAATGGGAAAAGGCCTAATGGTCGCTAGAATCCCTTCTTCCATTACCACCTATTTCTATCATTTATAGTGTATGTTATATATTCACAGTTCTACCTTTCAAAAGGAAACCCAAGTCTCAGACTCAACCTTCAGATCTGACCTCACAGTTTAATACTACTTTGTCTTCTGCTATATAGAATAAAATTTACTGAAGAAAATCGCCTTTAGGATGGACGATTTCCAAACAGATTTTACTATGTGCGGTACATAAACAAAGAGAACTCTATTTGTAATTTCGGATAAGAAGCAAAATTAAATTAAGAAGTGACTGTGCAGATATACGAACGTGTATGTCATGATATAAAACCAAAAAATTCATGTTATTTTTGCCTTTACATTAAACAGACTACCGAATATTCTCTCAGCGACGAGACTGAGTGTGTACGGATATGCCATATAGAAGAACGCCAGACCTTGAGTAAAGAACTCTTGGTACTAGTTCTCTCTGGCTACCTCCGTCATCTGGATGCCCGTGACATCAAAAAGATAGTACCTTTAGCAGGAGCTCTATAACTTCTGTGTGGACGAGTCCATGCACTGGCTCTCCATTGACGTGTGTGATCAGATCCCCAGCCTTCAGTCCTGCCTGGCAAGCTGGACTTCCTTCTTCTACGTTCTAAAGTCCAAGAGGAGAGTATATATTAGTAAGCAAACAAATGACAACCCTGACACCTACTGTTTCTTGTGGCTCAGTGTTCTGAGTTAATCAGCACATGATCCTGAGCTCCTAAGAGCAAACCAGTAAGACATGGTTTGCTATTCTTTTTCTGTCATCATCCTAAAATAGGGTAATTCCTATGGTTCCTTAAACAATTTCAGGTGATCTGAGAAAGTACTTAAAAAAAAAAGGAAGGCCAGGGAAAAAAACTAAGAAAAGAAGGATAAAAACAGGACTATCTTTGACTATTTCTACCAGCTTGGTATGCAGAGTGGATAATCAGATACGAAGACTAACAGAATTACGAGAAAGAATTAACTTTTGCTAAATTCAATCCCACCACATAGATAAAGGGCAAGAGTATGAAACAGGTCCCAAATGCCAGCTTAACAGAAAAAATCATTTGCTGTTAACTACGCCTCAGCTGACATATTTATTCTCCAGTTTGGCTGGGAGCAAAAACTAACCAGAAAGAGAGACTGTCGGTCTTACCCAAACGATATGATGCACTGTGTAAATGTCGCTGTCTCCCACATACACCCGGATGGCTCGGATGGTGAAACCATAGTTCTTCCCTGAACTGTGGATCACGACGGGCTGGTGCGGATTGGCAGAAGCGCCTGAGGAATCTCGGCTGGGAGAGGAATCCCTCGAGGAAGAAGGGTCCGAGGACAGAGAATGCGGAGACATTGGGCTTCCCAGTGGAGAAACAGCAAACATATCTGCAACAAAGAAGCCAGTCATCACAGCTCATTCTGGTCCCACAACCTGCTCGCAGGTAGCCCTCACTAGGTAGCCCTGCTGGGATTGGGAGCACAGTCACAAAACAAATCCATTCCTTTCTAATAAGGAAGAAATAATATAAAAATATTTATACTGGTAACTAGCATGGATTTCAAAACAGAAGCCTGTCAAGGAAATTTCAGAAGTGTCTCTTTTTAAACTAACTTTTAAACTCACATTCTGAAGTTACAACTTCTTAGTTCTCTACACAAATTAAAAAACACACAGAACTTCACTGCTATCTGACTGTGATCTTTTAATACACTCTCTTTTAATTAAAGAAACAGGAACTTCCCTGGTGGCGCAGTGGTTAAGAATCTGCCTGCCAATGCAGGGCACAAGGGTTTGATCCCTGGTTCGGGAAGATCCCACATGCCGCAGAGCAACTAAGCCCGTGAGCCACAACTACTGAGCCCGCATGCTGCAACTACTGAAGCCCACACGCCTAGAAGCCCGTGCTCCGCAACGAGAAAAGCCACCACGATGAGAAGCCCATGCACCACAATTAAGAGTAGCCCCTACTCGCTGCAACTATAGAAAGCTCGCATGCAGCAGCGAAGACCCAACGCAGCCCCCAAAATAAATAAATAAATAAGTAAATAAACAAATCATAGGTGCACAAATTTCAGGTATACCCTCACGCAGAGAAGGCTGTATGGACTATAGTAAAAGACACTCAGGCTCCAAATCTTGCCCTAAATAACTTTAACGTGGTTCTTTTCGAAAAAACCTGGCCCGGAAAGCAATTCATCAGTTTACCTCTGCTTTTTTATAATATTACTGAACTAGTACTGATTAAACAATTTTGATCAAGAAAACACTGTAATGTTAATTTCTCTATAAAAGAATCATTCCTTACCTTATTACTATGATTAGAACTGATTCTCTTCATATATTACCTGTAATTCTGGCAAGGTTTCTGAGAGGATAATGCAGGTGGATAGAGAAATTTTAAGAAAAACTCACTTCATATTCTTCAACACCAATACTATTCTGTTTTCCTTGTTTTATGCACAAACACACTTTTAATTTATAGTTCTTATCACTGTTTCACCTATGTGAATCTAAACAGATCCTAACTGGTCATGTGAAATTGTGTGTGTGTCTGTGAGTGTGTGTGAGTGTGAAAAAGAATAACCTACAAAAAGATGCTGAGGGCTTCCCTGGTGGCGCAGTGGTTGAGAATCTGCCTGCTAATGCAGGAGACACGGGTTCGAGCCCTGGTCTGGGAAGATCCCACATGCCACGGAGCAGCTGGGCCCGTGAGCCACGGCTGCTGAGCCTGCGCGTCTGGAGCCTGTGCCCCGCAACGGGAGGGGCCGCGATGGTGAAAGGCCCGCGCACCGCGATGAAGAGCGGTCCCCGCACCGCGATGAAGAGTGGCCCCCGCTTGCCGCAACTAGAGAAAGCCCTCGCACGAACCGAAGACCCAGCACAGCCAAAAATAAATAAATAAATAAATTAAATAAATAAATTAAAAAAAAAAAGATGCTGAGGTTTAAATGTGAGCTCAGTCAGGGCCAGGCTACAAAGGGCCAGCACAACTGAAGGCTCCCGGGGTGCGGTGAGTAACAGCATGGCCACAGCAAACTGAAAGTATCCAGACTATCTTTTGCTCTAATTCTTATGTGTGTCCAAAGGAAAACAATTAGCTAAATGTAACACTAGCCAAGCTCCTTCACTTTCTGACTTCATGCGGCATCCTGACCCTTTCTTCCTGGCTACCTCTGTCTCATCCAAAGGCCAGGCAAACAGATGCACACTGGTGGGCAGGGAACTTCAACACATGCAAAGGCAGGAAGACGATAGAGTGGATACACAGATCCAAACTGCTAAAAGAGCCAGGCTCCCGACCCTTTACCTCAGTACATTTTACCTTATCTCCTCAAATTGAATAACTGACATACATTCACCAAGATGTGGGCTTTCTCATCAGCTCTCAAAGCAGACTGGACACCACATCCCACTTACCTTCCTGACTGCAGCTGCACTGGGGCCATTGCCTGCTGGTTATGAATAGTCACTCAAACTAGGGAGATAGGTGTTTATGGTGCTACACAGACATTTCCCAGAAAACAGAACATGCTACAGTGAGCATTACCCCCCAGGGAGCTTTCGTTTTTACCCAATTTCTTTCTGCATGAATTTGAAATTTCAACAATGTAAACAATCCCTTTTATACATGGTCTGTATTCTTCCAACTGCAAGCCATCTGCAATATAATTCGACTGCCACTTCCACTCTCTTACTGTCATTTGAGTGATAAGTCATAACCACCAGGGTATATATTTTCATCTCAGCCAGTGAAATTACTGCAGACTTTGTGATTAGTAGAGGCAAAACTAGGTTGTGGAAACATACTGCAATTGAACAAAACCATAATTAAGCCCAGTTTTTTTAATATAGGGTAGAAAATAATACCAGTAGGAGGAAGCATAACCCAACAGACAGGGCTGGTAAACCTTGTAATTTCAGTGCTGTCTGTGACTCTGCATCCCCAGAAACGAAAAACTTATGTTCTCTGTGTCGATTTCCTCGTTAATTAGATGAGAAGAACTATACTTAGCTTTCCAACACAGGTGCTGTAAACAGCTCCGTAAAGGATACAAATGATGCATAGTCTAGGGAAGGAAAATTATTCAGAAGAGGGGAATTTATCACTTAACTTGGGGGGAGTGGGAGACAAGGAAAGAAAACAAATAAAAGAAATAAGCCTTTGTGGGAAGGGAGCCTGCCTCATCTCCTGCTGCAGAAAGAAGCGAGAAGGAATAAACCACATACGCCCCTGGGGGCTCTGGAGGTCTTGCGGGGAGACACTCTGGAGGGCTGCGCCAGGACACCCCCCGCTACTGTTTCAAGCCATCTTGTATGTCAATCAGCATTGCAAACTGGGGGCGGGGGGTGAACATGCACAAATCACACAATTTCATGCAAGTAGATGTCTCTCTACCTCCTGGGATCATGAGGGACAGAGCACTGGCAGAAAGGGACTTGGTGACTTTCCCCGAGATTTTCTTTTTCTCTGTGCTTTCTAATCGCTGCCGAGCCATGTGAGAAGCGGGTTCACTGGAGGGCTTTGAGGAATTATCTGTACTGTCCACACACTCGCTTCGTCCATTTATCTGATCCAAGTGCTCTGAAAAACTGCCAACTGTACAAAGAAGAAGGGATAAACATGTTCAGGAAAATCTGGGATAGGAGAGGTGGGGAGAGGGGGAGAGAGAGAGAGAGAGAGAAGGAAGGACAAATGCTGGGAAACAGATGCCCATGTGGTTCATGAGTCCATGTGGTGTCAGGCAAACATGAAAATCATGTGACCGGTTTGAGAAAAGTGACGTGGAGGAGGAAGAATGAAAGAGGTGTCCATTCAGATTTCGTTCTACTTGTACACAAGTCCACTAACTCTCAGTTGACTCCATTTAACTAGGAGAATAATTACTTTTTAGAATCTGTCTTTTACAACCCTAGTAGAGACAACTCTTCCCCCAGACCCCGCCATGAAAGGCCACGAACCAAACATCAGCTTATGGACCACACAACGCCCACCGTATAGTATGATCATCCTGTGACACAAATGATCATCATTAGCAATGCTGTTAATATTGTTTTTTCCTATGTGGACATCATTTAGTCACTTCATGGACATTTATGCCCATGTCATCTCCTACCATCTTTCTAGGACACACCTCACACTTAGGCTCAGGTTTGTAACTTACGGAAAAGTGCCTAAAGTGTCGCCTTTGACTTCCCACACCTGCTTTCACTCTGACCTCCTTGTAAATTTCACAGGACAAGACAAAGGGTATGCTTCACTATGGTACCCAATGGTTCCCTACATCTTCTTGCCTTTAGTCTAGACAGTGCCAAATGCTGATCTTCCCTGAAGTTACTGGAAGTGAAAAGATCCGTCCCCCTCTAAGCCAACCATCACACCTTCTTTATTTTTAATTTTATTAATCCTCAGTATACACTAGAGAGTTTTGGGTTTTTTTAAAGTTAAAAAATTAGGACTTCCCTCAGCAGAGGAACATAAGAGAACATGTAACCACGTAGAAGGATGCAGAAATGGAAAATCACTGATACCAGTCTGGTAATTGCACACGCCCAGAGTAAAGAAAGTTCTTTACTCTTGTCAGAAGTGACATGTTGAAAAAAGTCAAGTGACCATCCCTTTTGGTTTCTCCTATTCTTTCTTTCACAGGCTATCAGTTTTCTGGGTTCTTTTTCTTTCTTTTTTTAATCACTGATAATACATCTTTGTCCAGAAAAAAACAATGCTTATCTCCTTTTTCCTTCTAAATGCTATATTATAAGCCCCCTGTGCTTTAAAAATCATCAACACTATCACCACATTAAGATATACAATCCACACAGAGAATTTAATACCATTATAAATGATCCTTTGAAAGACCAACCAGCACATTTTAAAGTGCTGACCATGACATTCTTTGCCTAGAGAAGAGGCTTAATCAGACTTAACTAACATTTCTGTTACAGTGCTATATACACATCACTCAATTGCACAGCAGGTTTGGTCCTAGTTCACAGAGGTGGCACAGACCCACAGGTGGGGTCCAAGCTAAGGGAAGCCTGGGACTTGGGACAGTGAGCTTGGGCATAGCACAGCTCATGGCCACCTACTGTGCTGTAGGTACAGGGTGAAACTCACAAACTTCCACGTGACACCCATCTGACCTACTAAGGAAGACGATCTTAAGGCAAATATCAACAACCTTTCTACTTCTATATGCCAAACTCAGTCCCACATAACAGCATATCTATTCTATTCACTCTAAATGAAGAAATCAACTGCTGAGGGACTTGATAAAAACTGCTTCACAAATCAAACAAATCTTATCTCAAAAACGTCTAGTTTACTTTGGGGTAAGTTACACACTCCCTTCTCCTTTCTAATTTGGCTTGGATGGGATCACTGACAAGCATGAACTGAAAAGCTGAATCTCTTCACAATGAATAATTTGTTGGATGCATTCAAGCACTACACCTAAAACTTCAAGACTTACTTTTCACTGATTCAAATACATTGTAGTCATGGAAAAAGAAACAGGTATAAAGCTGCACTTCCCTAAATGCCAGAGTGTGAATATTCAACGTTCTCTTTTATCATCCCTCCCTCTTGCCTCCGCCATTTCATCCCGCCATCTCATTTCATAGCACTGTATATAAACGTGTGTTTCTTTTCTGCCAGTGGTAGATAATGTCACCTTAATGTTCTGTAAATGTCAAGGATTCTTTCTTTTTGATGGTGGAGCAATATAAAAATCAACAAATTTAATTTTACTACAGTCACGGTTTTCAGATTCCCTAATTACCCTTGGCTGTGAGCAAATCAGCTCATCTCTCTATTCAGTACGGCCCCCAAGGTCTTTGATTATTTTTAGTGTGTGTATGGGGGAGACAGAGAGAAAAGTGGTTTGAATCTATTAATCATAATGCATAGCAGGATATAGACAGTTTTTTTTTAATTGTGAAAGTAATCAATCAAATGCTTAGACACCACTCCCCTCCCTTTACCTCCTACCTTTCTGATAGTGAGTAGGCAGAATAGACCAAGAGATCATAAACAATTCATCATATTAAGAATAAATGTGAAGTAGAGGTAACTCTGTTCAGAGTAAATAATAACTAAGAAACAGATGAGAACTTAGTAACCAGAAATATAAAACACTTGACATATCTACATTTGATCTGATTACCAAGATGAACTAAAAATGGTCAGGCATCTTAGACTACCGGCTTGTTTCTACAATACTTCTTCATTGCTGTCCTCTTGGCTCTCTAGATTTAGGACAAGTGGAATTACCCTACATGGAAACAGAACTGAGGTGAAGAGAGAGAAGGAAAAAACCCAACAGCATTCTTCCCCATGATCAACTGTAAGCTCATGTGAAGCTCCACAGAACCAGACTTTTTAGTGAGGCGGAAATAAACCCAGCCTGTAAAATTTGTAATTTTGAAATGATTCAAAACAAGATGAAAACATTACACCACGAATATTCAGTTAGTTAAAAAAATGTTCATGAAAATTCTTGGAATCACTCATGGTTATCAATATAGCATACTGGATATGGCTTAATGAAAACATTTATCATAGCAACCTTAATCCATATCCATGTTTTTATTTTTTAAGCATAAATACACATTGCTCTGTAGAAGGACATGCTGTGCATAAAATTTTTATACACCGAATAATATTTGAAATGCACTTCAAGGACTTGCTCTGAGGGAAGCACAAGGCCGATCATCTAATGAGGACACCTCCGTGATTAAAGGCCCCAAGTATCCATGATACAGTAAGCATTTTAAAAACCTGTGGAGATACTGCTCCTGGTGTCAGCAAGGTTTACTTCACACAAAAGTGACACCATAAAGCGCCCCCTAGGAAAGGCCCAAGCCCCACTGTTTCTCACACACCCAAAGATGTCTTAGGGTTATCTGCGTCAGTTATCCAGAGGCTGGGAAGGCAGCTTGTGTTCAGTGGAGTTGTTTCATAGGCGCACGAGACACCGATTTGAACTGTGTCGGTACTTCTGACTCCCCTCTCCCCGCTCCATCCATGAACCTCAAAGAATAAGCATCTTTTTTTTTTCCCCCTTAAAGAAACTTTATATCCAAGTTACTTTTGAAGTAAAACACTTCAAAAGTATAGATCGAGGTATGAGGTATTTTTTTTTTACCATCAAAGACACAAGATGTTTGCCCACCTAATTTCTTGCTTGTCTTCTTTCTTATATGTCCCTGAGATTCTCATCAGCCTCTGTTTCTAGCCAGCTGTGCAAACAGAATAAGCATCTTGCTGCACTGACTGAGGGTCTCATGTGCAGACTGCTTGGTTATTGGGTATAAGTGGTCCCATAACAAAACCCAGCTCCTCCAAAGAAACACCCACCCGTCTCAACAGTAGAAGAAAAACTGGCTTACATGGTACCTTATGGGTGGTGATTTAAGACACTGTTGAGGGTAATTTTGACCATTTGACTATTTAACAGGGTCGCTTACTAGTAACTTTGAGTTAGATGCAAGTCCACGAGGCATGCCTTTGTATCCACAACAGAGAACATGCTCCCTTACTGTGTTCTGACAGCCATCAAAGGACGCCACTGAAACCCAGCAGAGGATGTGAAGGCTACAGGTGAAGCAAGAAGGATCTGCCGTACAGCCATGCACTAAGGAGGGGTCTGAGACATGTGATCTCAGTTCTGAGGAGCCCGTCGCCCAAGCTCAAGGAGTGGGGCCGTGGAGAGAGTCTAGTGGCACAAAATGCCCATCGTCGTTGCCTGGCTGGGCCAGGCCTGGGGCTCCGAGCACCAGCGGTCACTTCTCAACGTGGTGGGCGATGCCTGGATGGCAGGGGCCATGCCCAAGGCCTTACCTGACAAGGTGGAGCTGCTGATGGTGCTGGCCGGAGTGCTGACCTCGGGCTCCTCCTGAGCACTGTCTGCAGGGGGGAGGGCTGCCTTTCCTGGCTCCTCATGCAGCTCTCTGGGGTGGGGGGCAGCCTCATCTTGTTCTGCCTCTGCCGAAATAGCCAGCTTGGGAAGCAGGCCAGAACCGAGTTTATGTCTGTTGCTTTCAGTATCTGAAGAGTTGGACGTGGATAACTGTTGTCTTAATTAAAAACAAAAACAAAGTCACGCATCTATACATGCTATGAAACTGTGTTCAAGGTGAATTTTGGAAGAAACCAGGTAAAAATGGAACTGAGGTAGCCTAACCAAGACACGTCGAGGGCAGTGATTCTTACAGTGTGGTGCCCAGACCAACGGAATCAGCATCCCAGGGAACTTGTTAGAAATGCACATTCTAAGCCCCTATCCCGGATCTCCTGAGTCAGCAATCTGCTTGTACAGGCCCTCCAGAAGATTCGGATGCACACTCATGTTTAAGAGCCACTGTCCTAGTAGCTGCTTTTCATGATATTTGTTAACAAGAATTTCACATACATTTCAGAATACTCTGAACTCCAGCTTAATGTTTCCGTGGATGGCAAAGTTGTGCTTTTGGTTTTGTCCCCAGGGTCTTCCTTCTCTTCTCCTGGATTCTGAGTACCTCGATCTATACTGCTGAAAACCTGCAAGGCAAATAGTCAGTGCTTATTAATACCTTCTTGAAAGGGATTGTCAGAATAAAAAAACAAATCCTGGCAGAACAACCTGAGACTATGACCGAAGTTTGAATTGGGACTATATTCAAAAGGTACTTTCCAATGCTGTTTACTTGAGTCCTGAGGTGAGTGGTCAACGTACAATTTTTTCCTTTTGGAGTGGGAAGCTATGAATTCATCACCCTCTCACCGTATCTCACTATGGACTTTGTATCTGCAAACAAAATCCATAGATGCATTGCGGTTTCTAGGCCTGGGATCGATGCACATGTTAGATTACTTTTTAACCATGAAGTCAATCAGAAAAAGAAAATCACAGAGAAAAAGATTTAATGGCCCCCAGTCAGGGGCGGGAAGGAGAAAAATGAATTGGAATTGAGGGCGAAGAGAAGAATAAATTACCTGTTTCAAGACATGTTGGGGGGAGATGCAGTGCATATTTGGTTAGGAGTCAGAGGTACTTGTTTGGCTTATAAATCTCATATACAGACAGGCAGTTTCATATGTTGGTACCAGGATTACTGAAGGGGAACATGGCTTAGGCAAACTCAGATCTCTGCTGTACCACAGGGAAGATGGAAGCTAAAATAGGGAGCTGAGAGCCCAGCCCAGGAAGTGCTCACTACTGCCCAACCCAGCCACTTGCTGCTCTCATGGGAATGGACCTTAGACCTCCTATAATCTCCTGGGATTTGGAGGAAGGTGGCTAAAGAACAGGAGACAGTGGGCAGGGAACAGTTTAGGGACTGGCTTTGATGGGCCAGAGAACAAGTACTGGGAAAGCCCACACTTTGTGTTATCAAAGCTTCTGTCCCATCTCTGGGCCAGACCTGCGCCTCCCCTCCAGGGAAATCCCTACCTCTCCATGTCCTTCCTATAAATGGGGAGGGCAGTGCCAGCCAATTTGCAGATGCACCCTGGGCAGTCACTCAGAAAAAGATACGGAACACTTTAAAATCACTCAATGCTATAGAAAAGCTACACAATAATCATGCACAATGCCATGGCAACAGAAAATACATCGCTACTGAAAATAGCAAAAGGAAGGCAGGATGCCCTCTCGGTTCATTTCTATCTTCCTAGGGCCCTGCCCCCATCTCAGGACTATCAGGTGTGTCTTTGTTTTGTTTGTCTTTTAAATCTTACCACTACCAGTGAAAAAGCATCTTTCTCCAATGTCGATTTTATCTTCTATCATTTCCAAAATTCTAGCTTGGCTTCCTACTGCCCCTTTAATATAATAACTTACACTTTCTATCATCGGTTAAGAGACTTTCTCATTCCGCAATCAACTGTCCCCAAGTGTCTGGGCTTATGTCAAGGACCAAGCTTTCTCCTTTGTGTTGTATTCCGTGGGATACTAGAAGAGGGCTCTGCACACAATGAGCTCAACATCCTTCACTATAAGATGAAAGAAATGGAAGGACGCCTCCAGAAATGGAAGGACGCATCCTTCACTATAAGATGAAAGAAATGGAAGGACGCCACTGAGCTAGACCAGGGTCAGCAGGTAAATGGTATCAGGTACTCCAATAATGACTATGAATGCAAGTCTCTGCCTCCAAGAAAAAAGATACTCATCTTTGGATCATGAAACAGAGAAATATACCCCTGCAGGGTGGTAGGGACTCTGGATTATCAAGATGGTGGGGTCATTACCCACCCCCCCAAAAAAATCTCAAGCCCCAAAACACTGCATGGGGTTTTTACAATTCTGTGCAGCTGTTTAAGGCACCAACTATCTGACCAGTAGGAGATTCTCCCAGAGACCTTCTATGTTTATGCCATATTTTACTTACTTTAGAAAACCTATGTGAACATGAGGAAAACTGCCTTATTTCCACATTAAAGTCTTCGTCATTTGTGTCATCTTCTTCCTCAGTCTCCATATGATGGTACTTCTCTGACCGCGCTGCAGGGAAATGTTTGGAAACAGTTCCAATTATTCAGAATTTCAGCTTTTAATTTAGATATTTTAATTATGAGTTTTTATATCAAAGCAGCATTATGTTTCAGAACCCATGCGTTCAAGACTGGAAGGTACTATCAAAAGTAGAGCTGATTTTCTACAAAGTAAAGGCTAAATAATGTTTTATGTCAGATAATGCACATACTATCAAAATAACTTGTGTCGTCTTCGGATTCCAGTTGGGGAATGAATTCTGCCTTCTGTCTCAGCAAACTGTTCCAGTCTAAGGAACGGAAGAATCGATGCTGTTTGACTTCATACGCACCACCTTGGGGTAGGGAGTGGAGGGGAAGGACAGAGGGAAACGTGTTAAATGATCCTCCCAGCAAAGGTAAGAATCAGTTTCAAAGAACACCAAAAAAGAGAAAAACAAAAAAGAAGTTCTATCCAGAGAGAACTAAAGAAGTCAGAGAAATCTTTTTCATTCTACAACCAAAACCTCCAAAAATTCTTCCATAATTTATCAGCAGGAGATCTGATTTTGCTAACAGCAGTTGTTACAGCACAGTTTTTCTTTGTTAATTCTTCCACGACTTCCTCCATTTTTCAAAGGTTAATGATGCGGCCACTGAAAATCCCATTGTGCTGAACCTGGGGACGCGGACACACACTGGCCCAAAGCAGACTTGCTCATTACAAACCCCCCAAAAACCTAAGAAGGTGCAAAATGTGTTCACAGCAATATTTCCTCTGGAGGTAAGGTTTTTTGTTTTTTGTTTTTTAAACTTTGGGTTTATTTATTTTATTTATTTATTTATTTATTTATGGCTGTGTTGGGTCTTCGTTTCTGTGCGAGGGCTTTCTCTAGTTGCGGCAAGTGGGGGCCACTCTTCATCGCGGTGCGCGGGCCTCTCACCATCGCGGCCTCTCTCGTTGCGGAGCACAGGCTCCAGACGCGCAGGCTCAGTAATTGCGGCTCATGGGCCTAGTTGCTCCGTGGCATGTGGGATCTTCCCAGACCAGGGCTCGAACCCGTGTCCTCTGCATTGTCAGGCAGATTCTCAACCACTGCGCCACCAGGGAAGCCCCTGGAGGTAAGGTTTTAATAAAGATGAATTTTCCCTAAATAGTATATAATGGTTAACATTTGATTTTATTGGATTGCTCATTAACATTGGTAGGAATTATATTCTGTGGATTACAGACTCTTAAGTAAGAATATTACTCAGCCATAATAAGAAATGAAATTGAGTTATGTGTAGTGAGGTGGATGGACCTAGAGACTGGCATACAGAGTGAAGTAAGTCAGAAAGAGAAAAACAAATACCGTATGCTAACACATATATATGGAATCTAAAAAAAAAAAAAAAAAAAATGGTTCTGAAGAACCTAGGGGCAGGACAAGAATAAAGACACAGATGTAGAGAATGGACCTGAGGACAAGGGGAGGGGGAAGGGTAAGCTGGGACGAAGTGAGAGAGTGGCATGGACATATATACACTACCAAATGTAAAACAGATAGCTAGTGGGAAGCAGCCGCATAGCACAGGGAGATCAGCTCAGTGCTTTGTGACCACGTAGAGGGGTGGGATAGGGAGGGTGGGAGGAAGACACAAGAGGGAGGAGATATCGGGATATATGTATATGTATAGATGATTCACTTTGTTATAAAGCAGAAACTAACATACCATTGTAAAGCAATTATACTCCAATAAAGATGTTAAAAATAAATAAATAAAAATAAATTTTAAAAAGGAGAAAAAAAAAGAAACTGGCAAACTTGTTTGATAGATTTATAATGCATGTGATGAACATCAATCACAATCCCTAAGTTTTAGGCTTCTTTTTGCCAAGTTAGCATTACAGCACAATTCAGTGAAACAATATTTTTTTTTTTTTAACTTTTTGGGTTTATTTATTTATTTATTTATTTATTTATTTATGGCTGTGTTGGGTCTTTGTTTCTGTGCGAGGGCTTTCTCTGATTGCGGCAAGCGGGGACCACTCTTCATCGCAGTGCGCGGGCCTCTCATTATCGTGGCCTCTCTGGTTGCGGAGCACAGGCTCCAGACGCGCGGGCTCAGTAGTTGTGGCTCACGGGCCCAGTTGCTCCGCGGCATGTGGGATCTTCCCAGACCAGGGCTCGAACCCGTGTCCCCTGCACTGGCAGGCGGATTCTCAACCACTGCGCCACCAGGGAAGCCCCGAAACAATATTTTTAATTCAGTTCATGATTTTAAAGAGAGATTTTGGAAGGGCAGGCCCCATCAAAATATTACACTATCCCTCATGTAAAGAGAAGAAGGTACACATTTTATTAAATCCCAGCATGAAAATCAGACCCCCGCCCTGCCACCAACATGCACACTATTGATGGGGGAGATAAGGAAGAATCAATCTTCAAACAATTCCAGGAAGAGAGATTTCTTGCAAGACTAGTGCCAGGGTCTAATCAGCCTCCCTACCAGGAGATGCCCCTCGATGTGTGTTGCAAATGCCTCTTTAATACAGTTGTCACTCATGCTTCTCACCCTGTCCTCAGTGGGGTACAAAAGGAATAGGATGAGAAATGCAAGCTGAATGAAAAATGGGCTTGAAAAAAAAAGGAAAAAAAAAAAAAAAAAAAAAAAAAAAAGGGCTTGGATCTTGGGGCTGGGGAACTGTCTGTAAGCTTCAAAGACGTGGCTCTGTCCCCACTGGGCCCCTTGAGCACAAGGGGCAGGCTGGCTAGAGCTCTAAACCCAGCCAGGGGAAACCAGTGTTCTGAAGACAATAGAACAGAGAGAAAAAAACAAAGTGGAAAAATCACCCCCCAAAAGGGAGAATGGGTTCTTTACAAAGCATTTGATTAGAATCTTCATATAGAATTCCAGCCAGGCTTTTTCCATGTTTATAGCACAATACTCAAGTCTGATGTTGATCCCAACAGCAAAAGCATTAGCAGCTGTGATTTGAGGGCCAACTTTGACTAGTATTACACTAGATGCTAGAGGAAGTTGTTTCTTTTAATTAAATCATTGAAAGTAACCCCACGAAGTAGGTATTGTCAACACCATTTGTGGATGGGGAAAGTAAATAAGCAGTAAAGCATACTGGACCATGATTACTAGGTGAGTAAGGGTTAGAGGGGCTGAGCTGAGGTCTGTCTAAAAACACCCAGGTCCATCCTCAGTGCCACAGCGCCACAGGCCATATAAGGGGGAGGCATGTTTCAGTTTGGATTCTAACCTGCCATCTTTCTCGCATCAGTTTACAAATGGATTCTCGACTGCCGATCCTGGGGAACACAGCCAAACAGCCAATTCCCCAGGACCTCTGCCCAGTCCAACCCCAGTCCTCCATGTATCCTGGTTCTCTTCTATCCCAATCAACATCCTCAAACACAGCTGCCAGGGACATTTTCTTCCAGTGATCTTTTCTTGGAGAAGTTAAAAGGGCTTAAGTATTTATCTATCCAACTCCCCCACTATGCCAGTGACACTGAGGTCCAAAGAGTCAAGCCCTACTTAGTGGCCCACCATGCACTGTCCAGCGATGACTATGACTTCAGCTGCCACAGCAAAGGACAGCTCTGACACGCCCAGGTCGTTCAACTTTACCCAGAAAAGCACAGTTCTCTAGACTCAAAGGCTCGAAAGACACTTCCAGACAATATCCGGAGTTTTTGCTCCCCGACCTGCTAACCTTTGGGACCCACCCACGTCGGTGAGAGCGTTCGCTTCCTCTCTGTGATGAGTGCCAAATGGGTTCTACCCAAGGAGCCCCAGCCCACTGCCGACCCAGTGCACAGTTCTCACCCTTTGGCCTTTGTGCCCCACTGAGAAGCAGTTGCTTCTCACTGGGTCATGTTTCTCATGCACTTTTGGAGAGATGGGGAACAAAAGAATCAAATGGACACATTGGGGAAAAATTAACTCTGGGCTAAACCGTTGGTATAATATAGATGATGGCTTTACGAGCCAAATACAAATCATCAGACACAGGAACTCATGCAAATGTCAGCTCTCACTGTAAGAATTCACCAGGAAGGGAAGAGAAAGTGACTATTTCTTGAGCTCCTATTATGCACTAGGTTAATGTACCAGATACCTTCATAAACATGCCTGCACTCAATCCTCACAATAATCCCTCGAGGTGTGTAACATGCCCATTTCCATAGATTAGGAAACTGAGACTCCGGGCAATGAAGAAATGACTCACGACCTCCCAGCTGGCTCATGGGTGGGAGTCAGTCACATCTGAGCAGCTCTCAAGTCCAGTGAGCCTGGCTGCCACTCAATACTCTGCAAGTTCAACAGTCGAGTTCAAGTACGACAAGGTCCCAAATTGCAAGTTATGCTTTGGCACTAATGTTCTCCTTTGAGCTTTCCTCTCCCTTCATAGAAGCTTCTTAAACATCCATTATGTTCTTCACACTCCTTTTCTCAGTCTCTCTAGTCTCTCGGGCAAATGCGCACTTGCACATTTTCACGGTGCATTATTTTGCCCGCTAAATATGCATTAAATCCAAAATGCTGTCACTGGAAGCAGCAATGGCAAGCCTGCGAGATTCTCAGCCTCATTCTCCGGGCCCTACTGGGACCTGTCACGTTGGACCTGCCTGTTTGACAAGCTCTCCTCGACAATGCTAAGAGCTTGGGCAGGGTCTTTTAAATGTCTCTTTTGAGCTTCTGCTAGAAGATTTGTTTCTCAATCTGTCAAACCCTGAAAAGACCAAAAGCAGCGGTCAAGGAGAAAATGTGCAGAGATAACTTGCAGCGTATGATATATAAACATGGATGTACTGGCCACCATCATAGCCCTGTCTTGTTAAGTGAAGCCGAATCCAGTGTCCACATATTCTCAAAGAGGACAGAAATGGGCAGAATGCTAAGGAGGAAAACGCTCCAAAGTGACAAACAAACACTGAAGGGAACTCTTTAGGGGGTGTGCTGATTCCAATATATTTTTAGCCCTACCTTAGGACAACACTCCCCTGGGACAGCTGATTAGGATATACAAATAGATACTTGTATTGTTGTAGGACAATCTTAAAACGCCACTGTTTCTCATATTTGGCTCAAGTGAGTAAAATCACCCCTCAAAACTCTGCCCCACACAGAGCCTTGACACCCATTCTGGGACAGCTACTCTTATCGCTTGAACTATAAAGCAAATCTAACTGCAGGTCACAGATGGTGGGAAATAACCAGTTTGCTAGTCACTTCAGACAAAAGGAAAACCAAATAGGGCGACAAGAAATATAAAGGATTCTGTTCAAAGAGTTCAGTCAGCCCAAAAGTAGGGGCACCACCACAATTTCTAAATCTCACGCGTCCAAAGGGGAAAGCAAGAGATTATATACGCAGAAAAATAAAAATGATAATACCGTAGCCGTGTCACATCTGGTCCTAAGAGCCAGAGTCGATGATCTTTTATCCTCACAAAAGTCCTGGGATATAGTGCTACTGTCAGCTCCATTTTATAGATGAGGAAGTGAGGCACACAAGGGAAAACAACCTGCTCATGGTCACACAGCTGAGATTTAAACTCAGGCAATCTGACTCCGGAGTTTATCCCTTTAAGTCCCATTACATTGCCTTTCCTAGTTAAAGGCCCACTCATCCACTGAAAAAGGCAAAAAACACATGGTATTCCAGTATGAAACTCAAAGCAGTTTTGCCAACTGAGTCCCGATTTTAAAACTTCTTGGGAATTCCCTAGCGGTCCAGTGGTTAGGATATGAGCTTTCACTGTTGTGGACCCGGGTCCAATCCCTCAAGGGGGAACTAAAGAGACCACAAGCTGCACAGCACGGCCAAAAAAAAAACACCCCAAAACTTCTTGGATTCTCTAATGCAGGGTCTTCAAGAGTTTTCTGTCAAGAGCCACGAAGTAAATGTTTTAGGCCTTGTGGGCCATGCAGTTGTTCATGACTATTCGACTCTGCCAGAGTAGCATGAAGGCAGCCATAGACAATATGTGACTGAACAGCATCACTGTGTTTCAATAAAACTTTATTTACAAAGTAAAGGTTGGGCCCAGGGGTTTTAATGCATCATCATAACCTCTAGGTAGCACAGCATTCCATACTTAAGCAAGAACTGAGCTCTCCAACTGGGGAACCTGTGAGCAAAAGTGGAGAACAATATAAGATATATATTTGGAGCTGTTGCAAATGATTTTGGCCTTGGAAAAACTGGGTGAGAGAATGATCTCGTCAGTATTTTCTGATCTTTCTAGCAAAATGAGGTAGAATGAAACAGCTCAGAGTAAACAACCCATCAAGTCAACAATTTTCATGGATGAAAATTTGTATCGACACGGTGTGCGTGTGTGGTGTGTGCTGTATGTGTGTGTGCAGGCGTGTATGTTATATGTGTTTATTATTTAGTCTCATCTAGGTAAATTCACATACTGGGGTTGGCTAGGACTCTGTATTGGGATCTCTAAGTCTGTCTATTCAGAATATAAGGAAGAAAAGGAAAAAGAGCTGGCAAAAACAAAAAACTGGTAGCAGAACAGTCAGGAAAAATAACCAGCAGGAAATAAATCTACTATCTCCTTAATCTTGAAAGTCAGTGTTTTTTAATCCTCTTTCTTGGGCCATGGTGCTGATCAACCCCAGGCACTCATTTCCAATAATTAGTTCAAGTACTGATAACCTGTTTCAAAGCCTGCAGATAGTAACTGCTGGGTCAGATCCTTCTAGGAATATATATATATTTTACAACCCCAAACAAACAAACAAAAAAACCTCCACATCCCTAATCCTCTGTTTCAAATTGTTAAGATTCATGCTTTTCAGGACAGAAGAGTTACATGTGCCCTTGAGGTTTTCTTCCAGAGAAATTTTATTTACTGAAACAAATTAAGAATAATTTCTGCTTTGCAAAACAGAAGAAAAACAATAACCAAAAAAGACAAACAACAGCCACCAACCCTCCTAGCATACATACTACTCTGAATCAGGAAAAAAAAATCCAAAATATTATTGTTATAACATATTGCAGTCATAGTCTCCATCAACCAACAGATGTTTCCTATGAAGAAAAAAAAACAAAACAAAAACACAAACCTCTGAGTGCTCCACATTGACATTATTTCCTGCGTATTAGCAAAATTAAAACGTATGTGCTCTAACCTGTTCCCAGTCTCTCCAGGGGATTCTGCCTGAGAAGCAAGGTAATCAGATCCTGGGCATCAGGTGGTGGCGCCTCATCCTTTTCAGGCCAGTTGATCTCATCTAAAAGGAAGAAAAGTAGTTTACGACTTCACTGCTGAAAGGCTGGTCCACATCCCAACGGCATGGACATCACCCGGGAGTTTGTTAGAAATGCAGAATTTCAGGCCCCACCCCAGACCTGCTGACTCAGAATCTGCATTTTTAACAAGACCTTCAGTTGATTCCTAGGCCCAGTCAAGTCTGAGAAGCACTGTTGCACAAGATATGAATAGCACAGCTGTCAACAAGGCAGGGAGAGAACACTTCAACGAGCAGTACCTCTCATCTGCCTTGTTGATTCACTTTTCTTTGGTAGAACTGGGTCACTACTAATTGGTCCTCTAAGGTATTAAGAGGGCTCAATATAGCGGAAACTCTAAACTTCTGTGTTTTAGGCGATCGCCCATCCAGGGATCGTGGGGAGTCAGGGTTTCTCTTCTACCATCATCCTCAACTGAGAATCTGGCTACAGCCCCAGAGTTCTTCAGCTCCAAGAAGCAAAAAATAATTTTGTAAAAATAACCATTTCCAGAGACAAAGGAAAGGTCAAAATGCTAAGACTGAAGAAGAAGAAGAAAAAAACCCCAAGGAATTGTAGTAACGGAAGTACTTAAAATCTGTCATAAATATTAGAATATGTTCTACATTCTAAAGGAGTTTGCCTGAAGATAGGTGTGCATGGGAATGCAATAAAAACATGAGTTATTTCTGCATGTGCCTGCCTCTAGCTTCCTCTGCTGCAGTTTAAGTCTGATTTGGAAAATAAAACATGAATATGCATCTGAGCCATAAGGCATCGACAGAACAAAGCCAGCATTTGCTGCTTGTGTTAATTAAACAGTTGATTCCTTTTGCCATTCATCCTTGGTATATCAGAAAACAGCCTAGTTATAAATCCATAAAGAGCTCAGATATTGTATAAAAGGGTTATACACTGCAGGCAACTCACAAATCTACTTTGTTAAAGTTTACAAATATGCCTGGCTTGCAAAGTCAATGATGGAAAATAATGCTGTGATTAAGAGGCTCGTCATACCAAAAGGAATTGTCCGCCTATTTCCACTGTTGGACACTCTAAGCACAGTCCAGAATGGACCAGAGGTAGGTGATGAAGATGTGAGTGATGAGTGACAAACTTTGAGGAAGAGAGGCCTTTTTGATCTCTGCTCCAGGGAAATTTATAAAAACAGCAGGTAGGGTAGTAATAATGCCTATTTAATTATCATTTAGTTTTGCCACAAGCCACATAACAATAGCTAGGGTCAGCTTGCAGGTTAAGATCTAAAGGTTATTGAATTTAAATGAAAGATGAACAGCTGTTAAGAAATAACATTACACCATAACAACTACCAATGAAATCATTAACAATCTGTGGATTCAATTTGCTTCCTCCCCATTCTCATTATTTATTATTTGGTAGACATTTGTTTTAGGGTTTATTACATTTTTGTTAATTTCTTCACCGTGCCAATAGCCATTTTTCCCATTTGTGTAAATGTTACCCACGTTAACCTTTTCTTCCCTGGTGCAACTTTCCTACTGTGGAAAGGAAGACTGGACAGCAGTGAAATCATTTGCAAATCCCACACCAATTTCTTCTGCAGAAAAAGTACACCATAAAAATTGGTCACATTGCTAGTACATTTCCAAATTCCATGTTAACAAAACTTCCTCAGATCAATTCCCAGCACCAATTGCTCTCTTGAGATTGTGAAAGTCAGTTATGTGCTATGATGAGTGAGTTCTTTTAATTTGTTGGCTAAACCCTCTGATAAAGGTTAACATTTTAGTAAAAACAGTGATACTCCCCAGAATTACATTAAATAGCTGCTTCGCAACAGTGGCCTAGAGACAACTGCTGACAATATTTACCACTGATGACTTGTCCAAATAGCTCTTCTGGAGTGTCCCCAAAGAATGGCACGCATCCAACCAGAAATTCATAGAGGATAATCCCCATGGCCCACCAGTCTACCGGCTTCCCATAGCCCTGCCTCAGAATCACTTCTGGTGCAATGTATTCAGGTGTGCCACAGACCTAAAAGATGATTGCAATATTAGAATAATGAGAATAGTAGACATGAATTAAAATGAGCAAGATGGCTAAATATCAATTATTTTGCCTAGAGTGCACCTGCTCAACCACACGGAACCACATGGACAAAGAACTTAAGAACAGTGATTCTAAGTCGGTATCTATCGTACCAAAAGCAATGAATTACTGAAAATACCAAAAAAAGCAAAGTTTAAAATGCTGCTCTAATGTGAAACTGTGCGTAATGTCTAATTTCCAATTTGAGTAGTTTTACTTACTTTACAAAAACGTTTGTAATCCTTGGACTTAAAAGAATACTGCATTTTTTCGTCTGTCACTATCAGAGAGAGTTTTAGTATTTATATGACTGAAATATATTCACATCCTGGTTACTTCATAAAAGCCTGACAGTTGAGATGTGTTCACCTTAAGTAACTGTACAATGAACAGATTGTGGGCACATGGTAATGAGGCACGCTTAAAGGGAAATGGGCCATGGCTCGGAGTTTGGCACCTGTGATTGTACAACGCATCATGAGTTTCATGAAGGCTCTACTGAGACTCCCGAATTTCTTACAAAAACAGTTTTTCCATTTGTCTCTCTCACACTCTCACTTGTGTGCAATTAGATCGTTCGTCTTACTAATAGACCATAATGTCCGGGGAGGAATGTGGAGGGACCGACATTTCAAAGAGGCCCAGGGAGAAAAATGGAAGCAATTTGCGCTTTATTAAACGTTAAGGCTTATACAGACATCTAAAGCCCCAGCACTAATGTCAAGATGGCCTAGGCGAGCTGATTCTGAATTCCACTGTCAACCTTGCACTTTGTATTTCTCTCTGGAACCAAACAGCACGCAAGCTTACCTGTTTGTCCAGGAACTCTCGAGCATCCTTCTCAATATGACCCTCGTAAAGATTGGTAGTCATGCTCATTAGTCCCACCTTGGATAATCCAAAATCTGTCAGCTTTATGTGCCCCATGGAGGTGACCAACAAACTGTGAAGCAGAAGGACATATATTACAACATTCACTTTGAAGCTCATTTCTTGTTTTTACTTTTCTCCCTCCCACTGTGAATTGATAAGACTATGGAATATATAGGTATCAATCTTATCACAAAACCCAGCCTGCAAAGAGGTGAAGTCACACAAAGATGTTAAATATGTGTATCTGGCGGCCGAGAGTAATCCACAAGGGAGGGCCAGAGACCGGGCTCAGCCCATCTTCCTTGGAGCAGTCACATACAACATCATTTACAACTTGAAGCTCTCAGAAAAATTCAAGTATGGGACTCTGACACCTTTCCATTTCCAGAATAAGAAAAGAGCTGAGAAAGGGTTACTGATAATCCCACGTCACACATCAGCAACTAACATAAGCAACCAATCTGTGATTCAAATGAGACAAAAGATAAAGAACTTGGAAGAAAAATGTAGCATTGTTCCAGATTTCAACTTCTGGCTCGAACTTAAGTGTCTACTCACTAAGCACAAGACCTACATGTCTTATACATGCAAAGAATTCACATTTGAAAGCTTTATGAATTTACAGTTAAATTTTTTTCATTTTAAGTGGCAAAGAAAATTTTAATTATTTTAAAAATTAAAGGAGTGGAGGAGTTAAAAAAAACAAAGCTATTGGAAGGATACATGCCAAAATTCTAATAGTTGTCTTCGTTTGGGAATGTTGTGAATGAAGTTTTTTCTTTTTGTACTTCCCAAATTTTCTGTAATGAGCATAAGTTAATTTTATAAAATTTCGGCACACTTAAAATCTTTACATATTAATAAGAAATACTTCTAGAGGTGTCTCAGATTAGTGGAGAAAGCATGGAACATTTAATAAATGGTGTCAAGGTGAATACCTAGTCATTTGGGGAGAAATAGTCTATCCGTATCTCAAATCAGACACCAAAATGAACTCCACATAGACTAAAAATTAAATAAAAAATTAAATTGTGAATAAAATAGAATAGAATATCAAGGATATCATCTTGGGGGAGAAAAAATTATCTAAGTATGATTCTAAATGCAGAAACTATCCAGAAAACAACTCATGGCATTCTATGTACCTATTATTTACATAATAAAAAAAACTAAAAAAAAATTAACTAACCCTGGCTTAATACTCTGTTTGTTTGTTTGTTTCTTATAAGCTGCTATTGTAAACACCATAGCCTTTAAAAAGATTATACAAAAATCATCATGTATACTGCTAAAAATAACTCATTTGGGAACATTATGGGAGAATTTTAAAATGTACAAAGCAGCATTAAAAGAAAACGTTTTTATAGACATAAAAATTTTTGTATTGTGTGATAAAAAGATGTATTTCATCAGTGTACATACTTGTCTGGTTTCAAATCCCTATGTACAATTCCATAATTATGTAGATATTCCAAGGCCAGGACTGTCTCAGCAAAGTACATCCTGGCCATATCAACAGGGAGAGGACCCATGTTCTTCATTAAGGTAGCACAGTCACCTCCTATAAAACACAAGAAAAAGACTTAGCAGGTATAGTATCAGCTAGGATTAAAGACCGCCAGTTTAGACTGCAGAATTTCAAAGTAGAATGGTATCTATCCATAGACATAGTCGATCGTGTTCATAAGTGGAGACTGTGTTAGGTAATCATGTTTCTACTTATGATGTGGTGTGGAGAAAATATAGACTTTTATTTAAGAAGCGCTGCTCATGAGAGAGCAGATTTGGCCTGAAGTGAAACTAAATGTTGAAGAACTAATGATGTGTTTTAGGAACAGTGTGACGATTTAAAATAAACCATTTTAAAACATGGATTCTGGAATCAGGCTGCCTGAGTTCAAATTCCGGCTCTGACTCTTACAGGTGGGGACATCTTAGGCAAGCTGGTCTTGGTTCTTTCAGCTGTAATATCAGGATATGAATAGTGTCATCCCTTTTATTGTGAGGATTAAATGAGGTAATCTGTGTAAAGAATTCAGGATGCTGTCAACACATATTAAACATGTGATAAACGTTAGTTATTGTTGTTAAAATAACCATAACAAAAGTTAATAAAGCAAAGTACTGGTGTGGTGAAAAGAACAATGGGTGGAAATCAGGCAAGTTATGTTTTTGTCTTGTACCTACCACTAAATATCTAGTGAAACCCCTTCTTGGGTTTCAGTTCATTCATCTGCAAAATGAAAACGATATTTAACGGTTCTTCAAGTTATAAGTTTTGGGATTCTGTTCAAACAATCACAAGGGCTTAAATTAGATGCTTTGAAAATTGTTTTGGAGACTGAGATTGACATATATACACTAATATGTGTAAAAGAGATAACTAATAAGAACCTGCTATATAAAAAAATAAATAAAATAAAATTTTTTAAAAAAAGAAAACTGTTTTGGCCCTTGCTTATCTATTCATTTTATTAGCTTTATTTATGTCAATAAGTCATGGCTATGGAAACACTCAAAAATTTCATGTAAAATTGATGGAAATAAGATTACTTGGAGCATTTAAAAGGTAGACCACAAACTTCCAAAAGAAAACAAGTTAGTTTTTAAAAATTAAACTATAGTTGATTTATAATATTGTGTTAGTTTCAGATGTACAGTTTCAGACTCTTTCCCATTATAGGTTATTACAAGATACTGAATATAGTTCCATGTGCTGTACACTAAATCCTTGTTGTTTATCTATTTTATACATAGTGGTGTCTATCTGTTAATCCCATAGTCCTAATTTATCCTCCCCCCTTTCCCCTTTGATAACCATAAATTTGGTTTCTATGTCTGTGAATCTATTTTTCTTTTGTAAATAAGTTGATTTATATTATTTTTTTAGATTAGAAGTTAGATTTTCTTGAATGTATCTTTCTCCTAACCCACCTTTAATTTCATACCATACACCAAAAAGGATATATTTTTCATACTTTCCTTAAGAAGATCCATTATAATGAATGTTTTCATGATATGTGATAAAAATAAGTAGGAAAAAGCCCATCACCTATATTGTAACTTTAATGACCGATTGAGAGGAGGTACTTAGGATGAAAAGCTATTAAAAAGGGAAAACAACCTTTTTCCAAATAGCACTAATTTTCCCTTTGTTATAGGAGAGCTGGCACTTTGCAAGCAATTATGAGAAGATAATGACTGGGAATACAGCCATCTAATTGCCTGGCCTTGGATCCTACGTGGATACAACCATCATATGGCACAAGTACAGAAAGCGTCAGCCGCACAAATGAGCCAGTGGTTTCTGGGTACAGGTGTCATGTTCTCTGTGTCAGAGTGACTCACCTTCGACATATTCCATGACCATGCACAAGTGGCGCCTGGTCTCAAAGGAGCAATACATGCTGACAACAAAAGGGTTTTCTGCAAAAGTCAGGATATCCCGTTCCACAAAGGCCTGCTGGATCTGGTTTCGGAGGATGAGGTTCTGTTTATTAATCTTCTTCATGGCAAACCTCTGCCGCGACTCCTTATGCCGTACAAAATAGACTGCCCTGAAAAGGAGCACAAGAGTTGGGGTTCAAAGGAAGAGGGGATGTTTCTGGGTACAGTACACCACTTCTTTTTTTTTATGTTCACGTGATAGCCGGGATCCAGCCCACATAAGCTATGCTGGCAACTACAAACATTCCATTCCAGGCCAAAGTCATTTGGCTAATTGATTTTTTAAAAAAATTCTTTCAATAAAAGTTACAGGTCACACATAAGGCAAATTCATTTCACGGAAGAAAATGGACAGTCTCCAGAGTGAGCTACTTTCCAGTAGCTAGCTGTTGTTTTCAGTTTTTCTGTAACAGAACAAAATCTGATACATAAGTTAAAACAGGAAAAGAATGAACAAAAGTACATAACATATTCTGAGCTAGATCCTTTCTAGCATTAGATATCTATTAGGCATTTTTTCCCAACTGACTAAAGCAATAATTTTCTATATGATACTCATGGGATCTACAAAAAGGGACCATAGACTATAGCTTCTTAAAGTAGCTGGCTTCCAACTGGAGAGTAATTTACTTCCCATGAACTTTCTAGATAAATAAGAAGTATGTAATAGGTCATATGAGGCTGCCGTCCCTGCTACAAAGAGTAGCATATTTCTTCACTACAGACCTCGGCATGAGTTACACCTATGCCTGTTTCAACAGGAAATGCATTTCCCAACCTAAAAGGGGGTCCAGAGTACACTGCATTTCTGGTCCATGTGACCCACAGCTGAGGTGTCTGGCAACTGTACTGTAAAATGAGCAGTCCGCATGGAATTTCTGCCAAAAGCCTCACCCAAATACTCTACAGAACCAATTCTGTCTGGGTAAAGACAATGGACTCCCTGAAGCTTCAAATGATGTAGAGAAAAGAAGTAATTCGGAGGAGGATCCTTCAAACCCCACCTGGAAATGATGAGCAAGAAGGAAAATGTCTTGGATGGGCTCCTTTTCTCATAAGTTACTCCTCACTTATCTCATTATTAAGGGACAACAGGTTTGAACTCTCAGGTTAGACAATTCTCAAATAATTAATAATTTACCTAAAGAGCCATCATCATTAGAAGTGTGTAACAGGTTATACGAGGCTGTCCTGAAACAAACGCAATGATCAACTAAGTAATAATTTACCTGAAAAGCTATCAGTCATAGTAAAGTACATCCAGTAGTCTGTTTCCTAAACAAGGGGTTATCCGAGATGCATTTTTCACTAGTGATTTTCATTGTCTCCAAAAAATGAACTCGAAGGGGACTAGGTCACCCTATATTCCTGCTGGACCAATATGTCAGAGTGATCCACTTACATAAATCTTAAGTATATTCAATCTCAGTTTAACCAATATTCACACTTTCCTCTTAAGCGTTCAACTAGGAATTCATCTTTCTTTGAAGTGTGTACGTCTTTGTCTTCTCATTGTATCCATCTTTTCCCTTCACTCACAAAATCACACATTTGTGGGGTCTCTGGTTAAACATTCTTTGTTTTTTAATCTTTACTCCTTTTTCTCTCTCCTCTTTTCTCTGGCCTTCTAGTTCTTCCTTCCCTGTATAGTAAAAAGCTGTCTTAGCCACACTCCACATAACCAACTCGAGGAATAACCTGGTACTCTTATTCCCACTGTACAACAAACTGACAAGGGAGCTGGCTGGCTGGATGCCTACTGCTTTCCGCAGAGGCTGGGCATCCTCTTCAGGATTCCCAGACACTTGGGCTCCCACCAGCTGGGTTAATTTCTACACCTGTTCTCCTGGCTAGGCTTGATATCATGACTGACTAATTTAAACAAATATTTAAACTGATGAAACACGAGTGTGAAAAGAGAAAGCACTGTTGTTTATAAGAAAACTGAGTGGAATGCTTGGGAAAGCACTGATAAATGTGAGTTACTAAATAAAATTCCTATTGATTTAGTATGAGTGAGAAGATTCCAAATGTTGAGAAAATAATAAAAATCTAGGCAGACTGCTTCCAGTTCTTGCTTCACCTGTAAAAAAGCTAAAAGTGGGAAACAAACAACATACTACAGTCAGCCCTACATAGCCACGGCTTCTGCACCCTCAGATTCAATCAACTGAGGATGGAAAAATACTAAAAAAAAAAAAAAAAAAAAAGAAAATCCAGAAAACTGCATGAAGCAAAACTTGAATTTGCCACACTGGCAACTATTGATATTTACACAGCATTTACATTGTATTAGATATTATAAGTAATCTAGAGATGATTTAAAATATATGAGAGGATGCCATTTTATATAAGGGACATGAGTATCTGTGGATTTCGGTATCTGAGGGGGGTCCTGGAACCAATACCCCTCGGATACCAAGGAATGACTGTATAAGTATTGTTTATACTGGCTGTCTTATAAAGGGCTTACATCGAAAGGCTAGTCAATTTACATACATTTAAGTTAAATTAAAATGTTTAAAGTACATATCATTTTTTGGTGATTTCCTACTTCAACTTTTTCATTTACCAACTACTCATTCTTTCTGAATCAGATTAAAGGCTACGACAATTTTTTTCTTTTTCCAATTACTGATTGGATAAAATCAAGATCCAAAGACACTTGAGCTTCTCCTAATCAGAAGCTGATAGCAGGACAGAGAGATTCAAAGGGAGCACAGAAAAGAACTTGGCCTCCTCTTACATATATGAGACAAGCATTGGCAGATATTGTCATGAAGAGGGATTCTTGAGATACAGAATCTGTTTTTTAAAATGAACTTTAGAATCGAAAATGTTAAAAGGAAAAAGCCAGAATCTTTATATAAGCACTTGCCTATTCTTGAGAGTCAACTGGAATACAGCTCACTTTCTATCACTTCTTTCAATATTTAATATTGAGTAAGTTTAGGGCTGAGGACCTCCAGACATATGATATTGTGAACTTCACTTTTAGACTATCAGTAGGCTGCCATTTTGATTTTCAACCAAGCTGCACCATTTCTTACATAAATAACTGCTCCTCAATATGTTTGAGAACAACAGGAAGTGAAGGAAAAAGAATAGGGTTGTACATGATTTTATGAAAGAACAAAAGAGAAAGATACCTCAGACCCAATTTGACCAGTACCTACACTAGGTACTGTGTAAAAAGGCCTTCAATCTTTATTCTTAGATTTTCAATTCATAAAATTTGATTTGACTTTCTGTTTTCCGTTGCTATTGTACTTAAAATAATCAGGTAATCCTTAGGGAAATTTACCTAAACCAGTTGAAATTAATCCTATAGGTAGCTTGGGATACCATTTCCTCAGGAGAAACATATCTCGATCAAGTTGCAAAAGTCAACTAGACTTAATTAGAATTCCCTGTAGCTGCATTTTTGTTTGTTTTGTTTATGTTATGTTTTTACATTTCTGTACTGCTTTGGAAATATTATTTCTAATGCTGAGATGTGTTTATTTAGTAATACGTGTTGTCTCTCACATACTCCTGTCCTCCCTTCTTATAAATTGCTGTTCTAAATCTACTCAAGTCAGCAGAGAGTGAGGCAGAGGGAGAGAGAGAGGCGGAGGGAGAGGCTGAAAAAGAGAGAGAGACAAACAGAGCGGGACAGACAGACATCTAACACTGCTAAGCAGAGCTGCAAACTGCCCAAGGTTATAAAACTAGACTGAACTGATTTGGCCCCCATTTCTCTGTTTTCTGGCCTCAAGGGTTGTTTTCTTTGAAAAGGCTTCTGTGTCTCTTCTCCTACACTGGCCCGCCCTGTGAAATAGGAAGACCCAAGGGTGGGAGGTGATGCATGGGGGGAGGCAACCAGCAAGCCAAGCATCACTCCACTCATGCAGAACTGAGGCGGGGGAAGGGAGAAATGGAATCGCAAGCAGGCAGGATCTAGAGCAGAATGAATCAGTCCTGTTGGGAGTGTTAACGTCTCATGCATATAAAATTATGCATGAATCTGAGAGCCTGATACATGAATCCCTGTGAGCAGATCCGCATGTGGGAAGGAGAGTGCAAGTGTTAGGGGGAAGCTGAGGGGAAAGGCCATCAAGAGGGAGCATCCGTCAACTTGCACACCTCGTCTGTCTCTCAGGTAAATGACCCTGTCCTTTGAGGGTTAAAAAAAGCAGAAAGGGCAGCAAGGCTAGAAAGCAATGTGAAGTGGGGAAGAAGCGTTGTGCCTCTCAAATTTAGCTTTCTTACTTCAAAAAATTTTAGGTCAATCTTATTCTTCTACTTCGAAAACATTCGAAATTGTTATTTAAAAATCTAGGTGGAAGTGCTCAGTGGAAGAAGGATTTCTATACCCCAATTAAGATGGCTAAAAGTTATAAATGATATTCAGAGGGAGAAAAGAGCTCTGCTTGCAGTCAGAGTATGTGTGACCAGGCTTGGGAGCCTCTTTCTCCACATCTAAGTGGAAGTGACATCAACACCTCACAAGGGCTTGTGAGAAGAGAACAAATAAAGAGAATAAAGAGACTAGTCCAGTGCCTGGCACACAGTAGGTGTTCGCTTTCTACAAAGTGCTAAGTTGGCACGAAGGGAGGTGCAACTTCCCGTCAGGATCTGAAACCTGTTAAACAGAGAAGGAAATTGGGTGCTTCTCAAATTGGCAAATTGGCTTTATATCATGAATTGCCACTAAGTAGGATGCTGAGAAAACCATGACGTGTTATAGCTCTCTCGAATGAAAGGGTTAGTTTCCAGCATAATCAGTATTTGAAAAGTCACAGAACAGGTGTCACTATAAGTCACTGATGTGAGCGAGGGACTCGGTTACAGGGATGCCCAAGAAAGCCTCGAACGGCTCCAATTCATGGACCTACGTGATCCATCTGTTCAGCCAATTCACAGAAGCCCACTATCAGCATCCTCATCACGTGGGCCAATGGGCGTAGCTCCATTCAAATTTTAAGTTAAAAATAATTAAATCGTAGAGGAAATCTGTCAGAAATGTAATGAGAGATTAACTTGGAGAAGAGCAAAAGAGAAAAAAAAAAGTTTTGGCTGATCGGCAGAGGTTCCCACAGGCAGCTTGTAAGCCCATTAATGACTTGGCCTGCATCCTGGGTGTTTACTGATTCACAGCTTGTTTAACTTCTTGTATATTCCCAACCATTCCCCAAAGTGTGATATACCTCATCTACTATACAGTGGTTTAATTGCACTACAAATGAGTTTACTCAACCAATTAGAACTCCAAATACTGCTAAGATATATGCCCAAATTTTATAAAAGTGGTGCTTCACAGACAATCCTATGCCAGAATTCCACTGGCAATAAAATTCAGCAGTGCTCAAACCCACAGACCCCTTAAATCAAAGTTCAGTCTTTTCCCTAATCAAACAAGAAATCCTCAGATGATTTCCAGAACTAAAAAGGACTAAAAGCCAATAATATATAAACAAAACCCACAAACAACTGCATGCTAAAACAATCTTCTTAGGTAGAAGAGTTTCAGTGAGGTCCTCAAAAGAAATAAAATGTTGTAAAAATAAAACATCAGAAAGCATTTATAAGCCACATCAGGAAATATGCCATTTGACATAATCCTGAAAACAAATCAGTGAAGCATAGAAAGCACTCACAAATATTTAAGTTCTTCACTAAGTTAATGGTGTGGAAAATATTAGAGGTGAAAAAAAACACCATAAGGAGAAACATCCCTTGTGGCGTAACAAAAATCGATTCTATCTCATCTGCTGTGTGTGTTATAAATGGCAATAAATGTCTACGGGATTGTTTATTGCTCTCCACCTACAGATGGAATTGGGATTAATACTTAATTAAACTAGAGTTCTGGGCTGTCTAAAATGGATCAGGACATAGTTTGTGTATTAATTACTCTTCCAAACTATTAGTAACTCAGAGGGATCTTGTCAGTATTGACCTTATGACCTGAGAGGGAAACCGTGTATCTATAAAAATGAATCAAGGAAGGGGCACCACTAATGTGGTCGGACTATAGCATAGAGTTCAACTGAAAAAAAAAATCCTGGTGTTATATAAAGACTAAAAGAAGTGTATTGCTTTAAATTTTCAATCAGCCTTCTTATTAAAGTACTACTCTCCCAAGGTTGACTGCTGGTCAGACAGGAAGTACTGGCTAATTCTCAAGTAGAAATGCTATAAATGAATTTATATATATTCAGATATATATATATCCAGATGTGTATGTGTATCTACATAAAAACAGGCATATACAAAAATTTTCCCTTACTTTAGAAATTTTTACTTTCTAAAGTCTTCCTCTCCCACGCTCTAAAACAACCCCCAGGTCACCTGAAATGTTTTCTGATTGGGTATCCAATGAAAAATGATTTGGGCTTCACCTGATACCCACCAATGAAGGAGCAGTGACCTGAAAACTCAAGTCCCCAACAACATCTATTTGGCATAAGATCAATGTGAAGAATATATTTCTCAGGTGTGTTAAAATATAATAGAGAGTTTTCCTGAATTACTCACCCATAGGCTCCATTGCTAATCAATTTAATCGTCTCAAAATCACTTTCCCGAGGTTTCCTTCGAAGTTTCAGGGAAGCATTAGAGCTCTTGGAGACAAAATATGGATGTTAAAAAACAGCTCAGAATTTAAGAAAATGATTTTAGCAGCAAAATAACTAATATTTGAATTGCATGCTCTATTGTTTAATATGTTAAAGTGCAGCATTCTAGCCAAAGGAACCTGGAAGACAGCTTTAAAGCTCAATTTTCCACAGCAGTGCTGATAAACTACTCTTCATGACTGGCTCAGTTTCATTTAAGTGAACATCATTTCCAGGAGATAGAGGCACCACGTTTTTGAAAATTCCTGATTTTTAATTTACCTCTGTAAACTACTCAGGTGAGCCTCACCCTAGTCTTTTAAAGTTTTAAGATTTAAGTCCAAAATGCCAAACCTTAATTCTAGTTTCAGTCAATCAGAAAAGAATGGGCTGGAGTGGCTCTATACGGGTTGGTGGATCGTGTGGCTTCTCTGCCACTGACCAGAGCGTGTCTATTTCATTCCTGTGGCAACCTTTCCTGTTTGGAAAAGGTAGTTGGCAACAAATGAGACAGCCAGGCAGAGCATGCCTGTCTTTCTTTACTTCCATCCACCGTAAGTCTTACTTACCGTGGTTTAGACACCAATTTTCAAAACGATAGCTCTGTAAAAATTTTAGTTCAAAGGACACGAGTAAACAAAAGTTTTTCTTTTTTTTTTACAAAATTTTCTCACGCCCCATGTATCTTAGCACTGAGAGGGGGTTAACAGTCATTTTGCTCCCTCTGCAGAGACCAGAATCCCCTTCCCATAATTTTGGAAGAAACCCCATGACTCTGAGGTATGTGCCATCCTCCCCCACTCAGTGCTGACACCTGCCCACTCGGCTGCCCCACCACCTTTGGAAGATTTAGACCGAGCTTCCCACTGTCCTCAGTGCCTGCATTCCCTCACCATCCTGAGTGACTTCAGTATCTACACAGATAACTCAGCCAACAACCTGGCCTCTGGGCTACCTGACCTCCTCAATTCAACCAGCTCCTTTCTCTGTTTCTCCTTGGCCTCTGGCCATAGGACCTGGGTCTTCTCATCACCTGCCAACACCCCACCTCAGAAAACATAATCCAAGACTGGGCCCCCTTACTTCTTCAGCCACCCCACTCTGACTGCTCTCCACAGCTCCAGCTACAAGGCCCTGAACCAGTCCTCTTGTCTCATTAACTCTTCCTCACCCGAGTGACCTCACCTATGCCTACGATGACTCCTAAGTCACCTAGACCATCCACCAAAAACTCTCCCTCTGAGGGCCGGAAGATCCCACACCTTATGTACAATTGACTGCTTGATGGCTCTCCTTGGATGTCTCAAAGGAACCTCAGCTTCAGCTCATTCAAAATTATGGCAGTTATGATGAAACTAACAAAAAGAGCTATCCTTTATTAGCATATGTGAAGCTGTCCTAACCATTTTACACAGACTACCTTACTTAATCTTTTATATCTATTTTACAGTTGAGGAAACTGAGGCACAGAGAGATTTTTTTTTCCCCAAGCTAGTAAGAAGTGAAGCCAGCTCTGAAATCTGGAAACCTGACTCCAGAACTTGGGTTTTTAAGCCCCCAGGCTACACAGCTGCCCCTCTTTCCTGACCACCCCCAATGCTGGGGGTGGTCCATCCTGGTTCCTCTTCTGCTATTCACAATTAGGAAGAACATCCAGCATCCAGGACCTCTCATCTGTGTCACTGCTGCAGACTTTCAAATGGCCTCCCCAGGGTCACTCCAGCTGGCTTTCCTCACCCCATCTACTTCCTACACTGCAATCAGTGTGATTTTTTTTCACGTCGTTACTGTTTGGGTCATCTCCCTATCTACTCCTCCTCATCCTCCAGACACATACATTTCCTCCACAGTTCAACAGCTTCCCACTGTTCTTTGAAAGAAACAATTTGACAAAGATGAACAGCAAGCACGTCTGTGTCCAGTTTTTACCCGAGCTCTCTAGGCTGCACGGTCTCCCTCACTCTTAAGCCTTCAGATATACTCTCTCCCTTGTGTCACATGATGGTCCCTTGGCCTGGAATGTTCCCTCTGCCCCTTCTCATCCTAGTAACTTCTCACATCTCGAGTGTCCTTTCCTTAGGGGATCTTTCTGGACTGGTAAATCTCTTTATATTATGAAGGTAAATCTCTTTAAAGTTATGTTCCAGGAGCACATGGCCCTTTTTCTTAATAGATCTTATTCACGTTTCTCATTTTGATTTTTTTGTGCATGATTTCTCTTTATTAATTTGTTTCTCTTTGAAGAGAGGGGCTAAAACTGTATGCCTGGTGCCTTGCATATAGAAGCACAATAAATACGTGTTGAACAAATAAAGTAATTAACACAGCCAAAATCTCCAGATGCTAATAGACAGAAAAACCAACATCACATTTCATCGAGAAAGATACTTACATTCACTGATTCGTCTGTTTCTGGTGTTTCTGCTGTCCCACTATCATAGTTTCCCAGCTGAGCCATTTCTAAATTAAAAAAAAAAAAAAAAAAAGCTAAGTTTAAGAGAAATAGGACAATTGTTACTACAGTACTATGCTGAAACAAAAGAAGCACAATTTCTCCAATATTAAAAAAAGAAGAATTTACTCTATACTCCAATGTACACATGAGAAAATTTTAAATCCAAAATGGCAAGAACCAACAACTGATATTGATATTTTGAAATCGTTCATTTCATGCCCTTTTTCCTAGAACTCCGTTTCTTATGAACACATAGACACAGCTACTTAGAGCTGGGTCTCTGCTCATGTTAGCAGGATTCACTGGCTGACACAAATCACCACAGCTTGGAAAAGGTTTGGGGGCTCAGTGATTATGCTTGTAATCAGATACTCAAGAGAGGTAAGTTTCCCAGGCTCTGACAGGCATCAGAGATGCACTGACTACAGCTCAGAGATGAGTCTCAAGTTGTCATGAGCATCCCTTGCCCCATTCCTTCACGTCCACTGAGAGCTAGCCCTCCTAGGACATAAGAATCTGCAACCTGTCAGAGAGGAAGCAATAGTAGTTGTTAAGAGGAGTCTGGAGTTGAAAAGACTCGAGTTGCCACCACTAAGAGTACTTACTAGTGGCTTTTTAACCTTGGGTTCTTCCTCTGTGAGATGGGAACAATATTGTTTATCTCTTGGAGTTTTTTATGAGTATCACATGTGATAATGCATGTAAAGCTCTTAGCATGTTGACTAACAAAAATTAAGTGCTCACTGAACGTTGATTGTTATTTATTACCATTAATTATATCATGTAAAGTAGTCAGTCCTAGGCTGGATGTCACATGCTTGACATCAGCCTAAATTCTACCCTAGTGGTCTAGTTAAGAGACAAAGCATTTCATTGCTTAACCTACATTGGAATGCATCCTTAAGTCTGTGTAAGTAAATGAGAAAACCTAATTATTTTACCGTTCATTTCGATTTTTATCAAACAATGCACACTTAAGAATAAACAAAACATGTTTTGTTTAAAAAAAGAACATGAAAAAATTTTCTCCAAAACTTTAAAAGGGGGTTATCGCTAAGTGGCAGGATCACAGGTAATCTGAATTTTCTAATTTTTGAAAATCGAACGTGTATAATAAAAAGTTATAGTTTTTAGTTACATATTTTTGTGTGCATCTAATATTATTTCTTAGGCTCTCAGAATTTTATGTATTCATGTTCTTATAAATATAATCATCCTTTTTTGGGAGAGATTACACATAAAACACATGAAGCAAAGCAACAATGGAGTGCTGTCTTTAGAGAAAAATTAACTCCAGAAACTAAAATAACTGGAGATTGACACTATCCCAGTTTACTTACAGAAGAAGTTCAGGAATTAAAAATGAGCTCAGTACAAACCGTGTGCTTTCTTGGTGTCATTCAAATGACCTCAACGTCCTATGTGACTAGCACTTTAGATTTATAGACTAGGAGGTAGACTACAATGTATTCAGTTGGAGGGGCTCAAAGGGGCAATTTTACTAATATTTATTTATTAAGCATTATTACATCTTAGGTGCAGAGGTGAACTCATATAATCCTAAAAACAACCCTATGAATAGGGTACCATTATCCAGTTTTTATGGAAAACACTGAGGCACAAAGAAGCTCATCACGGTGTGATCAAGGTCACACAGTCTGCACTGACACTCTGGGTAGTCCCACTCCAGACTCTCACTCTTAACCTTTCAAAGGTCAGGCTTTAGGTCTGCTGGTGTCCATGATGACAAGAAGGGAAACAAACGTAGATCAGAGTTTGCAATAATCACATTTTAAGTGATTAGAGCAAACAGATTAAAAATTACCCTCAGATCTGAATCAAGAAAATTAAGTGTTCAAAGTTAAAAACAACTCCCAGTGATAGATTTGTATAATTAAACATGAAACTTGTCAAAAATCACTATTAAAATGTTTTAAAGACAATAAAGGCATATAAATGGGCCTCAGATTATTCACCTACCAAAGGTTCAGCCTACAGTGATATTTACTACCAGGTAAGAAAACTGTGAAGAGCTCACTCAGTCTACAATTCAGAGGCTGACACAACTAACTCTGCCGGCGTGAAGAGTCACCGTAATATACTTTGACAGTCTCCCCCACTCCAATTACTTTCATAAAAAAACAAATTAAAAGATGGTTCTGTTTTAAATAGAGTTTCTGCTAAATAACTATTATCTGGGAAATACATATTATTTGTAAGCAGTGGGTAGTAATGGAATGGAACCGAGAGTCAGCTTTTGAAGCAGGAAGCTAAGGCATCATTTTGTAATGCCTGAAGAGATTTTTAAAACTCATCTAAATACCATTAAACATCTGCCCTTTTTATTTCAGTGATTTAAACCATTTCTGAAGACTCATGATTCAAAAAGGTAAAGATGGTAATTTAAAAGCTATGGGGAAAAAAATCTCTCCCCAGGGAACTTTTCAGAAAAGCAGCCACCAGACTCTGATAAGTGATGAATCTGCTGTGGTATTGCTTTCAGTACAGTATAAATTTATCTGGCATTATCTCCCAGTAAGGCATGCATCATTTCACTGGAAGCAAAGATTCGATGGCCATAAGAGCAAATAAAGCAGGGGAAATAGGAGAGTAGGCAGAGAACAGCAGGTTCCCTGGCTGTAGATGGGAAAATATCTGCCAACAGTTAGCCTCATCACAAACAATTTAGCATATAACATTTTGCGAATTCAACTTAATGAACCAGGAAGACAGTTTTGAATAAAGGAGTCTATGATTGTTTTTGAGTCTTTTCAGGCAGTATATAACCTAAGTGTTTTAAATGACAATCCCAAACAATAATGAACAGGAAAAGGTGGTGGAAGGAGTGGTTTCCCAATATCACATTTGAAAAAAAATCACTAACAGGGTGCTTCCTCTTCTCTGCATTTAATAGCATTAGACCTATTTTTTTTTTTTTATTTGAATCAACCAGAAATCCTTGTATAAGTTCTAAAAAGCATTTCCCCCCGACTGGCTCTCCAGTATATTACTATTTTTCATACCTTTTTGAGACAAGTAAGTAAAAATAGATTTACACACACTGAACCTGATTTAAAGTTAATCATCAGTTATCAGTTACCTGACTCCCAAATTACATTTAAATGTCACTTTTAAATTAAATGTAATTAATTGATTTACCAACATTTTCAAAATGTGTACCCCTGAGAAGAATCCAAAGGAGCTCTGCAAGAGAAAAAATACCCCCAGAAAAGATGGAAATCTAAACCCTTCTTGGATGCTCTGGCATTGTTAGGCTGATAAGACTCTAGGATTTTGAGGTCTCTTCCCTACTCTAGTTAAACACAAAATTCAACACATAGTTCTTTCCTTTAAATCACAATTGGTCCCCAAATTTGGCCTTTTCAATAGATAGAGCCAAAACATGAGGAAAAAATAAAGACTTGCCACTAAGTTTTTCCATGAGGTCACGGTGCCTAAGCAAGTAAAAGTTTAGCCCAACCACGGTACTCACCTTCCAGAGGATCCTTATTGAGACCCAGCTGGCTAATGATGTACCTGGGAATGTCAGTTTTAATACCCTGTCCTTCTTTTGCATGGCCTTCTGCTGCTTCCAATAGGTAGTAAAATTCTTCAGGATCAAATTCCTAGCAGAAGACAAACAGAGGTGGATACTTCTTCGAGACAAAATTGTCTGCGGTTTTATTACATAAACCCCATTCACAGTAAAATTGCTGGATATACATGGTAATAAGTTATTTATACAGAAAGAAGGCAGATGGATTACTTCATTTAAAAAGCATACAATTTTCAGTTCATATTCAAAGTCTAATCATATTCTAAGACAATACATTTAAATACTTGGTAACCCAAAGATAATTTCCATTTCCAACTTCCTTGTAAAGTGACTTTGAAGGTACTAGGCTCCACTTAAGATATCTATCTTATTGAAAATGAACAGGTCGGAATTTTTGATTGTGCCTTTTTAGTAAAGTTTTAAAAATCTGTGAATCTCATCCAGAAGATTCAGTTTCTCTCTCTATACAAATAGCCACAAAAGAAGTAATGTTAGGATGTATTTTTCTCAAAGGTTTTGTAGGGAACTCCCTTGGTACAGAGGTGTCCAAAAATATTAGAAAGAAAAATCCCCAAATTTTATCACCGAGCTCTAAAATTAAGTTATTAATATTCACATAATATAAACATTAAGAAAGAAAAATATGAAATTAGTACTTCCAGTTACCTCTGTCTTCAGTAAAAATTTGGGAACACGTTTTTCCTAAGCATTTTACTTTATTTTGCTGTCTGTTGCTTCTAGTATGCAATAAAAATCTTAGGATCACATCACTCTAGACAGATGCCGCGGATTTATGTGTTGTAAACAATTATAGATTTAAAGCACAGTTACTGTTTTCAGTTATATTTCCTAGATCCTCCCACTCCCAGAATTTTTCTCATTTTGATTAGTGCCCCATATAGGCAACTGTGGAATCTCAGTATTTCACCTGAGAATTACTCAAGTATTTCTAAAGGCCATATGAAAAAGCATGCTACAAAGGGAGTAAAGCCAAACCAATGTCCACGCTCAGTACCCTTTATATAAACCTACAACCAGAGACAAGGCAAGCCTGGGACTACTGGCCTAAGATGACTGGTTGGGGGAAACATTCCCTAAAACTCTCAAACTCCAGTTTCATTTGAGCTTTAAACATCATTGAAAGCAGCAACATTTTCAAATCTACTTCTAAGCTCACTTGTTTCTATCTTTGATAGGCTACATGTACTTTTACTGTTTCTCTTCTGATTAAGAGTTATTACTGTAAAAAAAAGTCATTTCCCCTTTTAAGGCAACATCTCTCTTAGCATGTCTTCTGCCGTCCAGAGAAGCAAGTTTTGATGCTAAATGGTATTTTCCCCCAAATTGAACAACTGCAGGGAAGTACAAGCCTGTGGTGCATAATTCAAAAGGTACAACAGGAAGAGCAGGAAAAACTCAGTCTTCTGCCTGCATCTGCCAGTCACACAGTTCTCCCCCCCCAGAGGCATCCTGAGTATTTTTCTTTCCCTTTATCCTTCCGGAGACACTTAGTGCTGAATGATGCTTTTGATTCTGTGATTCCAAGGGTCCCGGCCATTGATGGAAAGCCTTCCTCCACCACACACCTGCCTTTCTCCTCCAGACTCACCTTCCACCACATCTCACTCTGCACAGGTATATGTTTACGGGGCTGTAAACATTTCACTGTTATAGAAAACTATGAATCTTATTTAAAATAAGAGAAAAACCAAAGCAATATCACCACGTCTGTACATATGTGTATGTAAAATTCTGAAAAGCTGTATTGTACTCAGTGTTATAAATAACTATTAGCAAAACTTAAAAGTGCGTTTTGACACTACATTAAGCCCCATAAAACTATTCTTATGTTCGAAGCTTCGTCTTTGTTCACTGTTGACTGAAATCTCAATCAAAATTACGTAAAATAAAGCAAAGATTTTAAAACAGGAAAATGGTCACTGACTAAAGAAAGTATAATTGATAAAACAGACTAATCTTGGAAAGTCTCATTCCTTTAGGTCTGGATAAGGCCATACTGTATTCTCCAAATGGACTGCTGACTAGCACTTATTTCGAACATGCCACATTTTAAAAGTAACAATTATAACCACAGGTCACCATATATCGTATCTCTGATTTCCCTCTCTCTGCATCTTGGCATCTCCAAAAAAGTGGGGTACAGCGAGTGTTCTAAATGAGCTACAACATAGAAATTATGCTGAGATAAAGTCAAGCACATTACTTCATGATCATTTTGTAGGTTTGACCAGACTGTGATACAACTATCTCTTAACACAACACAAGTCCTAGAACTTTTACTGAAAACCAGACAAGGAAAAGCACACACGGCTGTTGTCATCAACCCTCACGTGTTGCTGTTTCTCTTGACTCTTTCTATTTAGCTCTGTCTTTGAAGCCAAATGCAATTGGAGCTTTCTGGTGGACCCTGCTTTCCCACAGTTAACAATAAATAACAAAATCACCTCGAGGGGCAACTCACCAGGCACTCTAATAACCGAGCAGGACGGGCAATAACAATTAGGATCTTTCGAACTAGCTGTTTAATAAACGCCAATTCTCCACTTTCTGAACGATCATGAGCCTACAAGGAAGCAGTGAAAAGAATGATGAGACAGAGTTGCTCCCCTAAATGGGAAAGAAAATCAGCAAAGCATGCTAATCAGATAACTGCAAATATCAAAAATTAAGTGACTTAGAAAATACTTTTAAAAGATTGATAAGCAGACATTATCTCTACATAAATGGACACTATTAAACGTCTATATCTATCTACAAACAGGTCTATCAGCTAAATTTTAATTGCAAAACTTTGATTTATTCTCTGTGTTAAAAATCAAATATTAGGGCTCTCAATGTGAACCATGAGTGAAGTAGACATTAAAAGTTTATGACACATTGAGTACATGGTACAAGTAGAGTGGGCAGCTGATGAGGAACCTTGATTTTCCAGACGTAACTTCTTAAATGTATGAAATGGCTAACATAGTGAAGGACTGATTTTGTTAACCTGGGCATTTAACACATTCATGAAATATGTTTTATATATACAACACTATTAGCCTGTAAGTTAGTTATTTCATAATATGAAAGAAGTTGTACACTGCTTATTTCAAATGTTAGGTGAATACTGTTTGTACTTGGATACATACATATGAATTTGATTTCACATAATGAATAAATAATACCTAGATACTCAACTCAGTAAAATTTAACTGACTCAAAATCTTCTAAAATTTTATTTTACGTGTTGCCTAACATGTGAAATCTAAGCACAAAAGATATCCTGAGGACAGAACTTAGTTTATTAACAGTCATTTTAATTTTCAATATTTTTTGAAGAAATGAGGTAAATCTGTATCAAGACAGATATAAAACCAAAGGTTTAAAAGTTTAAATATAAACTTCTACACATGCTCACTTTCAGGCTTTCTTAATTTTTATGATTTGCTTTCCTTCAAGGATTAAAAAAAAGTATCAAGGTGATGTTGGTGCAATAGAATATAATTTCATAGATATGGTAATAAACATTTAAAGTCATTCTTGAAGGTGCTTTATTCTGCCAAGAACTAGCCTGCCCATAAAAAGTGTCAGACCAAATCTATGAAAAATGATTATACTTAGAAGTAGTATGTTTACTAAATTTAAGTCATTAAATCAAAGGCAACTTTCCAAAATGTAGGTAGAGAAACCATATACAGGAAAAGCCAAAAAGCTAACATTTAAAAGAAAAAACACAGAGAAGATGACCACTGGTGAATAACTGTACAATAGAATGTGTTTAAAGATAACCAACCGTTAACTATAACTATAGGTTCTAATAACCAGTAAGGATGTCAGGACACGTACGAGGAGACATACATAATACTTGAACTGTCTTTAAGTTTTCTTTTCATTTTTTGTTTTGTAACAAAAACGGATTTAGGAAGATACAGTGAATGCCAAGAAATAAGGTTATATGTCTTTTTTATAGTTTATCCTTAATCAAAACTAAACAGAAAACCTTAAAGATGCAGCAAAAAAACCCACCTAACTTCTGGATTGATAATCCTCTTACTATAATAATTACTGCTTTATAAATTAAGGCATATAAAGAAAATCTAAAAAGCCTAAACATGTTTTGGTGGTCTCTTCAAGGAGAAACAAGATCTTTATATCTTAAAAAATTAAAAATGCTCAGATTATACAAATTCCATTTCAGAAATTGTAAAAATAATCAGTTCATTCCAACTTCTTACTTCTGAGAATTATCAGCTGCAACCAAGGCCAAAATATACAATGAGTTATACTAATACAAATACTATTTTGTCTACTATCAATAGGGGAGATGGGAACTTTGTTAAAACAACACCAAACAGAACCACACACTCAGCATGAGAAGAGAAATAGTTTAGTGGCTGTCGGCAGCAAGCTCCAGCATTCCTGGATTCCCTGTGTTTGTATTTTAAGTGTTAGCCAGTATAAAAAATACTGAGACTAAGATTTGAGAGTAGGTTATAGCTTCCTGTGCATTTTATTTTCTTTGGCTAAATACACCTAAGTGAAGAAAAGAATGGAGACATAAAAGCTTTCCTCTGGAATTGACCTAGACCTCAGGACTTTAAAAAGGCATCAGTTAAATCAAGCTACTCAACCTCAGGGGGACTTGGCCTGAGTGTGCAAAGGATTGACAATGGGAACAGTGGCGGGGAGGCAGGCTAGACAGGCACACAATGTCATGGCTGGGAACTGACAATAATTGCATCGACGGGAAGGCAAAGCCAGGCCTCACAATGTGATTCTATCCAAAGGAGCAAGTTCCCCTGCGACCTGTTAGCTCCAAACTCTGGAAGGACATTGTGAATGTGATTCTGAAGACAGTTTTAATTTTCACAAAAGGACTGAAGGAAAATGTCTATCTGTGAAAATAAACAAGAAAACATCCTCATTCAAACCTGACAATGCTCTTTATGTTACACACGTATACATGCTTCTCTGCCCAAGAGAGAAATTTCTCTAAAAGTCAACAATGTTAATCTATTACATGGTGCATTCAGATGATTTTTGAAATCCTAAGTTTTTTTAGTTGCCATGAAACAACCTGCCAAGTCTATCATACAGAAACAAAATTAAGTGGGGGATTTCAATGTAAATAGCTTCAGCTTTGGGTTCTACCCTTTTCAGGGAATGCCTGTGAAGGAATGAACCACAGAACTTAACCAGTAATTATGGTAATAGCCTGGGACTGAACTATGGAATTAAGGAAGAAGTATCTCACAGAGGTAAATTAATTTTCATCATAATTTATAGTAGAATTGGTCCATGACAAATTGGAAATTGACAACAAAACCTGAAGACAATGTGTTCATCCAAAGACAGCCTGAGAAACATTCCCTTAGTGAGCTGCAAGAGGCTGAAATGTGAGAAATGGGAACGGAGCATAGAAAACTGTTGGGAGGTTTAGAATGGGAAAGGGAGGAAGAATGGTGGCTGCAAGTGAGAGAGGGATCACCTCATCTTGCCACAGCTAAATTCAGCGTGCACAAGGACAGATGGATTTCTAGAAAATTAGGATGCCAATATTTTCCTTCAGTTCCATGCAATTATTTACACAGTCATGCTTAGAGAAAACCACCTACGATTTTATTTACATGGGCATAATGTACACCGATGGGATACAGAAATACAATATATCCAAATATATTGGCTAAATAGGTTTTACTTGTAGGCTGTGGCTGATCAATTTCAGTCAGGACAGCAATATTATGCATTAATTGCATTCCACTATACACACTCCCTTCCTGTCCTGGGTGTTATCAGGAGCTAGGGCTGCAAGTGTTAGGCCTGGAAGGGGCCTGTGTTTATCTGTCATTTTAGAAATTGGATATTTTGTTAGAAGAAAAACTGACACTAATGAAAATATAAGTTGCCGTTTACTACCCAACACCACCTGCAGGTTAATTAACAGGATACATGGCCTGGAAGAAGCCAGCAATTTTCCATTTAGCTTTTCCAGATATTAGAACTAGATAGCATCATCAAATAATGTACATACACTCAGGCAATTTCTAACTTTATGGTTAAGGAGGAAAAAAAAAATCACTGCTTCAAAATCCTTCACAATCCACTTATCCTAGAGCCATAGATTGTTGGGACCCAAGGTTCCTGTAAAGGTTATTAACATTAACTTTCTATTACTCTAAATGTTGACCAGAATCAATTCACAGCAAGTAGCGATCAATTTTTTTTTTTCTTCTTCCTCTTCGCTTCCCTGGAATATGAACTCTGTCTCATGGCTAAAACTTGCTGAGCAAATGCTCTCATAAAATTTTTCTTGTTTCAGGGGAAAAGCAAAACAAATCAGAAAACGTTATAAGGTGTAGGGTCTATACCTCCTGTAGCAACTTATCTAATTTGTGCTGTAATTCAACGAAGTATCGTGAGGTGATGAGACCCTGGTGGGATTTATCCAAGCAATCACGAGCCAGTTCAATAATCTGATGGTGAGTGAAACTAAGCACTCCATCTGCGAGGGGGAGGACGTGGTCCGGAGAGTAGTTGGTGATTATTTCCTTTAGGCGCTCTTCCATCTGAGCTGTAGCCTATTTAGAGATGACAGGCACACACGGATGTAATACAAGGAAACATATACGTAAACAACTCAATAGTCACATTTATCTAGCATTTACAGAGACCTCCACAAGTTATTAAATAGAATTCTAGAAATTAAATTTAAAAGAAGCCTCCCTTCTGTAAGATACTATAATGGTACATATATATCATTATACTTTTGTCAAAACCCTCAGAATATACCACACAACAGAGAATCCCAATGTAAACGATGGACTTTGGGTGATTACGATGTGTCAGTATAGGTTCCTCGATTATAACAAATAGACCACTCTTGGGCTGGGGGTGGGGGATGTTGATGGGAGGGGGTTGTGCATGGGTAGGGTCAGGAGCATTTGGGAACTCTGTACTTTCTGTTCAATTTTGCCATGAACCTAAAAAATAAAGTCTATTTGGAAAAAAAAAAGAAAGAAGAAGAAGAAGCAGCAGCAGCAGCCTCATTATGTGGGAAAAAGATCTGAGGTATATAGGAGAAACTGAATCTCCCAGGGTGATAATTACTTTTTTCCTCTGCCCTATCAAATGTAAAGTGCTACATGTAAGCTTCTCCAAATAACTCAGTATCTGTGAATCGCTGTGTTCTCATTTCAGATCTTGGGCTCTTTCAGATAGATTGCCAAAAATATCAAATATTGTAGCTCTGTTTTTACCTATTCAAAAATCAGGATCGTTGCTGGAGTTCCACAGGGTGGGCCAAGAGTTTGTTCCTTTGGCTGTGTTTTAATGTACTAGGAACAAGCATCCTCTACCATCTTTACTCACACCTCAAAAAGCTACATCATGGGCAAATGGCCAAGGGGATCCTCTTGGTAACATAAATCTAAAATTTCCTTCCCAACTTTTATTTCATTCTCTGGGATCCCCGACTGCCTAATCAATGTTCCTTGCCTGCATTAATTGTACATGCTGGGAGACTCCTTCTGCCTCCTGTTCCCTTCTAAAATCCTAACCAGTATTAACTAGTATAGTCAGGATCTATTTCCCTGGTGAACAAGTGACATGTGATGAATGGCTAAAATGGCTGTAATCAATGACATCAATGTTGAGTTCATTACAAATAATAAGTACTCTACTCCTGATTTATGAAGCCAAAGATTTCCTTTTGCTCTATTGCCTAGGGTTACAAAGGTGATGGGGGAGGGACAGGAACAGAATGGAGAAATTGCTTCTCCCACACGTGTAGGAACACGCTGGTGGAAAAGCTGTGGAGACGAGGTGACGGGAGCTCCTTGCAGCCAGGGCATCCGGCAACAACCCTTCGCCAAGGCCTCTCTGGCTCAGTCCAAATTGCTGGTCTAACAGGGAACACTGCAACTGGACCTTTCCTTCTAAGTTGAGAGGGTTAGACGTATGATTGCTAAAGAGATTGGAAGCCACAGAAAAGAAAAATCAGGCGAAAAAAGTAAAAGACTTTCATGACACATACCAATTTACAGGCTTCTGAGGAAGAAAAACAATTTCTGCTTGACCATACAGCAGCAGGCCTAGAACACAGGCAGAAGGAGAACCAGGGTCCAGAGGCCTTTCAAAGCTGACGCTCTCTGGAGTACCTCACCAGACTCACCCAGTGGGTAGGACAACCAGCGGGATTCACGTTACAGCCAGTTCAGCCCACGGACTGTGTGGCTAGTTCTCGGCAGCTTTTAAAAATGTTTAGTGATTTTATCTTTCTAAAGAAGGCTATGGTGCTATTTTATAAAGAGAGTCATGAATGGACTGGACCATTACTCCCCACGACAAACACCTTACAGACACTAAACCTAGGTTGCCCGTTTGTTTAGATGGTAGGCATCTTCAATTCAACTCATTACCTTTGGGAATCTTTCCTTGTAGACATGGTTCATCATAATTATTTCATGGTCACAGCAGGCGGGAGAGCGTCCAGGGCTGCAAGCAAAGCAAATTACCATTTTAAACTTGCCACAGCATGAAATGAAAATAAGCTTTTCATTTATAAACAATTGGTTGCATCAAAAGTACTATGCAGTCTTTGTAAGAAAAGTATATTAGGTAATAAACTACAAAATCAGTCATTAGCACACACGCATGCATACATACTCACAAACACACAGAAACCCCGAATAGTGTTCATAAAGAAAGCCCCAGAAGTGGAATGCTGCAAATTAATTATAGCTACAATATAAAGGTTCAGAAAACGTTCTTAAATTGCGATTATATTTTGTATGTAGCATGCGTTTGCATGGTTCTAGAAACCAATTAATGAACTGCAATATAAAAGAAGACAGGGTAGCTACAAACAGCAACATCTAGGGCACGCTGAACTGTATAATTTCACACTTTCATCATACACCTGCGCTCTGCCACGTACCACTGAAGAGGTTTAAGAGTTTTCCATGGCACAGGTGTCACCACTGAAATCCATTTTCTGGCCTGGCAAATATTTATTTGGGATGCTGAGGAAGGCATTGCGTACAGGACGAAACACAGGCATACAACTCTGTGTTTTCTCTATTCCAACAGTAGGTGCCTGCTCCTTCCTAGTGGTATACAGTCAGGCAATTTCCGTGTGAGTTTATATATTCCTCAGAGGACATAGCTGCTTGCGGTAGATATCCTAGGAACTCCTTTCATAAAACCAAAAATGGCACCCATGTGGTAAAATACGATGAATGAATATGTATTGAATGAATACAGCTCTAAATGAATTCGTAAAATTGGTCTTTTATTCCATATCTCAAAATAATCTAACACAGTTATGCCATGTAGCTGCACTTACTATATGACACTAAATAAGAAGGGTACAAAGGGAAAACCCTTCTCAGAAAACTTTGATGCTCAACTGAACACCTGACAAACTATGTTTTACAATAAACCTTAATATGTCAAAGCGGACCAGCTCTACAGCATGAAGATCTCATACTGTGGAGGACCTGAAGAAGGACTACCCTGCTCCCCTTGCAGAGAAGGGCCTGTTGTCCAGCTGCTGGGATTGCAGAAGGCTTCAGCTGCCAGTTCCTTCAGGGATGGCCTCAGCTACAGAGCCCCCTCCCCCAAGGCCATGTCCTACCCAGGGTACCACATTCCAGGACTGAGGCAGGGATATAAAGGAAGGGCCATTTGGCCCAGAGGGACGGCTCTGATGGGTCATGTCATCCCTAGAGCTTCCTGTGGGGTTGGCTGCAGCTGTCAGGTCTGCACTGCAGCTAGATTTCTCCCTCTGCCCAACCCTGCTTCCTCCCCACCTCCCACAGATGTACTTCCCAAGCACTCCCTAATAAACATCCTGGTCTCTGTGTTGGAGTCTGCTTCCTGAAGAGCCAAACTGTGATATACGTAATTTTTTGAGACAAGGCCAAAACAAAACTGGCTCTGCTCAATGTCAAATGGACTACATACGGTACCCACAAAATACAAGGGATACAAACTCCTAACAATTTGCTCATAATCCTGGAGAAAGTAAGACTTGTGATGGGAAGAAAGAATGAAAGATCTGGGTGGCTTTTCGTAAAGTGGAATCTGAATTCCACATGTGAACCTGAACATGCTGTCCTTCCTTTTCAGCCAAGCCTCTTCCTCGTAAAATATTAATTGATGTAGCACCATAATTAGATGGTCTTGAAATTTCCAGTGGCTCGAAGTTTCTCTAGGTGGTCCCTGCAGTCCATCATGGTTACTGCTACCACAGCAATTAGCAAATTGTAAGAATTTAAAAGAAAAATACTAAGATGCCTTTCAATGGCAATTCACAATATCACGTGTAGATGGAAAACTATATATAGTAGTTCATAAATTAATTAACACATATATGAATTACAGGACCAAAAGTCTTCCCTTGAAATGGCTGAAAAGAGATTATCCAGGTCATTGAAATTTTTCAATCAGGGCTACAAACCTCAGACTTCGGGAACGGGGGCGCATGGGTGTATTCCTGCCTCTGCTCTCTGCGGCGATGCTTTCGGTGGTACAGAAATGTTTCGATAAGAAGTGCAATTCATCTGGTGTTGGTTGATATGGTAACTGATGCAACTTCTCCTGGGAGGAGCAGGATGACTGAAACAAACCAAAGTGAGGTTTTACGACTATCTCAAAAAGAAATTCTTTAAATGAATATGAGATCGCAGCGTTAAATTTTGTTATATCACCATTTTATACTACATCCTTTCCATGTTATAATTACAATAGCTAGTGCCTCAATGTATACCTTGATGTTGTCTCTGGGAGGTCAAAATGGCTTCCATATTTCATCTCATTTGTCTATAAGATAATTTCCCAAAACAAAGCTTACTCTCTGGAGAAAACCCAGGCTCCGAAAATGGATAGGACCCAGTCAAAGCCACAGCAAGAAAGTGACAATTGGAGTAAGAATTTAGGTTCATTAAATGACAGATGAGTTCACATGGTACCCTTGCTTCTACCACTTGCCACAAACACTGTGACTTTTAGGTAAGTAACATAAAATGAATTCTGTGATGTATGGTCATAAATAGGTAATGGGATCTCTCTTTACAAATCATGCTATCCTTTGATGCAATTTCCATCAGTATGTGTCCTGGGTAAAAAGGGGAGGGGATAAAGAAGGTACTTGTCTTACTAATGCCATTGTTTTAAAAATTGGAATTTTCTCTTTCTGTCTTCTTTGGCTTAGGCTTCTTATGTTAAAAAAAACAAAAACCTTCAATGGTGGTGAGTTTTTTATCCCTTGAATATAGATTTGCTCTTTGAAAATTGTCACTCACCACTTGGAGCAAAGTAAGGCAGAAAAGGTGAATGGCTAAATAACGCTGTTTTTAATCAATCTGAGAAATATAACTATAAAGCAAAATGATTGCTTTTTTTGTTTGTTTTTATTGAGAGGTGAACTCTTTTAGCATTCTAACAAAAGAGATGAGAAATGTCTGAGTAATGGAAACACAGGTAGAATAAGCATATTTTGAAAGATATCCCTCATTTGAGTATTCCATTCTAGCAGGGTTTTTTTATTTAAAAAAAAACAAACAAACCTGCCACACTAAGAGCACACTTCATAAACACTGCAGCACCACAATGCAGTAACTAGAAATTAATGACTAAAGCTTAAAAGTATCCTTATACCTTGAAATTATAAAACACCTTCTAAGTACATACTGAGATAAACAGGACTTTTTACAGTGTAATGAGATTACTTTATAAACTATAAAAATGAGAACACTACTAGAAAGACTTATGAGGTAAACCGAAGCTCTATTCACAAAGTACAGGTATAGTCTTAAATACTGTCACTACAAAGAAAGAAACAAAACACACATAAACTAAGTCAACTCAAGAGATCAGTAAAAGAATAAGAAAATCAATGCCAGCAGAAGAGAAGCAGCAGCGATAAAAGCAAAGATGATGAAATGAGCAAATAGAAAAACAGAATTAAGGATTTGTACATATGTCTCAAAGGTAAAGCAATGTCCACAATTCTGAATCCAAGAATTCAAAACCCCAAAACCCAGAAGTTTGTTCATAAGTATACAGTAATCCCTTTTGGTGGCAAAGCATTAATTGAACTGATGGAAAGCTATTTAAAATATGTATTTAATCCACTTAGTATGAATGTTGATTCAGGTTGCTGTAGAAATATTAATGTAGTTGATTCTGAGCTGCTGACCCAGTTGCTGCTGGGCTGTAATGTACAGTACAGGGAGGATCATGTTACCTTTCTAAAATGTGAAAGTTAATTCCAAAAACACACCAGGCTCAAGAGTTTCACATAAGGTACTACGGACCTGTGCTTGCATGGCAAGGACACAAGCTACTTCAGGAGGGTGGTTCCCTCTGTGGAGTGAGGGAAGAGAAAGGGAATGGGTGCGAGGGACTTTAGTTGTATTTTAATGTTTAATTTATTTAAAAAGTTTATTTAACAAAAAGCAGTAGCAAATATAACAAAATATTAACACGTGCTAACTCTAAGATGAAAATTTTGTGGTTATACCATATAACTGAACTCCATAGGGAATGTGCTCTGGGCTTACTGATGGGGATATGTTAAAATGAATGAGGAGGTGGGATAAGTAAGTATTAGAGAAGTGAGAGGCAAGGAGCTTCTCTGGGGAGAGAGCTTCTCTCCTCTCAGCTGGAACAAACAAGGTGTAAATGGCAAAAGGGTGACACCGAACCCAAGCGACGCCGAGATGAGTTTATGGAACTGGGAACAACTGTAGGCTCTCCAAATGGCCCGGGGATTCAAAAGGTACCAAACAGGGCCCCAAAAGTGAGTCAATAACGGACAACAGAGAAGTCCAGGGGTCAGTTTCAGCAGAGGTCAGGAACTCAGAGGAGAACCTGTGAGTCCAACAGAGGCTGCAGGTGTCATCCTCAGGACCTCATATACTTACTGAAAAGATACTTCCGCTGGTCAACGCATCCTTGGAACAGCACTTTTACTAGAGTTTCAAGAATGAGTTTGGGAATTTCCCAATAAACTGAGTCCCATGACTTTATATTTCTAGTATGTTCTCTAAGTGTGGTGCCAGTGAGTCTCATCACCCAACTAGTTTGCATATGACTTCTGACTACATCAAAAATCAAATCCACTTTCAAAGAGTGAAGATGTACAGAAAAAAACTGTGCTTCTAGTTCTCAAGGCAATTAGAAGAGCTCCCCCAAAATGTTCTGAGTAATGGTATCATTCAAATAAACATTTAGTCTCTGAAGATAACCATTTTGCAAGGGACAGTATCCATATGCATGTGTAATTTCCACTTGTTATTTATTAAAAGTAATATTATTTTATAGTCATATCTCATATTTATAGGTATTTATTTTCGTATTTCCATTCTTTCCCTCAGCAGAAAATAATTCATCTGGTAAGAAATACATGGGAGATGTCCTCCTACTGCTTCAATTCCATATTACTTATATTCAAATTAAAAATTATGTTCTGAATATTATCTTGGAAAAGCTCCGCAAATTAATTTTAACTACAAAATTTGAAGTTAAGAGAAGCTGCAATCATAAATATTCTGTGGAAGGACTGATTAACTTCACATAACCAAATCTTTCCAATTTCAGAATAGAGCATTTTAACACTTGCGAATTTTTTCAGTTTCCGTAATATCCAAGGGATCAAGACATGGCATTTACCTTTCAGTGTTAGCAATTCTGGAATTCAGCTAACAACAATTATCTGTAAAACTGAAGCTGCATTTTCAAAGTGTTTGTAACTTATTTGTACATATTCTGTGTTTTCATCTTAAGAAACAACTAAAATGCATTTCTAATTAGCTAAATCACAACCAGTTAACCCAGGAAATGAGACTCTAAGAGTAATTCAGGTTAGATTTAGAAAAGAAGAAAATGCAACTCCTAAGCAGTTTTGCACAATGTTCGCCCTAATATTTGAAGGGCAAGAACATAAAGAAACTGGGGGAAACGAGAAGCAGCATTTTAGATTTTCAATTAGCATTTTTATCAATAACCAATAAGGAGAAAAAATAGCCAAACTTCTGGGCAACAAAACCTACACTCCACAAATTTAACAGTTCCTTTGGTCTTTTGGTAAAAAGGTTAATTTTGAAAGAAAATTCGAGTTTGAAGGGAAAAATAGGAATAAGAGATCAACAATTATACGATACTACCTTCTTCAATAAAATAAACACTTAAGAGAAAAACTGCCCTACCTCTGGGCAGAAGCTGTTAGAAACACAGAATACATGTGTGTGACTAAAAATTGTCTCAGGAAGCTTTCTCTTTAGGCATATATGCAAGTCAGGTACAGCAGTGATTCCATTATGACAGATGGCCAGGTCAGATTTATTAATTATCAGGTTTGATTTAAGAAATACCTTGTAAATTCCTTAAAAAAAAAGCCAAGCGCCTAGAACCCTTACTTGTATTCTTATTGCTACGATAAGGGGGTTAGTAGACAGCCCTTCGGTTCATTCTCTGTGCCTCAGAGTTTTGATCCATAAAATGATGACAGTAATGACAACCCCATTATGAGGTATGTTTCTACAATTAAACAAGCCAATGCATTGTAAGTAGTGAGACTAGTACCTAACACATAATAAGTATTTATACAAATATAATTTCCAAAGTAATTTGTACCAAATGGGGTCCAATTCTATGTAGCTCACCTTTGCTTTTTAGATTCACTTTTTAAAATAACGTATGATTTACTAGAGATGGAAAGAAGAAAGATCCTGTGCTCTCCCCTATTTTTCTTGCAAAGGAGAAATTTCTGTATCCAAACTATAATAAAACTTGACTGAAGGGCAAAGCAAGGTGATACAGTAAAAATAAAAAGGATTTAGAGTCAAGGAACATGATACACGTTTGGGGCATGGGGAGGATTCAATGAGAGTACGTACGAGTAAGCCACAGACCAAAGAGACAAGTACTCTGTTTACTGGTGGTTGGGTTCTAATCGGAGACACTTAGGAGTCTAGGGAAGAACACCACTTAAAATTTGAAAATTATTTTTTTGCTTTTTGGTCAATCAATTACAGCATTCATTTTCACACTGTGGGCGGCCCATGCTTTCAACATCTAAAATATGAGCAAAGTGAGTCACTTTGCTGTACAGCAGAAATTAACACAACATTGTAAATCAACTATACTTCAATTTTTAAAAAGTAAAAAAAATAAATAAATAAAGCTCCGTGGAGACAAATATCCCACAACATCACTAATTTAAACTGAGAAAGCATGTATCTGACCCACTGAATCACTTCTAGTAATTGCTAGGGCTCCTGTTGAAATGTTGTAGTTTGCAGCAAGAGTATCCTTCTTCCTCTATCCTATTTTCATGGTTTCATCTTGTCTCTTTATTGATCTTAATCTACTACTAAGTTCTTTTAATCTCTCCTTAAAAGAAAGTTCTTATCCAGAAGGCACAGATTTAAGGCTTGCCATTTTTTTTCCTTTGAATGAGAAAAACTGACAAAACAAAACGAAACTCTGCACCTAAGCCACACAAGAAAAAAATGACCCAGGCGATCAAAATTTAATGGCATTTTCAGTACTAATATCACTGGCATGGAACCAAAGCAATGAAACCAGATTGTGTTTCCTCCTCCCACCCAAAACACCAAATGGTATGAAAAGGAAAGCTCCCAGTCTCCTCCCAACTGGTGATCCGGGGACTCACTCAACTTGTGCATCATAGTTTAAAAGCCGGCAGCAAAAAGTATGTCCTTTTAATGTTTGTCAGCTCATCATTTGATGTGTTGCCTACTCTGAAGGGCAGACATGCAGAATTTATCCTCTCCTTCCTATCAGGAAGCACCCAGAGAAAGCACTGCCTATGTAAGAGCTCTGGGGTGTGAGAGAGGAAAAGTCGGGCACTTACAGAGACCGTGGAGCTGGGCGTGTTTGTCCCATAGCCAGAGGAGGGGAGAGAAGCCAAGGACCAGCGGCGTCCATCAGTCCTGGTGAGAGAGTGAGATTAGCTTAGGCCAACGCTGGAGTACGGTTACATGGGAACCCCAGGGAAACCGAGTATTTTTAGTTGAACAAATGACACAAACACAGTCAGTGAGGATGTGGAAATGTTCAGCAAGGGCCAGAGTAAACAAACATTATACAGTAGGTTGACTTTTATTTAAAGTGAATCAATACACCCAAACAAGTAGAAAGTGAATGGGGTGGTCCATATTATTGATCTCTCACTAATACACTTGGACAAAATGAATACCAGGGATAATTACATCAGTCAGACTCAGCAGATTCAGATGACTAAAAACAGAAAGGGAAGAGGAAAAACACTCTTATCTGGAAACTGATAACCGGGGCCACGATCTTTGGAAGGGCCTGAATTCCAGCACGGTACAAGAGCCTGTGGGGACTTCCACTGCATCCTCAGGACTTCTGCTTATTATTTTCAAGGGAGCAGTCCTACTCATCACACCGAGGGGAGAAGGGATCAGGGGGCTCAAGACCGGCTCAATCCTTAAGTGGCAAATAATTTTAGCACTAAGAAAGTGACTGACCTTGTGCACAGAATCTCTTAAGAGTTCTTATACCTTCTGACACGACCTGGCTTTATAAAGTGTTCCAGCAAAAGCCTCTTGCAGGGTTTATGAGTACGCAGCCCAGCTCTAGCCAGTGACAGGGAGTGAAGAATGAAAATTCGCCACTAGTGATAGAACCTAATGCAAAGAGTAGGGTTACCTGCCCTAATCATAGAGGCAAAGCTGTCAGGAGTCTTAACAGAGTATGGTTTTTATCTCCAAGTCGTAACAGGATGGATAGCTTCTGGGTTGAACGCTGGCTATGAATTATAGTCATTACAAGGGTCTCAGATGAGTTGCTGAAGTAGTAAAGACAACACTGTTGCTAAGGCAAGGGGACACCAGAAAGTCAATTTTCTGAAATCTCTGGCATTCCAGAACCATTAATTTACTAGCAATTTTGAGTGGACTATGTCTTCAAAATCACATAACAGTGTGAAAACAAATATACACACATTTGCCACGAGGAATACAGGAAACACATACTTTTCTAAAGAGCTATACTGCTTTCTTAGATGCAGGATCATATGTAGACTTTTTGTAACACATGATTTGATTAATTTACCAAATGAGAGACAAGAGTAGACCAAATTTACCACAGACACATTCACAATAAGTTGAAGTCAGGGAATTCATCAGCATTCGACTTGACTTTGAGAAATGTCACAATCAGATGTTTATATAAAAAACTGACATTTTAGCCTAAATTATAGTCAAGGGAGAATACAATCATAGGCCACCAGGGATGTTGCCTCCAATAAATGCAAATGGTCCACAAAGACAAAATGGAGAAATTCAGGTGGACAAATCACAGAAATAGTACAATGTTAAGATTTTAGTAAAATTTACCTGTCGTTTCTGTGACCACGATTGGAGTACATTTGAATCAAGTATGTTTTTTTTTTTAAAAAAGAAGCAAAATAAGATGTTTGTAAATATACCAGATAAAAGGAATGAAAAGAAATAAATCACATGTTCTCTAGAAATAATTTTATGAAAATGTTAAAAGAAAATAATTCTAAAAACATGCTTATAAAGACATCTGACCATCAATTAAATGGACACAGGTTGGTTCTAGTTTATTTGCCTAATTATTAAAGACTTAACCCATTCCTGGACTTTCTATTTTAAACACCTCCAATTTTTAAATGGACTTGTTCAGTCTGTTTAATAGCAATTATCAGAAACTAATCTCTGGAAAGAGTGAGGGACACAATTTCCCCCACCATGATCTTGCTTTGTGATTCCTTAACTCTCCTTTCCCTCAGGTATCAATGAACATATTTCAGATGAATGAACAACTCCAAGAGGAGACATGTTCTTATTAGTTCTGAAGCATAAATTACATTTGCTTACTCTGGAAAACACATAACTAGAAAGATGTTTAAACAAGAATATGCTCAGTACTCTGTTCAGCCACGGACCAGAAATAAGTTATGTTTCATAAAGTTCCCTAAGTTGTCCGTGTCTATTTACTCAAATGGAGCACAAAGGACCATTGCATTTTCATTACCATGACAACCGCACGTCAGAAATTCCTATATATGCTATAGACAGTGCTTAAGAGAGAGCATGCCCTTTTCTGAAGAAAGCTATCACACAAGTATAATTTGGATCCTACTAACAATGTTCTCTTTTCTTTGCAGCAGCTACCAGTAAAATGTTACCTGAAAACAAGAGTATATTCTTGCCAAAGCAACAAGGCTTTTTTGAAAAGAGTGCCTTCTTTGTGGGTGGAAACCTTAATTTTACACTAAATGAAAAAGTAAGAAGGGAAAAACATCTGATGGGAACACAGGATACAAAGAGATTGGCAAACAAAAAACAAAAACAAAACCCCCCAAAACCCAAAAAACCCACATCATTTCAACACTAACCACAAAAAGTTAGATTAATATGGTATACAACAAAGGAAGAAAGAAAAGTCCCTATTACAACTGTATGAAGAGGAAGAAGATTTCTTTGTTTGTTTGTTACAGTCATCTGGTGTGAAACATTTTATGGTCTAGCTGATATTGGAACAAGATGAACTATGCCAGTATAATGCAACCAGAGTAACTCTGCCCACCAGTGCTCAACAAGTGCCTCATGACCTGACCTCTCAGCAGGCAGGTCTGTTCCAGTAATTTGCTTACGGAAATATATTCTGAGATTTAACCTGATAAATAACAGCTACACAGCTAGGAGACATCCACAACATTTATTCAGGGCTCTCTCTATATTTCTTTTTTTTTATTTCTAAAAATTTTTTTAAATTTATTTATTTATTTTTGGCTGCATTGGGTCTTTGTTGCTGTGCACAGGCTTCTCATTGCGGTGGCATCTCTTGTTGCAGAGCACGGGCTCTAGGCGCATGGGCTTCAGTAATTGTGGCACGTGGGCTCAGTAGTTGTGGCTCGCGGGCTCTAGAGTGCAGGCTCAGTAGTTGTGGCGCACGCACTTAGCTGCTATGCAGTGTGTGGGATCTTCCCGGAGCAGGGCTCGAACCCGTGTCCCCTGCATTGGCAGGCAGATTCTTAACCACTGCTCCACCAGGGAAGTGCCTCTCTCTACATTTCTAATGAAAGTGAAAGCAACTTATGTTACCTAAACCTCTACAACTTCTGGGGAAGGCAGAACAATGTCATTACCTCCATCTTACCACCACCAAGGAATAAAACGTTAAGTAACTCCACAATCAGATGGATTGTAAACCAGCATCATCACAGTGATTAGCAAATAACACAATATGTTTCCTTGCTCCAGACAAAATCTACTACACTATGATGCTCATTTTCATCCTTTTATTTTAACTCAATACTAAAAAACTAACTTGATAATTTTGCTCTCAAACACCTATTAGATAATATGGAAAGCAAGTGTGTGTCATCCTATTTCCCAGTCTGAAATTCAACTTTACAGGGGATGTCTACTGGGGGGTAAATTATCACGTTATAAGTAAGATCAGAAAAGATTAATAAGTCTGACCTTTATCCTGTCACCCAAGAATAATTTTTAAAATAGGACAATCTCTCCCCTCTGTTGGACTGAATATACAAAATGATAAAATGTGGGACTCCCCAAATGGCATTACTTCCTAAAGGCTCAGAAATGCATGCCAAATGGTAGGGAATGGAGACCCATGGAATTTCCATGTTTCTTGAATGAAAAATCAACTTTAAAATGGAAGAGAAAGATGCCTGATGTCAAATAAAAATAGGCCAATTTGAGTTTGCATAGCAAACACAGGGTTCTATTTACTTGAATAAAAGTTCAAAAAGATGATCACTCATGTCCTAATCTAAATTAATGCTTTTTGAAGAGTGTGGAGGGAGTTCCATCTGGAAATTCCTGCAAAATGAACCAGAGGTCTCCTGTGATAATCTTCTGTTACGGTTTATGGTTTATTTGTTGAAAATTAACATGCCTAGGGGTTTGTGTATTTTTTTTTATAGCATAGAAACCAGATTCATCTGTCCTCCAGTCAGCCACTTAATTATTAGATTATCTTCGTTTTTATAAATCTGGCAGGATTAAAAGACTGATTTCAGTCACGTTTAAATGCGGGCTATAATGAGATTTGCATTTTCTTTCTACTTGTAATTAAAGGCCTTCCCTTTTTAAGAGAAATGTATTTTAAAGACTATTTTTTTTAATCAGTTTTTATAAGATTTCCCTTTTCACTTAGAATGGTACCACCACAGTGAATTAATATTCATTGGGCAAACAAACACAGGCTTTGTGGGACCAGTTAATTGTCACATTTTCTTTATGGTGCTTAAAATGAGCACCGAAAGTATCCAAGTTGGAATTGGGGAAAATCGGGGTATCGGTCTCAGGAAGTCCCTTGGAGATCACATCTTAATTACTCTTGTGTCCTCCCTATGGTGGAGGCCTGGTACACATAGGCATTTACCATATGGTGGGGAATGTGTGATTTTACAAGAGAATCTTAATTATCAGGAATTCCGAAAATGCTGCAAGCAGATCCTTTTCTCTGGATTTAGTTATATAAAATGCATTGAATGCTGACAAATGACAGTGAAGACGCTACAGGTTTTGCTCGTTAGTAACACGTGTTAAATCTATTTTTTTTAACCTACCTATGTGTCTTAATTAAACGCTACTTTTATTCATTTCAAGGTATGATTAGGTCTCTGAAGAAAATTTAACAAATATCTAGGACAGGGACTTCCCTGGTGGCGCAGTGGTTAAGAATCCACCTGCCAGTGCAGGAGACACGGGTTCGATCCCTGGCCAGGAAGATCCCACATGCCACGGAGCAACTAAGCCCGTGTGCCACAACTACTGAGCCTGAGCTCTAGAGCCCGTGAGCCACAACTACTGAGCCCGCATGCCACAACTACTGAAGCCTGCACGCCTAGAGCCCGTGCTCCACAACAAGAGAAGCCACCGCAATGAGAAGCCCGCGCACCACAATGAAGAGTAGCCCCCGCTCGCCACAACTAGAGAAAAGCCCACGCGCAGCAACAAAGACCCAACGCAGCCAAAAAAATATATGTATATACACAGACATATATATATATAAACAAATATCTATGACATGCAGACCATAAAATGAATTCATTCTGAATATGCAGAAACCTAGCTAAAGGGGTAATTTTGTTTTCCGTGTGTTTTTCCTGGGTGGAAGAAGGCAGGGTATATACATGTTGAGAGGGATGACGGAACCCAGGAAGGTGAAGATTTGAATGTGACAGGGTGAAGTACACTAATTCCACACACAGAACACAGAAGAGGTGGCTGTGTAGACTCCTCTGACTGGGAGAAATCACAGTAGAAGATCCAGAACTGAAAAGGTTTGATAATAGATCATATGCCCACTGTCCTCTGAGCAACAATACTTTCTCATGACTCACTGACCCAGATATGAGACATATAACTTTGATATTTGGTGTCCAATTCTAACTAAGATAGGAAGAGAAAACATAAAACATCCTCATGGCTTTATCTCAGGGAGATGACTAAATTGCTGGCTTGGTGCCCTCAAGGAAAGGCGTCTTAGAGTTTATACCTTGTGATGCCAAGTAACGTCATTTTTATTAAAAAAAAAAAAAAAAAAGGTATTTCAACAACAACAAAAACAATTGCACCAAGACATATAGGTGAATCAAGTCCTTATAATATAAGCTCAGATAATTCAGTAAAAATCTATTGATCATCAAAAGCATGTATGAGACACTGCACTGGGGATGGGAGAAAAGGTGGAAATGGTTTTCTCCTGCCCTCAGTGAGAGCCCACCATCTAGGAAGGACCAAGAGAGGTACATATAGCTCTAAAGGGTAGTGGAGGGAGTGGGGTGGGGGGATGGGATTCTCCACGTAACACTTCATTATTCTACTCCCAAGAAGTCCTTACCTCCGTGCAAATGAAAAATGGGCAGAGGCACTGGGGGAGAAGTTTCTTGGACTATCTTGAGGGCTATTTCCTGTAGAGAGAAAGAAGAAAAAAACTTGACATCATGACTTTGTTTTTGTATCTTTTTCTACATCCAAAACCTTCTTCTCTTTAGTAGTAAGTTTCTGTACACCTTCGTAAAATGTCCATCTCCTCAAAAAATGTTTTACTTTTACCTGGAGCAGAGACAGGGGGTCAGCTTCCAGCACAGCTTTCCAAGTGTGTAATATATGAATAAACAAACCTACATCACCAACCAGCAGTTTTCCATATATTTAACAATCTAAATATTTCAGTCCTACAGAATAATGAATATACAAATGTCCTGGTTCCTACTCTTCCAGATGTTAACATTTCCAACAGCAGGATGGATGGAGAAGTATATGCTTCAATTGGGAGGGTGAGGCTTTCCATTTTAAGGAGGCAGTCTTGATATTTTTATTTACAGAAACCGAAATAAAATTTTGAGTTCTCAAAAATGAATCCTCGGGGCTTCCCTGGTGGCGCAGTGGTTGAGAATCTGCCTGCCAATGCAGGGGACACGGGTTTGAGCCCTGGTCTGGGAAGATCCCACATGCCACGGAGCAACTAGGCCCGTGAGCTACAACTACTGAGCCTGCGCGTCTGGAGCCAGTGCTCCGCAACAAGAGAGAGCGCAACAAGAGAGGCCGTGAGACTGAGGCCCGCGCACCGCGATGAAGAGTGGCCCCTGCTCGCTGCAACTAGAGAAAGCCCTCGTACAGAAACGAAGACCCAACACAGCCATAAATTAATTAATTAATTAATTTAAAAAAAAAAAAAAAAAAAATGAATCCTCATATTTCAAAGTACATATTTTAAAGGGAGAAATGTCAGAACAAGTCATAAAATACTGGGGAGAACCCAACAGTTCAGACCTATTCCTCAAATGATCCAGCTCTATCTCAGCATGGCCTAGTGGCCCAGCAGGACTAACCCTTATCAGTATTTTCTTCAATAGTCTCTCTGCTCCTAAGCAGCTGGGTGGTGACTGGCCAGGCAGCCTTTAAAAGCCACAGTCACACAGAGGCTGGCAGAGGGTGTCCTCCCCAAGTCCTCTGGAGGCAGGTGGAGCATGGGTTGCTTACTGTAAAGTGGCAGCTCCTGGGGGACTCGCTACTTTCCCCATCAGAACATGTAACCTGCTACTGATCACTGAGAAAGCTTGGCAGGCAGCAGGTGAGGGGAGGTTCAGGGCACTCCAGACCACCCTGCTTCCCTCTGCATGTTTAATTAGGTTGGCAGAATTTCCTGAGGACCGGATGGGACTGTAGCTGGTGTAAATAAGGAGGTTAGGAAAGGCGGCAAACTAATCCTGTATGTTCTTGAAACACAGAAAATAAATCAAGAAGACATGTTTAATCCTTAACAACAAGCCAGTTGCCACATTACTGATTTCTTACCGGAAGTGACAATTGTAATTAGGGGTAAGGAATACAAGACGGCACCTTCAAGTCAGTACCTAGCTATAAAGGTAAACAATTTATTACCTGTGTGCAAAAAGAATAGATTAACGCATTAAAGTGGATAATTTCAGTGTTACCTTGAGGACTTCTGGACTGGCTACACCTCTACCGAAATTTTTCAATTAAAGTCGCAGATTTTATAGTGATGGCATCAACAGATGCCATTAAGTTTATGACAGACAGCACAATTAAAGCCATTTAACTGGGAAGCACTGAAAAGCCCATTTCTTTAAGGACAGAGAATCAGGAAGCATTTTCCGCCTGCAGCAATGAAATTTATCATGCCTTTGCATCTGTTGTTCCTTGGGCCCCCAGAGAAATGGATTCTGCATTTGCCATCCAGTAATCCAGGACTCTTTTTGTCCATTTATCTACACAGCTAAATTAAGTTCTTTGAACTTTTCCCAACAGCCTTCATTCCCCCTGCTCCCCTCCCCAATTTAGTTTGTGCATCACTCTTCATATTCCTTAAAAGGTCTTGATTTCAAGATGGCTAGAAATCTTGTTTCTAAAGGGAAACAAATCAAATGCCAGAAATCTCCATGTCGATTTTGTTTTTATTTGGGAAAAAAAAACGTTCGCTTTCCTCACACCCCACATAGAGCAAACCACCAGTAAATTATGAGGAGAAACAAAACAATTGATTGAAGCCAAGGCATTTTGAGAACAATCCCTGCTACCCTATTCACTGAGAATAAATAATAAGGCCAGTGAAACTTGGCACCAAATTCTTAGCCCTGTGTTCTTTGTAAAGAGAACACTATATCTGGAGATTTTATGAGATCAACCAGAACTAGAGAGAACTTGTTAAATGTTTTTAAGACTCTGAAGGAGGGAGAGACAAGGAATTATCTTAAAAACCTGTTCACTTTTAGAGATTTTAAGGAGTGGTCCCCCAGGAAGCTGTGTAACATCTTATAATACATGGCGGACCATCCCTTTGAGGATGAATGGGCAGAGATAGAGATAGAGAGGTAGGTTAATTTAACTCTGCTTTTTAAACAAACAAACAAACAAAAAACCCAGGGCTACCATTAACCATTTCTCGTCTTCGGGTTTTGCCTTCCTATTCTATGCTGCCTTTCCAGGCACTTCCATTAACAATGTTCCTCAACTCCAAGCTATAGAGCCATTCCTATTATCTTACTAACCACAGATCTTTCTTCTTGTTTCATGTCCCACTGAAGAGCTAGTTGAAATGCAAATACACACCCCCACATTATCACAAAGGCCCTTAAGTGCAATGGGATACTGGAGAAAATGAAGGTGGCCTGAACTAGACTGATAATTCCTTAAGGACAAGAGACTATAGCTTAATGTGAGGTCAGTTCAGCAAGCTGGAGATAAAGAGAAGGAATGGAAGGACTTCAGGAAGGGGACAGAATCAACCCAAACACAGCGGGGCAATGCAGTGGAGACAGGCTCTCTACAAGCAGGGAATTCAGACTGGTAAGGCCAATGAGTTGTGAACTACATGTATTGGTACTACCTAGTGGAAGGCCTTAAGAGATGTTTGGATGCAAGAGAGATGCTGGAGATTTTAAGCTGGCATGAGTATGCCGAGTGGACAGATGTGTTGCCGAGGAGAAGGAGCTAGATTAGGACATGGAAAGCCAATAGAAAGGATATTCTGGTGAGCAAACCAAGGGTAATTGGTGATGGATTAGAAATAAGTCATGAAAAAGATTACAGACTAAAAGTGACTGAGGCTTCCAATGTGAGTAGACTGTCCCATTAACAGGGAACTTTCAGAGAGAATTGGGGTGGTAGTAATAGTAGAAGAAAAGGGTAGATGAGTATTCTAGACATTTTTGTCATTTGTTACAGAAAATTCCTCTATTTTCCTTAGGGAGAAATTAGAAGATTAGCAGATTAAATAGGCAGAAGTCAATCTTTGAGGTCTTTGTTCTTATTTGAGATAAAAATTGATTTCTATGTTGTCTCTTAAGTCTTAGGGGTACTATTTTGTTATACAAAACAACACTAATTTAGAACAGATTGAATTATAAAGCACACCTTATACAGTCTTAACTTAGAGATGAGGACCGGACTGTTGTGGACACACACAGCACTTCCCCAGGACAAGAAAGTAAGATGGATTGAAACCAGAGTCCTATACTTGACCTTCACTGCTCACAGCGCTGCTCTCTGAATTCATCCGCCCATCTGCAAAGCAATACCTGAGAGACGCTCAAACGAAAATTGGTGCCAGTTAATTCTCTGCCCATATGTGCAGCACTTGCTTATAACTCAAATCCAGCTGTTCCCAGGGATTTGCTGGCTCTCGGATGTTTGAGTGCCATGACACTTTATAGACTACTGTTTCTGACCTGGTAAAGGAAACCTTAATAGTGGTCAGGCGTTGAATAGGTAATTAACTCCAGGATCCCCAGGGGCAACTAGCGTTGCTAATACACAGGCAGTACATCAAAACAGTACTTTCCCTAACGGAGCTACACAGGGTGCCTCATTTTAGAGGCAGTTATTGTTAAGAAAGTGATTTCCAGATTAATTAAATTGTTTGATTGCTTTGTAATTAGGTTGGAGAAGTCCTGTGTCTTTACCACGGAGAAACAAGCTGCAAATCTTTTTAGAAGGCATATGCTATACCCACTATAGATTATTAATGTGCTTTTAATAGCTGTCTGTTCACAAAATGATAGTTTCTGGTTGCCTTGATTTTCTATCAGGACTTGAGGGATCCAAGAATTAATGATAATTGCCATTTGAAACTCCTGGTAGATCACAAGAGTAAGCCCCCACTTGAATCCTTGTTATCATTACTTGGTGATCGGCTTAAATGAGTTGTGACTTTTTCACACCATAACAACCAGCGCTGTGTTTCTTAATCGTTCTGCAGGAGATTCTCAGCGACGAATTGACACTGCTGAAAAACCTTAAGTCTAAACTTCACAGGACCAAACCTAGGACCCCCTCACAAGATGTTATGGCAGCAGATAAAGGGGGCAATGGAACAGTTATGCAGGGACCTCAAGCTGAGTGGACTTTGAAAAATAACAGTTCAATTTCACGTGAGAACTTTAAGTCTATGCTACCAGATCCAGCGGACGCCAGAGGAGAGTTAGAAATCCTCCTTTCACTTAGCTGTCTCAGAAACTGGCTCCTCTCCAGATATAACTGCAGAATATTAATTAAACCTGGGCAGCTGTTTAGACTCTAAGTGGACAGAGAGAAACCTTGATTGGCCTTCGGTGGCATTCTCTCAGGGTAAGCTGTGAAGTGTTCACAGCAGGCCAATAAACAGACTTTTATGCCTGGGTTTTCAAGTAAAGAGAGAATTATGCACAATAAATCAAGCCTTTCTTAAAATCTGGCCTCTCTGAACCTCTTTTGGTTTTCCCATCCCTGCCATATTCATCCTTCTTATGCAGCACCACTACTCACTGTCATCTGATTAATTCATTCAACAAATATTTATCAATAAATAAATGGTGTGATTTGATTTGCATTTTAGAAAGAGCCTTCTAGCTGTTCTGTGGCCAACGGGCTCTAAGCAGGCACAAATGGAAGCAGGGAGATCAGTAAGGAGGCTACCAGCATAGACAAGGTAAGAGATGATGGTGGTTTGGACAGGATGGGAGTAGATCTCAGGTATGTTCTGGTTGTAGAGCCAACAGGATTTACTGAAAAACTGGACTGAGTGGAAGTATGGGGGAAAGAACAAAATATTGCCATTTGCAACAACATGGATGTACCTGGAGGGTATTATGCTGAGTGAAGTAAGTCAGACAAATACTATGTGATACCACTTATATGTGGATTCTAAAAAGTAATACAAATGAATCTATATACGAAACGAAACAGACTCACAGATATACAAGACAAACTTATGGTTTTACCCAAGGGGAGAGGGAGGGGAGGAGGGACAAATTTGGTGTATGAGATTAACAAACTACTATATATAAAATAGGTAAGTAACAAAGGATTTACTGTATAACACAGAGGATTATACCCAGTATCTTGTAATAGCCTATAATGTAATATAATCTGTAAAAACAAACAAGCAAACAAACAAAAAAACCAAAGCACTATGCCATATGCCTGAAACACAATCTTGTAAATCAACTATACTTAATTTAAAAAATGCGAAAAGCCCCTGAAAATCTGGGTGAGATTTATGCTCTGTTATTTACGGAGGCACCACCTCAAATAATTTTAAATATATTAAAATGTACTTATGTTCCATATTATATGCAATCACATGTAACAATGTTACACTTCTTAGATGTAGCATTTATATTATTCAATTAAACATTGAAAAGTACTATTATAGTTTTCTATTGTACTTGAGAGCAAATCACATTTTTCCAGCTCACATTATTCAGTACCTAACAGATTTAATAGCCCTATCTGTTTGATATAGCCAAACTAGAAAACAGTGCTAGTTAAAGGTTTGCAGAGAAGGAAAATTCTATAGGCTAACTAGTGAAGTTTGAGGAATGATAATTTCAATCATTCTATATCATGTCACCATAGGTAAAACGGAATGAAGTGTAATGACAGGTATACTGTATTTCATTTCTCTCTTCTTCTCACTAACTTATAATTCTAAATGCTGGTGAGGGATAAATTTTGGTTATACATGTAGACACACAAAAAGCGTATTTTGAATTCTCAGTGCCTAAGCTAGTCCCTGTTACACTGTAAACTAGAAATGTATTTTTTTCTAATTCATCAATTATGTATTAAGTTCTTTTTATATACAGAGCTTTGAGTTACCTGCTAGAATAGATTAAATAGGTAAACAAGACCCAAAGAGCTAAAAATCTACTGACAGAAGATCTGTACATCACCAACTCTAGACTCATCTTGTGAAACCAATTCTGGATCCTTATTCATGTGAAAAAGAAATTTTCTTAGATCAAAGCCCTTAAATGTGTCAAAATTACTCACTAAAAACAAACTCTCAATGATGATACCACACAGAATGCACTATGTCACCACAGACACTTAAAAAATGGACATGCCCTGCTTTCTAAGGAATGACTGATGAGCTTATAGGGTGGAAAACATGTAGGGAGTAAGAGAGATATCCAATAACAGGTCAATTTCTATGTCATAAGACTCTCACAGATGCCTATTGCCTCCATTTCATGAAGCCATTCCTCTGAAATTTGTGTAGTGTATTTGAAATGCTGTGTCATTGACACGAATCTCTTGGAGATGTGTTATAATGAGTTCTTGGGAATGTTTTAGGTTTTCATTGACCCCTCCTTATTACTCTGAATTGATGTCATACCTCAAGGTGATCCCAAGTAAAGACTGGTGAATGTCAAGAGTGATGAAGAAAGTTGATTTTTAGTTGTATGTTTTCCTCCCATCTACAGTAATTCATCTTCCCAGCAATAGAGAAGAGATTACTTGTAGCCTTTGTTTAAATTTACTGAGAAGTGTCTGTAAGGTCAAGGTAGGGGAGGTAAGAACATAGCTACTGTAACAGATATTCCTAAGTTTCATGCAGTTTTATGAAATGTGATGCATTCTATTAATCTTAGATAATTAATTAGTCTCTGAATGTGGATAAAAGACTGAGTTAAAGAATGTAATCTAAGGTGTGCATATTTTTTTTCTATCTTACATGAAGGGATTTCAATTCTTTAACATAATTAGATACAAAGAATTTCCATTTTTACCTAGAAGAAGGATGGACAATATCAGGAAATTGGTTCCTCTCAGACTGTTTGCTTCAGTTGCTGAGTAATTTCTAGTCAAAGAGGCAGTATTTAAATGAAACGCTGCACATCCATATAACTTGCTAAAAGTAATCTGAATGTATTCTCTATTATAAATCTCCTCCTTTCAGCTCCCCTTAAAAATATAAATACTAAATTTAAGGTGGTCCTACTTAACAAAATGGTAAATGTTCCTTTGGCTTTTGATACAAAGGCATTCATTCCATCTGAAAGAAGCAAAATAACTGTTACGTATTTTTTTAACAGTTAATTATGTTCGGTTTCTAACTCCAGAAATATCTTGAGAGTTAAAAGAATTGAAGACATTCAGTTCTATTGTTTCATAATAAAATAATATGTAATGTGCCAAGTATCTAATAAATCAGAATGCTGACTTTCAGTTCCCATAAACCATTCTATACAAGATCTTAGAAATTCCCTGGCCCCAAGACTCTCCTCCAATATTTTTCTCCCACTCTCCTCTTCCATACCTTTAGATCAATAAACAGTTCTCAATATGAGGTGCACAGGTGGATTACTTGGAAAGCTTTAAAAATGCTGATGCCCAGGCCCTAGTCTACCCCTTTTAAATGAAGTGACTCTAGTCAGCTGCCAGGGCTGAGAACTACGGCCTTAGAATTTCCTTGTACTCCGTAAATCATACCCAAGACTTCATTAGCCATTTAGAGTTCTCAACCAGGAAGTCTTGGATTTTTTTACACTCCCCCCCCTTTCCTTCTATAACTCAACTTTCCCCGCCTTCTTGTCTCAGCTATACTAATTTAGTGTCCCTATTATACATTTACCTCACTCTGACCTCCAAGTAGTCTCAAAACAGGACTCAGACTGGAAATTCCTTCTCCATCAGCACAAACAAAGAGTATCCCACCATGTCAACACTCCAGAAATCCCACCTGCCTGCAGGTGTCCTCTTAGGTTAATCAAGTAAGTTATTACACTTCTTCTACCCGAGTTCTATTGCTATTCTCCTCTAAACTCAATTATTTCCACAATTTCTCCTTTCCTCTAAAACAGGAACATCCCCCAAGCTAAGCTGTGTATCATTCCTATGTTCCTGGGTTAAGATTAAAAGTCTCTGTATAAGGAAATCATAGGGAAGAAAACACTCATAAACCATAACCCTGTTTATACTTTTACTATCAACTTTAATCATTTGATTGCTCAAAGCTGAAACACCAGCTATCGTTATAATCAGTATCTAACAGTATACGAACGAGATATTTGCCTTAAAACTGTACATCTCATTCTTTCATTTTTTTAATAAGCAGAATGCCTAATATTTGGCCCAGGTAATATCAGAACATGTAAAATTATTAGAAACGTTAAAATAAAGGCATGGGGGGCTCAATTCAACCAGTGACTATCAGAAGCAAAACTAAAATCATTCTAATTATCCTAATCATTCCTCCTTGCAGAAAGCATGATTTGCCCTTATCCATGATAGGGATGTGTCCATTCAGGGCCTTATTCTATTTATGGTCTATACAGGTATCCATATTTTTAGCATACAATCCTAAGTAACTGATGGGTGGGGTGAGGGGAGCTTGTTTCAAACCACATGCAACCCTGAGATTCTGTATACACAAATATCAACCTTCAGGGAATCACTACCCTAAGGAGCCACAGATATTAATTATAACGTGTTGAACCCTTCAGGTATGTTGGGGTGTACTGAGGCAGGGAAACAAGTTGTAATTACTCTCTTAAAAAGCACAACAGGGTCCTCAAGGTCCTCTGAATGAAAAATTAGGTACATAGCAGGTACATAATTTGGCATATTAAATCATTTAATAAATACTTATTTATCTTACTAAATATAAGACCTGATACTATAAAACTACTAGACGGAAATGGAAAAAAAACTTCCCTGGTGGTGCAGTGGTTAAGAATCCACCTGCCAATGCAGGGGACATGCGTTCAAGCCCTGGTTGGGGAAGATCCCACATGCCACGGAGCAACTAAGCTCATGCGTCACAACTACTGAAGCCTGCGTGTCTAGAGCCCGTGCTCTGTAAGAAGAGAAGCCACTGCAATGAGAAGCCCAGGCACCGCAATGAAGAGAAGCTCACACACCCCAACGAAGAGTAGCCTCCACTTGCCGCAACTAGAGAAAGTCCGCGCTCAGCAATGAAGACCCAATGCAGCCAAAAATAAATAAATAAAATAAATAAATTTATATATAAAAAAAAATTCCTTGACATTGGTTTTGGAAACAATTTTTTGGATATGACAGCAAAAGGGCAAACAACAAAAGCAAAAATAAACAAATGGGACTACATCAAACTAAAAAGCTTCTATGCAGCAAAAGAAACAATCAGGGCTTCCCTGGTGGTGCAGCGGTTAAGAATCAGCCTGCCAATGCAGGGGACACAGGCTCGATCCCTGGTCCAGGAAGATCCCACATGTTGTGGAGCAACTAAGCCCGTGCGCCACAACTACTTGCCTGCGCTCTAGAAACCGTGAGCCACAACTACTGAGCCCATGTGCTGCAACTACTGAAGCCTGTGCCCCTAGAGCCTGTGTTCCGCAACAAGAGAAGTCACTGCAATGAGAAGCCCACACACCGCAAAGAAGAGTAGCCCCTGCTCGTCACAACTAGAGGAAGTCCCCGCACAGCAACGAAGACCCAACGCAGCCAAAAATAAATAAAACAAACAAATTAAAAAAAAAAGAAACAATCAGTGAAATGAAAACGCAACCTACTGAACGAGAGAAAATATATGCAAACCATGTCTCTGACAAGGGACTGATATCCAAAAAAATAACACAATTCAATAGCAAAAAACCAAACAATCTGATTAAAAATGGGCAAATAACTTGAATAGACATTTTCTCAAAGAAGATATACAAATGGCCAACGGGTACATGAAAAGGTGCTCACCATCACTAGGCATCAGGGAAATGCAAATCAAAACCACAATGAGATTTTACGTCACAACTGTCAGAATGGCTATTATCAAAAAACAAGAGATAACAAACAGTGAAGATATGGAGAAAAGAAAACACTGGTTCACTGTTGTTAGGAATGTAAACTGGCACAGACACTATAGAGTCTCCTCAAAAAATTAACAATGGAACTAACATATGGTCCAGCAATTCCACTTCTGCGCATTTATCTGAAGAAAATGGCATCACTCTCTCAAAAAGACATCTGCACTCCCACGTTCACTGCAGCATTATTATTATTATTTTTAAATTAATTAATTAATTTATTTATTTTTGGGTGTGTTGGGTCTTCGTTTCCGTGTGAGGGCTTTCTCCAGTTGCGGCAAGCGGGGGCCACTCTTCATTGCAGTGCACGGGCCTCTCACTGTCGCGGCCCCTCTTGTTGCAGGGCACAGGCTCCAGACGCACAGGCTCAGCAGTTGTGGTTCACGGGCCCAGCTGCTCTGCGGCATGTGGGATCCTCCCAGACCAGGGCTCGAACCCGTGTCCCCTGCACCGGCAGGCAGACTCTCAACCACTGCACCACCAGGGAAGCCCTGCAGCATTATTTACAACAGCCAAGACATGGTAATCACCTAAGTGTCCCTTGACGGATGAAAGGATACACACACACACACACACACACAGACACACACACACATATACACACACAGTGGAATGTTATTTGTTCATTAAAAAAAGGAGATCTTGCCTATTGTGACAACATGGATGGACCTTAATGGCATTATGCTAAGTGAAATGAGACAGAGAAAGATAAATATTGTATGTTCTCACTTATATGCGGAGTCCAAAAAACTCAAACTCAGAAATAGAGAGTAGAAATCTGGTTGCCAGTTATTTGGGGTGGGAGAAATGGGGAGATTGTTAAAGGGTACAAATTTCTAGTTATAAGATGAATAAGTTCTGGGGATTTAACGTATAGCATGGGGACTATAATTAACAGTATTGTATTATATATTAAAAGTTGTTAAGAGAGTCAATGTTTAACGTTAACACCATACACACAAAAATCGTAATTATGTGAGGGGATGTAGAAGTTAACTAACCTTATTGTGGTAATGATTTCATAACACGTACATGTATCAAATCAACACGTCATATGCCTTAAACTTGCATATGTTATATGTCATTAACATCTCAGTAAAGCTTGGGGGAGAGTCAATATATGCTGGGTACCTTGCTAGACCTATTAAGTCAAAGATAATTGATATGGGGGGGCTTCCTTCAAGTGATGTTGGCAGTGATGCTGGATGAAATGGGATACTGTCATTCTGGAGACTGTTTAAGCTAGAGCTCTGTATCCTGAGAACACTCAAAGGGTCAAAATAAACAATCACTTTGGGTGTCAGGTCAGTGTGAATGTAACGCAGACCAGTGCTTAGCAGTTGGACAGGAAAGCCCTGCCATATTTCCCTCCTTTTTGGCTGCAATGTGGCAGACCCTTGGTAGCCTTTGGAGGAAGTTAGATGAATCACACCATCTCTGACAATGCTCTCACCCACCAGGCAGGAAAGAAAGACCCAACAGAACATAATGGGATCCTGCACTCATGGTGATACGTATACATAAAGTAAGGAAGCCACAAATTCAGAAGACAGAAGAATGGATGGCTGCAGAGAGGCAACCTTTCATCTGAACCCTGAAGGAAAGTGGTAACTGAAAGGAAAGGAGCCTTTTGAAGCAGAGGAAACTGAACAAACAAAGGGACAGAGTCTCAAAAGTGAACAGCACATTTTTACATGTCTTAATTTTATTACAAAAGCAATTATATACATTGTAAAAAAAAATTCAAATAGTTCAAGGAGGTATAAAATAAAGACTGAAAATCTCTCCTAGCCTCTGACTCTCATTCATTGATTCATTCAAACACTTAATATGAACTCATTATGGGCCAGGCACCACAACAAGCTATGGGCCACATGCTGCCTCCTCACCCCCAGTTCTACTCTTCAGATGTATGGATTTATCTAGAAATACATGTAGATATATAAGTATATATTAGGGATATTTAAAAATTCCCCAAATAATACCATGTCATATATATATATATATTTATACATATACACACACTTATATATACAGTTGAGCCTTGAACAACACAGATTTGAAGTGTGCGGGTCCACATATATGCAGATTTTTTCAATAGTAAATCCTACAGTACCACATGTGTTCAGCAGGTGACTGAACGTGCGGATATGGACTGCAAATGCAGAGGAATTGTGAATCAGAGGAACCTCAGGTACAGAGGGAAGACTCTAAGTTATACTGAGATTTTCAACTGTGCAGAGGGTGGGTACCTGTAACCCCTGTCAACTATTTATATCCTGTCAACTATTTATATATATATTCTATAATTGCTGTTTTTTGTTAATAATCTAGCTACAACTTTCTATATCAGTTCATCTAAATAAATCTCTGTCATCTTTAGAATCAAATAAAATTCCAATATATCTTGTACCATAATTTACTCAGTCTTCTATTAATGGATATTTAGACTGATTTCAGTGCTTTGATTATCCAATGAATATCTTCTGAATATTTAAGTGATTATATCCAAGAGCTAAATTCCTGGAAGCAGAACTACTGGCCCCAAAAGTGATTTCAGAAATCTCTTGCATTCCTATACACTAATGATGAAAAATCTGAAAGAGAACTTAAGGAAACACTCCTACTTACCACTGCCACAAAAAGAATAAAATACCTAGGAATAAACCTACCTAAGGAGACAAAAGACCTGTATGCAGAAAACTATAAGACACTGATGAAGGAAGGAAATTGAAGATGATACAAACAGATGGAGAGATATACCAAGTTCTTGGATTGGAAGAATCAACACTGTGAAAATGACTATACTACCCAAAGCAGTCTACAGATTCAATGCAATCCCTATCAAACTACCAACAGCATTTTCACAGAACTAGAACAAAAAATTTCACAATTTGTATGGAAACACAAAAGACCCCGAATAGCCAAAGCAATCTTGAGAAAGAAAAACGGAGCTGGAGGAATCAGGCTCCCAGACTTCAGACTATACTACAAAGCTACAGTAATCAAGGCAGTATGGTACTGGCACAAAAACAGAAATATAGATCAATGGAACAGGATAGAAAGCCCAGAGATAAGCCCACGCAAATATGGTCACCTTATTTTTGATAAAGGAGGCAAGAATATACAATGGAGAAAAGACACCCTCTTCAATAAGTGGTGCTGGGAAAACTGGACAGCTACATGTAAAAGAATGAAATTAGAACACTCCCTAACACCATACACAAAAATAAACTCAAAGTGGATTAAAGATCTAAATGTAAGGCCAGACACTATAAAACTCTTAGAGGAAAATATAGGCAGAACACTCTATGACATAAATCACAGCAAGATCCTTTTTGACCCACCTCCTACAGAAATGAAAATAAAAACAAAAATAAACAAATGGGACCTAATGAAACTTAAAAGCTTTTGCACAGCAAAGGAAACCATACACAAGACGAAAAGACAACCCTCAGAATGGGAGAAAATATTTGCAAATGAAGCAACTGACAAAGGATTAATCTCCAAAATTTGCAAGCAGCTCATGCAGCTCAATATCAAAAAAACAAACAACCCAATCCAAAAATGGGCAGAAGAACTAAATAGACATTTCTCCAAAGAAGATAGACAGATAGCCAACAAACACATGAAAGAATGCTCAACATCACTAATCATTAGAGAAATGCAAATCAAAACTACAATGAGGTATCACCTCACACCAGTCAGAATGGCCATCATCAAAAAATCTACAAACAATAAATGCTGGAGAGGGTGTGGAGAAAAGGGAATCCTCTCGCACTGTTGGTGGGAATGTAAATTGATACAGCCACTATGGAGAACAGTATGGAGGTTCCTTACAAAACTAAAAATAGAACTACCATATGACCCAGCAATCCCCCTACTGGGCATATACCCTGAGAAAACCATAATTCAAAAAGAGTCATGTACCACAATGTTCATTGCAGCCCTATTTACAATAGCCAGGACATGGAAGCAACCTAAGTGTCCATCGACAGATGAATGGATAAAGATGATGTGGCGTGGCACATATATACAATGGAATATTACTCAGCCATAAACAGAAATGAAATTGAGTTATTTGTAGTGAGGTGGATGGACCTAGAGTCTGTCATACAGAGTGAAGTAAGTCAGAAAGAGAAAAACAAATACCATATGCTAACACACATATATGGAATCTAAAAATAAATAAATAAATAAAAATAAATAAAAATGGTTATGAAGAACCTAGGGGCAGGACAGGAATAAAGATGCAGATGTAGAGAATGGACTTGAGGACACGGGGAGGGGGAAGGGTAAGCTGGGACGAAGTGAGAGACTGGCATGGACATATATACACTACCAAATGTAAAATAGATAGCTAGTAGGAAGCAGCCGCATAGCACAGGGAGATCAGCTTGGTGCTTTATGACCACCTAGAGGGGTGGGATAGGGAGGGTGGGAGGGAGATGCAAGAGGGAGGACATATGGGGATATATGTATATGTATAGCTGATTCACTTTGTTATAAAGCAGAAACTAACATACCATTGTAAAGCAATTATACTCCAATAAAGATGTTTAAAAAAAAAAAGGGCGTTCACTTTTCACTTTGGTGCATATAACTAAATTGCTCTCCAAAGACACTGCCCTAACTTACACTGTCACTAGTGGCATCTGGAACACCATCTCCCCTCAGTCTTGCCAACACAGAATTTTTTCATATTTTGGTGGTATCATATTGTTTTGATATGCGTTTCTTTAGGATGAGTGAAACTGAGCCTCTTTTAAAATGTTAACTAACCATTTGTTCTTTTTTGTACTAACCACCTGCTTCATACTTTACTCCTCTGAGTTATGTTAGTCTTTTTTTGAAATTAATTTGTTTTTTGTTTTTTTGTACAATGAGGCAATTCTGTCAATACACTGAAGATGTTTCTCCCATTTGTGCTTATCTTTTAATGTTGCTTATGGTAACTCAAGTGCAGAGAAAATTTTATGTAATCAAATTTATCAACCATTTTCCTTTATGGCTTACAAGGTTTTGTACCTTGTTTGGAAAGACCTTCCCCACTCCCAAATTATTTTCTAAATGCAACCATATTTTCTTCTAGTAGTTTTATGGGGTTTTTTTTTAATTAAAATTTTTTTCTGTATCTACATGGGATTTATATGATTTAAGGAGTAAGATATAGCAGTCCAGTTTACTTCTTTTCCAAATGGATAGTCAACTGATTCAAGACCATTTATTGGCTTTAATAATCTACATTTTCCCCAATGATTTAAGTAAGGCATATTTAAGGAATGCCAAGTAACATGATGCCATAGAGGGGGAGCTGTAGGAAGTTAGGACAGAGAGGTAAATGATGGGGAGCATAGAGAATGGATGAGAATCACACTAGAGAAATCTGAAGACCAGTTGGAAATATCCTTTAGGGCAGTATTCCAGGTGATTTTTGACCTGGATGGGACCGTGGAATCCCTATTTCTATCAAGTATTCCAGGTGATTCTTAGGCACACTAGAGTTTCAGGATGGCTTTAGAACAGTCATTCTTAACGTTGGTTTCAGATACAAACAGCCTAGGGAACTTTAAAAAATCCAATGACCAAGTCACACTTCAGTCCAATTAAATCAGAATGGGGATTGGGGTGAGGGAAGTATCAGTCATTTTTAAAGCTTCCCAGGTGATTCCAATGTGCACTCAAGTTGGAGAAACACTGCTTTAGATTCTGCTAAAGAAAGTGAATTTTATAGATTAAGTTGTTCTCTAACCTAACTATGTATCAAAATCCCCTGGGGAGCTTTTAAAAAGATATACACTGATGCCAGGCCAGACAGATGAAGTTTCTGATTTAATTGGTCTGGGACCTGGGTATTTTTTTAAGCTCCACAGGTGATTGTAATGCGCAGCAAGGCTTTAGGACCTACAGTACAATCATTCTCAAACTGCAGAGTGCATCAGAAAGAATCACCTTGAGGATTTACTGGGCACCACCCCCATAGTTACTTAATTAGTGAGTATGGGTTGGAGCCTGATAGTTTGTATTTTTTTTTTTTTAGCCACAACGCTACTTTTTTTTTTGTTTGGCTGTGTTGGGTCTTCGTTTCTGTGCGAGGGCTTCCTCTAGCTGTGGCAAGCGGGGGCCACTCTTTATCGCGGTGCGCGGGCCTCTCACTATCGCGGCCTCTCTTGTTGCGGAGCACAGGCTCCAGACGCGCAGGCTCAGTAGTTGTGGCTCACGGGCCTAGTTGCTCCGCGGCATGTGGGATCTTCCCAGACCAGGGCTCGAACCCGTGTCCCCTGCATCGGCAGGCAGATTCTCAACCACTGCGCCACCAGGGAAGCCCCGATAGTTTGTATTTTTAACTAGTCTCCTGGTGCTGCTCGTCAGTGGATCACACTTTGGGAACCACTACACTCATGCATGTCATGACAAACCGTGGGATGTTTTTCTTTAGTTAAAAGACATAATTAAGTTCCTGTCTTAAAAAATAATAGCTTCGGGCTTCCCTGGTGGCGCAGTGGTTGAGAATCCGCCTGCCAATGCAGGGGACACGGGTTCGAGCCCTGGTCTGGGAAGATCCCACATGCCGCGGGGCGGCTGGGCCCGTGAGCCACAATTGCTGAGCCTGCGCGTCTGGAGCCTGTGCTCCGCAACAAGAGAGGCCGCGACAGTGAGAGGCCCGCGCACCGCAATGAAGAGTGGCCCCCGCTTGCCACAACTGGAGAAAGCCCTCGCACAGAAACGAAGACCCAACACAGCCAAAAATAAATTAATTAATTAAAAAAAATAATAATAATAGCTTCAATGCTGAAGAAAGATTTGAGAGGCAGTGAGAGTATGCAGGAAGATGGAACCCGGTTCTCATTCCACTGCAAAAGTCCTGAGCAACTGGCTGGGGAAAGGAGCCAGGTGTAAAACACATTTCAGGGGAGACTTAGCAGGGAGGGTTTAACAAAAGATGATGCTGAAGTTGCTAGCTTGGGTGACCGTGTGGATGATGTTGCCAATAGCTGAGAATAAACAGCATTGGTGACATACTTGGTACTGAATAACAGTTGGATTTAAGGTGCTGGTGGGACACATTCAGATGGAGAAAGTGTTAGTAAGTACAAACAGGCATCTGCGTTCAGGAGAAAGGCCCAAGATAAAACTGCAGGAAAAATCAGCACATGCATGAATCAGAGGACCTTGGGCAAGAAGTGACTGTCACAAGTAAAAGGGTGACAAAGGATTTAACCCAAGGGATCCCAAGAGTTAAAATGGATGAGAAAACAAAAAGGAATCATAGGAAGCAAGGGAAGAGATAGTCAAGACGTAGAAAACTGTTCCTGACGTCAAATCCTGCAAGGGTACTCACACTGAGTAATATTATTTTACAAAGAAGTCATTGCATTCGACCACTGGAAGACCATGGTTTTCGTAGAGCAGTAGGACAGGAGTGGTGTTGTGCCTGGGTCCATCATCGGTGAATCCTGGCCAATGTTGGACCTGAACGAGTTTCCCAAGGGAACTAGAGTAGGAATATTTGGCTTTGTTTAACTGAGACATTAAATGAAGATAACAACATCTACACTTGGTTATTAATTTAATCAAGTTATAATTTTTAAAAGACATTTCAAATGTTATAATAGCTCATAATTTCATAGAATGATTTAAAACCTACTATTAAAAATGTGCTATCAGGTGGAAAATCAAGGAGGTAATACCTAAGTGAGGGGTTGGCTTTCACATTTTCTGACAGGAAGCTACAGCAAACCAAAATGTTTCCTCTATAGTCTAGAATATCTAATTGTCGAACCTTAGTACAGAACAATTTTACTCAGGATATTTTTAATTAACAACATCTCTTTTACTAGAAAATATAGGAAAAAGTTCTGCTAAATAGTTTTGTAATGTTTTCCAACAGCAATTAACTCAGATAAAAAAAGAAAGAAAGAAAGAAAAAAGACATTTTTATTCAGCAATGTATGTCATAAAAAAACAATCTTCACCCAGATCCTACACTACCCTTCAGCAGACGTATGCTTTTCTAAGTGATGTTAGGGTAGAATATAGTAGCATATGCCCATCACCCCCATGGGGCTGACTAAGGATAAATTAGACTGAGGGGATAACTTTAGTAGTACTACTAATATTGGAAAATGCTAAACATAAAACTGTTTAACTGCTTTAAACTGGAGGCAGATGGTGAGGGTGGAAGCAATATGCACATAGGATCTTGCTGGTGAAACGTTTAAAATCCGTAGAAAAGGAACTGCTCACTTTTAAAATAACCTTAAAAAGCCTGAGTCTAAAGCTAACACACACTCATGGTTGAGGACTTGAAAATACCTAAAATTATAGAAATGAAATTGGTAATTCTACAAATGTAATGTGGGGTTTTTCTTTGGTCTGTTTTTTATAGTGTGTACTCGTATACACAAGCATACTTTTAAATAGGATCATGCACCATATTGTTTTTGTATCCTGCTCTTTATAATTAGATTATAATTATAATAATATTAATATTAATATATTATATTAATATTATTATATTATATTATATTAATAATATAATTATTAATTGTGATTATAATTTTCCTATCCATTAAATATTTTTAAAAATGTGATGATTTTTTAATGGCTACACATTATTTATTATACAGGTGGCCTATCATTTAAAGCATTACTCTTCTTACTACTCAATATTTAGGCTGTTGCTATTTTTGTGCTATACAATGCTGCAATTAACATCCTGAAATATGTATTTCTGAATACTTTTCTGATTTTTTCCTTAACTTATATTTCATGAAGAGCAAATAATAGTTCAAGGGATATGAACTATTTTTAGGGTTCTTGACATAAAATATCACTCTGCTTTCTAAAAAGACTGTAAATTTACATCAATGTACTGAGAATACCCATCTCACTGTACCATTACCAGAAAATTATTATTACCATGTATGCTTTTAATATTTGCAAATCAGGTGAAACGTGGTATTTCATTATTTTGATTTGCATTTATTTGATTAGTGAGAGATTGAACTTTTCATTTGTTTACTTGTCATTTCCATTTCTTCCTTTGTGAGCTGTCTGTTCATGTACTTTGCCTATTTATTTAGTGGGATATTAGAATTTTTTCTTACATTATTTAAAAGAGCTCTTTATGACTTAATAATACTAAACTTCTGCCCATTATATTTGTTGCAGATATTTTCGGTTATTTGTTAGTGTTTTCATTTTGTTTATGATATTTAACTTACAGAATTTTAAACTCTTAATATACTCATATTATCAATCTTTTCCTTAGCAATTTCTTCCACTTTTTTATGCTCAGAAATTATTTCCCCATCCTAAACATACAAATATTCAACTGGATATTAATTTTACTTTTTAGGGCTTACTTTTTTGCAGGTAAGTTAAAATACATACAGAAACCATTTTAGTATATAGTATGAAGAAAGCTCACCTCACATATTTTCATACAGAGAGCCAATTTTTTCCATATCATTTGCTGATTAAACTTTTTCTTTCTCAGTGGTGTGTGATGTTTCCCTCACCATATTGTCTTCAAACTCTGTCAACTTTTATTTCATGTGTAAATGGCTGCTTGCATTTGTATCATTTTATGATATGTGTTAATCTCAGGTAGTCAGGTCTGACTCACTGAATTCACTTGGCCAACTCTATCGACCCAGTCTTCCAAATGTGCTCTAGAGTCATCATGCCATGTTACCACAGCGAGCACTTGTCATCTTTATGGTCACCCAGTATCTTCTGAACAGCCTCTCTACAGGAGAGAAATTTCCCATATCATGAGACCTGCCTCCCCAAGCTTGGTACTCTCACCCACTTTTCCAGCTTTCCTTGTATCTAGAGCAGGGGTCCCCAGCCCCCAGTCTGTGGCCTGTTAGGAATCAGGTCGCACAGCAGGAGGTGAGCTTCACCTGCCGCTCTCCATCACTCTCCATCACTCGTATTACTGCCTGAACCACAGCCCCCCCACCCCGCCCTCGCCCTGGGTCTGTGGAAGAACTGTCTTCCACAAAACCGGCCCCTGGTGCCACAAAGGTTGGGGACCGCTAATCTAGAGCATAGGTGAGGCTTTGCCAATTAAGTCTAACTCAACTTTAGCTTGAAAGAAGGCAGTATGAGGAAGGAGGTGCCAGAGGAATCAATTTCGGTGGCAAAGGTGGTGGTGGACGCATCCCTCTTGGGTGGCAACAGTGTCAGAGTTTCTGGAATCCAGATATCAGGGGGAGCAGCAGGCATGACTTGCACTGGCACAATGCCAAACTGTGGCTGGGCACCGTGGCCTTCAGGCTATGTGGCCTTCAGTGCTCACTCTCTGGCCCTCCTGACAGTTCTGTGAGCTACGTAATACACCTTAATAAATTCCTCGGCTTAAACTAGATAGAGTGAGTGTGGTGCTTGTAATGAAGGAAACGGAGTTACACACCACACACACACACACGCGCGCGCGCGCAAGGATTCTGATGGGAACTACCTAAGTACTGTAATATAATTTGGGGAAATGATAATATTTAGGCTTTTTTAACCTTTTCTCCAACGAATATGGCGTGTCTTTTCATTATGCAAAAACAGTTTAGATTTCAAATAAAGTTTTGTTGTTTCTTTATAGCAATCTCTTTCAAGTCTCTTTCTAATTACTTCAGAGGCATGATATTTTATGACTTTTTTTGCAGGGGAAAGGGAGTGTGGGAAAAGAAAGTAGAATGCTATCATGAATTGATGCCTTTCTTTCATTATCATTTATAACTGGTTAAAATTGATAATATACAGTAAGATTAATTTCTATATATTCATCTTATATACAACCTACTTAATGAATGCGTTTGTTAATTTTAATGCGCATCTTATTCTGTTGGATATTCTAGGTTATTTATATCATCTAAATTAAAAAAAATTTTTACCACCTTTGAGTTACAGATTTTGTTTCAGTTTTAAGTGTTGCTTGACTGAAAAGAACCTCTAGAATAAAGTTAAATATTAATGGGGAGAGATTTTCATAGAATTCCTCTAGTATTTTACTTTAGTAAAGTAAGATATTGACCATTAGTCTAAACTAGATATGTCTCTTACTACATTATGGAATTCTTTGTTCATTCTCAGTCTCTAAAGAGTTTTTAGCAGAAATGGATGTTTAATTTTATAGTGTTCTTTCAACATCTGTTCCGATGAACATTTGACCCATTGCTATGATGTATTAGTAGTGTTCATACTATTAAACCAATCATCATTCTTGGGATAAACCTCAGGAGTTTATTGTAAATAATTCTTACAGTATTCTATTAAATTTTAACATTTATATTTCAAAAGTGAAGTTGGGGGGCTTCCCTGGTGGCGCAGTGGTTGAGAATCTGCCTGCCAATGCAGGGGACACGGGTTCGAGCCCTGGTCTGGGAAGATCCCACATGCCGTGGAGCAACTGGGCCCGTGAGCCACAATTACTGAGCCTGCGCGTCTGGAGCCTGTGCTCCGCAACAAAAGAGGCCGCGATAATGAGAGGCCCGCGCACCGCGATGAAGAGTGGCCCCCACTTGCCACAACTAGAGAAAGCCCTCGCACAGAAACGAAGACCCAACACAGCCATAATTAATTAATTAATCAATTAATTAATTAATTAATTAAAAAAGTGAAGTGGGTTGGTGGTTTTCTTATTTTGTGCTATATGAGCATTTTCTTTTTATTTTCTTCTGTGAGGTACAAGGAAATCACTGTTTTTCATGCTAGTATGTTATTACCTTTAAGTCTTTAAAACACACACCTGAATGCATATTTTACTAATTAATAAATTCAAAAGGAATGCAGTATAACTCTTGTTTCCTGTCCCACTCCCCAAAATCAGTCAAGGAACTTAGTGTATGTGTACTTCTACCACATCTCCATCTCTCATCTTAGTTGATATGAGTTCCAGATCTACATTGCTAATGGTGAGTCATTATTTATACTACTACATTTTTAAAAAACCTTTTCAAGCTTTCATTTTTCTATTAATGCTCACCACTGTACTTTTATACTTCATTTTTCCAATTCTTTAATTCTTCATTTTAATTTAACTCTCAGTCATCTTCTATTTATCTTTAAGTGAGTTTCTCAGGAAAGATATGGAAAGTACATTTTACATGACCTCGAACATATGAACATACACATATATATGTATAATATCTTAGCAAATAGAGCTCTTTGACTACAACATCATTATACAGCAATTTGTGGAAGGAAAGTCTGAGGCCAGTATGAATTTTATACCTTTGTAAGCAGTTAGTTTTTTTGGTTTTTTTTTCCTGTTCAGATATTTTTCCTTCATTACTCAAAAATTTAAAAGTCATGGGACTACATTTAGGGCAGAGTTTTATTTCTGTTTCTTTTCTTTTCTTTTCTTTTCTTTCTTTCTTTCTTTCTTCTTCCTTCTTTCTTTCCTTTCTTTCTTTCTTTTTTGTTACTCAATTTTTCTTCCAACTTGGGAAAGTCTTCATTAGTAGTATCTTTCATTATTGTTTTTGTTCCATTTATCTGGTCCCGCACCAAAAGGATATATTGCTATAAATTAATTAATGAATTCCCAATTTATCTGGTATGGATGTTTAATACCAGAAAGTATAGTTTCTTAAATCTAACACAGAAATTTGAGGCTGTTGCGGGGAGGTGGGCAGCTGATGTCTCTGGTCAGCTCAAAAAGCAGCTTTCCTGTTTCCGGAAGTGACTGCCAGATATTTTGGTGTAGGAACTAAGTCTCCTCTGTTGGGGTAAGTAGTGTAGGAGGGTGAAATCCACCTTTGTCTTCTGCCTATTGAGTTGTCATACTGTTTCTGAGATCTAGCCATGAGTTGACTGTTTTTGAATCATGAGATTTAGTGTTGTACACAGGGGTAGTTCTTCCTAAAGACGTAACCAATCATTGGTGTATTCTTAATCTCCAGTATTACTGCAGTTTTACAAATTGGGGATAGTGGGATATTACAAATATTTCAATGAAAAGCATGATTAACTACCAAACACTCAAGGGTTGACCCGTAAGTTAACCATTCACTCTGAGGTATGTTAATGTCAGTGACTAAAATTAGGTGTTGTAACTTCTATCTTGCTAGTTCAGATAACAACTTCTATCTTGGCATTTCAGGAAACAAAATGGTAAGTAGGAGCAGGTTAGATAGAACATATTCATGACAGAAATGGTTAAGGCCTCACATCACCAGAAGAAATAAATATCCATCATTTATGTCAACAATAAGAGCAGGAGGGATGAAATAGAACAACCGACAAAGCAGACTGCTACTGGTTATGTGAAATTTGTTGCAGAGGAGGTATCTACATCTCTTGTGTTAAAAGTCTGCCTGGGTCTCCAGAGGAGGGAGAAGAATTTGCATTTGGCCTTTCTCTTTTGAAAATCAAAACTGTCAAATGAAATGACTAGTGATAAGCTTAAAACCCACATTTCCCGAATTCCACTGAAATAATGGCACAAAAGAAATAAATGTGAACTAAGTCAAGGTATGTTTTTTTTCTTTCAATTTCAAGGATGCTAGAATGTGTCCATTCCCCAGCCAAATTACTGATCCCACAAGGAAGCAGGCTTTTTTTTTTTTTTTTTTACCAATTAAGGAACTTGCTTCATTTCCTGCATTTGGCCTATTTAAAATGATTTGCATCTCTTAACATTGAAGTGGGGCATGTTCTTTGCCTGAGGATCTCACATACACACACACACACTCTCTCTCTCTCTCTCTCTCTCTCTCTCTCTCTCTCACTCACTCTCTTTCAAAACCTTCAAAACTAAATTCATTCCTTTAATGACTGGTTGGTCACTCCGGTAACTACTGTAGAGTTCTGGAACATTTCCACATGTGCAAAAGGAGGCTTTCAGGCCTAAAAGTTCCAGTTTATAGATATACCTACCACTAACTGAGATATAATGTTACACCAAATAATCAAAGGGGATAGCCTTCAAAGTGTGCCTGGGAGGCCCAGGCAACAGGACAACCAATTTTCCCATCGAAAGTCCAAATGGAACACCATCCTCATATGATGATAAAATGAAAAAAGTGACCATATCTAGAACAGGCTTGTGGGTCATTCAGGCATGTCCCCCTCCCTCCATTTAGGTCTGTAGAGTCCAACCTGCTGTCCCACCCAACTCTTTTCCTTAATATTTTAGATGCTGACAGACCATTTTCCTTCAGACCCTAAAGCATGATCCCAATGAAGAACACAAGGCCAATGTGAATTAATACTGAAAACACAGGGTGAAAACAACTCCTTTAAAACAAACCAAAAAAAAAAAAAAAAAGGGAATATGGAGTTATAGCCTTAGAAAAAATACTTCAAAAGATTATTAGAAAAAATACATGTAATTCAATCTCCTCCTTTAACAGAAAAGGAAATTAAAGCCAAATAAAGAGACTTGCCTGACAGCAGACCACCATAAAACTTTAAGAATATTAACCTGAAATATCACTTCTTTTTATCTAAGGAAAAAAGATGAACATAGTGCATGTAATCAAATGCTGGGTTTTAGTTCACACCTGATACCTTAAGTGATGGACCACTTTGGAATGTTTATGCTTTAGGGGAAATCCTTTGGTGCCCCTATATCAGAGATTCTCCACCAGTGAGGGGGAATGTCAGCATGAGATTCAGCAGCAGTATAATTAATGGATGCACAGTTTTCATAAAAATGGGTAGGGATTTCCTCTCTCAGCCCACTTGTTTACTAGGTAAGTGCCATTTCCTGCTGACCATCCTTGATCTGATTTAGTCACATTGAGGGTTGTTAATACACTATTATCCTGCTCTTCTCCTGACTACCAGTTACTCTTTTCATGTATCAGAGCAATAGTTCATTCCTAAAATAATCTGGGGTTTTTCTCTATCCTCAAAACACACCATGAATGATAACTGTAACAACAAAATGCCTGTAAACCTATGTGTTTCTTTTTGTAAAAAGTGAGCTCCCCCCTCCACTTCAGGGGAGGCGGGGGCAAGTTCTTTGACAGAGTAGAAGAGAAGAAACAGAAATGAAGAAAAACATTGATCTAGACACTGTGTTTCGCCCAGGAGAAAAGAGTGAATCAAAGCTCACTCTGGAAGGCAGCTATGCTCACCACGACTTGGGATTAACATATACACACTACTATATATAAAACAGATAATCAACAAGGACCTACTGTATAGCACAGGGAACTCTATACTCTGTAATAACCTATATAGGAAAAGAATCTGAAAAAGAATAGATAGTATATGTATAACTAAATCACTTTGCTGCACACCTGAAACTAACACAACATTGTAAATCAAATAAACTCCAATACAAAAAAAATAAAACATAAGGTGTGAGGTTAAATAAAAGAAATAAAATAAAATAAAAAAATAAATAATAAATAAATAATACTGAAACTGGTGGGGGGCAGGAGGGGAGCTCACTCTGAGGATGTCCCAGATCTTCCCTGATCCCCCCAGAAGGCATTTTTGGGGCCAGATTCCAGAGCCTCTTCTGGGAGGGGTGCAAGAGGCAGTGACTGGGAAGCAGCGTTCCAGACCAGGCTCTGACACCAACAAGCCATGCAATCCTCAACACTTGGCTGCACTGGGTCTCAGTGTCCTTAAAACAGTTTTCAAACCTGAATGTGTATGTGTGCGCGTGTACATGCTAAATCTTTAACTCAAGCAAAAGACTACTTTCTATCCTCAAATGTGACAAAGTTTGAGCTTCTCTGGCTGAAGCAAAGGTGGAGTGGGGGACTGCAAAGCCCACTTCCACATCACTCTTCCCGCTCCCTAACCCTGAGGCAGCTCCTCTATAACTGCTGTGGTTCTGACCCACTGGAGTTGGCTCTTTTAAAAAAACGCTGTTCATTTCCCAAGTCAGCTCTAAATCAGAGGAAGTACACAGCAGAGGGACCTCCAAAGGCTGGTGTGCCAAAATGAAAATATCACAGACTACTACAAATGTGTCCCAGCAGAGACTGCTACAAGGAGGCCACATTCCATTGCCAGCACCCCACTTGCAGACTGCGACAAGCCTGTGCTCTACTTTGTTTTGTATTTACACACTGTATTATCTTATCATTTTAACTACATTATGAATTCAAATTGGTCATAATAATACTTTGACAGTTTCTTCAAACCTCACCCCGTGTGGCACTTTATCATATTGCAAATACTATCACATTCAGGCAATCATATGAGACTACAAGGGGAAAGTTCTATTATTTCCGTTTTATAGATAAGGAAGTTGAGATCTAAAGAGTGACTTGCCCAAATTAACGCTGCTGATACATGGAGAGCTGAGGTCCGGTGTTTATTACATATACCATTTAGTACGCTTATCAATTGTTCGAGATCTCAAAATTAAAAGGGTTTGGGGAGCATGATTACTGAGTTACATAGTAGCTGGAGGTTTCTACACTAGAGTCTAGTCCTCAATGCCTGGGAACGCAGGAACACAGTGTGAAGTGTTAACAACTCCACAGCTTTGTGTAATCGTTCCTTCTCTATTTACCTCACTAACTTCACCAGGTCACCATGATGTTAGTGGGTGCAAAGTTCCTGGAAGTTTATAGAGCTAGCCATTGTTTCACCTAGAGAGAACACACTTGAGATGTACTTGGAAACGCGTAAAGTTGTTCTGGTGCCTACAGAACACATTCTTGATCCTTATTAAATGTCATCTGCAGCAAGCATTAAAGAGCATTTCCTGTGGACCCAATCTTTGACTCTTAATGACTCAAAAATCTCAGTCAGACAACAATGGATGGCCCAACGACACAAATACAAGACAATAGAAGGCCAGCACTTTAAAGAATACCTTCCCAGATTAGGCTGAGAAACTAATCAAAGTTGATCACAAAGATTTATGTACAATGCTATTCACCACAATATTACTTATAAGAACAAAAAACTGGAAAGAGCCAAAATACTCATTACGGGGAGGTAACTAGGGCACATTCATGAAATGGAATATATCTACTCATTAAAACCAAGTATTTGAAACAACAACGAGAAGGTATTTAATGGTATGTAAAAATCTCAAAATAATACCAGAAGAAAATGATCTAGATACAAACTTATATCTGATCCCGTACTTACATATATATATATACAAAGCTATGTGTACATATGTAATTTTATGTTTGTATATACAAATTTACAGATACATAAATGTTATAAACATTATAATAGATGTAGATGTGTAAAATCTACATATTTAGACAAGTACCCAATTGTTGAGTAGTTAATTCTGAGTGGTAAATAAGAATATAAATGATGTTTATATTCTTCTTTATACTTTCCTGTATTTTCCAAACTTTCTATAACAAACACGTACAGCTTTTGTGAACAGGAAAAAAAGGTTTTTAAGGACATTTTTTAAAAACCTAAAATTTCTTTTTTTAAACAAAAATGATCTCTTCTTCCTAAAACTATATGACTTTTCTTGTATGTATGTATGCTCTCCTAAATTTTCTCCACCTCTCTCTTCCCTAGTCTACAGAAACCAAATCTGCTATCAATTCTAATGTAGGAGTGTGGATGGGCTCCTCTTCCCACAGCTGAACCCTCTAAATTGGTGATAGTTAACAGATTGTATGTACACCTTAACATCCCATGACAAGCTCTGCAATTACCCACCGTTACTCCTAACATCAAAGCTTAGAACTTGAAAAGCCTGCAATTTGCATGGCTTTGTGGAGAAGTGCTCACACATTACCACAGTAAATACAACAATCTGCATTAAAGCATCATTAAAGCTGAAATTGTAATTAAGCCAGGGTAAGTTCAAAGATAGAGATGGCATTGCTAGACGTGATATTTAAGAAAATGCTCTTTAGTGTAGGTACTTGAATTTAAAACACAGACTTTTAATCCTCCCTTACAGGTTGCCCAAGAGGGAGCATCTAGCCTTCTACCAAGGGCGCGGGGCTCTTAATGAAGACAGCTGGCTGATCCCCAGGCTAACAGGACCCTTACCTCAAGTTCTTTTATCTCTATGGAACAGTTAGGTTTCCTGTGATACAAATCCACACACTCTCACCAGCCTAATGGGCTGAAGAAGACAGTCTGTATTTACATATAGCTGAGAATTTTTCACTCTAGTTCAGAGACAACTTGGGAGTAAGCTAGTGAAGAGGGTGCCAGAGCATCAAAGTGCCAGAAAAACTGAAGTCACTGTGACAGTCACCAAAGCAGACTGTCCAGTCTGAGACCATCAGGTAGTGAAAACCTCAAGGGTGAGGAGAGAAGTGATTCAGCAAGGATTTTAAATGTACCTTTTTACTTTCTAGGTCATCATTTACTTATCATATATCTTAGAATAAAAGCAACCCTAAACATAAGGCAATCCCTTATTTCTCAACTAGCATATAAAAAAGGTTTTTTGGGGGGCCAATTTGAATATATAAACTTCCCAGAGATTTAGAAGACATAATAATACATGTCATTTATATATTTTAAATCAATGAAATACATAATTATCATACTTAAGAGATTTAAATCTGAAAATGTCTAATCTCAAAGACAAAGTTGATAAACCAATGATTTTAATATTCATTTGTAATATTTTATAGAATTTGAAATTAAAAATATTCTATATCTCACTAACTTTAGAGAAAACTGGCTATTTGAGACCTGAGTTTCTTAAGTATTCTTATCCATCTAAAATTTATAAGAATCTCTTTTCTCAGAGAAAAAATAACTTCAAGAATTCCCAATGTCTTTTCTCTATCAGAAAGAGAACATTTCAGATTTTCTTAATTTCAGTGAAACACTGCCTTGTTTGATTGCTCTGTGGACTTGGGAGGGGGTAAAGCACCTTAGCAACCAAACTAATAAAGAGTATAAAAGGCAACAGCTCCCTCTCAGCTTTTAGCAATGGTTGAAACAGATTATATTATGGACAAGGCAAATGAAAGATTTGCTAAAATGACTTTCAAAATAAAGTTATTAAGATAATGCACTATAATGTGTGGGGCTTTGTAAGTACTCAGACAGATATTTCAGAGGACTTTCTCTTTGCGGGGAAAACAAACCTTGCCTTCGATCAGAAGTTCGGTGCATTTTTAGTCAACAGAGTAAAAATGACCTCTGTGCATTTCTTTATAAACACTTATTTACTCTTTCAACAAATATTTGTTATGTGCCCCATAGAGATTACTGACTTGATGCTAAAATTCACCAGTCCCTCTCTGGGAGCCCTGTCTTCTTTTGGCATCTGTGACACTACCTTCTCCTCTTTCCCTCCTGCCTCTCAGCTTGCTGCTTCTCAGTTTCTTGTCGGCTACTTGTCTTCTCAGAATGTCTAAATATTGGCCTTGTAGACTCAGTTCAAAGTTCTGTCTTCAGAACCTCCAAAACTCTTTCCCTCAATGATTTTATCCCCTCCTCACGTTTTAAATACTGTCTATAAATGCATGGTCCAGACTGTTTTCACCAGCACAGACTCCTGAGTTTCAGGCCCATGGAACAACTGTTTATTTACATCACTTACAAGTCTCTTGGGCATCTTAAATCCAATCAGCAGCAAAGTGAACTCTTAAGCGTTATCTCAGATCTGTTCTTGTCTCCTGTATCTTGGGAAGCACCCCTTCCACTGACCCATGTTCTCAGCAAGGTCTCTGGAAGCCACCCTTGATCAACTCTCTCTCACCCCACAAATCCATCAGTAAATATTGTCAATTCTAACTTGAAAAATATGTAATGAAGATCCAATTGGTACTTAAGAAACCAAACCAAGCCAAAGAAAATCCACAGTTGATGCATAAACACAAAAAAAGTTGCCAAATTTTGATTTAAAAAAATAAATAGAAAGGAATAGCGCTTCCCAAAGGATGGAGGAGCAAAATCTTCCTGAGTGGCTGCCCAGGGGACCCATGTTCACAAACAAAAACAAAAACAATACCACTTTTGTTAACACAGGGGTGCATTAAGATTAAATTTAGCAGTAAGCTGCCAAAAGCTTCAATTTATAATAAAGGAGAAACCAAAAAGCTAAATCAAAGACCATTCAGGTTAAATTCTACATTTAGATTTAGGGGACTATCTAGAGATTAGGGGAAAGATGCCTGTCATTAAATTATCATTAGGAATATACTACATGTAAACATTACACTCTTCTCAAAGAACCAAAATGATAAATGCAGGTCACAGGACAGATGGAGCTGCATGAAGGAATTAACAAATACTAATGATGTTGGTATATACCCCTGATTAGTGACTCAACACAAAGCCATACCCAAAACTAAGAAAACACAATGACTGACGTCAGTTCATCTGATTTTATCATCCTTTTCCTTAAGCAGGAAGGGCAAGATGTGTCATTACTCAAGCCAACAATTGGCAATTACACAAAGGCTAAGGATTAAAAAAAACCCAAAAAAACAAAAAACTGTGGGTACAACGTGAAATAAGAAAGATGTATTCTCCGTAATTCAGAGAAACTGATTTATGAAATACTTGAAATCACAGAACAGATGCATTGCGAAATCATACACCATGGACACACATACTAGATTAAGAACTCTGGTCTTGAGCTCATTTAAGGTTTTAATAAAAGCAGATGATTCCAAGGTAATGTTCCACCCAAAGGTGACTATGTTCAGCCATATGATTTGCCAGTTTTACCTACATAAAATGAAACTCTATGAGGAGGACATCAAGGTGCTCTCACCTGAACACAATGTTTTACAAGTTTAAGTTGATTTTGTTGAGATCTGCTTATAAGTAGAAAAAAATAACGAATGACTATATCAGAGATTGCTCTTGAGTAAAACAAGAAAGTTTCTATCACTTTAAAGAAAGAGTGGTTATATGGGACATCTGCAAACTTAATTTGCATTAAGGCTAGCCATCAATTTGCTATGACTCTAGAAGCACACAACCTTGCTTTGTCGTATTCCTCAAATATAAAGAAGCAAAGCAACGATCTGTCTTGTACCATCATGTCTGTGTAGCCAAAGGAGGTCACTGCCCTGCTGATTGAACATTTTTATTAAAGATCTACAAATCATATTTAAACAGTCTGGCAAACAATATTTCAAGCACAGAAAACCTACTGAAAGCTTGAATGAAAGTCACACAACAAAATGATGAAACAAAGGCACTCTTACGCTCAGGGCTATGTCCCTAGTCTCACCTTATCTAAGGAGAAATCTTTCACTTATACCTAAAGATCATTCATCTCTATTGACTAGGTTGTTCCCACCAGCAAACTAAAATTCATGGTAACGGCTTTTCTTCTGTGTGCTGCATGCAAACCTGATGGGGCCACAAATATCTGAGCAGAAATACGTAAGTGTACCGTCTCCCCCTAGTCATCTAGGGGGTTGAGAGAAACTGTCTTAATGCCTTTTTTTTTTTTTTTTAATACTGCTATCTTCCTCCCTTTGTAGGCTAGCCTATAAGATTTAGGAAGAATTCAAAAAAGACCTTGTTCCTCAAAAATTCACTCACTGCTTGGGAAAACCATCACCCTAAATGGCAGACTAAGAACACGAGGAGGTAAAGAAACACTTCACTGATATTAAGCTTGTCAAAATTAAGAGGCAGGGGAAACAGTGAGGTCAGAGCAGCGATTCTTAGAGGAAGACCAGCCTTGTTTTTTTTAAAAAAAAAAAGAAACTGTACAACAACTAGATAAGACAAAAACAAAAATGGAAGAAATCCATTTCATATATATTAAAAAAATGGAAGAAAGAAAAAGACAAACTTGATGACAACAAAATTAAAAATAAAAACTTGCATTCATCAAAAAACAGCATTAAAAAAATAGCAAATCATGGGGCTTCCCTGGTGGCGCAGTGGTTGAGAATCTGCCTGCCAATGCAGGGGACACGGGTTCGAGCCCTGGTCTGGGAAGATCCCACATGCCGCGGAGCAACTGGGCCCGTGAGCCACAATTACTGAGCCTGCGCGTCTGGAGCCTGTGCTCCTCAACAAGAGAGGCCGCGATTGTGAGAGGCCGGTGCATCGCGATGAAGAGTGGCCCCCGCTTGCCGCAACTGGAGAAAGCCCTCGCACAGAAACGAAGACCCAACACAGCCATAAATAAATAAATAAATAAATAAATAAATAAATAATTTTAAAAAAATTAGCAAATCAGAAAAGAGTATCAGTGAGATGACAAAAGATAACTAAAACATGCACAAATTATTCAGCTCACACCTGCTAGAACAGTTATTATCAAAATGACAAGAGAAAACAGGCCTTGGTGAAGATGTGGAGAAAACGGAATCCTTGTACACTATTGGTGGGAATGTAAATTGGAGTAGCCACTGTGGAAAATACTACAGAGGTTCCTTAAAAAATTAAAAAGAGAACTACCATATGATCCAGCAATCCCACTTCAGGGTACATATTGGAAGCAAATGCAATCAGTATCTTAAAAAGATACCTGCACTCCCATGTTCACTGCAGCATTATTTACAGTAGCCAAGACATGGAAATAACCTAAGTGTCCTTCAACAGATGAATGGATAAAGATGTGCTGTGTATGTACAACAGAATACTCTCCAGCTATAAAAAAGAAAGAAATCCTGCCATTTGCAACAACACAATGAATCTTGAGGGCATTATGCTAAATGAAATAAGTCAAAGAAAAATACTGTATGATCTCAGTAATATGTAAAATCTACAAACAAAACAAAAACAAAAAAACAAACTCATAGATAGAACAACAAAATGGAAGAAATTAAAACTCACAAGACTGGTGGTTGCCAGAGTTGGGGGAGTGGGTGAAATGGGTGAAGGTGATCAAAAGGCACAAACTTCCAGTTATAAGATAAATAAGTTCTGGGGATGTAATGTACAGCATGGTGACTATAGTTAGCAAAACTGTATTGTATATTTGAAAGCTGCTGAAAGAGTAAATCTTAGAAGTTCTCCTCCTAATACACATATATGGAATCTAAAAAAAAAAAAAAAAGGTTCTGATGAACCTAGGGGCAAGATGGGAATAAAGACACAGACCTACTAGAGAATGGACTTGAGGATATGGGGAGGCGGAAGGGTAAGATGGGACAAAGTGAGAGAGTGGCATGGACATATATACACTACCAAATGTAAAACAGATAGCTAGTGGGAAGCAGCCACACGGCACAGGGAGATCAGCTCGGTGCTTTGTGACCACCTAGAGGGGTGGGATAGGGAGGGTGGGAGGGAGATGCAAGAGGGAGGAGATATGGGGATATACGTATGCATATAGCTGATTCACTTTGTTATACAGCAGAAACTAACACAAAACTGTAAAGCAATTATACTCTAATAAAGATGTTAAAAAAAAAAGTTCTCACAAGGAAAAAAAAAGTGTAACTATGTGAGGCGACGGACATTAACTAGACTTACTGTGGCAGTCTTTAAAAAAAAAAAAGATATATAATCATTGTGTTGTACATCTTAAATACAGTGTTACATGTCAATTATATCCCAATAAAACTGGAAAAGGTACTATGATATTATGCTTGGCCTCTGTCAACAGAACCTGAAAAACTTTAACATTAGTGTTGGCAAGCGTGGAGTAAAGAAAAAGTTACAGCATATGCATTTCAGTCACATGTACAGATGTACAGACACATACACACACAATACGTACAGGAAAAAAGGCAAGAGATACAATAAAATGTCAGCAGGCTTATCTTTGGATAGTGGGTTTAAAGGGGATTTATGGGCTTCCCTGGTGGCACAGTGGTTAAGAATCTGCCTGCCAATACAGAGAACACGGGTTCGAGCCCTGGCCGGGGAAGATCCCACGTGCCATGGAGCAACTAAGCTCGTGCTCCACAACTACTGAGCCTGAGCTCTAGAGCCCGTAAGCCACAACTACTGAGCCCACGTGTCACAGCTACCGAAGCCCGCACGCCTAGAGCCTGTGCTCCACAACAAGAGAAGCCACGACAATGAGAAGCCCATGCACCGCAACGAAGAGTAGCCCCCGCTCACTGCAACTAGAGAAAGCCCGCGCACAGCAACAAAGACCCAACACAGCCAAAAATAAATTAATTAATTAAAAAAAGAGGGGATTTATATTTCCATATAATTTCTTATGTTTTCTACAAACTCTCAGCTTACTGTTACAATCAGAATATCACATTTTATTTTTTAACTGTATCAGCCTTGAAGATCAGAGTCATGGGAACAGAGGCTGCAAAATATCTTGTGAGATTTTATCATACCTTAAAAATGGCTCAGGGTCATGTGGATATTGGTAAGTGGATTAAGGATTTGGTTGGCACAAAGTGCCAACATTTCAGGTTTTACTAAATCTCTTACCACCCAGCTACATATCTTCCAAGCTTATGGTTCACATTCTTGGGGCAGTGTGTTATAATGAAGTTCCTCACCAACATCAGGGATGCTCTCACATATGTCTCTGGCACCCTGGAATGTTGACTAATCCTGTTCTATCCCAGATTCTCTTCGTTGAATTTATTATTCCACCTTGTGTATTTTTTCTCTATCTCCACTTCACTGCTGGACTACTGACTTTCAATTCTTTGTATCAGCGTGCCTGTCTACAAAACCACTGCCTTTTACCCCCATCCTATTCAGTGTCACATCTGAATAAGTACAACTGATACAGCAGAAATGCAAGGAGAGCAAGTTGTGAAGTGGTGAGACCAATGCATGGCTCCAAAAGAGATGCCAACACAAGTTCAAAAGGTAAGGTAACCACCTTAATTTATACTCTCGGTTGTGTTTGTTAAGCCAAGGCCCCAAGGGTAGAGGTGGGGAGAAGGGAAAATAATGAAGAAATGCACATAGAAATGTTCTCAGGGTGTTTTTGAAGAGTGGGATTCGGGATGTTTCATTGCCTAACCCCATGTGTTACCCCAATACTTTCCTGAGTTTTGCAAGTTTCCACTTGGAGTTGTATTGTTCATACAATCACTCCAGTTCTCTGATTATTTTCACCTGGATGGGCCTCCTTTAGCTCAGTTATATCTTTGAAGAGAGACTTGGTGAGTAGAGCAGCAAATACAGTGGTAACTAATCCTTCAGAAATGAGGTCCCTATATATGACAGATAGATAGATAGACAGACAGATAGACAGGTAGCTCGATAGATAGATACATAGATAGTAATTTATACAAGTTTTACCAAGTAGATACAAACCTAATAGGTTATGTGTACTTAGTGGTTTAAGAATACTTCCTGTCTTTAATAACTCCTAGAGTTGTCCAATAGGAAAGTGAGGCTTTTTTTCCACCTTTCCATCCAGAAACCCTTGTGTAAATGAATCTAAGTAGCCAGCTGCAAATTCCCAGTAAAACAATTTTTGAAGACACCAAAGGTTAGGTATTTTGACCAATGGGACAACATTTGATTCTAGGACTCTAGAAGTTTGGAGTCAGTGGGTCTCAGTTATTTGACTACATCTAGTCTGTGGCTCATCCTCTGTAAGTATCACTCTTAGAGCTCAGACTTTAACCATTTGAATCAAAATACAATATTGAAGTGATATTGTGGTAGGCAGAATTCTAAAAATGGTCTCCTCAAGATTCCTGTCTCCTAGTTATCCTAACCCTCATCTAGGTACTACTATGAAGGGATTTTGCAGACGTAATTAAAGTTCCACAGCACCTGACTTTAATATACAGAGACTGAGTAACCCTGACCCAATCAGATAAGCCCTTTAAAATAAAAAAATTTCTTTGATTGACAGCAGGATAAGTTAGAGATATGAAGAATGAGAATCACTGGATGTGCCGATGCAGGCTTGAAGATGGAGGAGGGCAGCTTCCTGCTCACAGCCAGGATAAAATGTGGATCTCAGTCCTACAGCCGCAGGGATCTGAATCTGTCCACAATCTGCATAAGCTTGGAAGTAGATTCTTTCCCAGTCTCTAGATAGGAGTCCAGCCCAGTGTGAAAATAAAGAAAGCCTCATTTTAAATGGCATGGGGAAGCCCTGAAAGGGGAGCTCTCACACACTACCACTCACACCCCAGCAGGGGGAAGGAAGAATTTCTCCCGGTCCAGCAACAGCTCAGCCACCACCACCCTGGACTCTCCTCCCAACTTCCTCTTTTCTTCTGTAAAAACAAAAGCCTCTCTTCTCTGTTTTTTGGACTCACCTATGGTTTGCTGTAATTCTCTGCTATTCCCAAATAAACTCATTTTGCTGGTAAAATAACTAGCTCTTTTTCTTTTTTTTTTTTTTAAGGTCAATAACTGACACTGACTCTGGCCTTATGACACCATGAGCAGAAAAAGCAGGTGAGGGTTCCTACAGAAATAGGAGCTTATCCTTTCTACCTTTCTTTGATTTTGGCCTTGAGATACCTTGAGAGCTCCCCTGAAGGCAAACAAGTCAAGCCTACCTAGACTTGTATAGAACTGTAAGATCAATAAATGGATATTGTTTTAAGCCACTAAATTTTTGGTAATTTACTGCAGAGTAAGCAGGTATTATTTTGTTTCCTTTACCAGTTTTATTTTTAGAGCCTTATTTTATTATAAAACCACTACACACTAATTTCCCTACTTTCCTATTCTACAAAGATAAACACTGCTTTCTCTTTCCAAAAACTCCTTATGAATATGCATGAATATACAAGTATTTATGCATGTCTATATGCACTCAAACACACACACACACACATATAAAATTACACAGCGTATTTTTTCGCTGAACAGCCTATCTTGGGCAGCTTTCTAACATCAGAACATAAAAGCCTACCTCATTCTTTGTAACAAACATGCAGTCTTGGATTATATACCTGAATTATTTTCTACTAAACCAGCCGCTTAATGAAGGGCATGTTAAATAATAAAGTGGTAACAACTTAATTTTCCATTTGCTAGTTACAAGCAATGCTAGATTTATTATTTTCTGTTATTCTGTGAGATATCAGTAAGATAAATTCCTAGAGATGGATTTGCTGGGTGAAAGGGTAAATGCAGTTGAAATTTTAACTGATACTGCAAACTAACCAAAAGGGTTGTACCAATTCACATCAACACTTATGTGATGTGAGAGGGACTGTTTTTCCACAATCTTGCTATCATTGGATTCTATCAATTTTACAAAATTTTTGACAATATGCTAGGTGAACAATAGTGTCTCATTATTCTGGTTCATATTTCTCTTATGATTGCAATGAATCATCATTTCAAACATTTTTGTTGGCCAATTTAATTTTTTTCTATGACACGCCTTTTACATCCTTTCCCCATTTTGCTCCTGGTGCATTCACCATTTTCATATCAAGTTACACAAGCTCTTTGTATATTAAGGCAATCAGATATTTGTCAGTTATGGGCATAGAAATATTTTTCACACTTTGTTTTCTTTTGATTTTGTTTATTACACAGAATTTTTCATTTTAGGAGAGAGATACTAGTCTTTTCCTTTGGGGCTTCTGGATTAAATTTCATGCTTAGAACTAGGAGCCTGTGACTTTTACCTTTCTTTCTTTTTTTTTTTAAATGGGACTGACCTGTTCATGGTTCATTTAGGAATGCCTGGCTGTCAACAAACACTATTTTGTCTGTGGAGATAAGCTCCAGAACATGATGCCAGTATCTCTTCTTCCTCAGGGTACCACTGACACATCTACACAAATAAATTAATGTTCTCGTTTCTACCGATCCATTCAATGGGTATAAATTCATGTGTCAGTGATGCATGGTCTGACTCACATAATCCCTACCTAAGAAAAATAGAAAGTGTATCTACTGGGTGACTAAGCACTGAGAGATGGCACTTATTCTTTCTCTTGTTTTTCATGGGGACATCAAGGAACTGTCCCCCTGGCCTCTGTGTACCATACGCAGTAGAGAATGTAGCAATAGGAAGAGGTAAGAGACGCAGTGAGTGAGAAAGCGTTTCGCATTATCAAGATGTGAGGACAGGTCCTTTATTTAATTTACATTTTATTCTTCTTTTATATAGAAATAGGAACCTACCAGACTGTGATAAATGCCATTTCTCACAAAAAGTCGACAGACTTTTCTACAGCTTCTGAATGAATAACAACCTGTTATGTTCCTCCATAACATAAGGGGAAATGCTCTCGGAACCTGAAAGACAGGCTTCTCTCTGCCCATTCCTCCGATTAAATACAAAATTATGTTTTGAAGGAAAAAGAATTCTCCAAAGAGAAAAAAATAATAATTAAAAGGATCATTAACGTCTTAACAACACTTTCTTTAATCTCAATATTAGAACTGAAGGAAATAATGGCAATAAAAGACTAATCAACAGGCACATCAAGTATGATGCAATTACTACAGAACACTACAAAGAGGAGTAGGATTAAATTTGTTTAATCACAACTGAATTATATGTAAGAAATAAAATTTATCTTATACTTAGCACCTTGTATATACTGCTGGGCACTCTGACAGAGGAATGAAAAGATAAGACAAAGATATAATTCCAGCCGCTGAGTAAAGTATTTGGCCTTGCTTGACCCTCTGGTCAGCTTTCACTATTATGACAATGATATAATAAAAATCTCCAAAGTATAAAGGTAAGAATATAAATAGTTGTGTATTCACCATTCAGCTTTGGAAATATAATATTGTCAACTGCTTACCCCTCTCCACAATTATACCCCCTGACACCTTCTCAGACGTAACTACTAACACAAAATGGGTCTTTAAAATGACCATATTTTCCTTTAGACTCTTACTATTAACGTACATACACAGATACATATTTATATGTGTATGTGTGTGTATCCCTAAACAAAACATTGCACGTAGCATCACATTAACCTTATATGTATGGTTTAAGTAAGATTCTTTTGCAACTTGCTTTTGTTGCCCAACACTCTCTTTGAGTGCTAGTTCATTTGTTTTCTAGGCGCACGGTGTTCCGTAGATAACTATGCCACAATTCATTTATCTACTTTCCAACTGATAGACATTTGGGCCACATTGCTTCAAACGTTTAGCTATTACAAATGATGCCACTACGAGCAGTCTAGAGCACACCTTCTTGCATATACATGTAGGAGTTTCTCTAAAGTTTTCCCTCAGAGTAGCATTTCAGGACTTTAGTGGTCTTACTACATACAGTATCATAATTTTATGAATTTGTCCTTTGCCTTTTTAACTTTACCATCTTTTATTTATTACTATGAGGAAAATAAAATTTATTCCAAAGGGGCAACTACATCTCTCTCTCTCTGTCCCGTCTTGTCCCCAAACATGTTTAGATAACTTCCACTCTCAGCTGGAGAGCCCCCCTAAGCAAAAGGACTGCTTTCCGGGGGCCAGTCATAGCCTAGTTTATAAGTCAACACCACCTGAAAGCCTATCGTGTGACAGTTTCCACAAGAGTATAACAGAGGTAGGGCTTAAACACTCATCCTTTCACCCCATCATCTTCTATATCTCGAACACATCTTCCTACAGATCCTCCTCAAAATCTGTGAAAGGAGCTCAAAGTCAAAATTCATTCTACTTTCTGACTTTCATCTCTCTTTTCACCTTTACATTCTTGTACAATCAAGCATGTACTTCCCACACTCTAGCCACACACTAGAAATTCCCCCATCTCTCACCCCTGCCAAAGTCTTGCTCATCTTTCAACATCATGAGCAAGCGGCTCCTTCAATATCTCCCAAACTTTCCTGATTGGAATTAACCCTTCTCTCCTTTGCACCATCTTAGATAGAATTCAAACAAACAAACAAAAAACACACAAAGCAGTCTTCATTGCATAGTTTTTGTAATATGGTTCTACCATCCTTCTAAGTAGTTCTTGAGGCCAAGAGTCTCATCTCTTGAATCTTCATTGTCCCAACAATGGTTCTGGATGAAAAGATAAGTTATATCGACACCACTGGCAGGTGAAACTTTAGATAAACTCTTGCCCACGTTACAAGAGGAGACATGTTCTAGACCGCTCAGAGCAGCATTGTTTGTGCTAGCTAATATATACAATAGATAAGTTCAACTTTAGGGAGAAAAATGCTGAATAGTTTTGACGCACTTTAGGACATGAGATCCCAAAATATGGCGCACTGGCACATTGGCTATGTTAAGGTGAAGGGACTTGAGAAACAGCATGTGCGCAAGGGCCTTCTGACCTGCCCCGTAAGCAGGTCACAACACCTTCTTGAGAGAGGCACCCTCCCTACACTTGGAGGAAAGGAGCCTTCTTATCGCTGAAGACAAGGGACACAGAAGAATCTGAACAAACAGTCCTTGCTAACTTTCCCCCAGTTTACTACAACTAGCTCACCTCTGTCCTATACGTCTCTGCACAACTCCCCTCTCTTCACCAAACTACTGTAAAAACAATCCGATTTAACCGTTCCTTTGGGTTTTCATTTCCTCATGAATGCTCCCATGTTCCGTAAAACGTATGTTAAATAAATGTGTATGCTTTTCCTTTGTTAATCTGTCTCTGGTTACTGGGTCCCCAGTGGAGGAGTTAGAAGGGGAGAGGGAAAAGATATTTTCCCTCCCTTACAGTTCTTGACACTAATCCTCTTCATGTGAACTGTCATGGCCACGTTTCCCAAAGGAAATCCTGACATGGCAGCGTGACTTGCATCATCCACAAATTCAGATGTGGAGGAAAACAAAAACTGGAATAGGACCCCATATAAAAAGGATTTCTCCCTTTCAGATCCGAGCGCTCAAAGAGAGGATAAGGTTTGGGCTGACTGATGAGAAAGAACAACTTAGTGACAAAGCTACAGGGAAACCAAGATAACAAGGTGGGGAGACGCATCTAAATTTCAAAATGCCTGTATTTTAAAAACTAGCAAGAGGAAGTAAAACAGAACTCGAGAAAAGGTATTTCATTACCTGCATGAGCAGAGAGAGGTGAGTGAGGCCGTGGCAGTGCTGGGGGCTGCCCATTACCAATCAAGCTCTTCCGGTTGCTGGTTCGGCAACTGTCCAAAGGAAAGGAAAACCACTTTTAAAAGCAATAATAATAATAACGTTCAAGTATGTTCAAAGTAGACATAGCTTAGGTTGAACAATCTATCCGCGCATGCTACTTCTAAAATTTTTGCAAGTCAATATGCACTCACTAATATTTGAAGGGCGGCTGTTTCCTGAATATTAGAAAATATAATGTATTCACATCATATATAACACCATTAATATTCCTCACCACCAAGTTGTCATCAAATGCCTTCTTTTGGCTCTTGACTGCAAATATGTGATATGCCATACACACAAGTGATAGATTAAGGATTCAAATCAGCAAACCACAGGTAGCATCTTTGTTGACATGAAATTTCTAATACAAAATTACATGCAATGAAGAACAATGACATTAATCTTACAATGATGCACTAATTAAAAATCTAATTATTTAGACAAATTTCAGAGCTGTGCCTTTTGTCAATAGAACAGCCAATGCCTAAGATAAATGTATTTCACTACTCATTCATTTTTCATCTTCATACTGCATTCAAACTCCTTATTAAGGTAAATATTTTGGAATCATAAAAACAGATTCCAGTTTGTATTAAAATAACAATGAAGGCCTTTTCTCACAGGCACACTACCTACTGTTTTTTATCCTGGTACCCAGTGAGTAGAAATAAATTGCTACATATGGGCACAGGGTAACTATTTTTTCCTATTTCTGCTACTAGAAAGTTAAAAAATAGCTAATATGATTGCAAAGTAACTTTCACAAGCCTCAAAGAATAACACAAATGCAAAACTGGTTGATGATGAAGTGGATGTTATCTTACTTTCATTTGCTTTTCTTCAGTACTGACTGGTACTTCACAATCAGTAAAGTGGTTAGAAAAGGATAATACAAACCAGCAGGTTACCTCATTGAATTCACCTATAATAAGGTTCAGGGCACTATGATTCCATCCTCCTACACTTGGTGCCCTTATCCACCATTAAAGATTTATTGTAATGTCTTCTTAATTCAGAATATACCTGTTACAGCATTCTTGAAACAGGAATTTTCACCTAACTTCTAAATAACATATAGTGGACATAATTGAGAATTTGTATAAAATATTTGAAAGGAACATTTCTAAATATGATTCAAACAACACATTTCAAAGCCAAACCAAATTTCTTTCTCCAATATTGACTTGGGAACCAATCCTCTCTCTTAGATGTTTGCTGCTTATTATCATTTGTCAACATTCCCATATTTATAATTTCTTAAGGTCAGGCTGCGTCATTTTATTTTCCTTACTGGAGCAATCAACACCCCCTAGCATTATCTGTGAGTTTAATTAAGATCATGTTTACTCAGCCTTAAAGAAGTTGTTGAATAAGAATAGACCCTTGATAATTATGAAGATGGAATGTGGTATTATCAACTCATCTATCAAGAACCATTATTTGGCCTATTAAATTCATAACCGTTAAGTCAGAACGTGTGATTGTTTTTTTAAAAAAATATTGTACAATGTATTTAGTGTTAATTCAAATTAATGTCTCCTTTAATTTTAATATAGGAATATTAAATATATCAACTTGTTGATGTTAATAAGAGAAATTATAAATGACAGATTTATATCCTGGAACTCTCAGCAAAGTTATTTGCTAATTTGAACAAGTTAATTGTAATACAGGTTAGCTTACACAAAAATGGCTATTTGTATTATTTTTTACATTTAGTATTTGATCTAAATCACTTATGAAAATTTCCTATTGACATTCATTTATTAATTTTTATATATGTAAATCAAATAAATAAGAAATATATATCAATAGAAACAGTAACCTAATGACTATCTTACATAAGAATTTCAGTGAAATATGCTGGCAAAGCTAAAATTTAGAAAATATTTCTTAAAAACATTTTAATTGAATTTTCCTAAGAAACAAATAGAATGACTAATACATTACCACAACAAGTCAAATAAGTAGCCAATAATTTGTATTTAAAACAAAGAAAAACACAAACAAAAAATTCTCACAATTGTATCAGTTATTTAAAGTCTACCAAAAAAAAAAGGGTGGAAAAGTACTGATGTGATTAAAAAAATGTGATTAAAAAAAAAAAAAAAACTCAAAAAGAAACGTGGGAATAAAACTTGATGGAATCTGCTTGGCCAATATAAAAATATAACAATGTAAAACATAAAAACAAGAACAAAGTTTATATTACATTCATCCCATGTTTGCCCACCATCTAAAAAGATTTGTAAACTTTACAAACTGATGATTATGAATGTAATCAATGGTGAAAGAAAACATAGGATTCTTTATCTAATAATATAAAAGTAGGTTAGAAGAAGTTAAAAACAAGTTGCCTCAGAATTTGAACAGTTCACCATAATTAAGGTACTGGTATTATGTTACACAAATCCTTAAATAATCGGAGGGATATCTTATTGACAAATGTGATGAACAATCAAAACTGAAAGTGTCTTCTCTAACTTCTATATGGCTCTTTAGCCTGAAGCTAGTGAGAGTAGTAAAATTTTTGAATCTCTCAAAGTCAAACAGGAAGCTTTTAAACATGAAATGTTCCTCAGCATGGCAAAACCAGACTTTACAAAATACAGACCAAGACAGAGATTTACATATGTACACAAATCTCTACACTCCGAAGTAGGGTCTTGGCCTCTCAAAGGAACTTATTTGTTGCTAACAGTCTTAAGGGTAAAGGGGCATATTTTTTTTTTTTTTTACTGTATTTAACCTTAAAATACCTAGATCTTGATATATATATTAATACTTTAAAAATACTGGGACCCTAGTGAGATATTCTGTATATAACTCTTCAAAGTTGGAGGGGAGGGGTGGCCATCCAATCTGACTATCACCTACTTCTGGTATCCCTGACAGTCACTTAATCTTATTGTTCTAGGTACCTGATTCCCAATAAATGAGTTAAAATCTGCATTTAACCCCACAACAAGAGAACTCCTGATGGGCAGGACCTGTGAGTATTTACTACCTAGACTGCCACAGCACCTGGCTCTGCCGGCGTTAATAACGACACTGGTGTAAAATGCTGAGCTGACCTCTGTTGTCATTATTTACTCATCCAGGTATCACACTCTCTTCTGCTGATGAAAGGAGAAGCTCATGAATAGCAGGTGTGAGGAGGCTTCTGGGGTGCTGGCGACCACACCATACTCATTTAACCCATAAAGTGATAAAATAGCAGAAACATCACCACCTGAGCAAACTCAAGGTCCCTTTTCTTTCACCAGCATAACGAAGTTGAATCACCCTTGCTTTTTCTCAAGCCATGTCACCCAAGGGAAAAAACAAGTGCCATCCTACCAGGTAAAATAGGAGCATCATTTCTACTCTAGCAAGAATCTCTTGTTGAAAACTTATCCTCTTCTAACCATTTGAGCTTGTAAAGAGTTATCTCTAGTTCAGCCCTAGGAACCTTAAAGGTATTGGATTGCAAAAGTGAAACTAAAGAACAGTTATGAATTCGAGTTCCAGCTATCCATCCCCAAAATGCAATCTTTCTGCTTCACTCTTTAAGAAGAAATGGAAGCCATCCACCCTGCCCGTGCTTGCTTCTGAAAGCTGAAGCCAGGAACAACCATTGCCCACAAAGCACCTGCTCCTCTTCAGGCCACCCAGCTGAAAAAACACATGGGGACACAGCCTATGATGACATGCTCAGTCTGTTCTGTCTGTTGGCAAGGTGACACAATGGCACAGATTCTTTACTTGGAAAATCTGAATTTAGCCCAAGAAGATAGCCATATATAACGTGAGACAGAGGCAAAGGTAAACGATGGATTAGAACAGGGGCTGATGGTGCTAAGTGAGCTTTCCTTGTTACCTCATTCCTTTGGTTCCTGCCTAGAAAGATCCACCTACCAACAGAAAACACACACACAAACACATACACACACACACACACACACACACACACACACACACACACACACACACAGAGTACAATAAGTACTGCTGACTGTGGACCTGGGATCTGAGAAGAATAGGAGGGTGAAAGGCAATGACAGTACTTCTGAGTCAGTAGGACTGTCTGGCCCCTGCGGGCCGGGAGGCGAGGCAGGTGGGGACAGAACCCTCTGTGAGAAGAACGTCACAGTTGGAATGGGCACTCGGTTGGAGACGCTTTAGCACGACAGGAAACCACCACCGGGAAGTGTTTTATTTGCTGGCGTGGTGTTTTGGCTCAGACAGGTGACCTGGGATCACACAGGGTGCCGCTCTGCTCCCTGAGTTCACTGTGCCCGCTCACCAAAGCAATTTCACAAGCAGCTTCCCCATCTCCTAACGATTGCCAAGAGTACCTTCCATTTGTCAGGAGCATAAAGAGACAGATCACGCATGTCATCGTGTAAGTCAGGCCTGATCAGAGTGAGGGACAAAGGAACGCGGGCCACTAGCTGAGGGAGGGGAGGGGAAGGCGGTGTATGGATTTTTGGTCCAAAGCGCCCATATTCTATTTCTGCCTAGATCGTCCTTATGCTCAGAGCTCCGTATGAAGGGCGTGGCGGGACCTGTAAAAGTCTCACAGCTGGATCTGTCACATCTCTCCTGGCAGAAGAACCTGTTAATTATCCTCTACCAGGTCTGTAAAAGCTGTGAGGCCCACCAGGCTGTGGCTTTCTGCAACTGTTCTGAGTAGCTGAAATGCAGCTTAATTTTAAATTACAATCATTTGGGGACATGAATACTGATCATGTCTGATCGTGGTAGGACAAGCTGAGAAAGAGAAACCCAAACAGGCAGTAATTTCTAACAGTCACAGCCGACTTGAAAGGTCAACACTCAGTACGACATATGACTGACCACAATTGAGGGGCAGTGAATTGCCTAAGAAGAGCTCCAGGAATTCTGAAAAGCTAGCCTATAATTTATTAATTCATCTCGATGAAAAATTTGATAAATCTGCACAGGAGGCCAATTATAGACCATAGCTTTACTGAATGTGAACATCTGCTAACTATTTCCTGATACCTTAATAGAATCTGAACACTGAATATTCCTTGAACAAAGAGGAAGGCAGAAGTGGAAGAAACTGGGCATGAACAGGAGGCAGAAATTGTCTAGCTAATGTGGTATTGCTGAAAACATGTTATAAAACAGGCAGGCTTCTGTTTCCTTATCTTTACAATGAAGGGGTTAGACCAGATTAGAGGAGTTATTAACTATTTTTGTTTGGTTTATGAAATTTTAAAAATATAGAAAATATAGAAAAATAATCAAACAATTCCCACCACGTGAAATGAACAATAGTATCATTTTCTGACGTTTATTCTCAATCTTTAGTATATATATGTCCTTTCAGTGGCTGGGAAAGCTTTGTGCAGTGAACCTCCCGGGGATTATCTGGTTCTATAAGGGTGTACACCTTTCACTGTCTTTCTAGTGAGTAGGCTACTTTAAACGCTGTAGGGGTTGCAGTTAAGTTGGAGAAAACTAGTAGTAATACAAGTGATTCTTGTCCATAATAATGTAAATGAATTTTGTCTTGTGCAAATACAGTTAATATCCACCCACAGAGAGATGACCCCAAACATTTAATATCATTGTCCTACGAGATATTAACTGGTTTTGTATCTATTAGCAAATTTTATTTCATCATTTCTGATTATATGTATATAATATATACATTTATATATTTTATGTATATATATGGTTTTCAAAATCTCTTACTGTTGTCCTCATTAATAAGTTAAATAAAATCTCTGACACATATTTATTTTATATTTGTATGACACTCATGTTTTTGACGTTTTGGATAAATTGCACTTTAGCACACACTATATATTATAGATATTCTGTAACTTACTTTTTTTTTCACTCAACATTATATTTTTGAGATTTAACCATGGCAACATAAATATGGGTTTAATTCATGCCTTTTTTAGATTATTCATTTGAAGCAAATTTTAGGATTATTAAATGCACTAAAATTATGTATATCATGGACATTTCTTTTTTCTTTGTGCAACATTAAATATCTAGGCCTCTGTGTATTTGCAAATCTGATTGTAAAAGCCTTGAAAAGTATCTTCGAGACTGAATTTGAAAGAAAAATTATATCATGCAACATAAAGCAAGTCTTCCTTACAATTTTCTTTGGACACTTCTCCCCCAAATCCTTAATTCCTTCAGATGCTGCCTTGCCCTTCTCTCCATGTCTGTCTTCATAGTATTGTCTTCTGCAGAAATAACTTTTTTGTCTTTCATATGTAAATCAATCTACCCTTCCTCTGGGCCTCTTGTCTACAGCTCTACCCCTTTTCCTGTAGAGCACAATGAGGCCACAGCTGGTAGCTGGCTGGATAAGCTTTAGTGCCCCTTAGAAGGCAACAGGAAGCAAAGCATTAATATTCCTGTCCGTGACATACTCTGTTATTTAGGTGAAGTTATGACACTGCCGATGTCTTCCCTATGGCCCATGAAATCAGGGCTCCCCCCAAGGTTCCACTGATTCATTCAACAAATTACTTTTCGAGCTCCTAATACATGCTACGTACTACTCTAAACAAACAAATATCCCTGCTGTCCTCTAGAGACCTGTATTCTAGAGAAGGAAGCAGATAATAAACATAATAAACTAGTAAGATAGTATGGGAGATGGTGATGACCTCTGTAGTACGAGGGATGGCGATGGAGAACAATGACGCAGAGGGTAGGACACGGACGGATGTGGGAAATCACGATCTTAAACAGATGGTTAGGGAAAGCCGCATGGGGTGGTGGGGAGGGGCGGGGGGCGGTGTCTGAGTAAGATGGGAGGATGAGGGAGTGAACATTCAGGAAGAGCAAAGGCCCTGGTCAGGAGTGCTCCAGGACCAGCAGGCAGGCCAGCGTGCGGGAGGGGAGCCGGCCAGAGGCGAACAGCCAAGAGGACAGTGGACAGAGCCCGGGGCCACCTCTGGGACAGGTGCAGGCCACAGCACGGAGACTGGTTTTACTCTGGGTGAAAAGGGAAGCTGTTGGAAGGTTTTAAACACCATCCGAGTTTTGGTTTAAGAGAATCATTCTGGCTGCTAGATTGCAATAACCAAAGGAGGAGGGAGAAAGGCCAGTTAGGGAGCTAAGCCTAGTACACCCCATCTCCTGTGACTCAACTTCAAAACACAGCATTTTATTTTAAAAACTCATGCCAAAATCGCCCCCAAGATTCAATGCAGGTATGAGAGCAGTCCATGCTCTTTTGTACAGCCTCTGAAACACTGGAGAAAGAGCAGGTAGCTAGAACTGTGGTGACTGCCAAGCAGAGAGCTTCAGCCCTCTGCACGTGGGCATCAATGCAATGACCTAGTTTATCGTCATCCGGCGTATATTATTGTGAATGCTTCGTATTGATACTATCGGCTTGATACTTGAACTTAACTTTTCCATTAGTAGAAAAACTCCTTTTAAAAGGCATTAATTATAATGGAAATGAATGACTGCTCATACTGCTTTCACCTAGGAGCAAAAAAATTAGGCTAGTTATATGCCTAGAGGAAGGTATAGGTCTCCAAGCTTTCAAAAATTCTGAGGAAAATATATATATATTACTGTATACAGTACTTCTTGTAAATATATCTAATCCATTAAGATAAGCCCTTGGTGAGGTCTAGCCCAATTTTCTGTCTTTGTACAGGAAGAGAGAGATGGCTGAACATACAGATATTGGCAAGATGCTATTCAATGTAAAAAACATTTATGGGCAGGTACGATGGGCAATAAGAAAATGAAGAAAACACTCTCAAAGTGTTTAAAGTATAAAAGAAGAGCTAAGAATGATTCACAGATAACTGTATTCTAAGGCAGAATCTGGCAGAGTTGTACCAACAAAAATGTGTTGCTATCTAAAGTATGAGATAAAATCCCCATCAGCTTTGAAACGTATTTTCATAACTAATAAGCACTGGAATTTTATAGTATATGCTAAGTATGACAAGTTGCCCCTCCATTTCATAGGTCTTCCCTAAATAACCCCTTAATCTTGGTGATCTGCCTGACACAGAAACTTTTTTTAAACCTATTTCGTCTCAGTTATTCCATTTGTGGCTATTTCAAAGTGAAATACATGAACACAGCTATCTCTATGTGGCTCACATGGTGAGCCCTGATGTCGTATGTGAGCATGTGACTGATTGGGGGGCTGACGTGCACCATGTTGCACCAGAGTGACCCTGGCAAGCAGAGCATCCACTCTGTGGTCACTCATTCATTCAGTAAACATAACCAGGGATTCCACCTGGAGCTTACCATCTAGGATAGGGCATAAGGTCCTTGAGGTCGAAGATTATATTTTCTATCATAGTGAATCTCTTTGGATACCCAGAAAATACAAATGACTTGAATAGAGATTCAGTAAATATTTTTGAATAACTAACTAAATATGGTTCCTACCATTAAGGAGTTTCTAATTTAACTTGGAGGACAAACATAGTCTAATCTACAAGACTAAACTGATCTAAGACGATATTATAGTCTAATTCTACTAGCTTGATCAAGGCCGTGTATAACTGAGAAAACACAAAGAGCTGACAGGTTTATATGATGTGAAACATCTTACTGAGAAAACCTACATACACGTCATTCTGAATAAAATTACAATGAGAAATCAGAGGAATTAAAAGAGGGGCATATCACAATGGTCAAACTCAAGCAGGAGCTGGTAATAATATGGGATTTACAGCAGCAAAGTTAAGTCCAACTGCTGAAAATGTCAGAAGTAAAAAGTAATTAAAGTGAGAAGGCTCTCAATACCTGTTAATTTTTTTTAGTGCAATTTATCTGCAACATGCATTATGGGACATACCTAGCCTGCACATCCCCCAAGAATCCTAAGACATCAGGGCAGGTCATCTATTTGAATGAAGACACTTAAGGACTGGAACAGTCAATGATGAGATGAATTCTGGACTTTTGACTAGTCACGCAGAGCATAATAGCTCAAGCCTCACACCAAAGACACGTAATAAAGATTGTTTGTACTTGAGATGAGGGTGTGGAGAAAGTGCTGCAAAGGTAAGGTCATTAACTCTGATCCAAGAGTTGAAGGGCATGTACTGTATCTTGGCAAACTGCTTCAAAGGCTGATTTGGCCAAACATTGCATGGAGTCATTCAAAAATATGGTCTAATCTGTCCTGCAAGGCTAAGAGCTGTTATTACCTGGCTGGGCTGACCTCTGGCTGGGCTATCAAAGTGGCAATGAGTCAGCTGAGGGAGGGACCAAGGTGGTGGCCCCAATTTTATAACTGGCTAAAGGGTTTTAAAAACAAACACCTATGAGACTGACACACAAGCCTTTGGTTGTTCTCAGGGCAGCTATAGACAGTGACCAAAGATAAGTCTACAGACATGTTTGAGAGTTAAGGAAAAATAAACAAAATACAAACTAATGTTCTTCTAAACCTCTACTTTACAAGTGTGTTTGTGTTTGGGGGGTTGGGGGATGTGTGTGACATTTTTTTTTAAAACTTCCATGTTTCATACTCAATATGGAGAAAAGTCACAACTTGATACATTTTTTTTTTTGAGTAGTAGAAAACCAAGTTCAAAGTCCAACTACAAAAATTACCTTTAATGAATTTAATTTAATAGCATTGGATTCTTCCCAGTTGGCCAGTGCTATGCAAAGAAATCTTTCCAAAAAAACTCTTTCCAAAAAGAGCAAACGTAACAGCTTAAATCTAATGTTCCACTCCGCCTTTCTAGAAATACTATAATAAAACTGTACGATTAACTTCTTTCCCCTGTACCTAGTACCTCCTGCTTTATTGCTTTAAAGAAATGGTCATCAACTTTATAAAGCTGGATTGGAAGATTTTCTTACATTCAAATCTTATTTGAACAAATATATATAACAGCTGAACTGATATAATATTGTTTTACCCACTCTGGGCTTCTCCATACAGAAATCAAATCTCAGTTTAACTTGCTACACCTAGAAACATTTAATTTGGTGGATATGTTTTACTGTAGTAGGGTAATTTATCTATAAAGCTAAACACGACCCATACAAATCAAAAGCTCTGCTCCCTCTTTCTGGTTCACAGGATTCTGGGGCCGCTCCAATCTGACCCACAAAATGGGAGGGGGAGCTGACTTCCGTAACCACCGGATCTCCTTTTATGACACTCAACAGAAATTTATGTCAAGCCTGGGATGAACAGCATGACTATTTAACGCCCTCCCAACTCGAAAGCATTTTGCATTCACAGCAATTTGGCATAATGCTTTGCCCACAAATGACCTGTCTCTGATTCCCGGGCTTCCACAGTCAGAAGACAAACAGACACACATGGAAAGCCCACATCCGAGCTCCACTTCGTGCTTTTCTGTGAGGAAAAGTCACGTGGCAAAAAGCCATCCTCTTTCTGGTATGTTTTGTTGCTAGCTGCGCCCAATTCAGAATCTTGCAAAATGACATTCTGCTAATGACAGGAATGTCAAAGCTGTGATAATGGGCACAAGTAGAAGAAAATGTTTCCTAAATGGAGAAATAACAGGAAAACTGCCAAATGGATATTAAAATGAGTTGTGTGTTCCTCCCATACTTAAGCACTTAGTCCCCTACTATTTGTGTCCAACGTGAAAGGGAAGCAGACCTCTAAGGAGGGAAGAATAGCCCACCTAGGTGAAAAGCACAGAAGAAACAAGACGTTGAAGGACTGTTTTCCCTTAATTAACTGACAGATGTCTTTTCTCTTCCTCATTTGCATCCACTGATGTTTTCTTAGTCAGTCTCTCATTTTGCAATGATGAAATTGGCCACAAGGAACCAATTCTGTTTCTGAAGACAGGAGGGCTGGGGTGATACCAGAAGATGCTGGTCTTTAAATTGCTCAGTATTCAGTCTGGGTAATGAATGCTCCTTGCTCTTGCCATTTGTGGGCTGAGCCACAGAATTTTAGCTCAGGAAGATGAAGTAATGACTGCCAAGGCAGCACCACCAGCTAGTGGCAAATAGGGCTTAGGAAGGGAGGTCATGTGGGCTCCCACAACCAGGGCACATTCGAAGTTAGAAATATCTGCATTAGACAGAGAAATACATTTAACTACATCTTATATGAATGTATTATACATTCCACAAGGGAAAAGGTAGTTCTGTTTTAGATTTCACTGACTGGCTATTTCTTAGGAGAGTACAGTTACAAAATACAAGGACTTGCCATTGGCACACCTGGCTTCAAATTCCAATCCCCTTAAGCCTCAATTTACTGATCTGTAGAATAGGAATAAGAATATGAACTACCTTGGAGGGCGAAGTACAGGTGAAATGAAATAATGCATGCGAAGAAATTATCACAATGCTTGGCACAGTAAGTGCTTCATAAATATTAGCTGTCAGAAGACAACATTTTGGTCTTTCTTTCTTGCATACATTCTTTCACGCATATATGTCTTCCTATTTAGAATGTTACACTAAGGCTTTCCCTCAAGGATCCTGGAACAAGAAGCACAAGATTGCCCATAGAATTAACTTCTAAAATCAATACAATGAATTATGCAAGAGCTAAAGAGGCTGGTTCTAAGGCAGCAGACTTGACAGTAAATGTAAATATTAACACAGTTATAGAAGGAGTATAACAATAAGTAGGGCAATTGGTTGGCTTCAGAAACAGAGAAAAACAAATGCTGCAGAACCACAAGTTCAAGTGTTCATCCAAGGGCTTCAAATTGGCATCCTCAAGGTGAAGGACATGCAAGGGTCTGCACCCAACACAGACATCAAAGTTTCAGATCAACTGTCAAAACCATGTGCATCTGTCCACCTTTGCCCAATGCTGTGGATCATTTAAGCCATCTAATAAGCCTTGCTCTGCTACCATATTCCCTAAGCCACTTTCTGACTACTTCATGGAGAGGTCTGCCCAAATGTGAATAACAAGAACAACAATAATGACAACTGCTAACTTTGACTGTTTTTTAATACACGCCAAGCAAGTGTTTAATTTGCATGAGAATCCCAAGGTAAGACTTATTTTTATCCACATCTTATAGATGTGAAAACTGAAGACCTGAGAAATTCAGAAACCTAAGATCACACAGCTAGTAAGTTGTAGAACTGGAATCCAAACCCAGGCAGCATGCCTTCAGAGCTTGTGCTTTTAACCATTTTGTTAAAATGTCTATAAGGCAGAGAATAAGAACTTTGAAGAGCCTAAGCCCCATACTGATTATTTTTCCTCCCTGTAAATTAATGTCTCAGCATTCTGGCCCTGTACGTAAATCAGTGAGCTTGCTAACTACAGACCCATGCCTAAGAGAAAGGGCTGCTCTTCGGATACCAACCAAACTGGATTTCTGAGTCTGTAAGCCTGGCAGTCAGATACAGGAGGTAGGTCAAGTTAACAAGCTTCACACTCAAATTGTGAGGTTTTTCTAGAAGCAGCAAGCCTGACCCAGGCAGACAGACACCGCAGTGTCACCAAGTGGGGCATGCTTTTTATCCTGTGATATACTTGTACACACAGTTATCAGGCTTACAGACAGACAGGTAAGATGTCACGATTTGGACATTCCTTCCTCCACAGCGTATTCTTGAGGATCCAAAGGCAGATGACCCAGCACTTGGATCATACATTTCAAGCAGGCACTTCCTCCTTATCCAGCTGCCCAAACCAGCTGGTCTAGTCAGACACAAGTAGGAAAGAGACTTGTGTTTAAGCATGTGTGATTCAGATTCTTTTAGTCCACTGTTTCTTAATAAGATTTTAAAATAAATCCAAATCTCTGGATCATATCCTCCTTAACATGGCTTTTTTTTTTTTTTTTGCTTTTTGATATCTAGATATCTGACTTAGAGAACACAGAAATCAGATATGTGGTGTGAAGCCTCTTTGTATGTTCTACTGGTTTTAGAGAAAAGGAGGACACTGTAATATGCATTAGGAAGTGAATCTGGCCAGCAGAAAATCTAAAACATATATATTGACCATATTGAGACAAGCTTTTTTTTTAAAGAATTATTTACAAATGATATATCTCAAATGATACAAATGATATACAAATGATATATCTCAAGATACAACAAACTCGACATTATAAAATCTATGTATTTACAACTTCTATAAACTTGTGACCCCAAGATTCTTCTCTTGTACTTATTCTTTCAGGATGTCAATCTTTTAGTCTGGTATTTCCCCCCATTTTTTTTTTTAATTGAAGTATAGTTGATTTACAATGCTGTGTTAGTTTCAGGTGTACAGCAAAGTGATTCATATATATATATATATATATATATATATATATATATATATTCTTTTTCAGATTCTTTTCCCTTATAGGTTATTAAGATATTGACTATAGTTCCCTGTGCTATACAATAGGTCCTCGTTGTTTATCTATTTTATATATAGTACTGTGTATCTGTTAATCCCAAACTCCTAATTGCATCTTCCCGCATTCTTGCCTCCCAAAGACCTCCCAGACTCTAAGAGAGCATGTATGAGAATGTGTCCGTGGAAAGAGGTTTCACTGAATTGTGTGAATTACATTAAAACTGTGGCAGGAGTTCAGACAAGGCAGAGTGCCAGGAAAGCGTCAGTTCCTAAGGAAAAGTTTAATGCTGGCTTCACTCACCTTCAAATCACCAGCCTGCCTCTTATGGGCATGGCCACCTACTTCTCACAGGGCCAGCCCTGTGTTCAAAGAGGTGACCTCATTCGTCCTAGCCTGGAATCTGGCCCTTAATGAGTAAGTACCCTGAGCCCCAGAACAACACAGGCACTCCGCCTCTTCACCATATTCACCAGGCATCCTACCTCAACTCATACTGCATTCCCTGCAGCTACTCAGAGAGCTCCTCTTCGTTGTGTCCCTGGATTCCTGTTTACTAAAGTTATGGAATTCCTGACCTTCACACGAAAACATTTCTCAGTAGAAATTCAAAGGTATAGAGAGATGGCACCTTACTGTGTAAAATTTCTATATCCAAAAGGATCCAGAGTAACTCGCCCCATGAAATTAAATTGCATATCATGACTAGAATTAAGACACTTAACTTACTGAAAACAAACCAACTGACACTATGAAAGAAACGAATGTGAACTCTTCCACTGGCAACTTTTGCTTTTCTTTTTTCTAAACAGACCCTAAATCCTATTGAAAGAGCAAAATACATAGGAAAACAACAATGCAGCTAAACCATCATGAAAATAAAATCTGTCAATAGCTACCAAGTGAGTCATTCCTTTGGCTTTGTGGTCACATCATATTTTCATTCACAGTATAATCATAAAATTGTAGGGTTTGCTTATATAACAAAGAGTGTTTTCTGCCTGGGTCTTCAGATGGTAGCTACACTGACTATTTAGTACAGGCCCCAAAGTTTCTGAACTCACACAGTTATATGGTAAAAAGCAAAAACACTCTGTGCTATTAGCCAATCTGCCTCAAGGACAGTACATCAAAACTGTGATGCTATGTTCTTCAAATCACAAAAACTGTTTTTCATTTTACTTTAAAAAAAATCACACAAACACTTTAGTTATGCATTTTGCATCTGAAAGCATCAATATTCTAAAATAATGTATAAGACGGCCGATGAGTGGTAAGCAATAGGTCGTATGATCTTTCTACAAACTGGGGACTAGCACCTGGTGATCAACAATTTCTCAAGACAAAGTCACCTCCTTCCCCTCCTCCAACAATACCATCATGAACTTGGTTTTCTTGTTTTATCTCAACTTGTTTTCCTGATGTGCAGCTTGATTACCCCACCAAAACCCCCCAGCAGTTTTTAAAGAGTGTCTCTGCCCCAGGCAGAGGCAAGACAGTTACCAGGACCCCAAAGAAGATGTGCTTATGAGTTTGCAATCAGGAAATCTGGGGAGGGAGACATTTCCCTAAGTTTTTAAATAGCTCCATTGTTTAGTTAGACGACACTGCATATTTGAGAGGGAAAAAAAAAAGGCCTACCCAAGGTTTAACAGAAACTAGGCAGTCATGCTTAAAAAAATAAAAAAGAGTGAAGACCAAAATGAAATAAACATATAATCCCCTAAATTAGAAATGCAACTGTCAAAGCTTTCAATATCCGGGTAGGCAAATTGTTCCTATCTTAGGCAGGTGAAGACATTTTTCTCAAGTAAGTACTATAGAGAGTAAAGATTATTAATGTGGGAATATTTTTATCCTTGAGAAATAGGAAATAGGAAATAACTGGGTAGGGGAGGTCCCAGGAAGATTATGTAATGTGTCCATAATACATTGTTAAACTAAAACATATAATTCCATTTATTAAAAAATTTTAATTATTTTATTACAGTAAATACCAGCAGAACCAATAATTAATATTTGTGTTCTAGTTGTTAAAAAAAAATACTGGCAATGAGTCTGGCCCCAAAGTTAGGAAGAATTAATGGTATATTACTCATAAATAACTCTATCTCCCAAATCCTCCTGGCCCTCATCGTCACAGCCTTGCTTCAGAGATTAGTCATTTTTCAACTGTTAAAACTTCCTTTCAGAAACGGAACTTTGATTCGTTTTTCACCTCTTCCTGTAACATGATTTTTACCTCAACAAGATTAACCTCTAACTCAACTATGTGAAAGAGTTAATCAATTTGTAAAGAGATGAAGAGAACTACTTCCCTACTCTTTTAAAAATGTTTTTTAAAAATTGATAAGACTCAGGAATAGAAATAGGGTTGGCCGCTTTTCTTAGGATAGTTCATTTTTGGGTCATTCTGTCCTCCAAATGCTTTTTAGGTACTCAATGAAATATGTATTTTAAAAGATCTATCCCACAATAAGGACCTACTTCTGCCTGGGTCACACTAGCCTGACATCGAACGACAAAAAAGTCCAGAACTGAGGGAAGAAAAGGTGGCCCAAAGAGGGCCAAGGACTGAGGCTGACAGAAAACTGTCTTTTTGCCTGAGAACCGCAGAGCTTGAACCTGCAACAAAGGCTCTCCGCTCGCCCACCCACTTCTGTCTTCTCTTAAGATCACTAACCACCACCTAGAATTAACTGCCTCCTCTCTGTGAAGTTTTTTTGTTTCTAATCAAGCCAATGGACCGCCACCCCTCTCCCACCCCATACACACATCCCTTTTTTTCACCTTTTTCTGAGATGGCAGAGAACAAAGGATGATGTAGAACAAATAAATGATCAGTGTTGCTCTCCTAAAAACCCTGAATGAAGTAGTTAAATAAGCTACGCTACAATCACAAGATGGGATATTTTTCCCAAAATGCTTACTTACAATGGTGAAAAGCGTAGAGTCCAAAGCTTGATATCAAACATGCTTGAAAATACATAGAATGCAAAGAAACTGGACTGGAAGGAAATGTACATAAACAATAACAATGATTACTTCTCAGTGGCAGGAATATGGGAAAATGTGTGTATACTTGTGCTTTAGTTTACAAAAAAATTAACTATGAATCCTGCAACCTCTTAATCTGGAAAAATGTGTGTATGTTATAAAGAAAAACAGAAACCTTCTAAAAATACTGCTGGGGGGCTTCCCTGGTGGCACAGTGGTTAAGAATCCGCCTGCCAATGCAGGGGACATGGGTTCAAGCCCTGGTCTGGGAAGATCCCACATGCCACGGAGCAACTAAGTCCGTGCTCTAGAGCCCGTGAGCCACAACTACTGAGCCCGTGTGCTGCAACTAATGAAGCCCACGCATCTAGGGCCTGTGCTCCACAACAAGAGAGGCCACCACAATGAGAAGCCTGAGCACCGCAACAAAGAGTAGCCCCTGCTTGCTGCAACTAGAGAAAGCCCACGCGCAGCAACGAAGACCCAATGGCAGCCAAAAAAAATAATAAATAAATAAATAAATAAATAAATAAATAAATTAAATTAAATAAAATAAAAATAAAAATACTGCTGGGAATTTCCTGATGGTCCAGTGGTTAGGACACCGCACTTCCACTGCAGGGGTCCTGGCCCAGGTTCGATCCCTGGTCAGGGAACTAAGATCCCACAAGCTGCACAGCGTGGTAAGTAAGTAAAATAAAATAAAGTAAAATGAAATAAAGTAAAATAAAATTAAATAAAATATAAAAACACTGCTCACCACGATTCCCAGGAGGAATGGAGAGAGGTAGAGAGTGATGACAAAGTACCGCGTGACAGGACAGTTTACTGAGATATTAATTTGCGGTATTCCTTCTACTAGAGGAGAATGAAAGGTATGTTTCCTTCCCTCATTCCAAGAAGTCTTTGTGTTCAGAGTCTGGGCTCCTGGGCCTTAGAAGGCCTTTAATAGGCTTTGGTTTCAGGAATGGAAGCAGAAATTAGGAAAAGCCAGAAGGTAAGTCTCACCTGGGCCCTTCCCCCTAAGAACACAAGAGCCTGTGAGTGACGCTCCTACAGGAAATGGGCAGCGAGGAGCTGCCTGAACCTAGAAGACAGGGGTGAGTTTCCCTGAGACCAGGTGGGGAATGGGAGAAGGCACAGGTGTCTGGTGGTGTGAATGGCTAGGACCTGTGTCCACTCCTTTCCAAGGCAGGGCTCCAAGAGGTACATGGTGACAGAGTTAAGAACAGGAGCCATGCTTGCTTTGCCAGTGCCACTTAGAGATGTTCTTGCCCACTACAGTACAGGCATCCCGAGTACCCACAACCCAGCTCAGAACAGGCCTCCTCATTTCACGTGGGCTTCGACTAGAAGTAACGCAGATGAGTAGGAAGCCACTGCTGGTTTCCACGTCACGTGACCATATCAGAAAGGCCACATCAAGCAATGTGGTGGCATTGACTGTGGCGATGGTTTCATCGGTGTATACCTAGCTCCAAACTCACCGAGTTGTATACATCAAATATGTACAGCTTTTTGTATGTCAACTCTACCTCAGTAAAGTGATTAAAAACAAAACAAAACAATTATAGTAGAAAAAACAACGCACCAGATCCCCTTTGGCTGGGAAGTACCAGCCAGTCCTAAGTCACAGCAACCCAAAGCATCAGCTAACTGTCTCTCTCAGGAAACCATCAATAAATGCCATTTTATTATTTTAGCAAAAGCTCAGCCCTCTTCAGAACCTGATTTAAAACATGAAAACAGAAACAAAGCATGGAATGTTGACCATACAGTTTGCTAATGACAGGACTTGTTCACACCCCTTTAATTACAATCCAGTGGCTGCTGGTTGTATAGTCACAGTGGTGCTAATCAAAGCCGGGCCAGGCCCAATTCTAATAGTTATTAATGATGTGGGGAAGACACAGCTAGACTTTGGCGGCCTTGGTCAGCTCGACAAATAGCAAAGCCAAAAGGAGTAAGGTCTCCTTAACTTAAAATGCCAATAAAAGCCCTACGTATAACCCTAGAGTTGCAGAGGTTTGAAAGTGAATGCAGGTCATCTCAATGGTTCCCTCTAAACTAGCAGTCCTTCAGAGGAACCTTTCTTTTGTTTATAAATTCAACCCCTGGAGTTAGAGGAATACACTCATAAATGAAGATTATCCTTTTAGAATATCCACACAGAGCACACAATTTCTGTAGTGGTACATATAATCAGCTCCTCTAAAACAACAAAGAACTCTATATAGACATCATCTTTTCCCAGCATTTATCGTTAAATATATTCACTCCTCTTAGAGCTTTAATTACTGAATTTATATTCCGGTGGTGGTTACCGTATTGCATTGGAATATTAAGCGTCCCACATTCAATTTGCAGAAAATCTGCAAAGTTGAAGCTGCAATGCAAAACTAACTAGAATCATACTGTCACATGTTAAGAAAGCATAAAGCTCCCAGTATTGGGGTTAGTGATATGGAACGAATCATCTGTTATTACATAGCCTGAGATTTTAGGAAGGTCACCTAGTTCTCACTACAGAACTTGTGGCCACAGAACCGATGAGGGAAAAATTGTAAATTAGGAATCCAGCACCACAGGGAGAACAGAGGGACCTGTGGTTTTGCCATCACTGTTTTGTAACCCTCAAGCTCCACCCAAATGCCCACAAGTATCACTGGGCATGGACCCCATCCATTTCCCTCCTGAGCCTTCTCCAAAGGTTGCAGAAATGCCATACTTCTGCAGTGACAGGGAGCATTTCAGTCAGGTTAGGAGTTCAGGGCCCAGAAAGGATATGTTGCTTTTCAACATCTTACATAAAGCAGCTTAGCAGAAAACATCTGAATAAGCTCTAAGGAACAATTCTAAATTCTCAGGTGTGGCTTCTGATGACACCAGAACAAAAGATATAAACCTTTTAGGTAAGTGGTTTTAAATGAAGAGATTACACGAAGCCAGATAAGGCACTGTATACTTAAGTCACTGGCCAACTGAGGCTTATGCTCTAATCTCTGGTTGGAAATGCGGTCTGGTGTGAAGAGTAAACTACCGTGAAGGGCCTCTTCAATTGAGAACCAAATAAACAGGGTACACCTATAATGAATGGCAATATAGTGTAAAAACCTATTCTTAGACTTCATTGTTTATATGCATCTCCAGATGAATATATATGTAGATGAGGTTTCACAATGTCATATTATTTGACAATAAACTGATACTTTCCTTTGAAACAAACTTATTTTACTTATCACAGAAAATGGCTGCAAAAGCAAAGATAAAGGTGACAACTGTAAGGAGAAAACGAAAACAGGCAGACTGTCTTCCCACAGTAGAGTCAAAGTTAATCAGTTCATCATATAGTAAAATCTAGATCATTCTAACATGACAAAATTCACAGGGCACCACGCATCTTTGCTGCGGCATTACAACTTGGCTTAACCAACGTTCATTTATTTTAGAATTGGTTGCTTCACTTATGACTTTGACCAGAAGCTTCTGTTTCTTGGTGGAAAAGCACAGAATATTTTCTAGAATAACACCACGTCTATGTTGCAATGTATCAGAGCAAACTAGCTCAGTCTGATCCTGAGTTTTTTCTCTATGTGTTCTCCCCAAAAAGGAGAGGTATCCGCAACAATCTGAAAAAAGCACAAAGAAATTAAGACCCAAATAAAGTAATGCTCACAACTCCAACAGTTAGCAGAGAACAAAGTTCTACTTTGTTATTTTAATGTTAATAGCTGCCACTTTTTAAAAAGTGCTATCAAGACAGCATGAGTTTCTTTTTTTTTTTTTTTTTTTAAATTTTATTTATTTATTTATTTATTTATTTATTCATTTATTTATTTTTGGCTGTGCTGGGTCTTCGGTTCGTGTGAGGGCTTTCTCTAGTTGCGGCAAGTGGGGGCCACTCTTCATCGCGGTGCGGGGACCGCTCTTCATCGCGGTGCGCGGGCCTTTCACTATCGCGGCCCCTCCCGTTGCGGGGCACAGGCTCCAGACGCGCAGGCTCAGCAGCTGTGGCTCACGGGCCCAGCTGCTCCGTGGCATGTGGGATCTTCCCAGACCAGGGCTCGAACCCGTGTCTCCTGCATTAGCAGGCAGATTCTCAACCACTGCGCCACCAGGGAAGCCCGAGTTTCTTTTTTTAAGGGTGAGTTCACAGTAAAAACTAATTAACTGCCAAGAATGAGATAGGTTTCAAAAATACAATTCTACTTATCAAATGCTGGTTTCCATTTACTTCCTCTATACATTAACTTTAAGACTGTTCATTCCTAATCTGAGAATCTGTAAATATGGTTAGACCAGGGCAAAGAATATTTAGGTATTATTTTAAGACATACAATGATTATCTTAAATAATGCTGAATTGAAATTTATCTTGTTTAAGTTGTAAATATGGTCTATCACTTATAATATGTTGAGGTCTGTGCAATACTAGACATGAAAAAAACAGCAATAAATCTGAGCTACTATATGGTGTTTGTCGTTGCTACACATATGTGTGTTTCTGTATCTGTGCTTAATAAAATATATAATACACATTGCTTTCTTTTTCTGCAGTTTAGAATTGTACTATTCTCAATAAATTCTTTCACCATCCGCATTAAGTTCTATGGTAAATACCCATTTCACATACTGACATATATGAGTGTGGAGTGAGTAAACCCTCTGGATGGGAATGACAAGACTAAAGCTGAAAGCAACAAAGTCAGGTAAGAAGTAATCCTAATTTTGGTGTTGGTGTGGAATGTTCTACACTACCCGACAGTTAAAATGATGTTTAAACTGGGTTACTCTAAAATGACTCCATGTAGCTCTTCTACTAGGGATTGTAAGCTCCCTGGAGCAAACGTCTTATTCTTTTTGTGACCCTAGTACTATACCTGGCAGAAGGGCACACTTGATTTTAAACCTTGTTGGATAAATGAATAATCTCTAAGAATAAGCTAATAAAAATGAGAAAAGGAAAGTTTTGCTGAAAATGGAAGAGTGAGGAGTTTGATCACAGCAAACCCTGGCGTAACAAACCTTCCTTTCTCAAATTAGTAAAAGTTACCATTTTACAGTTTCTCCTCAAAAGCCAAGAAACTTCATTAGAAAGCAGAGATCGTGGGTCAGGACGTACTGAGAGCTATATAAAGTCAGATTCTATCCCTGGCCTCCAGGGCTGAATCGAAAATGAACTGCATGTACAACAGAATAATTGACAGATTTAGGTAACTGTAAATATTATAAAAGAACCTATAGGCTAAGGGGTTAAAGTGGCAATGGAGCAAGAGTTTCTGGAAGGGGGACAGATCGCTTTTGACAAATAAGCACACTTTCAATGAAAGTGACAGAAGTAGGTCACAATGAGTAAGTGAATTTTCCACTGACTCATTTCCACTGTATCATGGGGCAGCAAAGGATACCAGTGATCTAATTCTCCAACTGGAAGAGCTGTACAAATCAGTACTCTAACAAAAGAAGTTGGAATTAATACTGCCTCGGCAGGGAGAACCGCCATCCTGACCTAGGAACAGGTTAGCAGGCAGGAAGGTCAATAGGCCTGACAAATAATATGCACTTAATAAAAATCCTCAGGTATTCAGAAAAATCTAACAACTTAGATTGTAAGCACAGGAGAGTAAGGTGATTCCTGTGCTTTCTCCAGCTAAAGATCGATTCAATCAGGTTTAATGGGATTCCACCAATTAACATGTTCAGCAAATCTTCACTAAGTCTGCATGCAGTTTTTCAGTTTTTAACTTTGAATGCAAAAAACCTCTATTTTAGGTTTGATAGGAACCCACACTGGCCAATTATTTTTAAATACAAATTCATTTATTTTAGTGCAAATGGAGCATACCATTGTAAATGTCAAACAGTCACCATCCATTATGATAATAGGGCCCAGCCAATCTTACCAACTTATTCAAAGTTCACTGCATGAATGATCAGAGCTCTCAGTCCCCAGACAGACCTTAAAATATGTCCTTATTAAAAAATTCAAAAGCAATAAATCAGGTTAAAGAGGTGACAAGAGATGACCCTCATCTGCCATCTCTTCCAGGAAATGCCCAGTGCTTTCTGCTGGACCAGCCAGAAAGCTGACAGCTTCTCTGCCAGTGCAGAGGACACCAGGATGGGATATACAAGTACCATGGAGACTGATGGTCTCCATCTACCAGGAACTTACACTGAATTGAAATAATGTGTATATTTTACTCTAGTGGGAGATCACCCACAGACAAAAGTAAATGCTTTTCTTCACACAGGAAAAAACACTATCCCCATCTGGTAAGAATCCACCCGATGAACATCAGTTTTATTTTTTCCAGTACAGTTAATGAGTTAGGTAGCCTCATCCATACTTTGAACAAAAGTAGTCAAATATTATCAGCCAGTTCTGAAGCACCAGTTGAAGCTATAGGAAAAATAATTTTCACTGTAAAAGCTGACTGGCTTGGGATCAACACTCACGACCTCGGTCTCTTTAGCACAATGCTCTACTGAACCAAGATACAAAATTAAAATATAGCTATTGATACACCCAAGGCTCTACAAAATGAGACACTGTGAGTGACACAAACACCAAAGACAGGAAAAGGCTGAGGCAGAGAACATTTACACATTAGGTGCTCCAAATATATAAAGATCATATGGTTTTAATGTTGCAAACTAAAGCCACTTGAAACTACAAAACAGAATGGAGGGGTTTAAAACCACAATCTCATTACCATACACAAAACAGGTCTTATTCCAAATACCATGCCTGGGACTCTGACGACACTACTCTGGAATGCAGATTTACAGTAATGAAAACGTATCTTTTCTGAAGTAAAATGTCAATCAGATGATGTGCTTCTGCACCCAGGGCTATGATTACCCCATCAAGAAGCAAACAGATGAACACATCATTTTAAAACGGCTATCCAATAACCATCAGGTGGTCATCTCAGGGCTTTCAATCACTACTAGCCTGGGTCAGGCTGAAGTTCAAAAGGAAAAAACCTAAACCATCAAATATTGCCTCTGAAACTATAAAACAAAAGAGATATGGAATAGAGGTATCATGTCATGAAACTACTAAATTACTTGGGCTTTAATATTGTATTGCCCTGGAAAATTATGTGTTAAATGAAGACCTATAAGTATGTGAATGAATGATATTTATCCACACATATACAAAACATTTAGATAAAAATATACAGTTGACCCTTGAACAACATGGGTTTGAACTGCACAGGTCCACTCACATGTGGATTTTTTTCAATAGTAAATACAACGGTACCACATGATCCCAGTTGGTTGAATCCAGAGATGCAGAACCTTGGATCCAGATGGTTGACTGTAAGTTACAGGTGGATTTTCAACTACTTGGAGTGACGGCGCCCCTACCCCCCACCCCTGCATTGTTCAAGGGTCAGCTGTATACTTAATTTGGAATTTGGGTTTACAATTCTCTAACTGTTCCTAAACATACACAGCATTTCACAATGAATTGTGAAATCATAGTAAATTCCACTTTAAACATGTCTGCATTAAAAAATTTTAAATGTAGTACAAAAAATTTCAAAATGTATATAAACAATGTATGTCTTATTTTCGGATTAATTAGGAACTTTGTACAGACCTATACACAGCACAAACTTTAAGGCCATTTCAACGATGTGGTTAACAGCAGATTTTAAACTTAACAAGAACAAACATACTTTTCTTACTCCTACCCTTTTCCCTATATGAGGAAACATGCTTTCCTTCTAAAACTTCCACCATTCTGTCCACCTCATTCTTCCTCTATGTGGACCTAGAAATCATACTGCCAACAGAGCACTTTTAAATGGAAAATGCTTTTTGTTTCTGTCAAGAAAAATAGAACAAAAAGGCAAAGCAAAACCGAACAATCAAAAAACACTATCATTATGCCATAGAATTTTGCAACTTCAATTTTCTACTCAACTCCTATTGTCTCTTTCCATCCTTATTTCTTTTGTCTTAGAGATAGAATACACAGGATGGTGATGTTCTCCAAAATACTTTTTTTCTTCCGGTTTTATTGAGATATAACTCATACACAGCACTGTGTACACATAATGTGTACAGCATAAAGATTTGACTTACACATATCATGAAGTGATTATCATAATAAGCTAAGTGAACATGTGAACATCCATTATCTCACATAGGTACAAAATTAAAGAAATTAAAAAAAATTTTTTTCTTGTCAAGAGAACTCTTAGGCTTTACTCTCTTAACATCTTTCATATATAACATACAGCAGTGTTCATTACATGTATCATGTTGTACATTATGTCCTTAGTACTTATTTACCTTATAACAGGAAGTATGTACAGTACACTTTGACTACCTTCATCCAATTCACCCTCCCCCTACTCCCCACCTCTGGTAACCACAAATCTCATCTCTTTTTCTGAGTTTGTCTGTTTGTTTTTGAAGTATAATTGACCTATGTTAGTTCCTGTTACACAACATAGTGATTAGATATTTCTATACATTTCAAACTGATCACCATGATAAGTCTACTTACGATGTGTCAACATACAAAGATCTTACATAGTTTTTTTTTTTTTTTTAAATTTATTTATTTATTTATTTTATGGCTGTGTTGGGTCTTCGTTTCTGTGCGAGGACTTTCTCTAGTTGTGGCAAGCGGGGGCCACTCTTCATCGCGGTGCGCAGGCCTCTCACTATCGCGGCCTCTCTTGTTGCGGAGCACAGGCTCCAGACACGCAGGCTCAGTAATTGTGGCTCACGGGCCCAGTTGCTCCGCGGCATGTGGGATCTTCCCAGACCAGGGCTCGAACCCGTGTCCCCTGCATTGGCAGGCCGAATCTCAACCACTGCGCCACCAGGGAAGCCCTCTTACATAGTTTTTGATATTTCCCACACTGGATATTTTATACCCGTGACTCATTTATTTTGCAACTGGAAGTTTGTACCTCTTAATCTCCCTCACCTATTTCTTTCCTCATCCCAGTCCCCTCCCCTCTGGCAACCACTTGTTTGTTCTCTGCTATCTATAACTCTGTTTCTTTTTTGTTCATTTCTTTTGTTTTTTAGATTCAACACGTAAGTGAAATCATACAGTAGTTGTCTTTCTTAGCATAGGAAACTATCAATAAAACAAAAAGGCCACCTACTGAATGGGAGAAGATATTTGCAAATGATATATCCGATAAGGGGTTTATACCCAAAATACAGAAAGAACTTAACATCAAAAAAACAAACAGCTTGATTGAAAAATGGACAGAGGATCTGAATAGATATTTTTCCAAGGAAGACATACAGATGGTCAACAGGCAAATGAAAAGATGCTCACCGTCACTAACCATGAGGGAAATGCAAATCAAAACCACAATGAGATACCCCCTTACACCTGTCAGAATGGCCATCATCAAAAAGACAACAAATAAGAGTTGGTGAGGATGTGGAGAAAAGGGAACCCTCGTGCACTGCTGGTAGGATGTAAACTGGTGCAACCACTATGGAAAACAGTATGGTGATTCTTCAGAAATTTTCAAAAGAACTATCGTATGACCCAGCAATTCCACTCCTGGCTATTTATCCAAAGAAAACAAAAACACTAATTCGAAAAAATATAGCATTTCTATGTTCATTGCAGCATTATTTACAATAGTCAAGATATGGACTGTATACAGCACAGGGAACTATACCTTTAAGTTTTCAGAAAAGAATCTGAAAAAGAATATATATATATATATATATAACTGAATCACTGTGCTGCACACCTGAAACTAACATAACATTGTAAATCAACTATACTTTGATGAAAATAAAAAAAATGGAAGCAACCCAACCTCAGTGTCCATCAATAGATGATAAAGAAGATGTGATTACATATATATATATATATATATATATATATACGCATCATAAAAAAGAATGAAATCTTGTCATTTGTGACAACATAGATGGTCCCTAATATACTTTTTAAAAAAAATTTATTTATTTATTTATTTATTTATTTATGGCTGCGTTGGGTCTTCGTTGCTGCATGAGGGCTTTCTCTGGTTGCGGCGGGTGGGGGCTACTCTTTGTTGTGGTGCGTGGGCTTCTCATTACAGTGGCTTCTCTTTGGTGCGGAGCACGGGCTCTAGGCACGCGGGCTGCAGTAGTTGTGGCACGTGGGCTCAGTAGTTGTGGCTTGTGGTCTTAGTTGCTCTGCGGCATATGGGATCTTCCTGGACCAGGGCTTGTACCCATGTCCCCTGCATTGGCAGGTGGATTCTTAACCATTGTGCCACCAGAGAAGTCCCCTCTACTTTTAACTATAAGGAAAATTCCAGAATTACCATGAAACTTCAGTAGTTATGGCTTCTCCTATGACCAAAGAAACTTAGATCTCAAACACTATTCCAAAGTAAAAGAAAACACACATGTCTATGGAAAAGATAAATGCATGGTTCTGTGGTTTGTCCTGCATAGAAAACACTACCTAAACCATCTACAAATCATCTCCATTTTGCTTGGGAAAAGACAGGGCCCGAAAGATTAGATTCAGTGTCTGGGTCTAGGCAGCTCTAAATACTTGAGACTCCTGGAAGAGAAATACTCAACACTAAGTAACTTTGGCTCTTGTCATTAATCTTTCTGTGGATGACTCTCAATCCCCAACCTGGAACTCCTTCCTAGTTCCACTCTTGTATCCAACAGTCAGCTGCACATCTCCACGTGGGTGTCTACAGAAGCTCCAATTCAGTGAGTCTCCAACTAAAATGATCATCATTACCCAACCTGCCCTGCTTCCTGTGTCTCCAATTTCAGGAATTGGTACCATTACCCAACAGCCTAAAGCAGAAATAAGGGCACAAACCCTTTGGCCTTCCTCACTCTAACCACTCAACTGGTCATCTGGTCCTGTGGGTTTCATCTCCCTTCACCCTCACAGCCCCCAACCTGGTCATGGTATCATCACCATCTCTGACCTGGAAGCTTGCTGAAGCATGCTCTAACTGGACTCCCAGCCACCTCCTTGTCCAATTCCAACTCATCCTCCACTGCCAGAAATCTTCCCAATGGGCAAAGGTGATCTTATCACCGCTCTGTGTAAAACCCTTCAGTGGTTCCTCCTGCTCGCAGAGTAAATTCCAAGCTTCTAATTATCACGCTCATCAAATTTTTCAACTCTCACACCAAGGTCTCTTTGTACAGGTATGTGTCTCTTTGCCTGGAATATTCTCTTCCATCTTTCACTAACTAACCAACCTGCTTAACTTTCCTGAAAGCCCACTCTCTGTTACATGTCCCTGAGATGCTCTCAAAACTCTTGTATTCCCACCACCACAACATGGCTAAGAGTGGGTAAGCACAGACATATAATCACACACAGGGTTGTAAATCCTTCTTAATCCTTTGTGTCTTCCTCTCCCTCTACCCACCCCACTGCATTCCCCATGAAACTGCAAGCTTTCAAGAGGGCTGGAACCACCTGCCTCCTTCACCATTGCCTCCCCGGCACAATGCCTGACATAAAGAAGGTGCTCAGCTAATATTTACTGAATTCGTGAACAAGGAGATGCAGAGGATGGAGAGCAGACTGCACCCAGTTCCACAGTCCAAGCCTCATCTCCCAAGTGAAATCTCCCCTGCTTCCAGCACACCTTAAACTCAGATGTCACCGCGACAATAGATCTGACACTAAGGGGTGGCTTCCATGAAGTAAGGATGTTTCATACCTGAACTGCTTAAAACAAACTGGGAGTCAAACAACTCCTTCATCCAACTCTCTATTCATTGACAATCCATAAACCTTCTTTGGCCGAAAAACTCTCATGCAGAAAAGGCTTATCATTCTTAAGGAGTGTAGAGCTTCTACTTTCCATGCTGATAGGTCAAGTTTTTATTTGGAATGATCTAAAGAAAAATAGAAAGAGGTTCCCTCATCTTTCATGCAGGTCTATGGGTAGAGGCAACTATGCATTCAGGCACCATATCTAAGACCCCATTACTAAATAGCGTTTCCTTTTGGAGTTATACCATTAGCCCATACAGACCCCGTGACGTACACAACACATCTGCATTCATCTGTGGGTGTGTACAGGGATATGCATACAGCTAGAGTTAACTTTGCTTCCATGGCACAGTTGGGACTCTGATGAGAATAAAGCATACATGTATGAGCTACTGGTCAAGAAAGATATATTTTACTTTGTTTTTGTTAATAACTATATATTTCAGTTGAGTTCTGTACTACAAATAAATGTGAACAGTAGTCAAACCATCTATCTTAGTACAACATTAAAGTAAAAAACTGCTATATTCTATACTAATTATCTGAATTATATCATTAAATATGTAGATAAATATCCTTACACTTCTTCGGGCAATAACTCTGATAATTTACAATAATTACATAAACATGCCTTCCTGATGAAGATAACTTTTAATAATCTTATGTACCAACATTAAAATAGGATATATTATAGTTATTCTACTTTTCATATTTAACACGATCTATTTGCATTTTCACAAATAAAGGTAACTGGCTAATTTCAACCCAATTTCTTTTCACAGGGAGTTCATTTGCATTTGCATTCAGAATTAAAATATAAGGTGAAGTCCGAAGATAAGGAGGGAAGGAGTCCTTACCACCCACATCTGTGTCAACTCCATGAGTCACTGAAAAATGATGGATTGTTTTTCTCATCTCTTTTGAACATAATTCTGTGGTCTCAAGTATTACAGGAGGGAAAAATGTGTCTAAGGGGCTATGATTTACAATTATTCTGTTTCATGCTGATTAGCATAAACGACCATGATAGAAAATTGCATGCAAACCCTAGAAGTCAATAAAAGATATTGATCCACAGCAACACCTGAAGGAGGAAAAATAGCTTACTGCCTATGCTTCAAACTTCCTATCTAATTTGGTAGAGGATCTTTTAACCTGAAAATGAGTCCACGTTTACAAAGCATTTTTATGGTCACATGAATTACCTTTCACACAAGTAAATGGACAAATCAAATCACAACACTTTGCTCTACTCCTAGGTCTATTAGACTAAGATTTCGAACCCAGATTAATGCAGAGGCATTTATAATGCAACTGCAAAGCCAAAAAGAATCTCCCTTTCCACCTGCAACCAATATTGTGAAATGACGCTGAATTAGGCAAGTGGTGTGACATGTAAAAGCATTTATAGTTCTCTTCCCCCCCCCCAAAAAATAATTTTCTCTCCAAAATGCAAAGTTGAAGGGGGTAGGTAAGTAATGAGAAGAAATGGCTTCCATTTTCTGAAAGAATCAGGATGAGTTTTGCTTGCCACTCCTCTTATCTAGAACATACTTAGACCTTCATGATTAAAACACTTAGAAAGTCTAGGAAAGAAAACAACTTCAAGACAAGTAAATGAGAAGTGTTTTATCACTACTATTCCTTAACTTCTTTTTATTTCAAAGATCTTACTTTCCAGCTGGGCAATACAATTCCAGCCTGGTAAGTAGGTAGGCGCAGCACACGATTTCCGTGTGTTCGTGCCCTACTTAATTAGGGGAAGACGTGTGGTTATGACAAAGAGATGGCGATGCTCTGATGGCAAGATGCTGGAAGATACAGGTTCCTCTAATGTAAGTAGAGGACACAGCTTAATGCACATGGAACGGGGATACAGTCGCATTCCCACAAGCCCTGGTTTTTGAGTCCCTCCAAAGGGAAACGACCAGGGTGACAATTGTTTCTACTACTCCCGTGTTATTGTTTCCTGAGCTTCCTAGCTACATGCTAAATAAAAGCAACATATGAAACACAGGGAATTTCTCACTGCTTACTTATCAGGTAATTACTAGGTGAATCAAAGGTTACTTTTCTGGCATAACATCCCCTTAATTATGCCAGTGCCCCAAATCAGTGTTCTGATAAACTCAAGAGGCCATCTGGGTCAGCCTTTCTCTGTACTACTAGAGTCTAAGCTGCCAGGGATGGCAGTGAGCTTCTGGATCTAGCTATTCCTGACCTCCACAGAATACATGGACATCTAAGAGGCCTATGAATAGAATTTAATGGGTCTACAAACTTGGACTGTTTTGTGGTTTTTCACTAACCACAAACTGAAATGTATCATTTCCTTCATGTACATTCACAGCATTAGCATTCCTTTTGATTTTGTTGCCAATAGAAATCACATATGTTTTCATATCATGGTACAGTTACTGCAGATACATTAAAAAATCATTTATACTCATTACCACTTCAAAATTATGGTATTTAGTAGACTCACCTCTAGATCTTGATATCTGATGTGCTAGTAAAGAATCACAAAAATCCCCAATATTTAATGTTTTAATGATGAGTTCAATATAACTGGCTTCCTTTATAATTCTATACATTTTATTTTATGCACTTAAAAACATTATTCAGAAAAGTGGTTCAAAGGCTTCACCATACTGCCAACGGAATCCAGGATTTTAAAAACAGGTAAGCAGTAGAGGGCCCAGGAAATCTTGCTAACATCACACAGCTCACTGGTGGCAGAAATGTGACTAGAAACAAGATCCCGTGACTTCATTGCTCATAGAGTCCTTTACAGCTGCGGCTTGAAATGACCCAAGTGTGATCACGTGCCACCATGTAATTGTTGGCTTCTCAAAGACCCTCCTACAAATGTCTAACTAGGTCAAGGCCCAGAGACTGTAGTTTGCTGGGAAAGATGAGGGATACTTGCTGAAATCCAGATCTATCATATAGAAGTTTTTCTAAGTCTTTTATCTCACTCTTTTTCCAGAGACTGAAGTCACAGCTCTGAGTACGGATTGAAGCTGAGCTGTAAGAAAATATATACGCAATGGAATATGGAACACAGAACACTCATAAATCCTTTGGAATATCTGTTGAACCTTCGTATTCACGAGAATCCCTAATCTCCACACAGGACATTTCTGATTGAACGATGCCCTTGCTCTATTCAGCCTAGTCCCCACAAACTTTGTATGCCATCTATGAGGTGGCATTTAGGTGACTCCAGGGGTTCATCAATAGCACACTTTGTACCAAAGGGTAGATATGGCTATTTATCAGTGGTCATTTATGAGCCCACCAAGTACTAGCTGAGGGAGGGGAAATTATCAAACTCAAAAAAAGCTAGTGCTGCCCAAGGTCACAGCATGGAGACTCAATCTTATTTCACATACAAATCAGATCAATTGAAGATGGAAATGCATAATACATTAGACAAACAGTTTCAAACCTTGATAAAAGTAGACCTTGGAATGTGCATTAACAGCAGTTTGCAATAAGTAATGTTTCACATTTGAACATTAAATGTGTTGAGGAGAGAAAACAAATAAAAAAATATCCAATTGCTTTCCTGAAATATTGATGACAGCACAGTAAAAGTTCAGAGCAGTAATAAAACTCCAGGAGTTATTTGCTCCTATAACAGTGTCTTTTACCCTATACCTCGCCCCTGCTGCCTGCCTCCCTCTAATTCCCAAGTTCCACAGAAGGAATTTTGATTCTTTTAGAAGCTTTTCATCCTAAAGCATATGCAATGCTCATTCCAGACCTGAATCTGGCAATGATATACCCTCCTGTCATTTTTTTTTTTTGCTAGAGAAAATATGGAACACCAGATCGCCAATCTAGCAATAATGTAGCATGTGATATGAGAGTCACAAACTTGGAAGGAACCTCAAGTAGACATAAAAGCTACTTGGCACTATGTATCAAAATTCATAAACATGTTCACGTCACTTTGGCCTAGAAATCTCTCTTCTGGGAATTTATCCTAAGGAAATAGCTCCAAAAGACAGAAAAAGTTGTATGCTCGGATATGCTCACTGTGGAGTGCTTTCATTCAATAAACCTTTATTAAGTGCCTATTATGTGCCAGGCACTAGGCTGGCACAAAGTCTGTGCTTCAAGGCGTTCACAATCAGCTGGGAATTCAGAGAAGTATATACAGAATTATGACATGTTGGGATAAATGCTAACGGGCCTGTACAGAAGCACTAGAAACATTAAAATGTGCTGGAATAGGAAGGCAGAGAGTCAAGGAGGACTTTACAAAATTTTAGATAATGCTTTTAAAATTTATTCCCAATGTTATTTTTAAAGACACAGGGAATGTTAAAATGTTTTAAAAATCCCTTTACTATTCTGTAAAAAATTCCTCAATACATTTTTAAAAATAAAAAATAACAAGAAAGCCTAACAGCCCTTAAGAGCTTTTAGAGGCCCTCAATCTTTCTCTCAACCACATGTGGGAGGTGGGGTGTAGCCATCGATTGCTAAGTCCTCCCTGGGCACATGCCACCAGTCTGTTCCCCGTCTTAGTCTTCTATTACACACCAGGGTGTCCCTCATCAAAACTGCAGAAGAACCCTGAGTTCATTTGGCTTAAAACACAAAAGAAAATAAACCCCAAATTTTATCACTCCTGTGAGAACTTCCTCTTTCAAACAGCCCAGGGTCGCTGCAGAAAACTCCTGCTGTAGGAATCCAGAAGGTCCTTTGCTAAAGACAGCATTTATAATGTGTTATGATTTTTAGTGTATTTTGAAATGAAAACAATTCCACAGTTTGAGGGGCTGTGTTGGGAAGCTTTTTAAGAAGTGTAGGTTGGACACACCTACTAATTCATTGGGCGAAATAATTCAAACTAAATTGGACATGCTGCAATCCAAAGAGCAATGACTTTATTTACACTTGGATTAGAGACAACTCTATTCCTGTAACGTGCGCGACACCCAATGCAAGACCAGGCACGCTAGATCCACATCAGGGTGTGGGAGCCATGGAGATGCCTCTCTCAGCATGTTCTGGCCTGAGTCATGGCTCAAGGTTTGGCCAGACTCCAGAAGTGGGCAGGGGCTTTAGAAGAATCACTAGAGAAGGCCACCCCAGAACCGCCTTTCTTTAAAGAGTGCCACAGGAAAAGACTGCAGTTGAAATAATCCATGGAAAGAAGGTGAAATGAACATTTATTGAGTGCCTATAGTTGCGAGGCATTGCCCTAGGTCCTGGTCTGGTAAAGATTTTCTGTAGAGGTCCAGATAGTACAGTACATGTTTTTGGCTTTGCAGGCCAGAGTCTCATGTTACAACTACTGGATTATACTGTTGTAGTACCAGCAGCCATAGACAATATCTAACTGAACTGGTGTGGCTGAGTTCTAATAAAGCTTTATGTATAAAAACAAGTGATAGGCTGGATTTGGCCTGTAGAAAGTATCTTGTCTATCCCTGATCTAAATGTTTTACAATTTATCTTATTTAAGGCACAAAAAAAGATTTGTTGGCTATTCTTCCTACTTAAAGATGAGGAAACCAAGTATTAGAGGTAAGTTTACCTGCCGAAATTACATGTCCAGCTTGTCACAGAGTCAGAATTCCAACCAAGGTCTCCCTGCCCCAAAGTCTGAACTCTTTCTACTATATGAACAGAGTCTGTTAGGATAAATACAGATAAGGAAGAACAGCTAATGTGAAGGAAAGAGAAAAAAAAGTCAAGTCTAAATCCTTTCTTTCATTTAACATTAACCAATCTATGCCCGACTATGACAGCAAAAATGCTGGTAGACAGAGTTACAGGTAAAACATTCCTCCCAAGAGAAGCTTCTGGAATATTCAGTACTGAACTCCTTCATAACCATAAGGGAAAAGGAAGCAAATTCTGTATTATAATGTGTCAGATTATGGCAAAGCTATAAGGTGGTCACACTCCTAGAATTCCAAACCGTCCTGAGAGGATTTTGTAAAATAACCTCACTGATATTCACATATTCAGTAATTCATTCATTCCATGCCCAGACAGCACACTTTATAAGTGCTTAAAAAAAGGACATGGTACTTGGTACTTCAGGAACTTTGAGTTGGAGGCAACATACAGCACTAAATAGTTAATTACCTGTTGATATCAATTGCCACTGAGTATGAAAAGAAACTATAGGCATGATGCACACAGCTCAGTGCCTGAAAATCAAGAGGAAACAGGCGATAAATATGAGTGTGCTTCTTCTCCTGGTTGAACCTTATTCAAGGGTTCTCCCTCCTTTTATTCCCCTTGAGAAATGAAAGATTCTGTTTTTAACACCGTTGTCCTAATTTGGAACCTGGAGACCAGGTTCCAAGTTGCTTACTAGCTTGAAACTTTGGTACCTAAGCATCAACTTCCTCATCTGACAATGAGGGGGGTTGACTAGATGTTTCTGAAGCCTCTTCCAAGTTAAGGCTTCTATGAATCAGTTTTTTAAAATATGATTCTGTAATGTCCAACTTAAAGTACCCTGGATGAAACTTAGATGTCCAGATATTTTAATCCATGACATAGGTTTTTTTACATCCTTTGAGTAAGAAAACGTTTCAATTCTAAAACCACCTCCCTTAAAAAGCAGAAAGTGTCACTTAGAGAGTTGCACAATTTATTTCTGAAAATTAAATGATGATTTTCCCCAAAGGACAGAGGGGAAAGGAAGATGTGGAGCAGATGGGTTCATTGTTCCCCTATAGAGAAAAAATATTTCTACACCTTGCAAAAATATATTAATTGGCCTGCCATCTGGCAAGCCTGCTCACACACATAAGGGATAAAGTTTAGATCTTGAGGTTTAACATTTAAGCCTGTGGGGAGATGTTAATTGGAATCTGAGTTAGCAGGAATATTTTTAAAGGGAACATTTCAAAAGAGATCTGAATATAGGTGGAAAAAAACAGAACCTAAAATGTGAGACCATCCAAGGTGACATCACAGGTGCCCATGGCCTCACTCCCACTCTGCACCCCAGTGAGCCGGTGTGGACACTCCCACAATTAGGTGAGGCTGTGCATTAGCAGGGCAGCTTTCACAGCATGATTTTGAATGCTTCCCCACAACTTTACAAATAACCCCCCACCCATATCTTCTTGTACATTACAAATATTTTTCAAAATTTCCGGAAATCTTATCATTGTAAAGGTGGTTGTTTAAAAGAACCTCTTTAAGGGAAAAAGAAAGCTCATCAAACAGGAGGTTCAATAAAATATGAGTTTTGTGGTTGTACATGCACACGTGTGCACACATACGCCCAGAAAAAAACACGTGGAAGGATAACCCCATATTTTTCATGGTGGTTATATCTGAGCACTAGAATTTGGGGTCGTTTTTTTTACGGCTGTTCATATTTTCTCCATTCTTTGTCTTAGGCATAAGTTTAAATTTTCTTCTCAAAGCTATATATATTCCACTGAAATTAAAATATAATGAAAAGACATGATAACTTATTTTACAAAGCAAATGAAGTATCTTGAATTTATCTTTTGTAAAATGCATGTGCTGGTCTGTCTTCACTTGCACTGAAAAACTCCATGCTTCCTTCTGGATCTCTATATTTTCCAACAACCATAATCAATGTCTTAAATCACACAGCTTCCACATCTTCCACCTCATGGCTCTGTTTCCTTCCCCAATAAACAACCCCAAATTATTTATAACTATTTCCTGCTAGTAGAATTTGTTTATCTGGTTTCTTAAAACTTCTTCACCTATGTAGCATCAAAGGGACTATTATACACTAAGACTGGACCACACAATTTATGTAGTTTAAGCTTCTCTTTCGAGTATCTCACTCCGATGCCTTTTCCTGGTACCTACTTGACATTACCAACCATGTCATCAAACTATGTGTTAACCATCTTCCTCATCAAAATGATTTTTTAAAAGGATGACACAATGTAACACCGTATCCTGGCTGGCATCCTGGAATAGAAAAAGGATACTGGGGCACAACTAGGCAAAACATAATAAAATATGGAGCTAATTTTTAAAAGGCAGGGGGTGGACAAGGGAGAGCAAAAGAAAACATCTTATTCTAACCCTTTATTAGCATGATCAAACAATCAAAAAGGACCTAAAACTTTCTAAGGTTTCTAAGTTTCTAAAACTTTCTATATCCTAATTGTGGTGATAATTTGTCAAAATTCGCAGAACTGCACACCTATAAAGGATAGTTTTACTGTATGTAAACTGTATCTCCACAAACCGTGTCAAAAACAAAACAAAAAACAAAACAAAGCACATCTAGCTGCCTGGACTTTTTCTAGAGTGAGTAAATTAAAGTGGTAAACCCTGTGTCAGTACGAATCTGGATTAGTGGCCGTGAAAAACACCTTCTTAAATATTTAAAAAATAGCACCTGAAGGAAAGACTTTTTTTTACTCCATCCTTAGTAAGGAGCAGCCATTTCTCAAAAGCAGCTCACATACTGCACCACTGAGAGCTAAGACATGGCCAGTAAAGGATTTTTGTGGTTTAGAGAATTCTGGATGCAATGTTTATGCCTTTTCCATGTTGTAGATTGTTCATACTTTATTCTCATACAGTTGTTTTAAGCATAGCAAAGCAGTCTTAGTTCTCTAAATACAATGATCTTCACAGAGTCTTAAATACTTAAATATGTATTTAAGTCTCATCAAACATCTCTCTAAAAATGTAGTTAGCATTAGCATATTTGTAGTTAGTATTAGCATATTCAAGAGAAATTACTGTAGTTTCAAAACGTGAAGAAGAAGCCTGTAAGCAATTCATCTCTAAAATCCCAACAGCTCTTTCCTGGCATTCACACTGTACCGCCATGTAAGATGCAAGAACTTTTGTCCCTTCTATGAAATGAACTATATATGCTCTACTACAAGATCGGCAAGGATTTTGAGATGAGTACATAATAAATACACTCATGTGAATGCACAGGAATGCACAGGATTTCATAATACCTAGAGAGAAATCTCAGCAAAATAAGCATGGGTGCAGTGTAGTGTTATTCATTCAAAAGACCTGTAAGATAGCAGCTATTCAGTGCTACACCATAAGTGAAACCTCAATTTCAAAAGCACAAGCCCACTCAAATACCATTATAAACTGTGATACTTTACGATGGGGAAATTACAGGAGAATACATATACAATTTCCACTAATGGGAAAGAGAATCAGCAGGTGGCATTTTAAAACAAAGTAAAACCTACTTCTGTTTTTCACTCTCTTCCCTCAGACAGCAGGTGGCATTTCTATAGCAAAGATCAAGATTATCAGGGCTCAATATTCCACAAATACCTTTGAATTTCCAGGAGGCTGCTGTATGATAAAAATTAAGTGACTAAAATCTTACTTTAAAAATATTATTTTCAATAATTAGAATATTGTTAGAGCTGTATTTCCTTTGGAGGTAGGATAGTGCAGTTACATCTTTATCTGGATTTACCATGTACTACTGGTAATTTGGGGACAATTAATTAACTTCTCTAAGCCTCAATTTTTTCATCTGTATAACAGGTATTACATATACCATTAAATGAGACAACATACACCAAACTACCTCAACAGATATTCTTCCTCTCCCTCCTCCTATGCTGATGTTGGTGGATCTCCTACTGGTTATTACACGTTACCGTAATTGTCAACATCACTTTCTAACCCCATTAGATTGAGCTACTTGAACAAAAGGACCATGGCATATATATCTTTGTTTCCCAGGTGATAATCATAGTCCTGGTCACATAAAAGGTACTCAGTAAATATGTGGTACATAAATGAATAAATAAGGCAATGCGATAAATCCACAGGCTTTGCCCACAGAAGTCAGACAGAGTCAAACTAGGTTATTAGGTTATCAGGTTCCAGAAGGTGATTCAGCCTCATCCGTGAGCCACAAAGCAGGAAAAAGGATCACACAAAGATACATAGCTCATAAATAAGCCCCTCCAAGTACTTTTAAATGTAATCAACTTCCCATGTTTCAGAGGTTAATCCCTCTTGGCTTCTGGTTTCTCTATTTTTTGGCCCAGTTTATAAACATTTGACTTCTCTTTAGTGCTTTTAAGGCAGCCAAAGACAAGGAATTGAAAGAGAAGCTGCATGGCCTTCAGGACTGGGGGCTGCCCCCTCTCAATCCAATCCCTAATACATCTTATGACTAGAAGGCAAAAACAAAACAAAGCAAAGCAAACCAAAATCATTCCAGTCTAGCATGCCTTAACATAGAGTTTAAGATATATATACACACCTGGAACTTCCCAACAAAATCCATAAATGTTGGGCCATGAATCCCCTCCAAACATGTTAGTTTCTTATTAAATAGATTTGAAATCAAACCTGTTAAGTGGCTGAAGGAGCAGCTACAAGCCACTGCTTGTGGGACACACCTAAAAGAATGGAAGGTTTGAAAAGCGAAGCTTGTTTCCTCGGCTCCAGGCTGGGCATTTCACTTACATGGGAACTAGAAAACTGGCTTAAAATGAGAACTATAATCTTTCTGGAACAATAGGTCATGACGAGCTTCCTTAATGCCAAAATAAGTGTTCAGAAGTGACTTCTGCTAACTGAAAGAAAGTGTAAAGGGCATATATATTTACTCTGGCTTGAATACAACATTTCTGAATATGTCTATCAGTGCCAAGAGTCAGAACGCTTTTCTTTATGGATTTCAAACCTGGGACCCATTAAATGGAATGTTTGTATTCCTCCTGAGGAATGCCATCAGAAAGTTGCATCATATTAATATCTAACCAGTTCAAGTATTTGTACCTTTTGATCCCAAGATCACCCTAGGTCTTACATGAAAAGGTAGAATAATTTTAAGGTTAAGTCTCAGAAGTTAAAATAAACCACAATTTCTCTTGTTTAAAGAGTTTTTTGTTTTTTTTTTAAAGAAGCCGTCAAATGATAGGTAATCAATTACAATTTCAGAGAAAACTGAAGTCTGCCTGCCAAGAGGGCATCTTGGCAGTAGCGATGCTGGTAAAAATGACATCAAAATCACTAAGATCCAAGAACTGCACTGAAGGAAGCAGAGCTCTGATCTCGAGCCTGGATTCCTATGTTAAGGAGGCTTACAGAAACCACTATTGATTTTTCACCTTAAAAATCCTAGCTTTCCATGGCTAACTTATCTAAAATTGACAGGAGTCATCTACTGAGAAAGAATGGTACATACAAAGTTCACAGGTCATACAGTAAAAATGAGGTAACTTTTATTCCTTACTAATTCTGTGGTCCAAACATCTAACCCCAGACATCAAATCCTGAAACATACAGGAAATTATAATTCATAAACATACTGGCTCATTTTGCAGAATCCTCATCGACTATGACCTAAAGCACCCCTGAACTATCCCATACTCTACCTGTCCCACCATGGCCATTTGAATCAAAACTTAAAAATTCCTTTGCTTGGGGACCTATCGTTTATGGAAAATGCAAATTCACAGCCATGCATTCAACCTGCCAAGTCAGGTGAGTGTGCCTATCAGCTGTCTTGCCACCTGTCTGCCCTTTGGAGCAGTTAAGCAAGGGTAGGCTAATTTTACAGTGAACTATTTTTTGGATTAGCAAATAATTTGTGTTTATATACGTGGGTCTAGAATGGAGAATACCAAGAGGATAAAATTAACCTTTACCTAGAAAAATAAACTATCTGACGTGGCTTCTATATCTCCAATGCTCAGTGTCTGACGTAGGTAATCTACTGGGAAAAGTCTTCAATTTTTGTATCAGAAATCTTGACATTAGCCAAGTGAAAGTAATATTTGTACAGGAGTTATATCTCAAGTTCCAAGATCAACAAGCCACTCCAGATCAGACTTAAGAAATAACATTACATAATAGTCACTTAATGGCCATTGTTTTACAGTAACAAAGGTTTCATTTACCGTATTTCCTAGAGTGCTTTATTCAGCTAGCAGCTTTTCCCATGACAAACATACTTTTTCCCCTTAACCCCTTCATCTACCTGTAAAAGTAAAACATTTAATAACTATAATTTCTAATTAAAAGATACCCATCATATAGCACTTTAAAAGATAGGAATATTAAAGGGACATCGGTGATTTTTACGCAAGCCACAGGTTCAGTGATATTCTTCAGATCTAGTGGTTAAGAAATCTGGCAGTAGCTAGATGATGTAATAGTGACTCTCAAGAGAGATGTCGTAAGGTCCAAGTCAGGGTCCTGAGACATCAACATGCAGTGTAATGTTTAAAATTAGACAGAATAAAGCATGGCAAGAACAGCTTCAGCAAACACTCACAGGGCAAAATGGGCCTGGTGGATCCATCAGTTTTCCTCCCTTTCTGATTCTACCACCCTAGGAGACTTCACCAAGTTTCACCCGTTCCTCATTCCCTCCACCCAGGTGATTCACTCAGAACCTAAAACATTATCTCCAAAAGCTATCTCCTATATGAATTTCCATGTCAGGTTAGAAAGTTTCCAAAGACATGGAGCTCCATATATAGATAGATAGATAGATAGATAGATAGATATAGATAGATAGATATATGGATTTTGCCTGCAATTAGTTTCCCAAGAAACCCCAAACTGTAACAAAATCAGAATCACTGATAAATGTAACTTCTGAAGTCAGCAGATTGTAGAAAGTCCCCAGGTTCTATAATAAAGCAAGTGATGGAGGAGCTTAAGATAAGATAAACATTAATGACTGTCTATTCTTCTTACCAATCTACTTTACCTTCAAATGTTGATCAAAGCCTAAATCCTCTGCTTGGGCCTTTTTTCTTTAAAACAAAACAACATGATGTTTCAGTTTGATATTGCTATAATTACCTCTCTAACAAACATATCCAATAACCATTAGTGTAGCTAAAACTCCCACTGGTCTTCTCATGCTATTAATAAGATTTAAGGTCAATATTTTCAGAATTTAAAGCCAAGTTCACAAGGGAACTTTCCTAACTACCAAGATAGAGGAAAGAAAATAAAGTATCAGAACAAGTATTAATAACCACGTGAACTTCTTATTTAGAGATATTCCTCTAGTTACAAAATGTGCCACGGGTCACTAAAACCAAGTGTGCTGCTCAACATCCAAGGCTTCTACCAGTGGAGGTTGACTTTGCTTTTAATAAATGGTTTTACACACACCCTGTGCCTACTTTCATCCAGGTAGCCCCAGGACCATTTTATTATCTTGGATCTCCTATTAACTTTCAAAGGGATTACTCAGTTACCATGATGTCACTCCCAAATGACTAGGTTACACGTAGTGAAGACAGCTCAGATTAAAAATAGCTTTGTGCGTGCTTACTCACACTGAGAGATGGGTGTGCTGGAGAGTGAGGCAGGGGCTCAGAGCCTCTCTAGTCCTGAGGTCCCTGAGAAACCAGCCTATTTCCATCTCAGCCTATACAAGGAGGACGCTCCCAGAGTCTTCCGAATAAAGCCCTACCCCAAGCCTTCTCCTTCATGAGCTGTCTCCACACAGGGGAGATTTCTCAACTCCAGCGTCTGTCAGTTTTTAGCCCAGAAGGCAGATGGTCTCTATCTTGAGGCTTACGATTCCCCTGTTTTAAAAGTATCACTTGGGCTTCTGATAACAGGATATATGCGTAAAGAGAAGCAAACAGAGCCATAAAAGCATATAACATTCACCCCCCTCACTGTGAACTTACTGACACACATATACCCCTTCCAGTGTCGACCAGGTAGAGCAACAAACAGCCCATGCGTCCCCAGGGAGCATATGCTCCATATTCTAAAGCTTTGTTTTTAATGGACTTCTCTTGAAATCTACTTTTTAAGGTCTCACACATTTTTCTCTCTCATTCCTTTCCTCCTCCCTCTTTCTGCTTCTCTCTCCCCTAACAAAAGACCTACAAATTCAAGGGGCAAAACAAATGATCTGTCATCTCCTGTTGTAAACCTCCCACTAGAAGCTTAAAGCAATATTTCTGAGATGTGCACATTCCGGCTCACATCCTGTGCATCTGGCCAGCCTGAAGACCCGGAGAACACGCTGCTCTGGTGTGGGGCAGCCAGGTTCTGCACACAAGTCACTCAGAGAGCTGCTGGGAGCTCCTAACCTGGGGTCTCAGCGTTCTCCTCTCCCCCAGGGGTCTCCCTTATTAGGCTGGGGGAGGGGTGCAGGAGTGAGGGCCTTAGGCACCAGTGCCTAAGATGTCAGAGCTAACTAGAGACAAGACGAGAGGATGACAAGATGAGAGGATGGAAGGGCGAGCCCCGCAGTGATGGGCAGGCCTGTCCCACCTGCGGAAAATGCAGTCCAGAGCATGAAGAAAGGAGAAGGATGAAAGGAAGCAGTTATGAAACAGGCCTGGGCAAAGCAAGGAGTGGGAGGAAACGGGTGCAAAGACTCAGGAAGGGCAGAGCCTGCAGGTCAGGCGTAGAGAGGATGAGAGCGCGGATGTGAGTGCCAGGTTTCAGCCGCTTGTGGAATAGGCTGGAGGGGCGGGGTGGACCGCGTGCCCTCCCTCCATCTGTACTTGGCTCAGGTTCAGGCTTAGGCAGAGTCAACGAGGGGGCAGGTAGGGGCTAGAGACACTCGAAGCAGCTCCAACTGTAAACATGTCAGAAAGGAGATACTCAGGAGACCGGGGAAAGAACTTGAGCTTCCAGAGGGGAGGGGAAAGGAAGCTGTCATTGCCTATTTGGGTGATGAAGCAGACAGTAAAGTGAGCAACACTGAGTAAGGGGATATGATTCAGGGCAGAGGGCCGACAGGCCAGCTGCGAATGTGCAGAGGCTGGTACACAAGGATGTGTCGCTGCTGTGCTTAGCTACCCACAGAGGGTGGTTGCCACCCATGGTCTCCAATGCCTCACTTCACTCCTGCTGTCCTGGCTCCTCACGCCGCCCCGACCCCATCCCTCTGCTGCCGGGGTTCACGCTGAAGTCACCAGGACTCCCCAGTCGTCAGACACAATGCACACCACGGTTCATCTCTGTGGAGCGACGGTTGATCATTCTGTTGGGATCTCTGTGAGAACACTCTGCTGGCTTCCTTCCCTCTTACAGGACTCTCCTCCACGTCTCCCTTCCGGTTCCTATCTGCATCTCTGCCCACTCCTTAAATGGGGCATCTTTAGCTCTCCCACAGATTAATCTAACATATTTCTCATGGTCCTAATGAGGACTCCCAAGCCTATTATCTCTGGTCCAGCCTCCTTGAGTGCCCCGGACCTACCATCCAGCTGCCTGCCTTGAGGCTCTTTCTTTCTTGCTGCAGAGCCTTGGCTGTTCCCAGATGCCTGCTCCCGAAGTCTTCCCGCCGACGGCTCTTTCTCATCCTTTAGATCTTCTCTTGAATATTACCTCTTCAAAGACCTTCCCCGACCACATGATCTAAAGCAGCCCCCGCACTGTCACTCTCTCTTCTCAGCTCTTGCTTACAGCCTTCAGAACACAGTGACCACCACTTGACTTATTTAGACGTTGGTTTATTTGTGAGGCCCAAGCATTCTGTCGGGTTTACCTCTATATCCCTGGCCCAGCACAGGACACTGGTGCTGTGGGTACCGGCTGAATGAAGGAATGGATGTTCCACGGTACTAGCACACAACAGGTGCTCAATAAATGTGGATGAAGGAGCCTCTGGGGACACAAGGGGCGAGTACAAGTACTTGTGTCTTATATGTACAGGTGATTCTCTGTTTCCCTGGTTCCCCAAGTAAAACCCCCAGGGCCATTGTGGTATCTTTCTTCATCCCTCAGAGCCAATAGCTCATCACCTTCTCCCAATTTTATATCCTTAATATCTCTCAAGGCGTAATCTCACCACATTCTTTGCTCAGGCCTGCAAAACCCTTTAGAAAGGCTACCGCAATAACTTATTCATTGGTTTCGAGGTCCCACCCTCTCTTCTCAGACCTAAACTCCCCAAGTGCTGCTAGACGTGTCTCTCTCCCACTGGATAAAGGCCAAGCTCCCACAAATATCAAGTGTCTCAACACTCCTCCTCAGTCATTACCCACTACTCATCCCCTTGTTGTAATGACAGTAACCGTATTAATAGTTAGGGTTTATTAAGGCTTTTCGATGTGAGTCATTGCATTAAGCATTTTATACATATGAACATATTTTAATCTTTATACCAATCTTATGAGACAAGTAATTTACTTGTCCCTACTTTATAGACAGAGCAACTGAAGTCCAAAGAAGCTAACTTACTCAGTATACAATATCACAGAGTTAAGGTTCAAACTCAGGTAAACTGGCTTCAGATCAACCCTCTTAACCATTGTGCTCTATTATATAGCCTCTTTAAACTTTATGCTTCAGCAGCACTGAGTTATGCTTCTGGTTTTTTATGCTCCAGCAATGCTGAGCTATGTATAATCCCTTGAACTCTGTTGTTGCCAAGGCCTCCATGTCTTCGTACACACCATTTCTTTCGCTTCCTGGGAAGGCCTTGTCTTCCTGTCTGATAAATACCAACGTACCCTTCAAAACTTCTCCAAGGTTTTCTATCTGGTGCATCTCCCGGCTCCTTTGTACCTGGTATATACTTCTTGATTGCCCTGGTTTGCAATGATTCATCTGCATGTCTTCACTGAAGGCATGCCTATGGCTTTCAGCTTTGGGTCACAGTGCCCAGGCAAACAATAGATGCTCAATAAACGTGGATTTAACTGGGCTTTCTGTAAAAGGGGTAAGTACGGGTTAACCAATACCTAACATGCCAGGGCAGGAGAGAAGCATATTCCATGCTTTTTAAAGACATATATTCATGCTCAAAACAAAAGAAAAACTCACCAAACACTACAGATGTTTCTGAAGAGAAGATGCAGTGTGCAGAAAAATTCAATGCATTCTGACAACTACAGCAGTTAAAGATCCCTGAATGTACCTGCAGTTCATTGCAACTGCTGAGTAATGTGAATTTAGCAAAAAACAAAGCAAAACCAAAATAACCTTTTATCCCAAGGTTCTCAGAAAAATACATTTGGAACCTCTCTCAAAGTGATGAACTGAGTCACAAACTACCCAATGGCCTGGGTAGGATTGTATTAACTTAGGTGTCACTGAGGTTTGGACATTATCATTTAAGCCCAAAGAAAACATGACAGATTTCTGACCACTGAGGTTAAAAATCAAGCATCTTCTAGAGTCTCTAGACTTCAACAAAACTAAAAGCGCACTTCAAAACTAAACAGCAACATTTATAAATCAATGGTAGTCCTTTCTTTACAGTGAGACATAGAGGAGATATAAGTCAAAGAGAAGTTTGATCCCTTCTGCCTCGAAATTTTTAATCCAACGGGAAAGGAAAAGATGTTACAAACAAATAGTAACATAAAGCAGGCAAACTAATTCCCATCCTACCTTGCAAGGGGATCCTGAAGTGAATGGAGAATCTGCAGGTCTATGAAACTCACAGCCTCTAAAACATGCAATTCTTACTTCAGTTTAAAACAACACATTTTCGTTTAAATACCCTGTTTATTCAGCCTAGATTTCTGTCCCTCAAAGCAGCAGGTGAACGGCTGTATTGAGACTACCTTGAGGAAATGAAGGAGGAGGAGAGGTAGGCAAAGCCCATCATAAAAAAGGAACAATTACCAATGGAAATGTGAGCTTTACAGCAAAACAGCAGACAAAGTCAGTGTGCATCCAGACAACCCAGTGTCTGCCGCAGTCCAGGCAAAAAGGAATGAAGGGAACAACATTATCATCGTTGGGACGCAGCACAAGTAGGCCAGGCTTTCGGTGCATCAGGACCTGTTTAAGAGTCTAGGCCTGGGCTTCCCTGGTGGCGCAGTGGTTGAGAATCTGCCTGCCAATGCAGGGGACACGGGTTCGAGCCCTGGTCTGGGAAGATCCCACATGCCGCAGAGCAACTGGGCCCGTGAGCCACAGTTACTGAGCCTGCGCGTCTGGAGCCTGTGCTCCGCAACAAGAGAGGCCGCGATAGTGAGAGGCCCGCGCACCACGATGAAGAGTGGCCCCCACTTGCCGCAACTAGAGAAAGCCCTCGCACAGAAACGAAGACCCATGCAGCCATAAATAAATAAATAAATAAATAAAAATTAAAAAAAAAAAAAAGAGTCTAGGCCTGAGAGTCAGTCTGTAGGTGCCTTTCCCCAAGAACTCAGGGAGTTATGGGCCCATGCAGGGCTTTGAGGTGGAAGAGAAACCTTAAAAGTGTTCCCATGAGAGGGCAAACCAACAAACCAGAGCCATGCTAAACTGGCAAGGTAGATGCAATGCAGCAAAAACCCAAAGTCCTCTGTGTTGACAATTTCTACCATGATATGGATTTAAGGGAAGAGTCTGAAACCATTCAGCCTCTCTTTTGTCTAAGTGGTACCAAACATCCTATCCCTAGGAGCTCCAAGATGCTCATTCACAGGCTCAAAGCTGGATTTTACTCTTTGATAGACGCAAGAAGCTGATATAAAGGAAAGGTTATGATGAAGTCCTCTGGGTTACAATGTAATCAGAACAAGCAGCTGGGATAAAATATGCAAAATGAATGATCTGTCGAACAAAGTCAGCAAATGTGCAGAGAAGCAGCCAAGCTTGGGCAGGAGAGCTGTTCCAAGGGCTCAGGCACGTCCAGCTGAGGATGAGGGCAAGGCACCCTCCCCTGGACAGTGGGTACACCCTCAGTGAGGCTGGAAAAAGGATCGGGCTACTTGGGAAAGGAGAGGTCCTTTTAAAAGGGCAGATTTAGGGAAACTGATCAGTGCTGTAAGAAACAGGGTTAATGTGGCACTTAGAGGAGGAAAAGGATGTAGAGCAGTTAAGGGAGGTCACAGAAGGGGAAGAGTCATACTATAAGCATACACTTCATGTCCTTACGAAAGGACACAGAGCCAGAACTGTTCACTGTATAATAAGAGAAAGCAACGGCCACGTACACTGACCCGGAGAGAGGGACACCTGCTCTTCACCTTCCTGAATCTACTTAATAAATAGAAAGCAGTTCCAGCCCTGTGAGACCTGTAAGTAGATGTATCTAGAGATGATCTTCAGGATATATATTTCCAAACTCCATGAATCCAGGAAACCCCCAATAACAAACAGGCTGTGACAACCTCTACTCTGAGAAGGGAGGGAAGAAATTCCACCTCCCTCTCTGTATCACTCAACTGAAGATACGGGCCCATGACCTGGGGAATGGACACAGCCCTCCCACACCCTCATTTGGTTGGGAAGAATCCAAGTTCCTTCAGAACCTAGGCTCTCTGACAGTGTGAGCTGTCTAAAATGGAGTGTTCTGGGCTGGATAGATATTGCCCTAAGGCCATGGTCAGACCAGCCTGAGAATTCTTTATGCATTTGACTCAATAATACTATCAAACAGGTAGGTGCGGGAAAGAAAGATTCCAGATGCTTTTCAGTTTCAGACACACAGGTGTGATGCCAGAGCAGACTTATCTCCCCAAGAAGTGGTTCCAGGTGAGAGTAGCAGCTGCATCACCGCCAGGGCTACATCCCTTGGACATATTTAAGGGCTCCTGACAAACAAGTTATAGGATTTACTGCCATGAGGAGTAGGGGCCTGGTTCAGGAACAGTAAGTATCTCTTCAACTGATTCGTTGTTTGGGGGGTTTGGTGCACGGATGACACAGCCTGTCAAAAAATGACCAATACCAAGAGTGTCTCTGAACATTATAGCAGAAAAGCACAGTCACCTTATTTAAAAGGCACAACTTTAGAATCATACGGTTTAGTGGCACCAATATTGTTCAAGTTGCATTAAAAGGTAAGTATAACTTAAAAATCGATGCAATCATGCTCTCTCTCTCTCTCTCTCTCTGAGACACATACACACAAACACACACACACGTTTGTGTATGTATAAACAGCATATGTCAGGGTATTCCAGGACGCTTCTGAAAATTAAGAAATACCATGAGAAATGTCAAAAGCAAAAACTACTAAGTTTTCCAAAGTATTATGTATTTGCACTTATGCTACAAAAAGTTACTGGTATAACCAAACACAATGAACCATCTTCCTGTGTTCTTTAAACACTGGAGCATAGAGATGATCTCCCAATCTGATAGCCAAGCATCCTGTTTATTTGACTACACCCTTGCCCTCGTGCATGTTCACGTGTATGTTCAAGGCAAGTTTTGAAGAAAAACAAAGAATCCATATTTACACAACTCAAAGGGTGTGCCCCACTAAAACCAAAATCATGCCACCTGTCTGTGCTGGACACAAATGTGGAGAGAGGAGAAACACCTGCTTTAAAATCATTTTCTCTCACCCAAGTGTCAGCAACTAACTCTCAACTGTCTTTCACTTGTGGCATGAGCTTCACCTTGATTTTAAGTCTTTCTTCTTTTCACCTATTCTAACAAATATATGTTACAAAATGAAATGGCCGGTCTATTTTTAGAAATAAATGTCAGCAAATCAATTTAAAAAAATGCAAAGTTATGCAGACTTTTCTCTTTAAGCAGACAATATGAAACAGACAAACTTGAGCTCTCTTTGAATTGTACATTTGCATCGTATAAAGGTTAAATATTTCATAGAGGGAAGCATCTGAAAGGCTCTACACAGAGTAGCAGAAACTCCAACGCCTGAGTGAATGAAACGGATAAATGATCAGATCAAAGAGAGGGAGAAAGTATCTCCTCCCCCTTCCCTTCTCTCCCCACCACTCACAACTCGAGGTCTGATTCTCCACATTTCTGAAGAACTCCGAAAAGCACATTCATCAGGATGACCCAGGAAAACCGCAGAGGAGGGAACACCTGAACCAGGGCCCCCCAGCAGAGTATAAACTTTTCAAACTGTCACCCAATCAACAAAACCCCAGTTGCTAAGGGGGCCCAAGCAGCCGCGCAGCCTCCTAAGCCAAAGCATTCATTCCCTCTCCAGGCTAAAGGACCCCCAAGTTTTTTACCTTTGTGTTCGCCGAAGCCTGTTCCCACTCCTCAAATGAGGCAAAGTAAAGTTTGAGAGCACAGTCCAAAAATTGGGGTCAGACATATCCATTTCTTTCTTGCTTCAATTCACTGTGGGTTCAAGGCCATAAGACCAAAACGGAGAGAGGAGGGGGGAAAAAAAAAAAGACAAAAAAGATCCCAATTATCTACTCACTGCCTCCAGAGGAAACGTGCTACGAACTGTGATCTCGAGAACAACTTGGAGCGTGAGTGAGAAGTACCCGTCCTAGCCTTTAATCAACATACAGCTATTTCTCCAAGGTTCAGGAAACTTGTTTCCTCCTGGGTTTGCCCTCTCCTGGTCAGCCTTGGCCAGCTATAAACAGTAATTACAAGAGTTGGGCCGTGCGTTCGGCTCAAAATGTTGTCTGTGTGTGATTCAGTCCAAGGTACTTTGTCATCTGTTTGGCAGATACCATTTGCAGCTCCTGCGGGGGGGTGGGGATGGGCAGGGGAGAGGACTAGTTTAAGTCTTTGGTTCCGGGAGGCTGGTGCTTATCAGCAAAACCATTCAACATCCGAACATGCCCAGTGCTGAGTTTCCTCTCGGTATCTACATACAAGGAAAGGAATGTAAATGGCAAAAGCTCCTCTTCTTCGCCCCTCCTCGAAAAAGGGAAACTTAAAAGCACTTATAGAAAGCTGGCCTGTTGGCGGACTCCAGCCGGACACCTTTGTGCAGCCTCAGCGGGAAGGGGCCAGGCGGCGGGACCGGTCCCCACCGCAGACACTCCCCATAGGAGCGGGGCCTCATGGGAAAGGGAGCAGGCGGGACCTGTGCGTGAGCCCAGGAGGACCGGGACACCGTAGGATCTCCCGCCGCCGCGCCCCCAGCGCGGAGCCCCTGGTGGATCGGTCCCTCCAAAGAAATAAACCCAGCGCGCTCCGGAGACCGGTGGTGGAGAGTGCAGAGCGCACACCTGGAGGCTGAGGCGTGATTCACTGAAGACTGGATCACCAGGAAAACACTCCAAGAAAGTCAGTAATGGCTCTGCCGAGGGACGCTGTTTGTCGTGTAGGAAAAGCACGCCGAGGGAATGCCACACTCACCTAAAACCTCAGTAAACTGAATTTACGAGTTTACAAACATTTGATGAATTGCTGCAGCGCACACCTGTCTGGCTTCACCCTATCTAGGGACTGGTCAACCACGACCTGTGAAGATACGACCTGGCACTTAGTTAACCAATGCTAGAATCATTTTCCTGCCATGAGTGTTAAGACTTTGAAAGGAAGGAATGAAGGGGAGGTTGAACCAATGTTACTGTTATTCATTTCGAAGAAAGCCACAGGATTCCAATAACTCCCCAAACCCACCAATGCTTATGATTAAGTACATAAAGAAAACACTAGAATTTAAATTAGCTACTTTAATCTGGTGTAATATGGCAAGAGATAATAAATTTAAAAAAATGTTTAAGCAAAAATAACGTTTAAAAAATGGTTTAGTTCAACCAGTAAATACTGGGAACAAACTTGCTTATAGAAATATAAGGGTGAGGAAAAAGGGGATGGGGGGGTCAGCTGACAAGGGATGGGGCTAAACAAAGAACAGGAGTCTACTTTGAGATGCTCTTTAATTCTGGGGACCCCCAGAAATATTTTCACCCCAAGCACTCTAGGCATTTCTGATGGGCCTCCTCAGATCCTTGAAATCTACAAAGGTAGACAAAGAAGACAATATTTTCTCAATTTTACATGGCAAAATACACTTCACCAGATACTTAGGGACTTGGTCCAATATTTTTTGCCCCATACTAAGCCATGTCTTCTCTTAAAAAAATGCTTTTAAATATTCAAAAAAGTATTTTTTAAAGGCTGACTCAAAGATAGTACCATACCCCAGAGCAGAGCTTCCCAACCTCAGCACTGTTGACATTCTAGGCTGGATAGTTTTTTGTTTGGGGGACTGTCTTGGGCATTGCAGGATGTTTAGCAGCCTCCCTGATCACTCCCCACTAGATGCCAGTTGCGATCATCAATAATGTCTACAGACATTGCCAAATGTTCCTTGGGGGTGCAAAATTGCTCCTGGTTGAGAACCACCACTCTAGATAAAGGCTTTCTCTGAGATAGGTAGTATAGAGCATTGCTTAAGAGCAAAAATCTTGGGTTTGAATTCTGCATCCAACACTTACTGTGACCTTAAGCAAGTCACTTAATGTCTGCCCATTTTCCCTATTTTTATGGGGTCCATGATAGGACCAACCTCTAAGAGGTTCACACACATAAATGAGATGACATACATAAAGCCCTTCATGCAGTGTCTAGAGCACAATGCACATAAATGTTGGCCATATGCAGAAGCTAAAAGAATACCATGCAGAGAGATGCAAGACTGGAGCAGAGGGCATCCTACATCATACTCTCTACTTTCATGGCACTCCGAAGATGCCTCTACAGGGGTGCTGGTCACACTGTATTACAATTGACTGTTCACTGCTGCCTTTCCTGTTAGTCTATGAGCTTCCTCAAGGCTAAAGTCATGTTTTATTGATCTCTGTACTTCTACAGTCTGACAGTTCCTGATTTATGTAAGCGTTCAAGACATGCTTTTTGGATGGAGACACTTCAGATGCTCAGGTACCTATTCTTTCTTTTAAGATGCCCTGAAATTTATCAGTTTTAGCAGGTCAGTTGAGTTTCTCAAAGAATCCTGAATTTTTAAGAATCCCATGAGGATATTTTTAAATTCTAAAGACTTTCTCTTATTGATTCATTTTTATCTATATTCTGTAACTGGAAACAGAAGTGTTAGGCTAACATTCTTCAGGTCTTAACATGGCTTTAAGAAATGTCACAACCAAATCCAGGGGAAACTCTCTTTGAATCCTACCCCCTACCCCATCCCCAAAGATAAGCCCAGGGGAAAAATGTTTGTGCTCACTTTTTAGGTATCCAGATAATTACATATCAGAGGCTGCTCAGAGCAGAACAGTGAAGCTGGTGAAAGGGGACTTGAAAGTGTGCTATATAAATTGTGGGTTGAAGGAACTCTGGTGAATGTGGAAAAGAAAAGATTCAGGGAACAAGCAACAGCTGTCCTTGAATACTGAAATAACTACCATGTGGAAGAACCTTCAAATGCAAAGATGAAAAAGGCTGAAACAACAAGGAAGGACTTCCTGTGTGGGTGTTTGAGCAGAGGTAAACTGTAGTGATACAGTGGGTGAGAGTCAACTTCTGGATGATTTAACTCTGGGGCAACTCTGCACCGCCAACTCTCATATCCTCCATGGTCCTTCCAGAAAAGCCTACATATGTGGGCAACACCCATAAAAATGATAGCAATAAAATGGATAAATCAATAAAACATTAATTTCTTCTCTTGACTGAATAATACATATTTTGGTCTGTGGGCAGCAGATGTCATAACTCTCTCCACCCTGTACATTTTGGGGAATCCACCGTGCAGATTCTCAAAGTGCTGGGGAAAGACCTGAGTATTTTAAACTACTTCAATGTTTACTTTAAACATTTAATGTTTACTTTAATGTTTTTTGCACTTCAAAGGCTTTGAGAATTGGGGTTGTATCCAAAATGAAAAATAAAATTTGGTAAAGTGCGTGAAGAGCCGGAAATGAATTAGTTAATATAGTGAAAGTGGCTGATATATTCCCACACTCCTTTAAGAGTAGGAGTAGGTGTGACACTGAAGTGTAATTGTCTTCTAACCTGTTTGACTTGATTTGGGAACTTATGATTCAGAAGGTAATGCAGTCAGCAAATACAAGAATTAAAATTGTCAGAACTGCTGACATTTTTCTACAGACAAAATAATTATATGAGCAGAAACTATATTTTAGTTGCAAATGCAGTAAAACTCTGGCTACGGAACTAAGAAGGAATTGAGATTATTGGAAATTCTTAAGACTACAGCTGATCTAGGTCACTATACAAATATCCAGTCAGATTTTCTACGTATTGCACAACAACTAAGCCTATACAGCAGTGGACAAGTTTTGTGATCTAGAATGCTCATTCATTTAATCAGGCTGATATTATCAGTCATTGTTTTCACGAGAAAGGTGAATGAGATTGAAAAATAAGCTTGTCAAGCTCCTGAAATGCTAGCTCAAGATGAGGTAAGTATTTAATGAAGGGTCAAATTCTTCACTATTCACCCCTCTCCTACATATACAAAATTCCAGGTTCTTTTCACTGACTTGAATTCTCCTGTCTACGTCCCATCCGCTGCCCCATGCTTATTCAGTAGGGTTTCCTTCACCCTACACAGAACAGCATTAAGGATAATATCCCTGGAGCCTCACCTTGAACTTAGACACTATAGGAGATTAAGTCTTCTAGTGTAAGCGTGAGGCATGGGAAGCTGTCAGCTCCCTGCACTGACACTCTTGCCACGAGGCCATGTCCAGTGAAAAGATACGAGGGCAAGTGGAGTTAATATGGAGTTTCAAAATGTATTCTGATCATGGCCTGGTCTGGGGATTCTGCTATAAATTTACTTTGATCTCTGTCCACTCTTGTCATCAGAGTACCCAGAAGTGACTACATCCCCAAGGCTGTCCATACCTACAAGCGTACTTTGGTCATCTTCTAAATGCTGTCTTGAGAGTTTGAGTATAGTAGTGTGAAGAGCACATGGCCCATCCTGAATGAGCAATGCTTGTAATCACTGTATACCTTAAGAAATAAAGCTTAAAAGCTGGGCTAGAAATGTAAAGAAAGTTGCATCAATGGGAACGGGTTGTAAGAAAGCTCTTCTAGAATTACTAAGCAAAGTTTTTTGCTTACATTGCTAAAATATGAAGGAAGATAAAAAAAGATCAATGAAAATTAACTTGCAGGGCTAGATCTGACGGCTGAAAAGCTAAGAGATGGATAATAAGTAGGGTTACAGCGTGCTGGGAATATTAAAAAAAAACATTTTTAAACAATATCATAAGGCAAGAGAGATTCAGATTTCTAAAGGGAATAGATAAAACAAAGGAAACCAAATAAAACTGATTTCTCTTTCCTGATAGGTTAAGTAGAGAAGTACATAATCCACAAGGGCAGGTTGAAGGACAAGGTCCGAGAGGGGAAAGGACAGACTAAATACGAGCCAGAATGGGAAGAGAATGTGATATTTTCCTCAGGTGTTCCCTGGATCCCAGGAGAATCAGAGGCTCAGAAAATGTGGCAAATAACCAGTAACTTCACAAAATCAAAGAGGAGAGAACAGATAGACATGGGAAATGAAGCACTTTTCTCCCAAATTAGTGACTCCTTGATTTGTACAAAAGATAAGTAGATTAGAACATATGATGATGCCATCTGCAGCGAAATGGATGCACCTAGAGATGGTCCTACTGAGTGAAGTCAGACAGAGACAAATATATGATTATCGCTATATGTGGAATCTAAAAAAATGGTACAAATGAACCTATTTACAAAACAGAAATAGAGTCACAGATGTAGAAAATAAACTTATGGTTACCAAGGGGGAAAAGGGAGGGAGGAATAAACTGAGAGATTGGGACTGACATATACACACTGCTATATATAAAACACGTAACTGTATAGCACAGGGAACTCCACTCAGTACTCTGTAATGACCTATATGGGAACAGAATCTAAAAAAGAGTGGATATATGTATATGTATAACTGATTCACTTTGCTGTACAGCAGAAACTAACACAACATTGTAAATCAACTATACTCCAATAAAAATTAATTAAAAAAAGAAAAGAATATGCATGGTGGCAGCCCAGCTCACAGGACCAGGGAGGGTTTCAAAATCACTGATTGTAAGCATATTACCCTACCACTCTATCTACCCAATCATTGACTCCCAAGCAGGGTCCTGGGAGAAGCCCCATAGCCTAATCTCCGCTGGGAGAGGAGTTAGGCTGGTAGAAAATGTGTCATACTTACAGGGCTGGAGGGGGTCATCCTGCAGGAAGGAGACTACTGGGAAAGAAACAGAGAAAAGTGTGTCTCTCCGTTTGAGATCAGCTGTCTGCAAGAGCCATCAATAAACCAAGCAGAGCACTGGCCTCTAAAAGAGCTAAGCAATCCAATTATGGAGCAGAGAGCAATGCTTCGAGACCAACGCCAACATCTGACAAATAGGAAGGCTAACTTCTAGACTGCTTTAAGACCAAACTTCCTTGCCACTTACTGTAGACGAGCCTCCTTACCCCTACTGGGTTAGGTATCCCTCTATTGAGCTCTGCTCCTGAGAGCTCCTGCATGAAAAGTGTTCCCCCACCATATCAGAATCTATATGTTTGCAGATCACTCCCCCTTAGAGTAAGAGCTCCGAGAGGACAGGGGCTGTATCTCCATCTTTTAATCCTCAATACACCATTAGGATGAATGTTAAGACAAGGGGTGAAGGGAGGAAGGACTTGCTCAGGGTTAGAAAGATACTTGAAAGCAAGTATTTTTAAGACGGACCCCTGACCTGTTTTAAAAAGCCTTTTCTGTCTATTCCTCTTGGAATTTCATGAGCCCATACCATTATTCATATACACTGCACCTGTTAGACAGGTCTACTGCCTCAGATTTCAAAGTCTCAGAAAAGAACCACGCACATGTAGCTGTGTATCTGTAGACACATGTAAATATATGTCTAACTAGTTTGTATGAAATCCAAAATGCTTTTTGAGTAACAGTGGACCTCAGACACTAATCATTACATTAGACTCTCAATCTGGAGTTAACTTCAAGGACATGGTGTTTCTTGATCCAGAAGCTTGGTCTAAGGTACATCATTTCTCATCCAGCTCCTGAGCATGAATTACAGTGCAATTATAAGAAGTGTCAATTAAGTGGGTCAGTGTGGTTATATTTAGCCCTTTAGTAGCTGACACTAAGACCTTTCTGAAATATAAGATTAAGGTTAATTTATCAGTTCTTCTTTTCTTGAATATTTTTCCAGGTCAGGCATCTAAAGTTATTGAAAATTATCCCATTAAAATAAGAGGTAAAAACTTCCATTGAAGTACCACATAGGGAACATATACAGACAGAGGTAGAAACCGTGTGCTTCTGTAGAAATCAGAATTTTATTCCATTCTTAAAGTTGACTCAAATTATTCCACAAATCAGAGGATAATGTGTCAGTGAAGACACAAATTTTTTAGCCGAGGATTTCTCAAGCAAGCTTCAATCATTGGATTTATTAATTTATATCATTTTTATAACAACAAAAATTTTTTTCTGAATGTTAACCTTTCATTTTGTTTCAATTTAGGTGTGTTTAAACTTCTTTTTTTAACATCTTTATTGGAGTATAATTGCTTTATTATGTTGTGTTGGATTCTGCTGTACAACAAAGTGAACCAGCTATATGTATACATATATCCCCATACCCTTCCCTCTTGAGCCTCCCTCCTCCCATCCCACCCCTCTAGGTTGTCACAAAGCACCGAGCTGATCTCCCTGTGCTATGCGGCAGCTTCCCACTAGCTATCTATTTTACATTTGGTAGTGCATATACGTCCATGCCACTCTATCACTTCGTCCCAGCTTCCCCTTCCCCACAGTGTCCTCAAGTCCGTTCTCAGTACCCTTTTTTTAGATTCCTTATATATGCATTAGCATACGTTATTTGAACAACAAAATTTTTAAAGAAATATTAACTCATAGGAGAATAAATATGATGTTAAGCATAAAAAGTGATAATATTTTCACTTTTCATAAATCATAGAAATGCAATTAAAACATCAATCAGATATTTTTTACCTGTTTAACTGGCAAAGACTAAAAAAAAAGGTAATACTCAGTGCTGGTGAGAGCACAGGAGATAAATACGGTTTACCAACTTTCTGGAAAGTAATCTGGAGAATGAAAACACACACACTATACATATGCACATGCATATAGACGTATGTGTACATATACACAGATATTTACATATAAATGTATATGTGTGCATATATACATATAAATAATATACACACACATATATATTTGAACTAAGTCCGCATTCTAGAAATTATACAAATCTAATTGAGTAAATGCACAAAAATCTATGCATATGAAAATTAATCTTAGAATTCCTTGTAGTAGTACAACATTGGGAAAAACCCAAAGGTACAAGACAAGGGCAACTGTTAATAAATATTGAACAGCCATAAAATGAAATATTATAAAACCAATAAAGACCACTGTGGTAGAAAGAGTAATACATTCCAAACATACGAGGTTCTAATTCCTTGAACCTGTAAATATGTTACCTTAATAGGAATTTTGCGGATGTGATTAAATTAAGGATATCACAACAAGGAGATTATCCTATATTATCCAGGTGGGCCCTAAATGTAATCACAAATGTCTTATAAGAGGGAGGCAGAAGGAGATTTGATTATAGAAGAATGTAATATGACACTGAAGCAAGATGCATGCTGATGGTTTTGAAGATGGAGGAAAGATCCAGAGTCAAAGAATACAAGGAATGCAGCTCTAGTAACTGGAAAAGGCAAGGAAACAGATTCTACCTAGTGTTTCTAGAGGGACCTCAGCCCTGCTGACACCATGATTTCAGCCTAGTGAAACTGACTTTAGACCCTACAGAATTTATTAGAGAATAAATATATGTTGTTCTAAGCCACTTCGTTTGTTGGTATTTGTTACAGTAGCCATAGGAAACTAAAACAATGCTTTTTAAAAATATAAGTGGTAAATGCTCCTGAAATATTTTTTTTTAAAGGGAAAAAATGGAGTTCTATGATCTAAATTATTTACAATGTCGTAAATATGAATGTACATGAATAAAAGAGATGGAAGTAAACAAAGCATTTTTAGTGGACATTTATGAGTATGGGATTATGGTGATTTTATTCCTCTTTATACTTTTTATACTTTATAATAATAAGTCTATATTATTTTTAATTAGGAAAAATCCCTTCGTTTCCATTTGACAGTCTTATCAGGACCTGAAAGTTCAAGTGCCTGAGAACTTACAAATAATTAGAAGCGTTTACAAACTTAAGACACACACCTTAACCCCCAAATTTGATAAAGTTTGATTGCTGTTTTTTGACAAACAAAATTAATGCATTATGTAAAAGCTCTACAAGCCTTAGAAATATATACTAAAATTGCTTTAAAAAAGAAATCTTCTCTACTCGCAGGAATTTTATACATAAAAATGAAAAATGTCTCTTTTCCAGACATAAATCCTTACCTGTCTATGGCAACTGGGCAAATGAGTACTTGCAAAGCTGACTGGGCTATAAATCCATACTGAGCTTTGTTTTGGGTTGAATATATATGTTATTACTTGCAGGTTGGTCAGGCTGTGCATTTTATGCGAGCAGTTTTGAATTCCAGACCTGCTTCCCTCCACTGAGCCGCAGATGAAAGCTGTCTTCTTTCATTGCTCAGAAAAATCATATACTCTTTAAAGCAAGCTCAGTTTTAATATTAGCCAAATATGGGTGCAGTAAAAAGTGATGTTCTTAATTTCCAAGAATTATATTAGCTATAATTTGGGATCACCTCCCCCCAACACATAGAAACATTACTCTATATGAGGCTAGATAATTCAGATTTTACTGTCTTTACTTAGCTAGACTCTGAGGACTGAAAGGCTGCGACCAAGTTTCTGGTACCAACCATGGAAATATTCTTTGAACCAATGTATTGTCATACATGTCATAGAAGACAACCATATTAATCTTCAAAGGGATCAACAAACTTTCAAAAATAAGTTATTCCAGTTAATAAGAGCTACAACAATAGCCAATCATGTCATCCATTATAGTGATAGATGGGAGATGGATGAACATCTATCAACATGAAACAAGAATCATCTCTACCAGTGGCTCTTAGGACACAGAATTCTAAAGAATGCTAATATATCAAGGTTAAAGAAGAACAAGGGCAGATGACATGTACATGGCAGAAATAGAAAACTGAAGAGAAAAGAGAAAATCCCGCTCAAAAGTGGCAGAAAAATACACTAGTTTGGAAAATTAGAAAATGGGAGAAAAGTAAATTGGGAAAGCTTTTACTGTATATAAAGTGATAAAAGAACAACCGTTGTTCCGGTTTTCTCCCTACTGGCTTCACCCTGGTCGTGGCCTCCATTACCTCCTGCCTGGGTTAATTCCATTCTCTCCCTGCTCCCCACTCCAAATTATTCTTCCAGAGCTGCCCAGCTCCATCGTATGCATATAATCATTTCACTCTCCTGTGAAACAAGATTTAGTAGCTCTCCACTGCTGCAGCAACATTTCTTCAAGGATGGTTTCTGTCCTACTATCCTTGAATTACCTGGAATGCTTGTTAGAAATGCAGATTTGGGGAGGCTTCTCCAAACCCCCTGATTTAGGATTTCAGAACGTGAAGCCCAGGAATGTGCATTCTACCAAAGTGCCCAGGGGATTCTTACCTACATTAAGGTTTTAGAGGTTTTTCATAGGAAAATCAAAATCTCTTTAAATGGAATACTTGATAGTGCAGTCCCTTGTTATCTCTCCTGCCTCATCCTTTGACATGTGCCCCTCCGTGTTTACGCTCCAATAAGAGTAAAATATGTACTTGTCAGAAATATTGAATCACTTGAAGCTCCCCAGACACAGTAGCTCTGCCATACCTCATTGCCTTTGTACATCCTGTTCCCTGTTTCTAGAATTTCTACCTCCTCTGCCTGGAAAACTTCTGCTCATCTTTCACGTGTGAACTGAAAGGTCACCCCTCAAGCACAGTCTGCCTAACTTTCTCTCGCATGCCTGAGTGTTTTTTCTCCTGGATCGCCAAAGAATTTTATGCATATACATTCCTCTTTTATAGCATTCATTCTACTGCGCACGATGATGTGTTTATAGGTCCAACTCTCCACTAGGCTTTAAGCTCTCCAAGTACAAGGTCAGTTTTTATTCATCTGTGTATGCCTCAGAGTACACAGTATATACTCAGCAGAATGTGTGGATGCACATACATTATTTTCTAAAGTTAGTTAAAAAAAAAAAACTAAACCGATTATTTTTCTTTCTCCCTAATAGAAAGCTTGTGGACTTCTACCCACAAGCCCTGGGGGGATGCTTCCAAAACCATGCTGGCTTTTGTCAACTGGTTGGATGATTTTTCTTTTTTTTTTTTTTTTTTAACATCTTTATTGGAGTATAATTGCTTTACAATGGTGTGTTAGTTTCTGCTTTATAACAAAGTGAATCAGTTATACATATACATATGTTCCCGGATGATTTTTCTTTTAAAGCACTGCCATTATTGACAGCCTTCATGATGATTAATAAAAAGAACAATAGAAATTTAAGTCTATGATTTTTAGGCAGATTTTAATGACTCACTAAGAAATGAATCAAAAAACACTATCAGCTTTTTACTTTTCCTTCACAACAAGTATGCCTGAAGTAAAGTGTTACTTTGTCTTCCTTGAAAAAAGTGACTAAAAACTGGAACTCAGGCAGGGTGACCTTTATCTGAGGCTGGAAACTCAGTTCTAATGGGGACATGATCAGCACAAACAACTCACTGCTGTGATCAGAGGAGAACCGAGAGCACCACAGCAGTGGGGCTCAAGGTGTGCAACCTGCTGACGACGACTTCGCAGCCCGGGGGCCCCGGCTCAGCTATGTCAGCTTCCACAGCAAAATCTTCCGTCCTGTTTAAGAGGAGCTGCAAAGGTGAACAGACACAGCCGATCCGAGCAACACTGGACAATCAGCCTCCTCTGTCCATCTCCTGTCCTGGCACCTCTATTCGTCTGGCAAATACCCATTCCTACATCTCAGTCCTGCTCTTATTCCACAGTCAACCAATCCCATCTGAGGGTTTAGCTAAGAATTAATGTTTCCGTTGATAATACTGAAGATGCGACTATTTAGCTGGGTTTATATTTTCCTTTTTTTTTAATTGAAGTATAGTTGACTTATAATGTTTCAGGTGTACAATAAAGTGATTTAGTTCTACATACACACACACATATATATATATATATATATATATATATATATATACACACACACACACACACACATATATATATACTTTTTCAGATTCTTTTCCATTATAGGTTATCACAAGATATTGAGTATAGTTCCCTGTGTGATGCAGTAGGTCCTTGCTATTTATCTAGTTTATATATAGTAGTGTGTATCTGTTAACCCCAGATTCTTAATTTATCCCTCTCTCCCCCCTTCCCCTTTGGTAACCATAAGTTGGTTTTCTGTGTCTGTGAGTCTATTTCTGTTTTTAATTTGTATCATTTTTTTAGATTTCACATATAATTGATATCATATGATATTTGTCTTTCTCTGAATTCACTTAGCATGATAATCTCTAGGTCCATCCATGTTGCTGCAAATAGCATTATTTCATTCTTTTTTATGACTGAGTAATATTCCATTGTGTATATACATACATATATATGTCACATCTTCTTTATCCATTCATCTGCTGATGGACATTTAAGTTGCTTCCATGTCTTGGCTATTGTAAATAGTGCCTCTATGAACACTGGAGTGCATATATCTTTTCGAATTCGAGTTTTCATCTTTTCTGGATATATGCCCAGGAGTGGGATTGCTGGATCATATGGAAACTCTATTTTTAGTTTTTTAAGAAAACTCCATACTGTTTTCCACAGTGGCTGCACCAATTTACATTCCCATCAACAGTGTAGGAGGGTTCCCTTTTCTCCACATAGCTGGGTTTACATCTTCAAGAGGATTGAAAGTTTTAGAGAAAGGTACAAGGAGTAGGTGTGGGGCAGAGTCCACCCTTGACTGCAGGAGTCTGAGTTCAGTGGATGAGTGTGCCAATCAGAATCTGGAGACAAGCTTCCCAACGAGAGGTGGCCATCATGCCATCTCCCCATTGCTTTTCATTAGAGAAAACCAGAAGTGAAGGCGCAAAACCCTGCCCTGATGTAGATTCTACCGTCTCTTAGTTTCCACACAAGCATCAAGGGTAGAAGACTTATTTAATAATTATGCAGCCACCAAAAGTGATCATTATAGATTATATAAAAGCATGGTTATTTGTAACTTGAAAAAGACAAGAGAAAAAGTTTAACTACAGTATGATTATAATCATATGAAATCACGTATGCATACAGAAAAGGATTTGTAGGCATCATAGAAAACTGAACACAGTTCCTCCTAAGTGATTTAGTTCAGTCTTTTATTTCTGCTATTGTTGTTTTAATACATATGAAAGAACACTGTAAATTTTAACAGTTATTTCCTGGTCTTTAGCAACTTGCTCCACGATTATATCAATTTGCCTTGCTGCCAACTCATCTTCCCCGAAACAACTCTAACTACCTTCAAAATAACACCGCCTGATGCAAAACACACAGAAAAAGCAGGAAGGCTTGGGCTGTCTCTGGTGGAGGCTCAGGGAGGGATAACCTTCAGTTGTTCACAAACACTAAACTATAAATTGCCAGGGGCTAAAACTGAACATCTGAACATCCTGAGTGGCATTTGATACTATCAAAGTCCTTTCTCTCCCCTTCAAAATAATCTTTTCCTTCTATTTATCCTTTATTAGAGTCTAGTACCACAGCTTTAAAAACATAACTGCAGAATTCATGGCTCTCATAGATCCACCTACTGACTGTCCCAGAAATGGGATCAGATATAGCCAGCTCTCCGTAACCGCTGTTTCCCCCCCCCATCCATGGATACAGAGGGCCCACCATCCTACACCATTTAATAAAAGGGACATGAGTGTCCACAGATTGTGGTGCCCATGGTGGGTCCTGGAACTAATCCCCTGCGGGTACCGAGGGATGACTATATGTAATTCAGTGAGTTGCCAGGTATCCATAGAGTACATAAAACATGAGGTATTGTTTGTTACTTTCAGCTTTTCTGGGGAGCAAAGCCTGCTGCATATAATTTTCATAAATGGAAAGCTCTGGCCCAGTCCCACAAATCACAAAGGCCTTTTTAGTATGTGTTTTAAAAATACTGATATAAGTCAAGGAATGGAAGTTCTGGGTGGATCTAATACCCACCTGTCAACAGGTGATCAATGGGTTGAGCCTACCGACTAACATAAGTAGGCAAACAAGGACAATTGTGGAAAGGAAGGAGGAAAGAAGTCTTTGTGATGTCTCATAAGTAAGTGCCAAGCCATAAATTATTGAATTTTTCAATGTGCTACTTCCAAGGGAAGCAAATGAAAGAACAAGTGGGAAACAATGAACAGATGAACAGACCAGAGTATGTAAACCAGACAGCCAGGTTTTATAAATGCATACTAAGTACCACAAAAATGTGTCACGCCTGCAGTCTGTAACATCCCTTCTCCTATGCCATTGGTTATCTCAGAGGAGATTAGGGCATAATTGCTTCTTTGAGTGATATAGGAATTTAAGGTCCTACCATTTCAGAGTCATCATGTCTTGAGAAGCTTTCACTGCAACAATTCTGAACCTTGTTTATTTTTACTTTTCATCCAAAGACTCGGCATTTCCAGAGGGAATAACTAAAATCTATGCTATTTTCCTACAAATAGCCCAGTAAATAAAACAATAACAACATCTCCTTCGCCAGTGAAATCATATCTAATCTACCTGTCAGATTCCTGGGAACTCTAGAATAGATTCATATCTCAAAGTTCCCAAGAATAGTTAAGTAACTTTAAAAAAAAAATCGCATAGAGAAATATGACCACATAAATGTATCATCACCTGAGAGATGAAGGAATATAGAATAGTTGTGGTCACATGGCTCTTTAAATTTGGGTGGGAAAACTGACTTCATAAATAGAATATACTTCTAATTAAAATTTATTATTGATTTCAAAACAAAACTCATAGTATTTCCAAGGCCATATAAAAATTTATTTTTCTTTCTTTGGTTAAAGAGAATAAGCAAAGCATGAGTAACAGAAATTCACTGACGATCCATAAATTTCATCTTATGAAATTATTTTAACTTCTTGTCACAATGAACCTTCCACAGAGCTGTCAGCAACTGGCAGACTCAGTCTGAATTTCACTTCTTATGCTTCTCCCTACGAAACCTGTGTGGACTTGCCAGGTAGCAGAGAAATGCCCTAAGGTAGAGATCTAGAGAAAAGCGACAAAAGCAAAATTCTCAGCTTGTGTGTGTGTGTGAGAGCCTCTGTGTGTGTGTGTGTGTGTGTGTGTGTGTGAGAGAGAGAGAGAGAGAGAGAGAGAGAGAGAGAGAGAGAGAGAGAGAGAGAGAGAGAGTCAGCCTGACTTTTCTGGCACTGACTACAGATTAAAAAAAAAAATTAATGAAAATGAGACATGGAATACAAATATCATTGAAAACATATTTAAGATAAACAGTATAAAAATTCTTTTATGTTTTAAGTAAAAATATTGATCATATTTCACTTATTCTAGAAAAACATTTCCTTCTTTCTTGGTTGAAAATGCTTTTACTTAGTGTGAATGTGTTTAATTGCAGACTCTTGGGAACTCTGTTAAAAAGTTTCTCTGAAACTGTATTCCTTTCCTTAAAGGAGCTGGTTTCAACATGTCAGTGGGGGAAAACAAATAACACTTCACCATATAAAACAGCATTTTCACAGGGCTATGCTTGTGTGCCAATATGAGTTTTAACCAAACCCACACACCTGCATTGCTGTTGTGTATCTATTTCCAAATATTAAAGACTCTGCCCAGTTTGCTTGAATGACTCTGGGCTGACACATACTTCAGTGACGCAGTGAGAACCTCAACTGATCAATGACGGGGCAAAATCACTCTGAAGACAAACAGCTTTCCCCAGATACTCTATACTGTTGCTATTTTTAAAGACTTGATGAGCTTATCTGGCTTCCTAAAGGGAAAATAAGTAGCCTTAACCAGATAATGTATAAATAGGGGTGAGGGAGAGAGACATGGTTAAAAGGTGCTTCTGAGAGTCCAAGAAGAGAATTCAGGGCCATTTAAAAAACATCAAAGTCCTAAGAACTCTTACCTTTGGAAGTCACAACTGACATACTACCAAATGTATTGAAATACACCCAAATCACATATTAAATCTTTTTTTCTCCCCTGTGAGATATGTTTTAAGTATTTCACATTTTTGCTTTATAGCTAAACAGTCATCACACATACTTGAGAATTCTCATGAAGTGTGAAGATCTAAAATAGAAATTGTTTTCAAAGATTACAATTTTATGAATGTTCAATTTAACAATTAATAAAGTGGATATGTTATGTTGACAGACAAATATTCCTCTAATAAAGCTGTAAGCACAACCTGACTTCAGACATGGAGTCAGGTTAAAATGTGGAAAAAAAATGTATTTTTTCATGGATAAAATATGGTATAAATTTTGATTCTGCAGTTTTCTTTTTGTGTTTTTTGAACAAAAACACCTTTCCCCTTTGCATCAAACTTGGCATAATTCTACGAATGTCTCTTCGTGCTCGGGAAACTGGGTATGTACAGAGAAGGGATCTCCCATAGGGGTGAGAACACGAATTCTGGAACCACTGCCTGGGTTTGTAATGACAGCATTGATCCTTATTAGTTCTGGGATCTTGGATAAGTGCCTTAGTTTTCTATTCTATAAAATGAGAATAAGAGTACTTACCTCCCAGGACCGTTGCTAGGATTATGTTAGTATTTTTCGAGTGTTGAGAACAGTGCCTGATATTCTAGAAATATTAGTCATGTTATTGTTATTTCAGACCTAATGCATGAAATGGTTCTAGAGGAATCACTCACTTGCCCCAACAAAGCTGCTCATCTACTGGCAGCTATGTTGAAGGAAGTAGATGGACCCCAATTTTCAGGCAGATATATCCAGATGCCAAGTCCTGGACCAGTGTCCTTATCTTCCTTTTCCTTCCCAGAGATTGTTCTCCACTCTAGGAGCAGGAGTGATCCCAATGCTAAGGATAGGTCCTTCCAGGTTAAGGGTCAAGGAATAGGCACAGGATCAGAGAAATTAAACACCTTCTCTCCCCAGAATAAATACTAGAGTCACCTCCCTCTAGGGGCTGAGATAGTCAATTACAACTCCCCCAGCCAATTGTAACTTTTTTTTTTTTTAACATCTTTATTGGAGTATAATTGCTTTACAATGGTGTGTTCGTTTCTGCTTTATAACAAAGTCAATCGGCTATCTGTTGTAAAGAAAATAGAGACCATGGTAAACTTAAGTGAAAAGTCCATTCTAAGCCAGTGGAGAGCAAGGCACAAAATAATAAACCAATTAAGTTTTTTCATAAAGAAATATTGAACATTTGCACAGTGTCATAATTATTAACCGTAGCATCACAAAAAGAGCAACTTTAATTAAATGTAATCCCATTGTAGGTATTTAATACCTACTTCATTGTCCTCTAAGTACAGTCAGTGTAATCCACATGATAAATAGCTTTTTCTTTCCCTAAGTTTTTTCTAATGGATTGGGCTCATTAGTTTACATAATCGTCCCTAAAACTAGGACAGTGCTCCCACTGTCGCTGTGTAGTAAAATATTAATCCTACCAAACCAAATATTTGACATGATCTGTTAGGCTTGGAGTGTTTTCCTTAAACCATTAACTTCTCAGGGGTATGAGGAGACAGGGAAAAAAAGAAAAATACCACATCTTTCACTACAGTTGTGTTACATAAGGAATATATAACAAAGAGAACTGGATTTTGTTGAAAAGTATTGAAATTATTTTTTAGCAGTTTATGTCCTAAACCATTGCAGCCACTCAGACATCCAGCTCTTCTGAAAGGTTCTGATTTTAAAAACACAATGCACATGGTTCATCAGTACACACTATGTGCTGTATACTGATGAAAGAAGGTTACAGCAAATAAAATGTAAAACTGTGACTACTTTTTCATTTATAAATTCACTTAAGAAGGCTAAAAAATGTCAACCTACCAGATAAAGAAGATCTTCCTGAAACAAAGCTCTCCTGTTTTTTTCACATAAACTTTATACACACATATACACACACTTGACTTTAAAAAACTTTTTATAAAATACACCCAGTTAAAGTGTATTTCATTTTTATTTTTGTTTGTTTCCTCCCACCCTTACAGAGTGTATTTTTTTCTCTCATGCTGTTAAATACACCAACATCAAGAAATATTTTTTTAGCACATAAAGTACCATGAAGAATCCAGTAAATCTACATAATTTCATACTCACTTAAGATAATTGAGAGGTGTGTAAGAATATATACATGTGCATGCATATTTGCATGAAGCAAAATATTGCGTTGGAGAAGGAAGAATATGAGTTTTAGAAATTTTTATTTGATGTGGTGTCAATTCATCTAAGGAGCGATATTCTCTCAGCATTTGGACCCACAGGGCTAGAAATAAGCCGTGGAAAAGAAAAACTGATATGCACATTTACAGATTCTCTTTCTATACTAAAGATCAATTATTTCTCTGTTTAAAAACCAATGAGCCAGACAAACCTAAACATACTCTTACCATACAATCCCCAGCAATTGCACTCCTTGGAATTTATTCAAAGGAGTTGAAAACTTGTGTGTCCACAAAAACCTGCACATAGATGTTTACAGCAGTTTTATTCATAATTATCACAACTTGAAAGTGATCAACATGTCCTTTAGTAGGTGAATGGATAAACTGTGCTATATCCAGCAATGGGATATCATTCAATGCTAAAAAGAAATGAACTATCAAGTCATGAAGAGACACAGAGCAATCTTAAATGCATATTACTCCGTGAAAGAGCCAATCTGAAAAGGCCACATACTGTATGATTCCAACTAAATGACATTCTGGAAAAGACAAAACTATGGAGACAGCAGTGGTTGCCAAGGGTTGGAGGCTGGAGGGAGGGGTGAAGAGAGGCAGAACACAGGATTTTTAGGGCAGTGAAAATACTCTGTATGATACCATAATGATGGCTACACGTCATTACACGTTTGTTCAAATCCATAGAATGTACAACACCAAGAATCAACCGTGATGTAAACTATTATGGACTGAGGTGATAATGATGTGTCAATGTGGGTTCATCGATTGTAAAAAATGCACCACTTTGGTGAGGAAGTCAGTAACCGGGAAGGCTGTGCATGTATGGAGGAGGGTGTATAGGCTGTATGGGAAATCTCTGTACTTTCTCCTCAATTTTGCTGTGAACCTAAAACTGTTCTGCTTTAAAAAAATAAAGTCGATTCAAATTTTTTGAAAAAATTTGGCCTATATTTTAGGCCAAAGGATATCTGTGACGATCGATAAATTATTCTTTTTAAAAAGACACCAAAAAAACCCCCCCTATAATCCCTACAGCCCACAGAAATAAAGCCCAGCTTGGCCCAGTCTCCCGCTCCTGTCTCAGCACTTAACACGTTTTCCCTTCCGCTCAGTTCCCCACACTGTGCTCACCAGGACCCGTGCTCCCCGTGCTGTAACCACAACACAGGCTCTCAGCCCGCCCTGTCCGCCCCTGCTGTGCCCTCTGCCCAGGGGGGGCTCCCCTGCGAGCCCCTCTTCTCTTCCTGATTGACGTCTTCTCATCCTTCTACAGCCGAAGAGCATCTCCTCTGGGAGCTTCCCGCTGAAACCGAATCAGACAGAGTTAATCCTCTCTCCCCCTGTCTGTTAGCTGTTTTCAGTTAACTGTTTAATATGACAGTTCACTGTTTTCATGCTGGTCTTCCCTGAGGGAAGGTCATGGATCGTCCATCTTGGTAGCCCAGCCTCTGCTGTGAGGTCATCACTGGCGATCAATACGTGTTTGTAGGATGAATGACGGGTTCTACGACGTGTGTCTACACGTAGGTGGCTTCAAATCTCTTTGAGCAGGAGGAGGTACGTGAGTAAAAAGTGAGGCCCAGGCTCCCCTTGTTGCTGTACTACTTACTGGCGTTTTCACTACCATGTTAATTACAGTGCTGATTTTTTTCCTAACTGGATTGTTTCTACTCCCCTCCCCATACACCACACCCTTATTCCATCTACCCAAACCTTATCCTTCCTCCAAGCCTGGCCTCCTATCTCACCTACCCTGAAGGCCTTTTTCAGTTACACAGACATGCCCAGGCAGGCTCCAGGTTGAAGGAAAAGAAATAGGTTCAGTCGCAAAATCACTCCAGGGCTACTGCTCACGTTAAGGCTGGCACTAAAGAGAAAGCTGATTTGGTAACAGGGAAGGGAAAGGCCTCAAAACCGATAGTTCTCAGGGATCTTGCCTTGACCAAGAGCTTGCTCTTTCCAGGAGGAGAATCTAGTGCCCCTCAAGCTGTTGGAATCACAAAGGCCTTTGTCCTTTGTCAAGCGTTTCCTCTGGCACCTGTATTCTACCTCCCACCCACCTGTCCCCACCCTGGACCCCTTCATTCCATGGCCTCTGCCTGGATCACCACTGGCCTGCCAGGATCACCCTACACAGGGAAGCTGTTTTGTTTTCTCCTGTGAAACCGCTCACCTGGTTTTCCTCCTAATCTCCGGCCACATCTCCTCCAGCTCCTCCTCGACCTCTCTACCTGTGGTTTCTCAGGAGCTGTCCTGGAGCCTCTTTTCACTAGCTGTCTTTCTCACCTCCCCTTATATACCACCTACTGGCCTACAAGTCCCAAATTTGCTTTCCCAGATCTAATGTTTCTTTGGAATTCGGACTCCACGTGGGTATTGCATAGATATCTCAAATTGAACATAAACACAATGAAACTCTTGTTTTCTGCCACAAGCTGCTCCTCCCCAAGCCTTCCCCACCTTGGTAACCAGAACTACCGTCTACTCTGTTACTCCAGGCAACAATCAAGAATCTGTCCTTGATTTTGCTTTTCCTTCAAATGCCCTCTTCCAACTCATCTGCCAGCAAGTCCTGTGCATCCTCTTCCAGAACGTGGCCTGACTGCAACCACTTCTCTCCAACCTCACCACTCACACTCTGGGCCACCCACCGTTATCTCTCCCACACACACCCCCCAGTGCCCCTCCCTACCACACCCTCCCCTTTGCCCACGTGGCTCTTCCTTCGATTGCTCTTGCCCTGGGGGGTCTCTCAACTTGGAATGCTTTCCCTTTGGTATTCTCATGGCTGGTGCCTTCTGGTCATTCTGGTCCAGCTGGAACGTTATGCCTTCAGAGAAAAAGAAGCCACCAGACCGCCCTATTTAATTTCTCTGCAAATCACTTGTTGCTCTCTGGTGTGTTTTTTTTTTTTTGGCTTTTATGCTTATGGTAGGCGTTCTTTTCCCCTGTCCCCATACCTCGCTAGGATATAAGCTTCCTGAGAGCAGAAACCTTCTCCATCCTGTTCCCTGTTGTGGCCTCAGAACCTAGAACACAGCCTTGTCAGGGGCTGATGCTCAAAATGAATGAGTGCTGTATGAATGAAGGTCAAGTCCAATGCCTATGTCTCCCGTGTGACCCCTCAACACTTCTGGCCAAAAGACTTTGGGATGCGTAGTTCAAGATTTCTCTGTTCTCTCCCCATTTACGCTTAAATGATAATCTACACTCCATGTTCCATAATCTGATGCCATGAGTTAATCTTTGTACTTCTCCAGGATTTCTATCTTTAATAAGACTTTGCAGAAGGTATACCACTGGAATAGACCATCTGTCAATAAGTTGCAACATTACATTGAAAAATTACTCTAAGCCAGCCTCCCCCTCATCAGCTTGATAGCTGTTATTTGCTAATCATCTTCTCTGTACTTAATCATCCCCACCACTGAAAGGTAAGCATTGACTTCTTTATTATATAGATGAAGAAACTGGGGCTCAGAGATACTATATAACTAGAATCAAGTCCCTTAAAGCAAGTGGAAAAGCCGCATGAGCCTCGAAAATGGCAGGTTAAAACATCTCAGAGGGAGGTCTAGATATATTAAATGAAATAACTATCTATTCACCTTTATATCAGTGTCCCAAACTCCAGCTTCTGTCAAAATCATGAAAAAGATCAGATCCAGAGTCACACATTCAGATTTCTGGAACAAAGCTAAGTGGCAGCCATCTGTGATCACGGGGAAGCAGCACTACCACAACAAGTGACATTAACATTAGTGTCTCCAGAAGTAAACCTATACATTGGCTTAACTTAGGGTCTCACCCACAAACGCTGCCATTTGTGACAGCACTAGTGACATTTCACATCCTCCTAATGAAGAAGCAGCATAGAGGTTTCGAGAGCACAGGAAAGGCTCACTGAAGGCTAGAACTTTAAACTGTGTCTCCACTGCTCCTATGAAATGAAGTTGGCTACACAGCCACAGCAATGCTCGCCACCGAACTCCCTAAATAAAAATGCTCAATTAAAGCTATAACTTTTTGATGAATGGGGGAGCATTCCTCGATACATATTTTAGTGTACTGCAAATTGATAGTACAACTAAATCTAACTAGGCAATGAGCCCTGCGTAGTTGGGGAGATTAATCACCAGCCAAAGGGCATCACAGCACAACAGTGGTTGCAGGCTGGCAACCCCCTTCGAGCAAATTGAAGATAGGCACTTTAATGAGGGAGAAAATATGAGCTAACAGAACTGCAGTCAAATCAGTTCCTACAGGGGGGAGAGCACATTAACTGATGTGCTGATACCGGCCGCCAAAAGATCAGCTAGAGGGAACAAAAGGCTGTCAAAGCAAGATGCCATCACGAAGCCAAGACAGCCCGGGGTGTGGGCTTAAGCTGCAATACGACATTCTCAAGGGGAACATGAGTTTTGTTCTTCATGTCAGCTCTTTAAGTGATTTTTATTGATGTCATTTTTTTAGGACCTGCTAGTTCTCCCTGACTACCAACAGGAGACTCCAATAGATCGTCATGATGTCTTCAGATATACACACTTGGATAAATAATAAAAATTTCCTGTCATCCTTAAATACTCTTTTTTGGCCATAATTTTCCTACCTATGCAGGTAATGGTGTCCAGACTCATTCATATCACTCGACTGCATCTCTGAGTAACCCTCACACCACGAGAGATGCTTTACCAAACCCTGATTAGAATCAACTTCAGCCCCCTTAAGACAAATGGAGATTCTTAAGGTGACAGTGCACACATACACATGCACACATACACAGTGATGTCCTGGTACAGGATGGGATAAAGATGATGCTGCTAAAGGAAAAAGAACATTTCACCTGCAGAAAGGTGACATGTACTAGATGATCATACAAGGAGAAACTAGGTCCTGGCCTTGCCATTTTCTAGTTTGAGACACTCTGAATGGTAACTTAAACCCTGTAAATCCTGATTTCCTCATCTATAGAATGGGAATAACACTGCTGAATAACTCCACCTGTTCTACCTATTCCCACAAAGTGGCGGCCTCAAATTATGTGAGGCTGCCTCAAACATTACAAAGAAATAAATGATGGGATAAAGTTCAAACAAATAAATAGTAAGAATGACCTCACTGGGCTTTTATGAGGAACCAAGTAGAGTTTGTATGTGAGAAGTGTCCTTAAATTGGAGAGCTCTGTACAATTACTGAGCCAAATTGATCTTGGCAGAGACACGGAGTTTTTAATGCTTCTCCAGAAGCAATATCACTGCACAGCCCTCAGAACCAAAGTGGGTCAGAGAGTCTCTTGAAAAATGAAATCCCAAAATTAGCTGGGGCAAAAATGAGGCTGGCCCTAGACTCCCTTATCTTTCAAAAACCCAAATCAATTTATAGGGTGACAGAATGCATGCTCTCCAAATACAAGTCAGGAATTTTTTTTTTTTTTAAGAAGCATCTAAAGCTTCTGGCCAATTTCTATCAAAATGAACCCAATGCTACTATGCCAATTTCACAACACAATTTCCATCGGCAAATCTATGGCATAGGTGCTGTTGCCACCCCTATCCTATCCTCATTCCTATCATTACCACAGTAAGTACTGCTGACTGATTACATAGTTTTTAGCCTCTAAGCCCCCAGTTGAGCCTCAGAATCCTTCTTAACACGGAGTTCTGAGTGCCTCTTACACAAGAGTAGTTGAAAAGAAGCATTCATTATTAGCCACCTCTAGAATAGAGAAGTGAGCAAATGACATAGTCAAATGGCTTTCCAAAATGAAAATTTCTACGTTGGGCTGATAACTTCCAACAAATAAAAGTATCAATATTAAATAATTTCCTTCATCAAATCAATATATTCAGCTATTCTAGGTAACATTTTGCAAGTCCCTCACACTAGAAGGCTTAAAAAATAAGCAATGCTCCTCAAAGTTGCACGTTCTGTTATATTATGTAGAAAAGGCAGCAGGTTACAAAATTTTCCCTTTAAAGTTTCTCTGCCCCAATGATCTTTTCCTTACTCAACTGCACAGAGCTTGGGGTCTCAGTCCAGGGCTATTTTTTCTTTAGTATAGTCCTTGTTCTTTCTTAAGAAAAGAACAGTAGCCTGGCCAACAGGTGCCCCTGCAGTCTAACTCCACAGGTGAGAGGGAGAGACACTTCTGTCACTGTTAGAGCTCCTCAGGTCCTCATTGGCACCATAAAAGAAGGAACTTTTCCACGGGCTTCTGGGGGCATCTCTCGGGGATCTAGAGGCTGGGGATCCAAACTGGAACTTCAGGCTGTTCAGATGCTTCTCCATTTGGAGCATTAGGCTCACTGTCGGTTAGCTGGACTCAAGAAATCTCGGTTGCAGGTTGCAGCCGGAACATGTCTCCTCAAGGTCAGTCCTTGTTTTCCTAACTGCGAACTGCTCGCTGTTTTTCCTTCGTTGAGACCCAAACCACAGGGACACAAAGCAAGGCAGATTCTGCAGAGCGTCTACCTCCCACCAGCAGCCCGACAGAGGCCTTGGTGACTCAGCCGATGTATCCCACACCGCCATGCCCATCACACACCGAGTCCTGGAAACAAATCACAGCTCCAGGATGCTGCTCCTCCAGCAGCACGCAGCATGTTTCCACTCGGCCGTTACGTCCTCATTTTCAGATTCGACGTAACTACACACACCTAAAAGTGAAACTGTTAACTCCCCAATTGATTTTTCTCCTAATTCCGTATTTCTCTCTGAGCTACCACAATTCCTTCGGTCCATATCCCAGCTGGTCCTGTTGACTCTTCTTCCATAACGCCCGTCACATTCTTCCTTCCCTTTCTCAATGCCGTCTATCTAGATCTGTTTTTTTTTTTTTTAATTTATTTAATTTATTTTTTGGCTGCGTTGAGGCTTCGTTGCTGCGAGTGGGTTTTCTCTAGCTACGGTGAACGAGGGCTACTCTTCGTTGCGGTGCGCGGGCTTCTCTTGTTGCGCAGCATGGGCTCTAGGCGTGTGGGCTTCAGTAGTTGTGGCTCGCGGGCTCTAGAGCGCAGGCTCAATAGTTGTGGTGCACAGGCTTAGTTACTCCACGGCATGTGGGATCTTCCTGGACCAGGGCTCAAACCGTGTCCCCTGCATTGGCAGGTGGATTCTTAACCACTGCACCACCAGGGAAGTCCCTCTAGATCTGTTCTTGATTTTTTTCTTTTTCTGTGCTTTGCTTCCTCTCCTATATTCATACTATGCTTCTCCAGTGCAGAAATCTTACTAAAGTCCCACTTTCCCGGTTAAAAACCTCAGACATGCCCCACATTGAGAAAAATAAAACCTAAGTCTCATAGACTGGTATGTGAGACACTCTACAGTCTGTGCCCAACCTTTCTTTTCCATGAAATTCCTTCTATCCACACTCTAGGTAACTCAAGCTCAAAGACAAGCTGGCTTATTCCCCTTTCCTGATCACATCTCCACCATCCCTTTCACTCCTATTCCTGGCTCATCCCTGATGACCTTCTCTCCTTTCACTTTGCTCCTAATCGACTTTCTTGGTCCAGTTCAAACCCTGCTCCTGAATTCCTAAATCCTCTGGCTGTACCACTTATGTGACCTTCGTAACATAACCCTTTACATTTACAGATGTCTAGGCTGAACTAAGTTGTTACTCAAAACCAAAATAAGTTCCGAGAAATTCAGAACACCTCTTCTTGATATCTCCCATGGCATTAGCAGAGCAAACCAGCCAGAGTTGGTTCCATTTGCTGACTGATATGCTGCAACTTACAAATAATTTTAAGATGACTTCCTAAGGACTGATTTTAGAATACAGAATAAACTAGAAATGGGTGCACTTTAGGTCTTGCCTTCCTTTAATAAACCTTATTCTCATTACCATAACTCACCCAAGGGCTACCCAACCTCGGACGAAACTCTTAAGAAACCACCATTTTTGAAGGGAAGAGGAGAACAGGTAAGTTCATTTTATGTAAAATAAATGGAAAAACTATTTGATTTTAATACTGTGTTACACTGATCACAGTAACTGCAAAGTATATCCTCTCTCATGTTCATTCATAACCACACTTACAAACGTGTACGTATCATATAATAACATAGCGTCTCAGAATAAGCAAGCAATATAAAAATGCATGCGCTTTTACAGGAACCTACACAATGGATTCTATAGTGAAAAATCAGATCCACTTGGAAGCTCCAAAGAAGCAGAGAATAGAAGTGAAAATGCCTTTGGAGACAGGACAACCACAGAGTTCAAGTGCTGAGTTCAAATCCTCTGCAGTCACTGCCATTTTACTGGAACGCACAAAATTAAGCAAACACCGACAAAACAATAAAATACATTTTCTGTCAAACTCTTTCAGTTTTGTTTTCACAAAAAAATATAACATCAAATGGAATCTCACCTATTTCAATAGCTGTCATAAGTTATAATCTTTTTTCCTTCTGGAAAGAGACAATGCCCATTGCAAGCTGGGCGTATAACCTGATGGATCATGAAGGTGGAGGACGGTGACTCATACCCGTGAAGCTATAATGAGGGATCTGTGAGTCCCAACACTGCCAACAGCCTGAATAAACAAAGCCACACACAGAGGCACTAGTATTTTTTTTTTCCCAAATGTCTGTAGCTGTTGTCGTGATCAATAAATTAGAACATATTAAATGTCCTGAAATTCACAGTCGCTTTCTGCTTTCTATCTTTTCTTAATCAAGAGATACGTTCAATCAAGGGATTGTACGGGATGTTCTACAAAAAGCCTGACATTAGAAAGGATCCCCAGAGCAATAAAGGTGAGACCATCTATACCAGATCCCTGATGCTGTCATCCAATGCCACACAGATCTGGGGCTTTTCAAGCTCTCTGGCTGCTGCTGGGCTCTGTGCCAAGTCTATAAAAGTCAGCTCCTTTTATAACTCCCACCATGATAGAAGACTATAGATGCAAATGAGTTGAGGATGGTGGTCAGTGGCTACTAAAAGAATAAATAGGGTGTTCATGTATCCATACTCTATCTATCTCACACTGAGCTAAACAGAAAGCCCATACAATCGAGGTTCCTAGGTAGCGCTCTAAGGTAACAGGTAAAGGATGGATAAACCAAAACACGTGATAATCATCACACACAAAATATCCGGATCTACACCGCAGGGGTGCTAACCATCCAGATCCGCCTGCCGGATGCCACGGTCTAGGGACTCCCCGCCCGGTTCCTGAGCGAGCCCGCAGGGTCCTCTTTATTAAACACGTGGCTTCGTTCTCCTACCGTCTCTGCGCGGGGAGTAGCGTGGGATTATCATCGCCCTATTATTGCTATCACACTTCAGTCGAGCTGTTTCCTTGTTTGCTTCCCAGACACAGCTGAGAGCTCCCTGAGGGGAGGGATGGAATCCTACTTATTGTCATCTTCTCCCGACCACGCCTGGCTCTCAGAAGCAAAATGACTGTTGAACGAATGAAGGCACATAAAGCCCCAAAAGCCCCATCATCGGGGTCAGTAGCAAGAGCAGCAGTGCAGGCCAAGACCCCTAGAGCACAGATCCGTAGCAGGGCGTCCGAGACGAGAATTTTAACCGATGCCAGGGAGAAAAAGCGAGCCAAAGCAAGCACTTTGCAGCGGGCTGGAACTGCAGATCTTTCTGCGGCTTTTATCTAGAGTCTTGTGCGGGCTTACCCAGATCCCATTGCCTGTAACGTGTCAGGAAGCTACCACATACATGAAAACCGAAGAGGGAAAGATCCATGAGATGGGACTAAAATGCACCGTCAACCAGACAGCAAGGGATTCTCTCCTCCATGCAAATACAAACACATGGACACACATGCTCAAAGGCATCCACAGTCTGGAAGGCTAAAACAGCACTTGAAAGAGGGAATAAGTCCCCTGGGCTGTGGGAAATAGGCTGGTCATCGTCCAACTCTTTAAGAATCTTTACCCTTTAAGGATGCCCTTGGGGTTGCACCTCTCTCACATCTGTCCCCGATCTCTCTGGCCACGGTGGTCTGTCTCTTTTATGAACTATCTTCACGAGCAGTCTGTGTTGTTCGCTGGTTATTAAGTGAGGCAGGTGCCAGAGTGAAAGGAGCCCTGGACTGAGAATCAGAAAAGCTGGTTCGAGTTCCATGACTCCCTCAGCCCCTGGTCCTTCTTCAATGAAACAGAGATAGAGGGCTCCGGTACATGGCTCTCACAGGGTCATTTGAGGGTGAGAGAATATACAGTTTACCATCATATTTGGTTTCTATGGCTGCAGTAACATTACCACAGACTTGGTAGTTTTAAACAATGGAAATGTATTCTCTCATAGTTTGGAGGACAGAAGTCCAAACTCAGTATCAATAGGCCCAAATCAAGGTATCAGCAGGCCATGCTCCGTCGGGAGGCACCAGGGGAGAGTCTGTCCCTTGCCTCTTCCAGCTTCTCGGGGAGTCAAATCTCCCTCTGCCTCTCTCTTAGGATACTTGGGTTTGGATTTATGACCCACAGGACAATCCAACATAATCTCTTCATCTCAACAGCCTTAAATGAATCACAACTGCAAAGGCTCTTTTTCCAAATAAGATAATATTTACTGGTTCCAGGGATTAGGATCTGATATCTTTGGGGCCACCATTCAGGTCACTACACCCATCAACTACACTAAGTGTTAAAGTACAATTCTTGCCCCATATTCTTTTCTGAATTCTCATCATCACAGCTAGGACAGAAATTCTTTGAGGATAAGAACAACTCATACTTTGCAAGTCCCATGAAGGTTTTTAAGGTATTATTTGTTCATATAGAAAATAAAGCCCTTATTCTATTTAATTTTTAGTTCCCAGCATTAGATCCCATGTAAAAATTCTAACATAGTGTCAAGTGTCTCATTTTTTATTTCTAAAATAGCCAGACCTTCTGTTCAGAGAAGCTGGGGAAAAAGGAATTGCATTGTAGATGCTTCCACTGTTACTGCCAAGTGCCTTGCATTGAGTGTCATTTGTGATGCACTGTTAGTGAAAATCGTTCTGAACTATCACCAGAATCCAAAGGCGGGAGAGCTACTAGAAGTAAAATTGCCATAAACGCCAGACGAATGAGTGTGAACTCCACACAGCCTGATCCGTCTCAGTGTCAAGAGGAGAAAAGCAGCAGCTTCCAATCTGGAAGAGCTTGATTCAGGCTCAAGATGGGGGTAAATCCATTCACTCATTTTTTTTCAACAAATATTTGTTGAGGACGCACTATGTACCAACACTAGGGACCCAGTGGTGAGCAAAATAGGCAAATCGTTGTCAATTTAAAAGTTTCGTTCTAGTTGGGTAAAATAAACAACAAACAAACAAACAAACGTTATATATTGAGTGGAAACATCATGAAGCAGGGTTGGGGGAGCAGGCTGGGGCTCTCCACGAGGGGTGGGGAAGGCCTCTCTGTTGCACTAACATTTAGTTCAGACATTAAGTGAAGGAGAGAGCAGGTGACTGGGGACCAGGAGGGACAGTGTTCCTCTAGCTGTTCCGATCAGCTAGAATAGCTTGTTGTACCAGAAAATGCACTGCTCAAAGACCAAGAGGATAATGTCTAAAGAACCCAGGAGTCAGCTTGAAAGGCTTTCCTCTGATTGATTTGGGGACAACCTGACCAACAAAAAGAGGAATGGTGGTCACGTATCATTACACACCAAATATATGTTATCTATTTTATTCTTCAAAAAAATGCATGAATTAAAAATAACATTCCTAAAAATAGGGGGAAAGAAAGGAGGAAAATTTCTTCTGTAACAGAAAAACACCAGCTAATAACAGAATTAGAAAATTGCCATTTGACAAACGGCAATATAATAACTGAGTCAAGCAAGGTCACTGATGAATGTAAAAACCACTGGGTAAAATTTTGTTGAGAAAAGGATATTCATGTGAACTCAAAATGCTGCTCCAGAGATTACTTAATAAACCAAAAGGCATAAAACCACAAGGGAAAGGTCTGGGAGGCACCAGATTTGGGGCTTCGCAATATGATGCTATGGGTAAGACATCTTCACCTGATCTTTTCAAGTATGTTTAACCTGAATCTAATGATGAAGAAACCATCAGACAACCTGAGATTGTGGGACAGTCAACAAAATAGTTGTCCTGTATTCTTGAAAAATGTCAATATTATGGAAAGATAAAAAAAAACTCTAAAAGTGTTCTAAATTAAAGGAGATTAAAGAGATATGACAACTAAATGGAATATATAATCTTTAACTGGATTCTGGATTTAAAAAATACAACTCTAAAGAACTTTTAAGGGGATAATTGGAGAAATTTGATATGGACTGCATATCAGATAATATTGTAATCATTTTCAACTTGGGAGTATAATAATGATATAATGTTTTGATTTGCATTTCTCTAATGATTAGTGATGGTGCTTTGTAACCACCTAGAGGGATGGGATAGGGAGGGTGGGAGGGAGATGCAAGAAGGAGGAGATATGGGGATATATGTATGTGAATAGCTGATTCACTTTGTTATACAGCAGAAACTAACACACCAGTGTAAAGCAATTATACTCCAATAAAGATGTTAAAAAAAATAATGATATAATGATGTTATGGTTATTAAGGAGAATGTAATTGTTCTCAGGAGATAAATATTGGAGTATTTAGAGGTGAAATGTCTGAATGTCTGCAAATTACTCTCAAATGGTTCAGCAAAAACAAACAAACCAACAAACAAAACCCCATTTCTTTTAATATATATATGGGCTAAAAGGGAAGGAAGCAGGAAGATAAAGCAAATGTGGCAAGTGTTAACTGATGAATCAAGGTGAACATGGGTCTTGACTGTACCATTCTTCCAACTTTTTTCATAGGCTTGGAATTTTTTTAAAAGGGTAGGGGAGAAAACTCTAGGAACACGAGACAAAAAGGCCGTGACACAAACACGCTTGGAGTGGTCACGAAAAAGCAGAGTCCAATGCAGCCAGCAGGAAATGAGTGAGAGGCAGCAGGAAGCGGGTCATGGAAGATGGGAGGGCAGCCACTGGAAGGCTCTGAGCAGAGAAGTGACTGACACGACAAAGACCAATCTGACAGCTTGATGGAGAATGAGCCTAGGAGGACAGAAGCTGAACTGAAGCCGGTGTGGTGGGGGGGGGGAGGACAAGACAGGAGGCTGCTACAGAAATCCAGGGATATGACTTTTTGACTCAGAACTTAAGATTGAGCCAAGTTCATATTTTACATAAAGAGGAAAAGAAAAACAATTCCAATACCATTTTAGGAAAATAAATGTTCTCTCGCTTTGGAGTATGCCCATATTGTTTTACTAACTGGACCCAGTAATAGTCCACATTGAATAGTAGCAGTTCATATTGTCATGGAAAAAGTAGTAGAACAGCATAAGAACCCATGAAACTGAGCTCATCTCCTGTTCACCTGGGATCACGAGTACAGCTGTCCCATTTTCATAATATCTCATCATTGTCATGTTCATTAGCATATGCAACATCCTCGATACAAAGGTCAGGTTTTGCAGTTCATTTTGAATGCTGGGTTTCTAAGAACAATATGAAGATAATAATAACAAAACAGAATGCTCAGGTTGGAACTTTTCACAAATGTTATCTAATTAATTCTTATAACACCTCCAAGAGGTATTCCATTTACTGCTGGAGAAACTTGAGAAATTTTTTTTTAATTCTGCATTTGTATCACTCCTCTTACTGAGACACCTCTGAGCTTCACATTGTCATCACCATCTTTCGCTTTCAAAGAATATCACAACTTAATACTCTTATCAACAGGGTGGGTCTTAATGGTTGTAGCCACATTTTAAGTGTAGGAAATAAGTTTTGAAAAATGACGTGAAATGTCTTTTTCCTAGTCTCAAAGCAATGCAGTAACAAAATGGAACATACAGCAGCACTCCCCATACACACACACACACACACACACACACACACACACACACACACAGCAAAGAACTTTTTTCATTTGCCCCAAGATGATCTAGTAATTGAAAGATAACTGCTATAATTTCAAAGTATTCTAAAACCAAAATTCAAAATTTGGTTAAGTAAAGAAGTCACAATATTTGGTCCAGGAAAACTATGTAATAACGAATACTCCTGAGTGATGAAGGCCAAATGAGTCTCTAATGGTGGGTGGTACAAAGGAAGTTTCCAGGCTCCTTGTACTTGGGGTGGGGCTGAAGAGGCACATCTCCTAATAGGGCTCAAAGGGTCTGAGACCATCACAGCAATGGTGAGACACTGCCTCCCCAGGGCAGAAGCAGGCCAGCCCTGGCTGAGGGAACTGGGCAGAGACTGCTCAGGATAGAGCAGCGGTAGATATCAGTGCCTTGGGGGCCCATGGCCTGATTTCCAAATGAGATCAATTTAACCTTCATTGCATCACTTAAGCTCTGTCTAAAATAAAACTTTTTAAAAAAGAGAAATATAGGGCACCACACTTCAAAACATGCTCCCCAGCCCCATAACCACACTCTCAACAGAGGACTGAAAAATTTACTTGTACGGTGAAGCAAGCAGATGAACTCCAGTCAGAGTAACAAAATCACCTTCCCTGTAAATAGCATACTCTACTTGGAATGCAAATTTAAAATGACTGCAAACTGGAATGCGTTCAAGTAAAGCGTAGACAGTGCAACCTTATGCTGTAGAATGAAAGTGAGGGCTCTTCCCCCAGAGGCCTGAGTTTGAACCAGATCAAGCCTCTTTCTAGACATTGGCAAGTGGGTACACTTTATTGTTCAAACGTGGAGGGCTTGAAAGTGAAAGGGGACACTTTTGATAATCACACTGGGCTAGGAGGCATCAGCTGAACTGAACCTGGGCAAACAGAGATGTGTGGTCACTACAGATACGTCTGTTTCTCTGGGCCTCAGTTTTCACATCTGTCAAATGTGAAATCGTCTTCCTGGACTCAACGGGCCCGGTGTGAGGACTACAGGAGTTAATGTATGGGAAGCACTAAGAACAGCACCGGGCAGGCAGCAGAAACCAAGGCCCCTGAAAGGCTCTCAGGGCCTGGCCATGGAGGCACCTACACCCGCAGAAGCGAAGGCTTTGAAAGGACTAACGTGTTCCAGGGACCCAGGGGGGCATGAAAGCTCTGTTTGCCAACTGACCTCACAAAACCTCATACCCTAGGCTCAATAGCTTTATAACAGGTAAGTCTGTATTATCAGTTCAGAAAATAATAAATTCTAGAAAAAAGAAAATCAAAGGAAAGCACCTAAACGTCTTCTGCAATAAGTTTATTATATTCACCCTTCCCCATTACTGCACATCAGTCTACTCCCTGCCCCCTCACCTATCCCCCACTTGGAGTACCACAGATGCATCATCTCATTCTCCCTTCTTCGGATTCTTCCAAGAAACAGAAGCCTCCAGCTGGTGGCACCTGCAGAAACCACGGTAGCCGAGAGGAGCGCTAACTGGCCTGTCCACGCCTCCCCTGCCACCCCTCCAGTGACACCTGAGGCCCCAGTTTTCCCATCTGTGCCCAGCCCACGCCCACAGGACCAGCAAAGTGTTCACACCTGTGCTCATCTCTGCTTTGCAGAGCCATTCCGTGGAGTGCCTACACTAAACAGACCCAGTCCTACACAACAATTCAAAAATAAAACTCACGGATGCACGAGGCAGTTCATTAAACCATCACATTCACAAAAGCACCGGAACTGGTGTCTACAGACTACGAAAAAATTGCCATCTGGTACCAGCTTCTTCAGATTTTTTTCAATACTCTTCACAAAGTGAAGTGGAGAAAACAGAATAAAAAAGACAAATGGTCCTGCTCATCCTACAAAGTTAATGAAACTAAAAGGGTTTAGTAGTCAGTTGACTTTCCCGCACTTACAGGAGTCCCATGAAAAGGAGACGCAAATAAATTCATTTGTATCCTTTTTTAGATTTCACAAATAAGTTATATATGATGTCTTTCTCTGTCTGGCTTACTTCACTTAGCATGATAATCTCTAGGTCCATCCATGTTGCTGCAAATAGCATTACTTCATTCATTTTTATGGCTGAGTAATATTCCATTGTATGTATGTACCACATCTTCTTTATCCATTCATCTGTAGTGGACACTTAGGTTGCTTCCATGTCTTGGCTATTGTAAATAGTGCTGCTATCACACTGGGGTGCATGTATCTTTTCGAATTATGTTTTTCTCCAGATATATGTCTGGGAGTGGGATTGCTGGATCATATGGTAGCTCTATTTTTAGTTTTTTAAGGAACCTCCATACTGTTCTTCATAGTGGCTGCACCAATTTACGTTCCCACCAACAGTGCAGGAGGGTTTCCTTTTCTCCACAGACATAGAAAACAAACTTACGGTTACCAAAGGGGAGCAGTGGAGAGTGATAAATTAGGAATTTGGGATTAAAATATACATACTACTATATATAAAATAGATAATCAACAAGGACCTACTGTATAGCATGGGGAACTATACTCAATATCTTGTAATAATCTATAACAGAAGAGAAAGTAAAAAAAGAATATATATATATATATATATATATATATATAACTGAATCATTTAACTGTACACCTGAAACTAACACAACATTGTAAACCAACTATATTTCAATAAAAATTTTAAAAAGGAGGACATTAAAAAAAGGAGGCACAAAATCACAGCATATTGCCATGTATTTGGTAAATGCTTATGATGTCTGCCCCTCACCATGGCAACAAGTGGAGTAAGGGGGATTCAGGCAGCTGTGGACACCCAGTAACCTTTCTAGCAGCAGCAGGACAAATGCACAAGCTCTTGGCAAAAATTGGACTAGGTGACCATCATCCCCAATGCCCTCCTCTGCTAAAGTATCCTCTACCTGTCCTTCCTACCGACTTTAGGACCACCACAGGTCCCATTCTTGCTAATAGAAATTTATCCCACTAAATGCCTATAAGCTATTATTCTTGGGCAAGGTAGGTGAAGACAGTGAAGGTCCATGAAGTTCATGACTTGCCCAAGGTCTCAAAGCTTGTATGTGCTGGGGGCAGTGATCCAGATTCAGGCACCATACTGCTAGTATTTTGGGGTCCCATACTCAACTCCTCCAGGGCCGGTCAGGTAACAGGAATGAAAGGAGCCAGCCAGGTGGGGTCTGCAGTAAACTGGGGAACAGGAGCCCCACAGAAAAAGGGCAGCAGTGGCCCAGCTCTAGGCAAGACTAGAATCACACCATGAGAGAATACAGACTCACGGAAGGGCTTCTGTTTTTACAAAGCAGCCCCCGAAGTCCCCAATTAAAACTCTCTTGCTGCTTCAAAGCACCTTCAGCGACAATAGTTAATTGATTTTATGAAGTATGTGCTATATACCAAGTGCTGTTAGAGGTGTCAGGGAGATGGGAGTAGCAAAATAGACAGGCCTCCACTCCGTGGGGCTTACATTTAACTCTCTTTCATTAAAGAGACTTAGCCTCTTCAGCATGTCATCTGCCGTGACTTCGAGATCATTTTCTCTGCCCCTCACCAGCGCCAGGTACAGTTGCTAATATACTCTGAGGTTTACCTTTCTATAATAATGCCTTTCTACTCTCTCCTTGAACTTTTATTTATAATTAATACCTGGTCAGTTTTTACATTTTGAAGGTTATAATTGAATACTTATGGCAGCATCAAAATGCATGCCCTACCTCTCAAGGTGTCAGCACCAGTCACAAAGCATACATCCTGTGTAAGAGTGTACCATGTTGTGAGCACAGGTAAAAACATCAGACCAGGCTGGAGTCCCAGGGAATCACATTCATTCCATCCATACACACTTAGGAAGCCTCTACTCTGTGTGTCAGGCACTATTTTAGGCTTTGTGGATACATCTGTGAAAAAAAAAAAAATAGAAATCCTTGTCCTCGTGAAGTTTATGGCATGATGGCAATAGCCTTCTCTGAAACCAGTACTGAATCCTACCAGCTGTGTGGCGTGTGTGATTTCAGTCCCAGCTGAAACAGGGAGATGGGGATTTGGGAGGGGAAAGGAGAAGGAATGGAAGAGCCACTCCACTGCTACCTCTGGCCTAGCTGTGTGTCCACCATCTCGAGACTCCAGAAACCAAATGGGGAGGTGAACAAAAGGATGGATTAAGTAAAATAGAAGGAGTGCAGGAAGTGCAGCAGATGCTCTAATGGTTGCCATCCACTCAGCAGTTGGGGCATGTGATGAAAATGCAAAAGAACATCGCTCTATCCACAGCAATGTGGTCCCTGAGGGACGGTAGCCAGCCTCCAGCTACTACTTACTGGTCCCTACTGAGGGCGAGGCCTGCCAGGTGCCAAGAAAGAGCCCGAGAACGTAAAATGAGGGAGCTTCCTTTGGAATCCTGCTACCTAATAATCACAGCCCAGATTATGAGCTGGCCTGGGTCACACTCACATTACTCATGAAGCACTGATGTCATCATTATATGAAACAGACACTAAATTGAAGTAAACTTATTAAGTACTGGGGATTGTGGAAATTCTGAGTGGCTATGGTTGCCTCAGAAGGGAGAAAGGAAAGGCATATATAAATTCCACTCAAGGTTTTTAAGATGTTTTCTATCACATTGGTATGGATAAATGGATATTCGGGCCATTTTTTTTTTTTTTTTTTTAAGCTTGTGGACAAACTGTGTTTTGCCTTTCTCTCTCCAGCCCTGCTGCAAGACAACAAGAATGTCAGAATTTCAGGATGAAAGGGCATTTGGGAATAATGTGGTTGAATTCTCTGTTCTACAACTTTCCAGGTAAGTGGGAGCTTGGCCTTCCTGGGAGATTTCCAGTGGTGTGAAACTGATGGTCTGGTGATCCGGCCCATTCTACACTCTGAAAGCTTTCTTAGAAAATTCTTCCCCTCATAAGGAGCCAAAAGGTGCCTTGCTGTAGCCTCCCTGCAGCAGTGTAAGGTTACACTCCTGAGACACACTCAACTAAATTTACATTTCATTCAGCAGCTGAGCTGCCCCAGAAGCTACAGATCTCTCATTTCAGGGCAACTCTCAGGAAGCCCATGGAGACGGAGGGTAGGAGGGTCACTCCCATCCCAGCACAGCCTGCCTCCAGGGCTTCACCATGAAAGGAACAGAATATTCCACTGCCGCATTTAGAAACTGTGTGTCAGCACCTCAAAAGGGCACAGACACTGTCAATGCTCACCACCACCACTCTCCCCGGACCTTCAACCCCCGCTCATAAAAAAGGAACAAGAAGAAATCTGATCCATCACAATAAGTGGAAGAAAAAAAAGTCTATGCAGGGATGCAATAAATGCTTTTCTGTGGTAACAGCATGAACCTATTTGGAATCTCTACCATGTACATTAGACCATCATCTGGGGGCACACTACTGGAGACACCCAACTCCAGGCGGCCAGCCAGCTATCTCTACCTAGAGATGTCTCAGTGTGGTCAAGACCAAACTCATCATTACTGTAATTTTCCTCCCTCTCCAATTCTGCTCTCTTGGGTTCTGCTCAGTTAATGCTAGAAATCTCAGTGTCAATCATTCATTCAAAACTATCCACTGGACACCTACTGTGTGCACCTTTCTTTCAACCTCTGTAACAAAGATTGTTATCTATTTACCAAACTCATTTCCTCTGTTTCCTGGCCACAAGGAAGCTGTATTTTCCAGCCTTCCTTGTCCTTAGGTGTAGTAGAATACTAAATTCTAGGCAGTGGAATGGGAGTGAAGGTAATGCATGCCACTCTCAGGTCTGGCAATGCACCATCTCTCGTGCTCTTTCCCTTTTCCACCAGCTGCAGTGATGGCCAGGGCAACCTTAAAGGTCATGTGTTGAAGACCACCCCCTACCCCGGATCCCTAAATGATTGTGTGGAGTGGATCCTCTCCACACTCTTGTTCTGTGAGTGAGAAATACAATTCCATTGTATCTGAGCCAACCGTACGGTGGCTGATTTATAAGCAGCACTGTAATCAATACATCTTCTATTTCCGATTCACTCATTCATTCATTCTTTAATAAACATTTTGCAAACACTTAACTACATTCCAGGCATTGAGAAAGGCACTGGGGAAATAAAAATGACTAAAGGAGGTCACAAAGTCTACGTAAACTGGATAATTTAAACCCCATATAAATGATCCCATGGCAATGTGTCTGTCTTAAGTTAGTCACAGTGGAAAGATTTGAGACTTCATTTTGAATCCTAGGCTAGTTAAGCCACTTAAATATCTAAATGTGTTAGCATCTTCATCTATAAACAGAAGCAATATTCCGTCCTGCCTAGTGTCAGGTGGATTAAATTGAAAGAGATAGAAAGCTTTCTGTCAACTATCAAGTTCTCTGCAATTTTTAATTTAATTCACTGCAAATGTCCTAATCCAGGACCTGTTATTCATGAAATATTGTACCAGCATCCTCATTGGAGTTTCTACCTAAAATCCTATCTATTCCTAAAGAATAGATTGGTAAAGGTAAATTTTCCCAGCCTGAGCTTGGATCGGTCATTTCCTTTTTTCAAAAAAATTTTCCAATACTCTGGAATGCTTACAAAATGAAAGTCAAACTGTTTAGCTCAGTATTCAAGGCCCTACATAGCATGGTCCCAAATTAATAGTCCTTATCAAACTCTGTACAAGTCCGTGCTTTTCTTCTACCTCACCCACCCTATCTTCTAGCCATACGCAACATTTCTACAATGTGCCACACTCTCTCACCTCCTTGCCTTTGTTTTATTCTTTGTCTGGTTTTGTTCTTGACAACCATCTCTCCCCATTGAAACCCCCCATTTTTCATGGTTCAGCTCCAATATCACCAGTTCTAAAAACATCTCTTCCCAAAAACAGTTTTCAGAACCTCTGCACTACCACATCATTTACTCTGAGTCTCTCTTCTCCACTACTGATAACACCTTTATTTTGAATAGCCTATTGTCTTTGGGAAGGAAAAAGAAGAGGAAATGTGAGCATTTAATAAAGTCATGTTACACTGAAGAAAAAAGTTCAGAAGACAGTCCAATTACTTGTGGTTGGATTACCAAAAATAGACACGTTACAAGAGTGATGGAATTCTCTGGATTGTCAGAAAACTCTTCCTATGCTTTAGGATCTATTATATTCAGGGGGTGCTTTATAAAAGCTATTAGTGGAACCTTCATGTTGAAAGTCACTTTTAAAATAATAAATATAATTCCATCGGCAGAAGAGTAGAACCAAAGTTCAAAGTCGTTCGTTCATTTCCCTAGTCAATTCTTCAGATTTTGGTTCAGTCTTATTTTAGAAAAATGAGCGAAACAAATTTGTTAAGTTGTCCTACTGATATGTAAGCATAAAGGTTGTAAGTTAGTACTTTTAAGGAACTGGCCATGCATGGCGAGTTTTTCATTCATTTGCATATATGAAATAAAAAGTATTCATTAATGAAAAAGTCATTTAAATCACTCTTTCCATCAACTGAGAGTTTGCTTCTACTTTCTCCTTTAGGATTAAAAAAGGGTGAGGGGAAGCTGGATACTCTGTATTTTTTCTGATTAGATACAGGGAGACCAACTCTACCCACAGACACTAAATTCACGAAAATCCTAATAGAGCGTATGTACTATACATACAATAGTAACAGCATTTTCTCTTATGGACTCTTGTAACAAACTAGGCTAAAATGCAAATATAGTTCCTTGAAGATATTTCTCTAGGGAACAGAGAAGAATGAATTTATATCAGCCTATGAGTGAGAGGGTGGGGTATGTAACTGGGAATTCTAAAAAAGATTTAAAAATACTAATGCTTTTAGACAATTCAAGTACTTTGTCCTGTAAATAACAGGATATAAAATAATTTGTGGCAACAGATATGATACTCTAACGTGAATTAGAAAATGTTTCTTAGAGATTGTCCTAAACGGTATCATTATAAAAAATGGATCAAAATTCATGAAATTCAGTGCAGACCATTTCCTAAGGAAAGCCACACGTAATACACACACAGGAATCAAACAAACGACTAATCACTGAACACTAAGTGAAACATTAGTAAGATAGGCTCAATGGGACAAGCATAGTACATTTTCTCAGTGTTCCTGTAAGTCATCAAGTAAACAGCTCAACAAGTTTCCTTACTTTATGTTAACACTAAGAAAACAGTTAAGAAAAAACTGTTTATTGCGTAGTGTGGTCCAAAGTGTTACAAATACTCGTGGTGGGATCTGGGGGAAGGGAAGGGAAGACAAGGCAGCCCCGGGCAGGCACTGGAGCGCGCTTACCTCCAGAAGTGAAAAGCGAAGAGAGGACTACAGGGACTGCCTGGGCTGGATGGGGTTGGACTCAGGCTCCTTGGGGTGAGACTGAAAGTTAAAAGAATGTCATTCCAAGTGGGAGAAAGGATGGCAGTAAAAATAGCACAGCTCATGGAAGGGACTGTGTTCCCTTTAGGAGAGAATGTTCACGGCATGCCTACCAGTACCACACTAGGTAATCATCTAATCACGTGCCCCTTTTTAGCTCTAAAACAGAGAACGGGCACAATGCTTCCTGCTGAAATTTACATGCTCAAAACTACCGCTGCCATTTTTATTTGTGCCTTTTCTTTGTCACAGAGCAACTTGGCAGATATGTTCGACATGTGATTTTTTGCAAAGTCAAGCCAGTGCTGTTTTTTATATTGAGTCTATTCTATTTCTGATTAAGAACCAATGGTGAATCTGTAGCAGAACTATAGGGAAGTAGTTATCAGAACAGAAAAGAAAATTCAGGTTAAATACTGTAGTTTTTAAAAAGCAAAGCAACAAACATTTCCATATTTTTAAGTGCTTTGCAGTGAAAAATATCCAACAACATTTTGTCTAATTCTCATGGTAAAAAGTGTTCTTATGCTTATATTCATAATAAGTAACTTCAAAATTTCTCACATATGGTTATAAAGTGTTTTACTCTCCAAAGAGGTTTTTTCAAGTTCATCTATCAACGGACCATTATAATTCCTACTCCCAACAACCCATCCAAACCACCAAGCATATTCACCAGCCAACTCTCAAATATTCAGCATGGGGTGGTGAGCTTACAGTCCCTTTATCTTTTTTCCTTTTGGCCTCCTGGCTCTTCTCTTTTAGGGAGGAAAGGAAACAAATTTGTCAGGTATCTTACTTGCAACAATTTTGCCAACAGATCTATCAAAATATGAAGTTAATACGAGTCAATTTCTAATTATTTTCACATGGCAAAATCAAACTAAGAATTAGCCAAGTGTTCTAGTACCAACTCTTAGGCTGAAGTGAGCCCTGGAAACTCCTGCTATATTGCAATGAGTTTCTTAACATTCTTCTGCCTCTCCTTTGGTCCATGACTCTACATCGTAACCACATTTTCTTACCTTAGGCAAAGAGGTCTTGGAACTGAGCTGCATGTTGGCTAATTCAAGCTGGTTGTGCCCTTCACTGAACAGAGAAGTGGCAACAGTGGCTAGAATCAGATTTTGGCTTCCCAAATTCTTAATGCCATCCTTGTTTCCCATTATGTGGATAATTGAGACTTGGCTGTATTTGTTTTAAACCAAAATGTAAATCATTGCTCACAATGCTCCAATTTGTTTAATAAAATGTTTTAATAGAGTAACGTTTTATATCTGTTTTATATCTTCTAAAACCATTCTCTGGTTTGGTACCAGTACTCGGTAAACTAAGGAATTGGTTTCCTTATACATTCAAAGCACGTTCAAAAAGCTGCTGCTCTTAAGCATACTGTACTCTAACTTAGCAGCTCATTGGAAAGCCCTCCTGAATGCCCACTGATACAGCCATCATTTGGTCTAAGTACAGTCTTATCTGTTCCTTCTGGTCCTAAAATAGGCACGCAAAGGCACTGAAGCCACTCCATGCCTCCAAGCTGAGATACATTATCACGTGTGCTATGAAGTATCTGTGAACCTAATTCTATACTAAAATTGAAAAAAGGAAGAAAAAAAAAAAGACCCAGTTTCTCAGAAATCGGAAATCCATGCATAGGCTATCTACATGCCAGAAATTTCTGAATAAATTAATAAATCCATTAATTTCTGAAATAATTATATATTTGCTGTCTCACATCCAGGATTCCACTTTCTGAAATAGGAATCAGAAACTGCCTCATGTTATTGATAAATCAGATGGAAAATTCTGAATTGCCTCTACAGAGTATAAAATATGCTAGAGTCTGTGCTGCAGTACCTATGGAATAAACTCTCCTGAAGAAAAACAGAAGCATCTCATGAGAGAACATCCAAAAGCTGTTCTGCAGAGTTAGTCTGTTAAAAGGTCCCCAAATAAATAAAATTATATACACTAAATGTGCTCTTAATAAAATCAATGATAAGACTTTCCATTATAACCATTCTCTGCAGTGTCAAGAAACTGAATTTACTCAAAGACTGCAGAATTAGCTTTCTCCATGAATGAATGTAAAATCAGCTCTGTCTACCTAAGAGTAGTTTTACATTTCAAGGTAAACAAAACGTTCAAAGTGAATTTCATGCTCACAGGACAATGACATTGAAGAGTGATACTCTAATTCTACTGTCCCAAGCTCCTCAGGTAAAGGATAAGCTATTTCAGATGCACAGTAACATGTACCAGGGTAGAGCCTAGACTGAGGGGGTGTGGCCTGGGATGAAAACAAAACGCACGGAACCCCCTGTGTTGAGCTGACCTGTATGTCCTGCATCATCATAAAATCTGTGGCATACCTCAGTCTTTCAAATTATAGATGGAACAATGAATACAGCTGAGTTTGTATTTTACAGAGTAACTTTGAAGCATCTCCTGTTAATGTGGACGAGATACCAAAACAGAAAGAAAAGGTGTAATGTGAAATGGTATATACCAAGGCCAAAGAAGACAACAAGGAAGCAGCACAATCAGAAATAGAGGTCAAAGTGAAGCTGGGGGTTAAATCTAAGTTCCTGGGCCTGGCACACAGAGCCATGGGCATCTGAGCTGTGCATTTCCAGAATGCTAGAGAGATGAGGGTTAAGTAGAAAAATTCACGCATGCCACTAAAATATTCCACATAGATGAGGAGGGCTGAATGCCAGGGTGGAGATGGGGACAAAACAGTAGGCAATGGGTAAATACTCTTTGCATCTCTATTATATAAAAAGCCACATCTAGCAAGAAGGCTGTAGGAGCCCTCTAACTTTTGTAAGTGAGCACTTGTCAGTAAAAAATCAGTGTATAATTTTAGAGCAGGAACTGATTGAGAAAGTGCTCACATCACTTCAGAAATGTCATGTTTTTATTCACTTATTAACCAAGAAAACAGTTTCCCTTGTATGACGCATCTACAGGGTTCAAGAGGAAGAGTTACTCCTCAGAACTGGGTACAGATCTCCCCTGCAGTCTCCTCCTGGAAGGAGTCCAGTATGAGATGATTTGGGTTGCACAGATCTCAATGAAAATGTAATTTTATATCTGTACCGCAAGTTTGAAGACATATTTATATTTTTCTACCAGATTTCTATTGTACTGTTTATTATTTTAAGTGTGCCAGCGCAGACTAACTCATAGCTGCTGCATCTTTGACAAACAGATTTAAAATAAAAATTTGCTGACACTTCCCTCATCACAGATGTTTAACTTCGCCACAAATTAGATGTGGGCATTTTACGTGGCGGCATCAAATCAGAAGGCAGTCAGACGCGTTAATGGGTTAAAACAACAACAACAACAACAAAAACCCAGCTAAGCAAACACAGAGCTCAACTAGGTAAACACACTGCATGCGGTGGCTGGAGACTCTGCAGAGAGGATGCAAAATGTACTACAGTTCATTACTATTCTGTTGCACAGATAAAACATGGATCACATCTAATGAGTGTCACAAATAACCCTTCTTTGGCACTCTTATCCATTGTAATGTCTTCTGTTATTCAAGACAGACAGAGGCCCTTCTTTAGAACAAGGCAGCATGGGGATAAACAAACAGTAAGAGAGAAGAAAAAAAAAAGACAGACACACCACAGGCCTGCTGATACATTCTTTCACAATGAGCTGTTAAGATGTTTCCAGCACTGAGGTTTAGTAACTTTAAATATGCAGCAGCTCTCTTCCTCTGACTGCAACGCAAAATGCTGGGTCTGGGCTTCCACATCAGCTGAAATCAAATGCCATACATTTAAGACATATTCTTTCCAGCTCACACTGCAGTGCTCTGAGGCTGTCAGTACAAACAAATGCTAAATAGCTATTGGTCGCAGGAAAGCGAGTGCCATGCAGAAAGCATTAAAATATTAAAGAGAGACAATACTTACTCCAAGGTCAGCCCCGGAATCTGTAGCCTTTCCCGCTGGGCTTTCATGGTTGTTCTATGTTACCACACTCTATTGTAACCATGACACATATTCTCTGCTAGCGTCCCGGTGATGACAGAGAGCCGAAACGAACCTCTAGAACGGGCTGGACTAACGGTCTCTCGAGGGGGAGGGGAATCCTGCAAGTTTGGGTCCTTCCACCTCCGGTCGTAATCAAGGGATGTCAGCCGCCTTCCTCAGGTTAACGGCAGTGCACACTGCACTGATTTCGTTAAGGGAATGAGGCTTTCGGCTCTGCATATCAAGTAATTGGTTTCTGGTTGTTTTTTTTTTTTTAAGAAAGTCGCTCCTCTCACAGACCCAGTTTTCACCTCAGTGAAATGAAAAGTCCTTTTCACCATGCAGACTGGAAAAAATAATAACAAAGCAACAGTATCGTACTTGTAAAAGAGTTTATCTCCGCAAACCTCAACTATTCCCCTCCTCCCGGGCTGCTCCTGAATAGAATGTGGCAGCCCTGAGGAAGTTCTGCTTATGCCTTCCTTGGTGGAGTTAACAAAATCAGTCATGTTCCACAAGAAAGACACGGGGATCGGTGCCCAACGAAAATAAATAGATTTTTTTCCTATATATGGCAATCATCAGAAAGAGGAATAAACTAACTGCTTTAATTTGGGGGAAGTTGAACTCTGCTGTGAGGCAAAGACTTGTGTGAACAGGCAAAACCCTACGGTGGGAAAATACCAACTGGATACACAAGAGATGGGAGCTTGTATTTTTATTTTGGAAAGCTGATTTTTAAGAACGTCACAGTGATACATACATACGTTAACGAGCAATCAAATACAAATAAGGAAAGGGAGAACATATATTCTGGAAGACTGAAAGTTTCATCCTGTATTTATTCAACGAACACAATTTTTCACAGTATTCATAACTTGGGACTCAGTGTACTTCCACTGTCGTGTATGAAGAACGTATCTGACTCACTTCCTCTAATGCATTTTAAAATGTTTTAAAATTTGGCAACCACTGGTTTGTTGAGAAGAAATACTAGAACAAATTAGGATTTTATTTTAGCAAGATTTCTCATTTTCAAGCACTGCAAGTCTACCCACACATAGCCAAGCTGTGGTGAAACAACTGTGTTCAAGTGGTTACATTTTAGAGGCCATGAAGTCAAACTCCATCTTTTCACAGATGACGAAGCTGAGGGCGCACAGTTGGTGGCAGTGCCGGAATTAGATTCGGGTGTGTTTACTCCTGTCCCAGGGGCTGCCATATGCAGGGATGCCGTGTGCAGTTGTTCAGGTTGTGCCCTGCACAAGGGTGCTGGGCAGGGAGGGAAGTCAGGGCTGAAATCCAGCCTGCTTCCCACTTTGCCAAGCCTGCTTCCCACTTTGCCAAGCCTGCACCAATGCTCTGTGCTGCTTCCACCCTATTATTTCTCATTTTCACAAAGTCACCCTCAGCTCTGCACCATCTAGAGGGTCACCTGCTTCTAAACCTACAAAGGTGCCTGTGGGCCAGAGGAGGTTCACGTGATCTTCCCATACGCTTTCTCTATATCCTAACCTGCCAATTTGCTCTGGGGCATCTGTTAATGTTACTTCTCCTTCTGTGTGAGCTCACAAAACTAACCAACCCTCCTCCCTGTTAGAGGCAACAAATCCACACCGGGAACACAGTCATTGGTTAGTGACCATAGGGAGGCAGACAGAATGTAAACAAATATCTGTAATTAGCATAAAAGCATAACAACAAGAAATAATAAAGATGGAACACAAAAGAGGAGGGATCATCTTTGCTCCCCATTCTACCCTTCCCCCCACAAATAAGCTTCTTTGCTAAAATACCCAGAATCTCACCATTCTTTCACCCAAATCACAGTGATCCAAGATATACCATGTCCTGACTAGATTACTGTAATTTCCTTCTAACTGGACTCTCTACTTCTTCCCTGCTACCCTCCTACCCTTTGTTGGCCACACAAACTCCAAAATGATCATTTCCACAATATATCACTCCTCCGCTCAAAATCTTCCACTAGCTTCTCTCTTATTCCAAATAAAAGCCAAAAATCTAGCAAACTTGGCCCCAAAAATGGGACAACTGAGCATCAATAGGATTGACAATAGCAATATATTAAAACGTATCCAAAGTTTGAAATCATGAGTTCAAGAAGATGAGGAAGGGAGGAAAAAAGGAAGGAAGGAAGCCAGCCAGCCAGCCAGCCAGGGTCACCTTTGGAGGATGCTGGAAAACTACCCAATTAATTTTGAAAACTGGTAAAGGAAAAAAAGCAAGCACTTATCCTGCTTTCCCTATAAATTCCACCTCATAGATGGGAAATGATTCTCTTCATAGACATATTCCAAGTGGTAAATAAAGAAGGGGTGACACAATGAGATTATCACCATCTTTCAAACCCTAAGCAATCAACAGATCTCGGTCATAACCAACAACGACTGCTGACATCACAAAGAGACAGCTGGGTATTACGTGCTGCTTGATGCAACACCTATGAAGTAGTTTCACCAAAAAAAGCCACATTACCCCGGACACAACCAAGCCTCTACATCAAAATATCATTTTATAGGAAATACAGTGACAAAGGAACATGTTAATACCACAGAAACACGATCAGCAAAAGCTAGACTGTGAAAGCCAGGACAAATGATCTGATTTCTTAAACATTTTCAAAGCAGGAGGGAAAAAAAAAAAAAAAAAAGATGGAAAGAGAACCTCAACATTAAAAAAGACTTGAGAGATATATTGACTAATTACAACATAAAAACTATTTTTGGAGTCCTGATATCAAACACATAATCAAACATTTAGAAAATAATCAGTATAATAGTCATATACACACAAACACACAAATACATACACACAACACTGGGTATTTGTTAATAGTAATCAATTATTTTTAAGAATAACATTGGGATCGGGATCATTTTTAATTCCTTACCTTCCAGAGATGCACCCCAAAATATTCACAGATAAAATAATATGTCTTTCTTTAAAAAACTACAAATAGAACTACCATACGACCCAGCAATCCCACTACTGGGCATATACCCTGAGAAAACCATAGGTCAAAAAGAGTCATGTACCAAAATGTTCATTGCAGCTCTATTTACAATAGCCAGGACATGGAAGCAACCTAAATGTCCATCGACAGATGAATGGATAAAGAAGATGTGGCACATATATACAATGGAATATTACTCAGCCATAAAAAGAAATGAAATGGAGGTACTTGTAATGAGGTGGATGGAGTTAGAGTCTGTCATACAGAGTGAAGTAAGTCAGAAAGAGAAAAACAAATACAGTATGCTAACACATATATATGGAATCTAAGGGAAAAAAAAAAAAAAAGGCCATGAAGAACCTAGTGGCAAGACGGGAATAAAGACACAGACCTACTAGAGAATGGACTTGAGGATATGGGGAGGGGGAAGGGTAAGATGTGACAAAGTGAGAGAGTGGCATGGACATATATACACTATCAAACGTAAAATAGATAGCTAGTGGGAAGCAACCGCATAGCACAGGGAGATCAGCTCTGTGCTTTGTGACCACCTAGAGGGGTGGGATAGGGAGGGTGGGAGGGAGGGAGATGCAAGAGGGAAGAGATATGGGAACATATGTATATGTATAACTGATTCACTTTGCTATAAAGCAGAAACTAACACACCATTGTAAAGCAATTATACTCCAATAAAGATGTTAAAAAAAAATAATATGTCTAGGCTTTGCTTCAAATCAATCTGGAGAGGGATTATAAGATATACTGGGTTGGCCAAAAAGTTTGGGTTTTTCCACAGGTTTTTTTCCCGAACTTTTTGGCCAACCCAATAATATATATAAAAGAAAACTATCCCTGAGTTACTATTTAGTAAGCCTGGGTGACAGGTAGATAGGGGGTTCATTATACTCTTCTGTCTAGTACATGTTTGAAATTTTCTGTAATAAGAAATTGAAGAAGAGTTCTTACCAGGCCTGAAAAGCTCCACGTGACATGTACAGGCCCACCTTCCTGGCCTCTTCCCCTACAACTCCCGCTCTCACTCCTGGCTGTTCTTCACATACACCAAGCACACTCCTACCCCAGGGCTTTTGCATTTACTGCTTCCTCTGCCTGAAACTCTTTTCCCCTGAGGCATCCAAACGTCCTCCCTATGTGAAATTGCAAGCCTTCCCCACACCTAGTGTTTCCTTATCATCCTAATGTCTTTCTCTCCTCAGCACTTATCATCACTGGACATATTTTATATTCATTTTTTGATTATCTGTCTTTCCCTATGAGAGGAGGCTCCTAGAAGGTAACTGGGTCGTTTGTATCTCCAGTGCCAAGAACGGCTCACACAGGTATCCAATACCTATCTGCTGAAACATGAATAAATGTCCCTCCCTATACTGCTGCAACCACCAACCAAAGAGACTTACCCTCCTTTTTCTTATAATTATAGATCTCCACAGCGTTAGATAACTTAAGTGCCAGAGCCATGACCTCAGAGAGTGGCCTCCAAGAAACTGGAAGATCAGGACATGTTCAGATACCATATGAAGACCCAGAAAGGCCCCCACTGGCTGGAAGGCACACACCAAGGACCAGTTGCTCACATGTGCGTGCAGAGAAAACCAAGGTCACACTAGACTAGGGAGCTGCGTTTTGACGGGAGATGAGTATTTGGGGAAGACACTGGTTTAAACTACTTTGGCATCACTAAGAAGACATGCACACTGGCTGCAGCTAAGCAGTCTTCTCTTCTTACGTACGGGAAAGGAAACCACGCAGCCACATTAATGGTGGCAATACATATGGGTTTTGAACAAATCCAGTGGCATGGCTTAAGGCAGGGTTCTTCTATGTATTACCTAGAGTAGTAGTTCTCAACTAGGGCTGGCAGTGTTTGGAGACATTTTTGGTTGTCACACCTGGGCAGAGGCCAGGGACGTTGCTGAGCACCCTGCAATGCACGAGACAGCCCCACAACGAAGAATTACCCAACCGCAAATCAACAGTGCTGCTCTATGGACTCCCCTGGTGGCGCAGTGGTTAAGAATCTGCCTGCCAATGCAGGGGACACGGGTTCGAGCCCTGGTCCGGGAAGATCCCACGTGCCGCGGAGCAACTAAGCCCGTGCGCCACAGCTACTGAGCCTGTGCTCTAGAGCCCGCGAGCCACAACTACTGAGCCCGCGTGCCTAGAGCCCGTGCTCCGCAACAAGAGAAGCCACCTCAATGAGAAGCCACAGCAATGAAGAGTAGCCCCTGTTCGCCACAACTAGAGAAAGCCCACGTGCAGCAACGAAGACCCAACGCAGCCAAAAATAAATAAATAAAATAAATAAACTTTAAAAAACTAATGAAAAATTGCAAAACCTCTATTTAAAAAAAACAAACAAACGGTGCTGCTCTAGGAATCCTGCTGTAAAGGCAAGCGTCAATTTCTGCAGGACCCTCAGCATCATTAACCAGTTTCAAACATTTTGGTTCTGATTTCACTGCATTCAGCTTAGGGGGGAAAAAAAAGAGCAGTCTTATTGTTTCACTTCTCAGTCGATATTTCGTCTCTCAGCAATATTACTAACCTAAGCGTAGGCAATGCTCTGTCCTGTTTTCAGGGGGAAGGGCTCTGTCCTGTTTTCAGGGGGAAGGGCTTTTTACAACCAGAGCCTCAGAAGTATCTGTAATCACGGAAACCTAATTACCAGGGTCTCTATGCCACACCCAAGCAGTAACCTAGATACAGAAATCTGCAAAGCAAGACATCCCAAACTACAGCCAAATGAGCTCCACTGTGATTCCGAGGCCACGGATAAAGGGGTGTCTCACACGCCTGGCCGGGTACATTGACCTGAGGTACATAGGCAGACAGGATTTACACATAGGGTTTGACTTCTTAGATGAAATTCAAGGGGCAGATCTCCCCAATCCAATATTTTCTGATATTTTGTCTCTCTAGGTTCAAGAAAGATACAAAACCTTAAGGCAAGAGTGAAAATGAGTATCATCCTGCCTGAATGTTCAATTATTTATATATTCTTAAAAGGTGAGCATGGTTGAGGAAAACGTTCAAAAAAGGTGCATATGTGTGTGTGTGTGTGTCTGCTCTCTTCTTTTACAACTCACATAACCCAATAATAGTTAGACCATATTATTAACATTTTCACTCTCTCAATAGCTGATATAATTCATAATCATGTTACTGTATATCTGAAACATTGCAAATCAACTATACTGCAAAAAAAACCTTTTTTTTAATAAAAACAAAATTTTATTTAGCAGTCCCTGTTCTAGGTATGAGAGATACAGCAGTGAATGAGATGGAAAGATCCATCTGTGGAGTCCATTTGAGTTGGGGAAACTAAATAAAGACATAACTAAGATCATTTCTGATAAGGACGGGTATTGTGTAGGGGCCACCACAGGTGATATGACCATCAGTGACTCAGGGAGTAGACAGTGCTTTTAGATCGAGACCAGGAGGACTCAGTGATGTGCAAGCTTCATTTGCAGAATGAAAAGGAACCAGCTCATGAAGAGTCGGGAAGAAAGTACCACAGACAGAGGGAACAGCAACTGCAAAGTCTCTGAAGCTGGGACAGGCTGTCTCATTTAATGGCCTTAAAGAAAGTCATGTGTCTGATTGTAGTAATGCAACAAACACTTGTTAAGCATTTATATAAGGCATGGCATTGTGTGGGATGTAAGGATGAATCATATAAAAGTTTGATCCTTAAGGATTTTATCATTGAGCAAAACAGGAAGAAGGATAGAATAAAAGTTAAAGGAGGAATCAGTTTTATGTTCTATATGCCGTGGAGATAAAGAACCAGGTTTCGATTTTAGCGATATCTTTAATAACGGGTATTGGTTGATCAAGCAGGCCTTTTTGAGAAGCCAGTTAATGACCTCTAAGGATTGTTCATCACTTCATAAAGCAGGTAACATGAGGCTGTCCATGTGTGTTCATTCATTGAAGGACACATCTCAACTGCTTCCTATGGGCAAGACATTAGAGAAGCAAGATGACTAAGATAGGACCCCTCCTAGTGGGGCATGATGAGGAAAGATCAGGGCAGAAGCATCTTCTACTCTTTCTCTCCTCCCTGTCTCCTGCTCTCTCCTGTTCCTCTTCCTTCCCCAAACAAAATGAGATCCTTTCTCGACAGAGAAGGCTTATCACCATCATCTACATAGTTTGCTAAAGATAGCTTAAGACATATAAGGTACCAAATTAACCACCGGTACACCTTTTCTCAAGAAAGTACTGGGGGATATGCTAAACAATGAAGTAAACCATTTAAGAGAAATGCATAAGATCAAGCAAAGGACAGTGCATGAGGAGAAGTGAAGGGAATTACCAGGATGAGCGTAGTGATGGTAAAAGGAAATCCCAAGAAAATAGCCATGCAGCAGACCTACAGAGCACACCGACCAGTCTGCAACAGAAAGATGGAGGTGTCCATCGATGGATGAACAGATAAACCAAATATGATAAACACATGAAATGGAATGTTATTCAGCCTGAAAAGGGAAGGACATTTTGACATATGTTGTAACATGGGTGAACCTTGAAGATATGTTAAGTGACATAAGCCGCCTCAAAAGGATAAATATTATATAATTCCACTTATATGAGGTACCTAGAAGAGTCAGATTCCTAGAGACAGAAAGTAGAATGGTGGTTGCCAGGGCTTGGGGGAGGGGAGAATGGGGAGTTAGTGTTTAATGGGTATGGAATTTCAGTCTGGAAAGATGAAAAGGTTCTGTGGAGGTAAGGTGGTGATAGTTGCAGAGCAATGCAAAGGCACTTAATGCCACAGAACAGTACACTTAAAAACATGGTAAATTTTGTTATGTGTATTTTACAATTAAAAAAAAAAGAAAAGAAAAAAAATGTATACCTATCCTATCCTATCTACTTATAGGAAGTTCAAAATCAGGCCAAAACAATCTATACTTTTAGAAGTCAAGATAGCGGTTATGGAGGCAGTGACAGGAAGTATGAAGGGGGCTCCTGAGGGACAAATAATGTTCTGTTTCTTGACCTAAGTGCTGGTTATATCGATATACACAGTTTGTAAAAATTCCTCAAACTTGTGAATCTGGGGATTCCTCTAAGTCTCAAGCTGCATCTCTCATAAAAGCAAAGAATCTATTTTAGAGGTTTTACAGCTTTCTCACACACTTCTCAAATATACTCCCTCTTTTTAAAAACTTATTTATACTCTACATCATTCCATGCAGGATTTGGGGCAACATATAAGAATACACACATACACTACTCACTATTTGTTAAATTAATAAATGAAGCAAAGTAAAAAAGCAAAAGTACACACACATACACAAAGGTACAAGTACATTAGGTCAGAACCAAAGAAAATAGAAAACTAGAAAATGGAATAAAGGGACAAATCCACAGGAAAATACAAACCTAAATATTCAGAAAATACAGAATGCTAAAGTAAAGGGGCAAATTTTATGCGGGTATCTGGGACCAAAATAACTAATTATTCACTCAACATTATACAGTTAGTAAGTTGGATTTTTCTGACCCCAACTACTTTGTTCTTTTTATTAAAATACACTACACTTTTCCAAATCATAAAGTAAAAGCATTGACATTTACTTGACAAAATGATTCCAGGAGCATTTTTCTAGGTAAGATATTCAACATACTTAATTCACCAAAAATTGATTTTCAGTAGCATTTTGGAAAACATATTGCATAAAATCAGATATATTCTGGATACGTAACCCAAAAGGTAAGCTAGTAAACTCTATTTTTGGACAGGTAAACTGTCAAAAATGGCCAACAAACAAAAATTAAATTAAATGACACAGGACCTGGGAAAAAGCTTCACAAACTACAAAGCACTTTCTAGAGGTGATAACCGATAAAAGACCTCTTCTGTCTCCACACTCAGCAACACCATAGTTATCTCCTGTTTGGATAGATTATCAGGGGCAAAGACTATATAGCACCATCCTTACTATTTTCTATTTTTGTTAACTGCTGACCCATTAACAGCTACACCACCATCTTTCAAGAGCTCAACCCACATTAGCAGAGTTCCTCATTAGAGAAAGGCCCTCTTCAATAGGTTATCCTAATGATGTCTAATTTTTTAATATCTTTAAAAATTTTTTCGCATTGTGAATTACACAATTAAGGCATTTTCCACAATTGAAGCTATGTGAAAATTTTTATAAATAATAGATGCAACATCTATAGAGACCTAAAACGGTAACGTGAAGATTGACAAATGAAAGAAAAACCTTATCTTTTAAATAAGAGGGGGAGAATGGTAAATTCAAACCAGTTAAAAGAAAGAAGGAAAAATTCAGAAGATCATCAGTGAATTTTAAACATAAAGGGCCATATGCAATAGTTAAGCTCTTTTAGGGAAATGTCATCATCAACATGTATGGACACCCCAGGTTTTGAAACCTGGGGAAGACAATGTGTAACGAAGAGGCACAAATGTTTGCATCATCATTGAAGATCTTTAGCCTTCTTTTAAAAATGCTCATCTTTCTGAAATTTCTGGCCCCAACGTATCTTGCATAATTCCAAGTCAAGCATATCATTTAGTTATTATGAAATGCTATGACGATCTGACAACCCGTAACAGATGACCCATACGTGTGTGTCGCCCTGCTGTTTGAAGTCATAGTAACAAAAACACCAAAATTACATGACTAGGTGCAATGCACTCGACGGAGACCAGCAGAGCAATGAAAAAACAAATGCCATTTCTTTATATTCCATGTTTGATAGCTGCCATTCCTTCAGCGAACATTTACTGAATAACTATTATGTGTACCTTCCTGGAAATAATAATGAAAATCAGTATTTCCTAGTTTTAATATAAAATGTTTACTTGGCTTAAAAATAGGATTTTATGGAAAAGGTTTATTGGCTATATTCTGGGGGAGGAAGCGGGGGAAGGAAGGACAAGTTGGCCCAAACTTGTTTGCCTTAACAACAGACTTTATATTGATTTTAACCCTGATATTCCAAGTTCTACTAAACAATACAAGAGGTGAAATTAAAGTCTGGAAAGACTAATGTTGCCTTTGTGGTCATAATATCTGCTCGGACTTCAAGCATTTTGTTTGAGCAAAAGAGAAAATGAGGGCTCACGCCTGTCTATTTCAATTAGCCAAGCAACACAAAGAGAATTACATGTTGTTAGTGTTGTATTTTCCATCTTCATCAATGTGTATTTTTAAAAGTTTTTTAAAAAGAGTGTATCCTATCTCATCTCCCTCACAGTCAACTTTTTTTTTTTTTTTTTAGCTTGTAAGAGCCGTCCCCCAAGTACAAATAAGCTGGGCCTAGGTGGCATCATGAATCCAAAGAAGAAAACCAAAAAGAGAATGCAGTCTGAAATACAAATATCACTTTTTTGTAATCTGAAAATCCTTCTCCAATTCCCATTTCTTCCCTTGAAAATTACAGTCTTTCGATGCAAATATAGGACCTTTTCAGGACACCAGGAATTGCTGAAATAAGCATCTTATAAAATCAAAGATCAATGAATTTTGCAACAATATCAAGTGATTGCTGAGGTATATACATGGAGATGGGTCACCTGAAAACACAAAATGCTTTCTATATGCTGAAAAACACATTTTAAACTATTTTCTCCTGAGCAGAACTTGAATTTTTAAATTTGTAATATTTTGGTTGATCACTATTACCCTTTAAAGAATTTCTAATTATAATTTTTATGTTTTTCTTTTAGTCAAATTTCATTTAGGAGAACATTCCCAAAATTTTTGAAAAATCTTGTTAATTTCTAGTATTATACTATAAAGATATCTAACTTGTAGCATTTGTGTCAATTTCATATACTTGAACCTATAGGCATTCTTACCCCATTTTACAAATGAGGAAAGGAGGCAGAGAAGTAGTAATTAACCTGTCCAAGGTCACCCAGCTAGGAAGAGAAGAGAACCTGTAATAGTCCGCTTTGGATAATTTATTGAGATTGCTTTCTGTAGCCTAATGAAGGATCAATTTGATGAATGTTCCTTAAGTATTGCAAAGTGCATTGGGAAAGTATAGTCTACATTTATAGCATATAACATTCAACAGGGATCCATTTAAATCCTAATTAACTTTACTTTTATTTTCTTGACCTGATATTGACAACATTATGTTAAAACATCTGCTCCCTCCCCAAAAGCAAGTGCCTCTTAGACCAGTGTACTGAACATTTTTGGTTTTTAGGATGACTGAAGGACATCATCTGTTTCTGAACTAAACGGCACACTTGTGGTGGTTGACACGGCATCTTATCTCCTAGTACACACTCTGACACATCATAGTTACTCAAATTTGTTGTCTGAACTCAGACCTTTCCTGTTGCCAAAATAAGTAATTATCTTCATTCCCAACCCTCATTATTTCCATATTCAACCATTTTACCACAATATTTATTCTTTGTCCCCAAGTATTCTTCCCCTTAATAGGGATTATTATTTATAAACATTTTATACATTTTGAATTTTTTAATTTTTTTGGGTTTTTTTGTAACATCTAAAGTTTAACACTTAGTTAGCACTGTAAGATTAAATATATATGAAGGATCTATGACTTCAACTGCTTTAAGAACCCTATGATAAAACAACTCAAATTTATCTTACAAAAAAATGCCTTTCTTCTACTTTACTAAATTAAAATATTTACCTCAACTTAAACGTCACTTGCTCAAAGGGGTCTCCCCTGACCTCCTGACCTAAATTAGACCTATAATTATCTTCACCTAGAATATTCTGCTCTTTTCCTTCGGAGCACGTATCACAAACAGGGTAAATTTTAATTAATATATATTAATATAAACCCCCTAAGGGCAGGGGCCAGGCCTTTTCTGTTCACCGTTTTATACTAAATGTTTACTTAGCACAATGCTCACACAGAGAAGGCACTCAATAAGTACTTGACAAAGAACAGTTAACAAAGACAACTAAAAGTATAGTCACAGGGGTGAAGGCATCAAATTCAACTTCTAGAGATTATTTCTAGAAGGCTTAGTCACCATTCTTGACTAGAGAAATCAGAATCACTCTGGGCTATCTTGAGAAGTCCAGCGTGCCATGTTTTATTCAAGTCCATGCAAGCCAGTGATACAGATGGCATCATCTGTGAACAGCAATAATAGCCATGTAGCTTGCAAAGTGCACTAGAGAGCTACCTGGAGAGAGAGAGGCTGAGGTGGCTGGCCCTGGACCAGCCGCGGAGATGGGGAGAGCCAACAAAAAGGCTTTGAGTATCAGAGGGTGAGAAAGGAGAAGTGTAAAGCCACAAATTTTGATAATTCTGTCATGCCAAACAGCAGAGAACCGCTCAAGAGGAATCTCCGATGACATGACACAGTTTCCATGTGAATATCAGCAATGCCTTACCCCCTCCCAGATAACCTAAAACTTGGAATCAGATTATACATCTCTCTTATCATGCCCACATTCTAACAGAACTCAATCTTTGGTTCCAAGACAAATAATCCAAATCAGAAAATGACATGGGTTTTCAGCTTCACCTTTCCTTTTCTACCTGCTCAGCCAACTTGGGAGCTCAGTCTTTGAGCAGGTTTAAGCCCTATAAGCCACCAGTCCTCTTCATCACCCCACCCCCTTCTATACAAATGTGGGATTCAGAATGGATGGGACCTGTGACACCTGCCTTGTGGATGAGAGGGACAGTCACTTCATATGTGAAGCCTGTCATCTAGATACTCTTATTTTCCTTCATATTTTGCATGGGAGAAGAATTTTTTTTAAAAAAGTCCCCAGATAGCACAAGATAATTAAATAAATGTTAACGTATCTTTACCAAGTTCAGTCCCAAGCTTCTTCACATTGTAGGCTGCTGCCTCTAAAAGAATCAAATTCTTGAGAACCAACAATAAGACACAAAATGTCTTATGATCTCAAATGATCTCAAATCCAAATTAAAATTCAACTTTCCTTTCCTGTGGGGCCTGAGCCTGGTTGGTACAAGCTTTAAGGGTTATTCTGTCTCCTGCCAGAGAAAATGCTTTGAAGGATGGAGAAGCATTACAGCAGGGAAGAGACTGTCCTATGGAAATTTCACTATAATAATTCTTCTAGAAAGAAAAGACTGCAGTGAAAATGGTATTGAGAATAAAGTGAGCGGGAGGTTAGCTTCCAATATCTAGATGGCAAAGTGGAAAACTTAAAATACTTGAAATCCCTAAGTAATCAGAGAACAATGTTAACCCATTCCCTCATGATTTCCATGAAAGTATAGACTGAAATTTGATGTGCTTTATGAGAAAATGCGGAAGAGAGAAATGTTCATACATTTTTTTCCTCGTGTGGAGATGGACACAGTATAGGAATTAAAAAAAAAAAGCTGTGTTCCTTTATTTTAACGTTCCTTTGACAGGTCAGGATCAGGCTGAAACTCACGTCTGGTCCAAACCCTACAGGGACCATAAAAGTCATCCAGAAAAAAAAATATATCTGTTTTCCAGGGTCCTACTTCTTCTAAGGCAGAAACAACAATAAAGAATTCAGAGGTGAAAAGAATTAGTACGTCATAAAAAATAGGAAAGAAAAATAAAATACTCTCACACTGACTGTCCCTAAGAGAATTTACTCACATACTTAAATTTATGCAGCAAGTTACCAGGAGCCTCATAAATACTGGACCCATAATCAAGCTGTAATCATTCATTTTATTTACATTTCATTAGGGGGCACTAAGGTAATGATTTTCGAAAGATTTCACTGCAGCCAATGCAAAAGGAAGTAGACATCTTAAAGGGAGAGGGTATTAAAAGGGAATGGCATTTGTCCCAATGGCACAGAACTGTTAAAAACAACCTGTTTAAAAAGTTACTGTGCGCTTTTAAAAAGTTACTGCTTCCCCACTTGTGATTGCATTCTAAATTATTTTTACTCTACGCATTGCATGTGAGATAAGACCCAAATCTATCTGACTAAAGAATTTAGACTGAACTTTGAGTATTACATGGGAAACAAACAAACTTCCATGAATTAGGGGCTGCGACGGTAATTTCCAATACACCTAGAACATTCGCCGTATATATTACGACTTGTCATTTACCGCTGGCAAAATCCATGACAACCTTTCAGGCACTTCTGTAGCAATCTGAATAGCTGCAGCAAAGGCCAGAGCAGCAATACACTGAATAAAACATCCAAGGCCTGCATTATTCCTTTGAAGGCTGTCAGCCATACATTTTGAATAACCTGAAATGAAGATCAAAAGGGAATAGAATTCATTTATTTATTTATTTTACCTGAGGCAGTGAATGAAAAGAAAGTAAAATTTAGGATTTAAAAAAAAAAAGTTTAAATGTAGGCAAACATCAGTACTTTGTTCCTAAGATCCATAAAGTTCAATAATTTCCTCAAAGTCACAAAGCATGACACTGAGCTGTAAAACTGAAGGCAAAGCAACAAAAAGAGTTAAAGAAAAAATAAAACCAGATATTCCTTCCTCTCTCTTCTCTTCTCAGTCACCTTCCATCTGACCTTCACCGACACAGTTCCTTCCCCCTGTATTCCGGTCATGGGCACCACCTCGGTTCTCTTCAATAATTTCAGCCTGAGAGTGGTTCCTTCTGTCTGTGGGGATTCCCTGGGAATCATTCACGTTTCTCTCTCTTTCCTCAAGCACGTTTTAAAGACAGGAAGACCGTGATAGAACTCAAGATGGGAAGGAGAGAGAAAGAGAGGCTGTGCTGTTTTGAAGCGATTCTAGCTAACATGTAGATATTAGTTTGATATAAGCTTTCTAAGCCATTTTTTAAATATATATCCAAAAGAATATGGTTACAGAAAAGTGAAGAGTAGAAATGATTGTCGAATAGTTTCACACATAAGCTACGGCACAAGTTTAACGGCCCCATTTAAAAACCTGACATCACTTGCCAAATGATTCTGTACACAAGATAATTCAACTAACAAGATTCTGTATATAGAGTCTAACATAATTACCCAATTGATAAACTAAATATGATCCCAATACTCAACGCTGGAAGCTACTCCCATGACAACAGAAGCAGATATTACTGTTGTCCCCATCTACCTGCCAGCAGGCACAAAGACAGCTGAGGGCAGCATCTCCTCCTGCCCTCCCTGGGTGGCCCGGGCCTCGGGGACTTCCATCACACAAGGCAGCCATACCAGCTGCACAGTGCCAGGATCTTTGATCGTCTCCATGGGGCTCAGGGATTAGGACCCGAGGGGTTCTGCACTACTCAGACAATTTGCCTGAGAGTATGTGTTCAGTCGGACTCTGTGGGGCAGCCTGGGAACTCACCCGTCATTTCTGGCATAGCTTCCCTGGGGAAATGAGTTCAGAGGTCTCAAACAAGCATCTGAACATGAACTGTTCGAAAAGAGCTCATTTGAAAACCTGTGCCTGTTTAAGAAAAAGCAGCTAAAAATGAGGCTCTCCCTCAATTGGAGATTCTGCCTCTAAGGATTTTTGTTTGGCCCTTTAAGTCAGTGAGACCTTGGGCCAGTGATTTTGTTTCTGTGGGTCTAAGTTTCACTCGTTTGTAAAATGGAGGTCATAACACTACCTCACCACCAGGAAGTAGTCATGTTCAAGTATCTCTTTCCTCAGAGAAAAGTTTTAAAAGCCCAGGATATGACAGGCAGAATTCTAAGAAGACCCCAATAACTTACACTCATGTATACTCCCCCCAACTCCGTCCACTGTGGCCAGACCTGTCAAGATGATGGAATACCACACCAATGACTTGATTACTCATCAGCTGGTGCTGAGTTAATCAAAAGGAAATTATCCTGTATGGGCCTGACCTAATCAGGCAAATACTTCAAGAAGGTGAAGCATCAGAGAATGGCTTCACTGGATCAAAGAAGGTGGAAGATACTGTGAACTCAGCAATTGTAAGGAGCTGAATTCTGCTGACCATGTGAGCTGGGAAGAGAACAGAGCTGAGCCCTGCCCAGACTTCTAATGTCCAGAACTAGGAGATGATAAACGGGTGTTGTTTTAAGCCATTAAGCTTATGGTAATTAGTTACACAGCAATAGAAAACTGGTACAGAACACAGCTATAAATTCATGTGTCTATAACTACTGGGAAAAGAGGCATCAGAAGAAACATAGTATATACATACTACAAAGAAAAAGGTATAGGGAGGGGAGAGATTTGAGATGTATTGGGCCAGACACTCTCATAGGTGCTTTACAAATGTTGTCTCTTGTAAAGAAACAGTTTTATTTAGAAAGAAGTTCCAGTGTCTTCTATTACTCTAAAATAAAGTTTCAAATTAAAGCCAAATTACCACCGACTTAAAAGTTTATCATGACAGAAATCTTTTAACTAGTAAAAGGATATAATCCAAAGATGGCTTTGAAGATTTTTATTTTAAAATCTCTCAGAGCAACCAATGGGTAGGTGATTGTAACCTTTAAAACAACTATACAAAATAAGGTTACTGCTTATCATATAGGTCATTCAGAACCAATATTCTCTATTAATGGGAAAACTAACCCATTATTTTAGAAATAGATGCAACATAACATACATGGCAATGCAAAAAGCAATTAACTGCACCAAAACCATTCAGAATATAATATAAATTGCAAACTTGTTTTTTTAAATAGCGAAATCAGAAAATACCTCATAATGCTTTAAAAATAGGAATCATACTCATTCACAGAGCAGAAAGTGAGAAGAGGGTTACCTGTACCTTAAAAAAAACTCAACATTTACGTAAGATATGTAATGTTAATGTCACCAGAACCCTTGAGGTTCCTTGAAAACTGAAACTGACTTATCAGAGAAGACCAGTGAATGCAAAGCATATCTTTGCTACTTCAGAATCATTTTGAAATTTCTACCATTCTTCATGCTCTAACTTTGATTCTTTAAAAAAAGAAGAAAAGCATATGCGTTCAGCATAGCCTCCAAATATTTCAGAATGCTACTATAGGGAAAAGACAGCACTGTTCTTCTGTAAGCACACAACTCTCCTTATTGTCACTGATAGCCTGGCATTCCAGGAGAAAGAATGGAAATATTCAAATAAATACTAAAAAGTCTTAAGTACTATTAGCAGTAATTTTGGCTTAAAGACAGAATTTGACCAAGTGATTCCACCATGCAACGCTATTAAACAAATCTGCCTCTTGGAATTTGTTACTGTCTTAATTTTATGTAAATATATTTCAGCTGCTGTGCTACAGCTTCCATGAGAAAATGACATCAAGATCTACTTGGGCACGTGAAACTTCCCTGAAGTCACTGCTCACTTTTTAAAAGCAGTAACAATTTTAGAACACAGGGAAGAATCTTTACATACTCTTTAATCTCAGAGTCTGACCTCTGTATTTCAACCAAAATGTGAACAGGCAGGTTTTACCAGATATGCTAACTACAGTTTCCATTCATAAGTGCTTGCTCTGGGTGAGCACTTGACATGCGTTATCACATTTAATTCTATGAGGTGATACTACTCATCAACCTCATTTCACTGGTAATGAAATTAAGACCTAGAAAGGTTATTTAACTTGTCTAAGGTTAAGTGGGGTGGTAAGTGGTAGAACTGGGATGGCCAGTCTTCAAAGCCAAAATAAGCAAGCAATCCTCAGGTGAACTATCTTTCATGACAGAATTACCCTTAATGAAACATTTGAGGTATGACATCTATCATGGCTACTTTACCATGACAGGGAGAAATCAATGGAAAATTTTTGTATGTATGTAAGCCAATAATCCAACAATTCTAGATCTACAAGGGAACAGCATACGTGCGCCCTCCCACTTACACACAGAGACACACTTTCATGCTGGTATCAATAACAGAGTGTTACCCTGAACTGCATGTAAGCTACAAGCTATTTAATTATACCTAAATAAATGTGTAATGTGCAAATTAGACAATAGTTATATTAATTTCTAAACATAAAGTAAAATGACATAATTAATCCAAGACCCAAAAGAAAATCATTAAGAAAGTTAACTGAGAACATAAAGTTATCTCCAACAGCTTTTGTCATAACAAGCTAAATTACAAGGGTAATTATGAAATACGTGCACACACAAACTTGTATACGTGACAGTCTGGAATATAGAAAACAATTACTCTATTCTTACCAATGTAATTTAGAATCAATTGTGAAAGCTAATTTTTTTTTTTATTAAAGTACAGTTGATTTACAATGTTGTGTTAGTTTCCAGTGTATAGCAAAGTGATTCAGAAATATACATATACATATATATATATTCTTTTTCAGATTCTTTTCCATTATAGGTTATTATAAGATACTCCTGGAAATCCCCACCCCTTCTCCAAAATAGTTGGAATAATCCTGCCACTTGTTAGCCTATGGAATTACCCAGCCCATACAAACTAACCACTCTATATTTCAGGGCCTCTCGCCTTCCGAGACAGCCTGCCGTCTGTCTGTGGAGTGTGTGTCTCCCTAAAAAAACCTGCTTTCCCACTTAGTTCTGCGGGTAGGGCCCCTCGCCTGCTGCTCGTATCCCTCGCAAGTGTCCTATATTAATAAATCTACTTCTTGCCTAAAAAAAATAAAAGATATTGAGTATGCTGTGCTATACAGTAGGTCCTTGTTGTTTACCTATTTTATATATAGTAGTGTGTATAAATTAATCCCAAACTCCTAATTTATCCCTCCCCCACCCTCCACTGTCCCCTTTGGTAACCATAAGAGTGTTTCCTATGTCTGTGAGTCTATTTCTGTTTTGTAAATAAGTTCATTTGTATCATATTTTTAGATTCCACATATATGTGATATCATATGATATTTGTCTTTCTCTGTCTGACTTACTTCACTGAAAGCTAATTTGTATCATTTTATATACACTTCCAGTATAATTGTCAGTATACAAATCCAGATTTTTTTGCTGCAAATTAAAATAGCATATTAATCAACTATTTTACATATAGATCTAGACAATATGTTTGTAATGGAGACAACAAAAGGTTATATCTCATATACAAGAAAATGTACAAATTGATAAGTATACACTCCCAGAGACATAATGGCAAATATATGAATAAATATTTCTCAGAAAAGAACATCTAAACAGGAAAATAAAACATAAAATGTTTTGTTAGTGAAATACAAATTAAAGTAACAATGAAATATCACTTTACACATAAAGTGGCAAAATATAAACAGTATTAAAATACCTATTCCTTGTAGGGATATGGAAAAATATGGTTCTTTTCAAATCATTAGCTAGTGGAAATACATGCATATATTATTTCTTCTCTCTGGTTCAGTTTGGATATTTTCTATTAACCTGTCTTCTAATTTATGAATACTGTCTTCTGCTGTGTCTAATCTGCTGTAAAACCTATTCAAAAAGTTCTTTATTTCAGACACTGTATTTTTCAGTCATAAAATTTTCTATTTGCCTCTTTTTCCACAAATTTCAATTCCTTGGTGAAACTTTCCAATTTTTTCTTTTTTTTTTTTTTTAACATATTAGTCATGTTATTTTTAAGTCCCTACATTCCATTCAATCTTTGGGGCAAAATTCCAACTATAAACTATGTTCTCTTTCTTTTCTCGTGTGTTTTGGTCATATGGGCTTGTCTCTTAGGATACTTACAACTTTTGATTATCAGGTGTTGTGTAAAAAAAAATTGAAGAATCTAAGTCAGTGTTTCCCCCACCCCACCCACGGCATTTTAATAACACAGATATACTGTATATCTCTTTATGTGTTGTGACCTTTAAAAAACACAAACCACTGTAATAGTCAATATTTTTTCACCACTTAAGAACCAAGGTTTACCCTCTTGGGAGAGATATTACCCACCTTGAGAACACATGCTCTAAATAATGTCATCTTCTACCAAAAAGGGTTACTCTTCCTCTTCTAGACAGAGAATGAATCACATTTAATCTAATCATAGCCTGAGCTGATTCAAAGTTATTGCACTTTTGGAATGATTTAGCCTACTTCTGACTGGCCTCTGTTCCTACACTGCAGGCCCTCTAGGGCATTCAACTGATGGTTTGGTGGGTTTTGACCCAATTCCTCTCTAAACTCATGACTAGAGCATAGAAATTAGCATCCTCACTGTAGAACCAATCAAGAAAGAGTTCTGATTAAAAGGGATCAGTCCACTAAATTCAGGCAATATACTCATTTCTTGAAGATATTTCTCGAAGATATTTCTCTTTCTGGATGGCAAGCAATTCTTCATTAAATATGAACAGAACACTATGTGACAAAATTACTATGTAATGTAAGAAAAATGTTCAGTTTTATGTCCCTTTTTTTTTTTTAAATTAATTAATTTATTTGTTTATTTTTGGCTGTGCTGGGTCTTCGTTTCTGTGCGAGGGCTTTCTCCAGTTGCGGCAAGCGGGGGCCACTCTTCATCGCGGTGCGCGGGCCTCTCACCATCGCGGCCTCTCTCGTTGCGGAGCACAGGCTCCAGATGCGCAGGCTCAGTAGTTATGGCTCACGGGCCTAGTTGCTCCGCGGCATGTGGGATCTTCCCAGACCAGGGCTCGAACCCGTGTGCCCTGCATTGGCAGGCAGATTCTCAACCACTGCGCCACCAGGGAAGCCCCTATGTCCCTTTTAACTGTAGTATTTCTTACACTAGAGAGTGTATTTTACACTAACAGTCTTTCACTTCACAAGGCACTAGAAGCATTCCAGGAGCAAACCATCTACCATGATTGTTATGTAATGCTTACTTGAGAATAGGGTTCAATGTGATATGACAGTTAAAAAAAAGATAAAGATACTGAAGAATAAAAATTGTTATTTGTACATGATATAATTTTATGTCAAGAAAGCCAAACAGAATCAATTGAAAACCTATCAGAGTTAATAAAAGAGTTAAGTAGCCTGGATAGATCCCATATAAATATATAAAATCTAACCCTTTTGCTACCAATAATGAAAACAAAATGTGATTTAAAAAATTCTATTTATATATAAAAAAAGTTAAAAATACTTCAAGGTATCTTAATGAGAAAACTGTGATCTGTAATAAAAAGGAAAAAAAAAAACCACTTTACAAAGAGAAGCTATTATCAGTATAGTTAAGCTGAGTATAATAAACATTTCTAGAATGAAAAAAAAGATACCATAAGATGACACTTCCCTCTAAATGAAATGTATATTTTTAATATTCCGTTTAGGGAAATGTGGCATGGTGAGTGAACCTCAAATACAATTCTAACATTTACCTAGAACAAAATGAATAGGTGAAAAAAAAAAAGAGATGAGCCTATCACATAAAAACCTGAAGAAGAATAAACATGAAAATATATGTCTACAGTTGCTAAAAAGAGTGTGGTACTGGTTAAAGAAAACACAGAGCACAGAAAGAAACAAGATATTACGGGACATATATTAAATATGATGAGGTATAACAAATCAGCAGGGAGAGAATTATTTAGTAATGGGAGAAGGGAGTAACTGGATAGCAAAATGGGAAGAAAATGTTATCCTACTATGTACAGAATAGATTACAAATCCATTTAGACAAGAAACGTTTTGTGCCTGTTTGTGCAATACACTTAGGTATTGGAGATTCAAAAGTGAAAAGACAGTCTAGTAGTATAATAAATGAGGTAGCCCATGTGAAAGTGCACTGAGGTCCCCCTGATCCCTTCTAGTGGGAAATATTTTGCTATGCTAATTTGAGTAAGCACTGGTGAAACTTACAAGGTGCTACGTGTGTCCTATTACTGCATGTCCCAATGCCTTCACACCCAAACACACAGTGCCTGACACACAGTAGATGCTCAAGTGTTTACAGAATAACAAATTACAGTAAGTATTTTAAAATAATATGAGTACTCTTCTGTGTGTGTTTCTCTTAGAAAAGCCTGAGTTCTCATCCTTCCACGTCCAATGAGGGAAAGTCTACTGCGATTTGTCACTGGTAGAATGATTAGAGGGAAAGAAAGCAAGGGAGGAGATTTCATTAAAGAAAGACATTTTTCATGTTTTTCACTTTATGCCAAGCACTGTACTCAGAAGGAGAGAGAAGGTCCAAGCAAAAGGGACAGAGTAAGTAAGAAATGGAAGAAAGTATTTCTGAGTAGCAAAGAAGATATTGCTAAAGATTGCAAGCATAAGACCAAAGCCCCAAACACTTCAGTTTTGTGACTTTTTAAAAGGAAAGACAGGCAGCATAAGAGCTCAGAGATGAAGATTACCTAAGAAAAAGACATTTCTGGGAAAAGAAAAAACACTTTTTCATTTCCTTATATTATGAAGTCATTTTATTTTATTTGTTTAACACACCTACATCATGTTTCATAGACACAAGGAATTCTTCCAGGTGTTTTTACAAATATTATTTCATTTCATATTTCTCTATACTGATGAAAGACACTGAAGACACTAACAAATGGAAAGATACACTGTGCTCACAGATTGGAAGAATTAATATTGTTAAAATGACCATTCCACCCAAGGCAATCTATAGATTCACTGTAATCCCTATCAAAATACCAATGGAATTTTTCACAGAACTAGAAAAAATAATTTTAAATTTTCTTTATGGAAACATGAAAGACCCTGAATAGCCAAAAACAATCTGAAGAAAGAACAAAGCTAGAGGTATCATGCTCCCTGATTTCAAACTATACTACAAAGCTACAGTAATCAAAACAGTGTAGTACTGGCACCAAAAAAAGACACATAGATCAACAGAACATAAAGAAGAGATAGCCCAGGATGAACCTACTTATGCGGTCAATTAATCTACAACAAAGGAGGCAAGAATATACAATGGAGAAAAGACAGCCTCTTTAATAAACAGTGTTGGGAAAACTGGACAGCTGCATGCAAAAGAATCAACCTGGACTACTTTCTCACACCATATACAAAAATAAACTCAAAGTGGATTAAATAATTAAATGCAAGACCTGAAACCATAAAACTGCTAAAAGAAAACATAGGCAGTATGCTTTTTGACATGGGTCTTAGCAATATATTTTTGAACATGTCTCCTCAGGCAAGGGAAACAAAAGCAAAAGTAAACAAATGGGACTACTCAAACTAAAAAGCTTTTGCACAGCAAAGGAAACCATCAGCAAAACAAAAAGGCTGCCTACTGAATGGGAGACAACATTTGCAAACAATATATGAATAAGGGGTTAATATCCAAAAATATATAAAGAATTCATAAAACTCAACATCAAAAAAGCCCCAAACAATCAGATTAAAAACTGGGCAGAAGACTTTAATCAACATTTTCCAAGTAAGACATACAGATGGCTAACAGGCACTTAAAAATATGCTCGCCATCACTAATCATCAGGGGAATGCAAAGCAAACTACAATGAGATATCACCTCACACCTGTCAGAATGGTTATTATCAAAAAGACAACATGGGACTTCCCTTGCGGTCCAGTGGTTATGACTTCGCCTTCCAATGCAGGGGTGCGGGTTCCATCCCTGGTCAGGGAGTTAAGATCCCACATGCCTTGCAGCCAAAAAACCAAAACATAAAACAGAAGCAACATTGTAACAAAATTCAATAAAGACTTTAAAAATGGTTCACATCAAAAAAATCTTAAAAAAAAAAATGACAACAAATAATGTGTTGGCAAGGAAGTGGAGAAAAGGGAAACCTCATGCATGGTTGGTGGGAACGTAAATCGGCACAGCTGCTATGGAAAACAGTATGAAGATTCCTCAAAAAAATTAAAAAGAGAACTGCCACGTGATCCAGCAAATCCACTCCTGGGTATTTATCCAGAGAAAATGAAAACGCTAATTTGAAAAAATATATGAACCCATATGTTCATTGCAGCATTATTTACAATAGCCAAGATATGAAAGTAACCTAAGTTTCTAACGGTAGATGAACGGATAAAGAAGATGTGGTATATATATACAATGGAATACTATTTAGCAATAAAAAAGAATGAAATCTTGCCATTGGTGAAAACATGGAGTATTATGCTAAGTAAAATAAGTCAGAGAAAGAGAAATACTCTATGAGTTCACTATACGTGGAATCTAAAAACCAGATGAACAGACATAACAAAACAGAAACAGAGTCATAGATACAGAGAATAAACAGGTGGTTGCTTCAGTGGGGGTGAAGAGAAATAGGTGAGGGAGATTAAAAGGTACAAACTTCTAGTTACAAAATAAATGAATCACAGGTATGAAATGTACAGTGTGGGGAATATAATTAATAATAATATCATATCTTCATAGGGTGACAGATGTTGACTAGACTTATTGTGGTGATCATTTTGAAATGTATTGAAATGTACAGAAATACTGACTCACTATGTTGAACACCAGGAATTAACACACTGTTGTAGGTCAATTATACTTCAGAGACAAGCAAACAAAGTCATAGAAAAAAAGATTAGATATGTGGTTACCAGAGGTGAGGGGTGGGAGAGGGGGAATTGGAGGAAAGTAGCCAAAAGGTACAAACTTCCACTTATAAAATAACGAATGTTCACTAAACGTATCGTGGTAATCATTTCCTGATGTATATCATGCAAATCATTATGCTGTGCACCTTAAATTTATACAGTGCTGTTTGTCAATTATTTCTTAATGAAATTGGAAGGGAAAAATAAAACATCTCTCATAAAGAAAAAAAAGACTTCTAGAGGGACAAAATAATAAAAAGGTTCACAAAAATGTAAGCTCATTAAGATGAATTTAATTAAAGGACATGACAATGTAATGATATAAAAATAAATTTCATTTATGCAGCATAAAAAAATCACTAAATATTATTTAATTTAATCTTTATAGTAACCCATGATTTGGATGCCATTATGACCATGTCCACTTGACCAAGACCATGGATCTATTAATTGGTAAAGACAGAATTTGAATTCAGACTGTTATAAATAAATTCCCAGTGATAAAATTTATCCCAAGTGCACGACCCCCAAATGAACACTTTCTCCTTTTAAGATGAGAATAACAGAACAACAAGAAATAAAGGGAATAGTCAAAGGAGAGATGAAGACCAGAGTTTTAATCCTCTTTTTATCAATTACCAGCTATGAGACCCTGGGCAAGTTAAATAAACTTTCTGGGCCTTGGTTTTCACATCAGTTAAATGGAGATAATACAATTTAGCCTCAGAATTAAGGACTGAGAAAAAAATGTCTATGGAGAAGCACCTGGGAACTAAGGGGCACAAAGCTGGAACAAGGGCAGCAAATGTAGCTACGGCTGCATTCGTATTGAGCATCATACTAAGTACTGAGCAGGCAAGGCATGCTGCGGGGTCCCCCAGGACAGAGAGGAAAGAAAGGACGGAACTGGAACGATGACTCAGAGAATTTAAAGGAGTTGAGGGATAACTAGGTTGGAAAAGGGTAAAAGGGCAGATTCAGAGGGCAGCAAGGAGGTTACAAGGTTACAATATAATTGACTCCACAGGCACCTTGGAAGATGGTACTTCCCCTCGTAAAAGAAATAGTAGTAAGAGTACACCAACTTCAGGACTTCCCTGGTGGCGAAGTGGTTAAGAATCTGCCTGCCAATGCAGGGGACACAGGTTTGAGCCCTGGCCTGGGAAGATCCCACATGCCTCGGAGCAGCTAAGCCCATGCGCCACAACTACAGAGCCTGCGCTCTAGAGCCTGCGTGCCACAACTACTGAAGCCCGTGCGTCCAGAGACCGTGCTCCGCAACAAGAGAAGCCACCGCAATGAGAGGCCCGCGCACCGCAACGAAGAGTAGCCCCCGCTCGCCACAACTAGAGAAAGCCCGCACACAGCCAACAATAAATAAATAAATAAATTTATTTTTTAAAAAAAGAGTACACCAACTTCTACACCAAAAACACTGCAGAGTATCAAAATCTAAAGACTAAGTTGAAAAATGGGGAAGCCTCTTCTCAGACCTTTACCTGTATACTCTGTATGTAAATTGAATAACAAATTAGATAGTTTGAACACTTTTCTTCTCATACTAGTATTCTATTAGATGTCAGCAAACATTCACTGGTGCCTAGCATATGCCACACTCCATGCAGAGCATTTTTGATGCACCATCTCACTGAATCCTCATGACAGTCCTATTTCCATCATTCCCATTTTAACAGAGGCAAAGTCACATAGCTGTGGGGGGGCAGAACTAGACTGGAAGATACACTTACTTCCTGAAAAAAGGCATATGATCTTAACTAAATATTATAGTTACTGTTTTCAAATACAGAGGTTTGGGGGAAAATCTTTAGAGAAAACCGGGAATCACCAAGTCAAGCATGCCATGTTTCCACTCACTACAGAAGTCCACCACATGTCAACTCATTAACTCCTGGTCTGCAGACATTTTTCCCTACCCCGCCCTTGGGACCCCTCCTGGGCTGCCGGGTTAGTTTACCTGCAGTAGGTGAGACAGATCAAAGCGAGGCTGGATTTTGAATAAGAGATGACCAAAGCCAAATACAAAACAACAACAGCAACAGCAGGAGCAACAAAACCCCACAAAGCTTAGGTCCAAATAATTATTTCGGTAAAGTCATTATGAAGACAAGGATTAATTAAACCCAGGCTCACTCATTTTAAGTATAAATATTAAATTAGACTAGTTATAAATCAAGTTATATCCATTAACGCACTAAAAGTACTTTGCACCAACTCTGGCCCTTCATATATTCTATGCCAGTGTTCCTCAAAGCGGAATCGAAAAATGATTCTTAGGGAAATATGAATATTTAATACATTAAACATTTTTTATTGACATTTCATTGATGCTATGTAATGACTATCCTTTAATTTCAGACTGCTCGATGGTTTCAGTGCCATATTTCCATCTGTGTTAATGATCAAGTTGGCCAAGTAGTACTATTTCAACTGCCCTGAGCTAATGAGAAAAGATCAGAGGCCCAAGTACACAAGTAAAGCGAGGGCTCAATGGTATCACGGAGCAACATGGAACCATCACTAAAGGCTTTTTATCAGAAAAGTCATAGACCTGAGCTTCACACTGCATACGCTTAACATGCTAACTCAAAACACAAGCAAATGAAGGAAGCAGGTACCAAAGCAGTATGTAATCTTGATATTGTCATTTTAAATGTTACTCTGCAGTGTTGTAATATTTGTTTTAATTTGTTTTAGTTGTAGTGATAAAACTGTTAAATGCAAGTTTGTACCTGCCTTTTCCTTTCATACATAATTATCATTAAAATAAATATATTTAAGTCAACATTGTGGGTGTGAAAATTTTTCTCTTTTAAAAGAAGTTTACACATCATTCAATTTAGAGGAACACTTCTAAATGCATGGTCACAAACTACATTGGTTTGGGAAGCACTGAATCAGTCAGCATTCTCCATAAGCTGCCACTGTGCTATCTGTACTCCTTATAGAACAAGCGTGAGGCCAAGTGCCTTACCACAGGGAGCTCAAATTTTAGGTAGAGAGAAAAGGTCCCTTTGAGAAAAACAGACTAAGCCATCTTTTTTTTGGTCATGCTGCGCAGCATGAGGGATCTTAGTTCCTCGACCAGGGATCGGACCTGGGTCCCCTGCAGTGGAAGCTCGGAGTCCTAACCACTGGATCACCAGGGAATTCCCAAAATAAGCCTTCTTAATGAGGCTCTTGAGAATCAGATGAAAGCTATTAGAAAACACACACACACACACACGTTTACATATAACTCCAGGGAGTTCATAGATTCCAGAAAGCTGTTCACAGCTCCTAGGATGAGAACACCTAAATAATGAGAGATAAGAATAATTTACAAAAGGCAAATTATTCTATTTAATTAGTAAGTGGAAATGAGACGATGACATGCAACCAGGAAAGAAATAAGTGGGGACCAAAAAAATTGAAAATAACTTGCTAGATCAGTAAAAGAATTAGGAACAACTATTATTAATAGTTTTGGCTGGGGAAATTTTGCTCAAATACAAGTATATACAATTCCAAATCTCATGATCTCACTTTCAAGGAGTCAAAATACAAAAATCTCATCATCACTGAAATATTTTTATTCATCAGAAATTTAACTACATAAAAGGGGCATATAAGTACAATATAGGCATAAGGAGTTACCAGAAATATAAGTACTTGGTTTACTCCAACTAAAGAGATATAGACAGAATCTACAGATGGTTAAATGTAGTAATAAATGATAATAAACTTGAGATATGCAAAGGATTGGTCATATTAAGCTCTGAAAGGCCAAAGAAATCTCTGGCTTCCCAATGTATTTGATTCATTTTTATATGAGAATTAAAGGATGAAACTATCAGATTAGAAATAATTATGAAGAGATATGTTTACTGGTTGCAAAAGAACCACTAAGCAATACTTTGAAAACCCCAACACAATGTTTTGTTGAAATTTATTTTAACCAAGTGCAGACTTTGAATAAATAAAAGGATTTAATTACTAAATTTCATGGTTTGTCATAGAGAAAATATCAAATTTCACTCTATCAAAGATTAACAGAAAAATCATAATAAAAACTGTGCAAATTACTTACATAGCTTAAGTAGATATCAAAGATTGCAGACATGCTCTGAGGAACAGAACTAATTGTCAACCCATGACCCGTGCATAGCTAATTATCAACCCCAAAACGGAGAAAACCTTCGTTGCCTATTCAGTTTGTACTGCAGCTTTCAGATCAAGGTTTCATCATTTCTGGTCATAAATAAGAACCAGCCATGCAGGGAATTTAATTCAAAGTGCAAGCACAATTTCAACACAAGTTTATTTCATCTCTTTTTTTCTCCACATTTTCCTTTTTATTTTCATGAGAAAACAAACTACATTATTTCTTGAAATGCACAACCTGCAGGGTGGCCCAGAGTTCTCGGTCACCTCCAGTTCTGAAATCACACTATCCAGATACGAGAATAAAGTCTTCTATGGAAAATGCATCTTATGAAATTGCTATCTGAGTGAGGAAACTAGAGGTTAAAACAAGACATTCATTTCTAGGCTTGAACGCCTCTTTCCAGTCCCAAGAATTCCCAGCGAAAAGGCCAATCTCTTATAAAACTGAAGAGGTTTTGTCATCTTTCCCAGTAAATGTGACAGAGCTTTTCCTGATGAAGACTTCTTACCTACTCATCTCCAGAAACCTCTCAGGTAATTGAAGTGTGACAAACAGACCCATCTATAAAAAGCCCTCATTGATTAAGATTTTATGTACAGCAATTCAGAAGGGATAGTTAATGGAAGGCAGTCAGTGTGTTCTATTTCTCACCAGCTAGGTTATTATTTGAAGATAGTCTCCGTACTATCACCACCCCTGAAAAAAAAAAAAAAAAAAAGAATGCTGGATACTAACCTCATTTTATAGTGTTTCCATAATTTTCTGAAGATAACATGGACTCAGGGCTCCTTCCAAGATGTCTTTTAAACACCTGTGATACCATCTAACAGGATCACCATGTGTCAGTATTCCCATACAAGCTGGAATTTCAGTGGGAAGTCACTAGAGTCCCGCATTTGAGAAACTGGATGCTGTCCCTTTTTTACAGTATCTTAATATACACATGCCTTCCTGGCACCAACATTGCCTTCAATATAATCTGAATATTTTTGGTGATGGAGGCCAGGGAAAATATGGATAAATAAAACACAAATAATTTTCAAACTTTCTAGATTGCTTCAGATTAACAGCTAGAAGTTAATAAATGAAATCCAGTGTAATGTCATGCCCAATCCTGTTTTATCTACAAGTGACAACTATCACTTCATCAGGAATGTGGTAAGAAAACTGTTTGAATCAGAGATAGCGGGGCTCCTTTCACGAACTTCACTATTCCCCCATCCTCGCTAGCTAGCTAAAGAAATAATACTTATCCAAAAACAATGCAGAAATTCCTCTCCCACCTCAAGAATTAGGATCCTGCTAAATACCAAGAAAACTGATGAAATCGACAGTTTGGGGGCAAAAATACAGTAATGGGAACTGAGGATAGGAGTGAACCTTTAAAAGCCTTGGTAAATATTTGAAACCCCTTAAAAATAAAATAAGGAAAAGCATACTCCATGAGAAAATACATTTTATACACTTTTAAGTAAGTATAAATGTATGGCATTAATTGCCTTCTAAGTTCCTCAAGCAGTAGATATCTTTTAGGATCTCACACCATTGTGACGTTAAATGAGACACTTAGAAAATGACGTCCGTTTGTCATAGATAAAATAAATCCTAAGAAGCTATATTTCCCTTAAATCTGGACCTCCATGAAAATGTTCATCTCTAGGGGCTAGCTGTGAATCTGGAAATGCAGAGAAACAAAAGTAGTTCAAGATGGATAGAGAAAGCTTTGGGACAACTTTTCTTTATCCTACACAGCTGTGTGGAGTGGGTCCCCAGCTCAACACCAAGTACATAACCTCAGTCCTGCCTCAGCAGTTTTATAAACCTTAGCTTCTCCTCCCTTCAGGTCCACAAGTGCAGTCCTAAAGCAGCCTTACTCATCCTCCTTTCCTCCCAATTCCCTACATTACATCACAGACTCAGACGCTAAACAGATAGTGAATCCCCATATAAAGGCACTTTTCTACTTTCCTGCTTCACACACCCCTGAAAACATGTTAAAGAGTCAAATATATAATCAGGACTTTTAAAATCCAAATTTCCTAATTATTCTTCATTGCTATATGTCAAATCTATGTCAATCTGTGACACATTGCTATGTGTCAAATCCACATCCTTTAATTCTGTTCTTTTCACTCACAGTCAAATACATACACCACTGGCCTAAGAACAATGAATGTCTGATTGAAGCTAAGTGTTAGTCCTTTTTGGAAAGACAAATAATTTCCCTCTGGTGTCAACTGCATTAAGTTCATGAGCACTACACATCTTATCACCGATATCAGCATGTTCCTTGCTCTGTTTTCTAGTCAACTTTCTGAAACAATGGTAAAAAGCAATGAAGTACTCAAAACAGTGTTTTGCTACCAAGATGGTGTTGCTGCTGAAACTACATGTTAGCGGGCAGAAAATGGTAACGACTAACACCACCTATGGTATCAGGAAAGAGAGTTGTGAATAAATAAGGGAGCAGTTAAAGGGGGCACAGTTTCAGACTCTTCAGCTCACATAAAAGATGCTTTGGGGACAAGATGACAGGGGCACAGCAGACTAGTTCTTCTTTAGGTCTTAGGAGGAAATTCTCTTTTCTTCATTATCCTTGGACCAACCTTCCCTTTCTGATACACTTTAAAGAGCAGTGATGGGGGGTTCCTGTGGAGAGGGTGTCTGCATCACTTAGGATACTGTGTAGCTACAGCTGCACCCAAATGTGTGGCTTGAGCAAAATAGTGTATTACTTGCTCACGTAAAAAAAGGTTCAGAAGCAGAAAATCCACAGCTGATGTGATGACTACCAAATCATCAGATTAAACTACTTCTACCTTTCAGTTTCATCATCCTTAATAGGTAATCTACCCTCACATTCTACCTCATGGACCAATATGGCTGTTGGAACTCTGACCAACACAAACCCATTCCACACAGAAAGAAGGAAGTACAAGAAAAGAAAAAGGATCTTCATCAGCCATCTACCTCCCAAGTAACATCTGCTTAGATCTCACTGGCCAAAGCATAATAGCATATGAGGGAAGATGTGAGGGAAAGTGGCTCGTAAGTATATTCTTTTAATTGAGCGCTTTACCACCCTGACAAAAATTACTTTTATCAGTAAAGCAGAAGGGGGATCATGGATACTGGGGATACAACTGGATGTCTCTCCTGGTGCCCTAGCTGGTGTTAGTTCTGGGCATGAGCCCAGCTCCCAGGAGAATCCTTGAGGCACATGAAGGTCCAGCCTTGTTTACCAAAGGGACACCACTGCCAAGTGGGGCGACAGCCTTCCAGCAGGGAAGAGCACCCTTGCTCAGAGTGCCCCTCTGCATCGCCCCCCAAGCACCCTGACGTGGGAGGGAGAAAGCTGCCATGACCTCTAGTCATGGGCAGCTCCACTTCCCCAGCTCATCTCAACAACACTCTAGGCTGTGCTCTGAAGGTGCATCTGTAAGGTTGAGACACCAGACCGCATTCTCAAAGAAACAACGTTATAAACAGTGCGGGAGGTTTCCAGGCCTATTTCACAGGTAATGTAGTAGAAACAGTATTCATTGGCCATCAATCAAAGTGGAATTGACTGGATTTTGACAGATTAGTCTTTGCTTTAATGAGGTGTGCAGAAGAGCCTGAATAGAAGGAAAAAGAAAACAGTAGCAAGGAGCAACTCCTATTTCTTCCTGGCTTTGTTCTCTGGCAAATGCTCCTTTCAACTGCTCTCTCCCTCACAAGTAACTTGTCTTATCCCTGTGTTTTTCCGCAGTCCTTTCTCTCCAGCAGCAGGGCTGTGGAGCCCATTCAGAGGAATTAGTGAGCAAACGAGGAGACAGTGCACAGACCACAACAAGCTTAAGCCGACAGGTAGAATCTACCTTCCAGATGTGAGCAGTGAGGATGAGAATGGAGGGGCACTATGCATTAAACTGTGTCCCCCAAAAGATGATGAAGCCCTAACCACCAGCCCCTCTGAATGTGACCTGATTTGGAAATAGCATCTTTGCCGACGATCAAGTTAAGATGAGGTCATTAGGGAGGGTTCTAATTCAGTGTGACTGTATCCTTATAGAATGGGGACACAGGAAGTCATGTGCACAGGGGAAAATGCCATGTGAGGGTTCAGGCAGAGATGGGAGCCATGCATGTACAAGCCAAGGAGCGCTAAAGCATCAGAAGCCACTAGAAGCTAGGACAAAGGCCTGGGACGGATTCTCCCTCACAGCTCTCATGAGAAACCAACCCTGTCCACGCCTTGATCTGGGACTCCTAGCTTCCGCAACTAAAAGTTTCTGTTGTTTAAGCCACCCGGTTTGTGGCACTTTGTTCGGGCAGCCTTAGCAGACTCATTACGCGGCATTGCTGAAGCATCTTCACCCACCTTGCTGGCCCAGGCACAATGCTTCCTTTCTCTCAAGCATCCACCTCCTGTGTGGGCCTCAGGTGGCTTCTCAAGGCCCTTAGTTTTCAGCCACCATCATTTACATACTTGGGGCTCCAGCCCTGCGGGTTCCAGGAATACTTACTGATGGCTGGGGTAAGAGTGAGTATTCCCCGCCTAATAGGGCCTCCCAACTCCCAACAAGGATCATTCACCACTATGCAAGATAATGTGAAATCAGGCATTGCTAAACAGAGTACCTGTGTTTCAAAGTCTGTGCCCATGACAGAACTGCGTGGAGACGCAACTGCCTCTGGCTTAATGTAGAAACAACTGTCTGAGCCAAAGCAGAGTGAGGGTAAAGGATCAAGCAGCAAGAGGCATTGCAGTCACTCACTTCTGAGGATTCAACCATCTCAGTGTACTCTGCTTGTCAAGATCTCTCAAACACGTTTCTCTGCTTCTGTAACACCTGTCCTTTCTTTCCCTCTCCTGGCCTTTTCATCACAGGATCTGTCCGGAAGACGCTGGGAATGGCAGGGGCTGAAAAAGCTGTGAAGAAAGCTAAATCTTTCAATGATACAAGTGACCTGGGGGAAATCTCCCTTCTATGCATAGCCACTCTCTATCTTTTACTGTTTTTAATATAAAATCTATGAAGGGAATAACAGAATGAACATCGATATCACCTGAATATCACCTAATCAACTTGATAAATCAAACACCATTGAAACCCCCAGCACCCCTTCCTGATCTGTTCCCCTCCCTCTTCCCAGAGGTAACCACCAACATGTATTTGTTTCTTATTCTCATGCAAGCCTTTATACTTTTACTACAAAAACAACCCTCCTAAAATCAGAGTGCTCCTTGGTCACAGACCCACTGGTTACTTTTTTTAAAACTCTGTCTCTTTCCTTTCTTTCCCTCATCTAGAAAAAGACTAATTATCAGATAAATGTACTCAAACCATGGGGACCACAATTGCCAATAGCTTAATCTGATTCCTGCCAACAAATAATCTATTTTATTTACTGCATTACCTCCCCTCTCCCCTCAATAAAGCTGTGAGGTAGGGAATCCAAGCGAGACCAAGAGGAAATACACTTTGAATAGTTATCTATTTCTGGCACTCCTCAATTCAAATTGGTAAACGGAAGCCTGTTTCACCTACGCTCAAAATTCTCTAACAAACCAAAACAAACAAATTAGAATTTAGGAGAAGAGTAATTGCACTCCTTTATACAGAGAACTGGAAAAACATGAAAACATTTATCAGTAATGAATCCATCACTCTGACCTGTTTTCATAAAAGACAAACGCAAGCAATAAAATAAAATTGCACTAGACTCAAATACATTAAGTGGAGGACCCAACATCTACCACCATATTTGGAGCATGGCATATTCTTATTGGAAGTTGCAACAATTTAATGTAGGAATACAATAATCGCTCAGTCAACTAACTAATGGGTTAGTCCATGAGAGTATTAAACAGTAAGGGAGCTACATGATTTTAAAACACACATAAAAATATTTATGAAACAACTGTTACATGCCAGGCATGGTTCTAGGCATGGAGGATATAGCAGGGAACAAAACTCCCTGGCCCTAGGGAACCTCCACCCCAGCAGGACAGCATGTGCAAAGTTACACTAATGACATATTCTGAGGAACTCTGGGAAACCCTCCCTGATCAATAAATCACTCTACAAATCACAACTTGGATAAGAACGGCCACAGTGCTGGTTTCTGGGGAAATCTTATAAAATCCCAAGTGTTAAAGCCAAGCAAAGAAAATCTGTTCTATTCCCTAAACGAATATATAGCATCTCTTTGTTGACTAGTGGAACCTATGAAAATGTGTTGTCCAGAGTGATTTCCCACACATAAAAAGTAAGAGCTTTTCTGAACCTAAACAAATACCGCCAACAGCTGTAGAAAAAACGTTAATATTTGGAATTTTATAAAACGAATTGCTGAGAGTAAGGAAGTGGGTCAGGAACCTAAACAATGATACATGACCATTAGAAACAGCCCAGCGCTTAGCTCTCCTGGCTGTTTCTGTTGGAAGACACAGCAAATTTTGTGGGCAAGCAGGGCACTCAGCTCACATATGGTTGGTCTGCTCCAGAAAGTACTTTCCAGCTGGAAAGAAAATGGACTCCAAGAATCAATACGCATCAAAGAATGAGGATTTAGAAGAAAGCCTAAAATACACTAAAATGCTGATGGGGACTCTCTCTACAAGGTGAGATTATGGATGAAAACTTTTCTTCTTCATACTTCTCTACTTTTCTACAATGGAAATAATCAGGAAAAATGATCAATGCTTTATGATCTAAGAATTTTCACAGTAAAATAAAATGCTACCCCATTTCTTAAATGCTACAAGACTACAACACTGAAAACACCCGAAGGAAAAATTATTTAATGCATCAAAAGACACAAGTGAAAGCTAAATGCTCTGCTTTTTTAAAGTGTCTTTTCCCTAAGTGATAAGATATAGGGAAATTTTGAATGTCTTTTTTCCTGTGTTTACTAGTTCTTCCACAATGATTCCCTGTGTGATTGATAGAAGTATTGCTTAAATTATTATTTTCTACAAAGGCCAATTAGCCCTAACTTAATAAGATACTATAAATTCTACATTATTACTCAAAAAATAGACCACAATAATAGACCACATATCAGTTCATTCTCCAACAACAAGTCTCGGAAATGCCTCCTAGACTGAATTATTTCCCTCTTTGAAAGGATCCATGTAAGTTCAGAGAGGTCAGAATGTACAAACTCTTCTGAAATTAGCTATTTCAGCGGAACACAGGTCCCTGGTTCTCCACTGCTGCTACTCTGTGAGCAGATCAGCACCAAGTCTGATGAGTAAATGAAAGGACATGGTAACAGGGAGAAAATGGAGAGCGAGGTGGTTTGGTTTTTAAATCTCTTTCATATGACTTACACTGCAGGATTAAAGTATTTCCTGATGATAGAAGCACAACTGAACTCAGGGCCAGCTACCTCTTTTACGACAGGTTTTTATGGCTCATCTTAAGATGAGCTTTTCCTTCCTTCTGCTCTGAACCCCATTTCCCAATAATCAAATGGTAGGTTATGAAGCCAGAGGACAATTTGTCACGTCTATGAATCCCTCTGCCTGAAAGGCCAAGTTTCATCAGCACCCCCCTTCCGCTGCTGGAAGCAACTTGAAATATATGACTGTGTTCTTAGGTTAAGGTCAGTGCTCTGGGTTACAAACACGGGCAGAATGATTTCTATATGGGCAACAAAAAAAGCAAGAGCTCGGGCATCCTCAATAGAGTCATTTACACTCTACAGAGAAGACGGATGAGTGGGAGTCGCCCCCAGGTGTGAGGCAATGGAAGCTTTGGGGCTCAGGAGGATGCAGTTCTAGGACCACAACCAAAAGAAGCCAAGAATGAGGGGATAACTTGAAATATGTGAGCCACAACCTTTGAAAGTACCTACAACCCTCAAGCACCTACTTCCCTCACTGGCCAGCTTCATTTCTTTTCGAGGCAGTCCTCCCAGTGGCTGGCTAGAGATTTTTTTCAGCCTTCATTTTGAAGGCTCCTGCTGCCAACACCTGTCTCGGTTGTCACTGGCTGACCCCTAAAGACGGAGAGTGCGATTCCCCAATATTAATGGACCGCAAGAGGACAATTCTTTCTGCCAGGCTCACAATGGGTAGGAAAGCCTTCAACTACCTGGCATTTCTTTTAATCAGTTATACTGCTTTGGGGCTCATTTTACAAAGCCATCTGGCTTTGCAGACATCAATGCAAGGACTATGAAAAACCCTCACTTTTTACTGCGGCCCCAGAAAGGGGAGAAATCCACTTCAAAGTGTGTTAAGCTCCCAGGGTTCTGGTGTAGAAATTTCTCGCTCCGATTCTTCATTGTTCAGACATCCAAAGAACCTAGCCATCTAGGACATAAAAGAATTCTTCTGAAAGCACCATGTAAAATAAAGTGTTTGTTCAGTCACAGTGTCCCTACAAATGTGATCTTATGCTCCATGGCGGGGTGTCTAAGAAGATGAAAATGAAGGGGTCTCAACAGAGCTCGTGGAAACCTGGTCAGATAAATGGGAGGTTGGGAGACATGAGCCGTCCTAAATTGGAGAACGCTGAGGTGCCCTCCTTCCTATGAATATTCTACTCATTCTCACAAAATGTTCCACACCTCAGTTTGGCATTAAGGAGAAATGCTTTGACTTTTTTTCTCACTACTGAATACAACTGCAATTATATTTAAAATACCTTTACTTTCTATTGCTTTGACAGGTTCACTTTTGAAGTTTTCTATTCATACATTTCAATAGTCCTATCCCTTTTTAAGAGACAGTGAGCTGGCTTTTAACAAATCCAATACTAGGAGAAGGGACCAATGGTATTTTTTTCTTTCTTTTTTTATTTTATTTTTTACAAAGAGTTATTTCATTCATCAGAATTTAAATGCCAGCAGAAACTACAAAACTCTAGGAGACTGACACATCAACATTTAGATGTATAAAAATACTATGGGGATTAATAACTAGCACCCAAATTTAATGTACCATTTAAAAAAGTCATCCTCTGACATAACTAACCTGGAAGTTAAATGCAGCTGGAGGTTCATGTCACCAGCTCACAATAGGTTTCTCAAAAGAGGCAGTTATTTCTCTTTTGAGGAATGAGGGTCATTGACTACTGACCCAGTGGCTTCATGCAAATAAATAGAGAAGACTCAACACATTTCTTAATGGCCAGAAGACCTGACAGCAGAAAGGACAAGTGCTTAGGTCACAATTACAGTTGATTTATCATTTCTGCAATGAGCCCAGGGGCAGGGTGGGTCTTCATTCCAAAGGAACCTTATCTTCTCTGGTGATAATACACCTGACTTCCAACAGACCTGTTCAAAGCGAAGCAATATGGAAGAAGTCTCATCCTTGCATTTGATCTGCTGCAGCAATATTTTGTTCTACCTCTTACATGTCGGAGGCTTAACATATTCTAACAGTCAATTAAGGCAAAATAAAGATAGGAAACTGGTGATATTGCATTTTGAGACAATTTAAGATAGTATCAATCACACGAAGGTAGTGTTTAACAAGGGTAACATTTTAACAAGAACAAGAGAATCGTATTAAATTAGAACAGTATTAAGTGAAGTTACATTTTACTGTGGCCATCTGTAACATTTACAAATCTTAAGTTGATAATTAATGTGTGCAAAATATTTACCTTGACTCAGTTTTAATTTTTAGTTGTAAGACTTTTTTCATCTTTTAAAAGTACAACGTCACGTAAGGTTATTTTACTTCAGTTTGATCTAGATTAAGAACACCTATGAATTAAGGTGGGTTCTGGCCCTAAGGAATATTGCTTTGAACATAATACCTGAAATACTTTTGGAGGTACATCATTGTTCTTTGGCCAACACAGTAATACCATCACTTGCTTAGTATCTTCATGTAAGGCGGAGAGGCTGAACATAACTTTAGTTGATTCACTTAAATCCACACATGTGATTATTTTTACCCAATGCTTCAGTTGTGGGGCATTTCCTTCCTCATTCCTTAAGTCCCGTGAACACGTTTTAATTATTCTAGCGCTTATATCTTCCCAGTTTATCACTTCAAGCCCTTGAAATCACGGTGGCTTTTTGGCTACGATGGCACACTTGTGGCAACTAGAGTTCTTCTAGCTTCAAAAACAAAAAACTCTGTTTATTGCCTGTGGACTCTGCTACAGCCGCTCCACCCCCTGGTCACAAATGGTTATGTTTGTTTTACGAAAAAGGAGACGTTCTCCATTCTAATTTAAACAATTTTATCTTCCAGAGTCTAAGCTCGGGCAGCCCTGGAGCAAATGAAAGGCTTAAATATTTGGCATATTATAAAAGAAACATCCCTTTATTATGAATCTTATGACATCCTTATTCATTGTTTACTTACTGTGATTTTAAGTGCCTGTGATAGCCTACATATACTTAAAAACAACTTTATAATTAACAATACAGAATTTACACACATGCAGAATTATATTTAAAATATACTCTATATCTTTTTTTAAAATTAAAGTAGAGTTGATTTACAATATTGTGTTAGTTTCAGGTGTACAGCAAAGTGATTCAGTTTATATATATATATATATATATATGCATTTATATGTATACATATACATAAATTCTTTTTCAGATTCTTTTCCATTATAGGTTATTGCAAGATATATTCAATAAGCTTAATGGTAATTATAAGCTTGTTCAAAGGCTCATAATTAGCATTTCCTCTGTCACTTAAATTTCCACTATTGGCCAGCAGAAGTTCCTTCAGTTCTGTTCATCTCTTTAAAGCTCCACACGCTATTGAAAGCATCCCTTCTCTTTAGCAAAAACAAAACAAAACCAACCAAAAACCAAAAAAAAACTGTTTCGAAACCAAAAAAAAACTGTTTTGAAACCAATAAAACTTATCCCAACTATAGCAGCCAGTTATGTTCCCTGTGCTGTACAATAAATCTATGTTAATTTATATATTGTAGTATATATCTGTTAATCCCACACTCCTACTTTATCCCTCCCCCCTTTCCCCTTTCCCCTTTCCCCTTTGGGAACCATAATTTTGTTTTCTATGTCTTTGAGTCTATTTCTGTTTTGTAAGTAAGTTCATTTGTGTTATTGTTTAGATTCCACAGGTAAGTGATATCATATAATATTTGATAAACATAAATATAAAAAGACACTTATGTTATCATCTTTGTCTATTTTGATGATGATTAAAATTTAAGTGCAGGAAACACAATTTGAGTTGGTCAAAATACAGCTTATTAGGAAACATGAGAAATGTGATACGCCTTTTATGTAGTACAGTTTATATCATGTGTCAACCTTTGATAAAACATGATTGACTCATTTTTAAAAACATAATTATATTTTTCAAGTATATCACTCAATAATAATCACAATATATTATTTCATCATTTCCTTTTTGGCTATAGAACAAATTAATGGCTTTTTTTCTAATTAACCAAGTAACATGGGCAGAACCTACATGGGGATGTCCCTTTACTTTCATAAGCAAAATACAGACCTCATGTGTAAATGCATATGTGTTCATTGTATTGAGACAATATTACCATTATTTTTAATCACAAACAGTTTTAGAGTTTAGCTCCAATATTTCAAATGCCTTTAGAGAAATGTAAAGGTATTTATTACCTTAATACTATAACTAAAGTTTCCAAAAAAGCTATTAAGAATGTCAGGGAAAACAATTAAGTTAATATCACATTAATATAAACTTAATGTTAAGAATTGTCAAAAACATAAAGTATTAGACAACTTTACCCCAAATTTCAAATGTGACAATTTCTTAAGTCAACATTGTTTAAATTTTAGAAAAACCAAATCATAAAAGATTGCAAAACACATAGTTTATTATGTACTTCAGTTACAGTTCTTTGTTCATATTATCATATTTACACACCCCTCAACCAATCCAGGTATGGGTATACTTTATAGTTTGTTACATAAGCAGAAATACAAATTATTTATAAGCTCACTTTAGCTTTATTACAATCTAATTTTTAGACAGATTAAAATATGTCATGCCTGCATCCCCATTTTCACATCTTAGGGTAATTGTACAATTATCACAAAGTAAAGTCACATTTAAAGAACTAAAATTCACAGAAAAACCTTTAGGTTATCAATAAATATTTTGCAATTAGTAACATCAAGTAAAGAGATCCCCAAACTGAGAAATAATTTTTTGGCTTTATTTACATGTATTATTATATATTATCTTCAAAACATTTAAGATAAAACTCCGCATCTTTAACTTTTAAAATTTAACTTAACCAGATCAATATGAAACAAAAAATAAATGGCTAAAAACACCTATGAAAAGTGTGAAAAGCAGACCAGTGAGGGAGAACTTACCAGACATTACAACTCACTAGAAAGCCACTGCATTCAAAACAAAATGGTGTTGGCACAGAAACAGAGATCAGAACAGAGAGGCCAGAAATAGATACAAATGTATATGGCATCTTTATATGTGACAAGGGTAACATTTCAATCCCATGAAAAATAAAGTTTCTCATAGTAACTAGGACTTAAGTAACTGCTTATCTAGGGGGAGGAAAAAGGAAGAAAGAATCCTACCTCTTATCATGTACAAAACTTAAAACTGGAGTAAGATTTGAATGCTTTTAAAAATGGGGAAGAATATTTACAAGAATACTTGTATGACCATGGGATGGACAATACCGTCCTAAGCAAAACAGATAATAGAAGCAATAAAGAAAAAGACAGACATAAATAATAACATAACATAATAATAACTAAGGATTTTCTTTTGGTAAAAGACATCATACACAAAGACAAGAACTATAAAGAACTATAAAGCTATATTTGCACATATGTAACGATAAAACACAATAAATACCTCCCAGAAATTGTGACGGGAAAACATTACCAAGTAGAAAAATGGGCAGTGAAAATAAATAGGAAATGAAGAAAAGGGAAATTCAAATAAACAATAAACATATGAAAATATATTTAATATCAGTGGCAGTCAGTGAAGAAAATGTAAATTAATGATCAGAGATAATAAGATTGGCAAGAATTAAAAGGAACAGTGGCATCCAATGCTGGTGAGAATGCAGGAAATGGGCATTCTTATGTGCAAACGTGATTTGCTATTCCTTTGGGGAAAAGAATCTAGAAATATATATTAAAATTAAAAATACACATACCGTTTGACCAAGCAATTCCACTTCTGGGAATCTATCCTATAGGGGAAAAAAAAGGACCAGTATGTAAGGACATAGGTACAAAGATGTTTACTGCAGCATTGTTTGTTGTGGGGCAGAGGAAGAGGGGGGACTGGGAATAACATGACTGCCCATTAATGAGGAAATGGTTAAATGAAATGTGGAATATCTATAATATAGAAGATTATGTATTATTAAAAAGAATGGGATAAATCTGTAGATAGTGACTTGGAAGGCTGATAAGGTGAGAAAAGCAAATTGAAGAGCGATACTTCTATTATGAGAACGGCAACAACCACCAGAAAACAATGGACGTGCAGACACTCACATGCACATGGAGTAAGGAATGGAAGCACACAGACCAGGCTAACAATGGCCACCCAGGATTGGGACTGGGAACAGGGCATGGAAGGGATGGGGATTATTTACTTCCTCCTAGTGTCTCTCTGTGCTGTTTCACTAGTTACTATGAACCCTATATTAATTTTACAACTTTCAGAATACATTTAAGAAAAAAATATTAGCTTTCATTAGTGGTAGTAGAGCGGAAGTACTTCCAGACATTCATCTGTAGTAAAATAGTAGCCATTAAATAAATAGTCCCTTCTTTGCTTATGCCAGTCACTGCAGTGTTCATTTTTGATGGCTTGCCCAATATCCATTCCGTCTCTCTCCCATAGGTGTATCAGCCATGTGGTTTGGGTGGGGTTGACTCCACCCCATTCCCAGAAATTCCTGAATGGTCTAAGCCAGTTCTGTCCACCAGAAATACAATTTGGAGCCACACAATTTTAAATTTTCTAGTAGTCACAGTAACCATGAAAACTGCTGGCAGCCATCTCTGAGCTAGGAAGGAAGCCTGCCCTGGGATGAGGGAGAGACTGGGTCCTTGTGTCAACACTGAACCTCTGGATCAACCCTTGCAAGCAGCCTGGACTTTTTAGTTACATGAGCTGGTAAATTGCCTTTATTTTTTTCAGCCACTTTGAGTTAGGTTTTCTATTACTTGCAATCAAATGTATTTCAGTTGATAAACTCATCTATGGACTAAACAAATACTTCCTTCTTAAGCGAAATAACTCAAATGTTCAACATTTCTTCATTTGCAGTCAAGGCATGCTTTTGTTAAACTAGCCTTACTTGATAACACATTTAGGCAGCTTCTGAAAACATGTCCAAAGAAGATTTCCAAAGACGAATTCCTGATCATGCAGGGTAACTTTGCATGGTCACAACTCAGAGTATTTCTCCTTAAGACAATACAGACATGAGGCGTCAGAGCAATCAATTAGCTCCACTCTCATTCCACCCTCTTTGCTGACCCTCCCTTTCTAGACCAGTGTGTCGCACCTTTGGCACTATTAACATATTGGGTAGATAAGTCTTTGTTGGGGGGGCGCGGTGTGGTTTCCTGTACACTGTAGGACGGCTAGCAGCATCCCTGGTCTCTCTCTACCCACTAAATGATAGGAGAAATCCCACCCCCCCCAAGTAGTTGTGACAATCAAAAATGTCTCTAGACACTGTCAAATGTCTCCTTAGGGGACAAAATCACCTCTGGTTGAGAACCACTGTTCTAGACCAATAATTAGTTCTAATGTAGAACTGACCTTCATTGTTTTACCACATGATGGCCTCCCCCTGCGCCCCCCCCCAAGTGTCCCCTGCATCACAATCTTTCCAGGCATTATGGCCTTCTCCTCGACTAGACATGAATACGTGAACCTTGTCTGGCTATACTCTTCCTCCTCTAATCCCCGCTTACGCTGAGCCTGAGCTCTCCACTGCAGGTCTTCTTTCCGGAAGAAATGTAGCTAGTCCCCTCTGACTTCAGCTTGACATCATTACCTGACCTGCTCCCTGAATCACCTACCCAACCATTTCTTTGAGCTTCTCTGAGGGGATATTTGCTCATTTGTGGTCACTCATTCCTCAATTCAGCCTTCCCCGGTTGGGTCAGCCACCTCCTGCATCAGTATATCGTGGGGGACAATTCCATCCCAGTCTCTCCACATTGTATCAACTCACACATTATTCTCCCTAATTCATCCCTAAGACTAAAGATAGGTTATAACCACTGGAAAATTCTTCATAGCTTCTCAAATTGATTGACAGATTTAATGCAATTCCAATAAAAATCTCAACAGGCTTTTTTGGATGGAAATTGACAAACTGATTCCAAAATTAAAGAACCTAGAATAGTCCAAGCAATTTTGAAAAAAAAGAACAAAGTTGGAAGATTAACACTATCTGATATCTGAACTTATTATAAAGCTACAATAACCAAATCAGTGGGGTACTGATATAAGTCAAACAGGCCATGAACCAGAATAGAAAGTCTGTAGATAGACACCCATACATGGACAACCAATTTTCAACAAAACTACAAAGAAATTCAGCAGAGAAAGAACAGTCTGTTCAACAAACGGTGCTGGAACAATTAGATACCTGTATGCAAGAACATAAACTTCGATCCATATTTTACCCATATACAAAATTAACTCAAAATAGATCACAGATGTAAAAATCTAAAATTTTAAATCTAAAATTATAAATCTTATGGAAAGAAAAAGGAGAAAACTTTTGTGACCCTGAGTCAGGCAAAGATGGCTTAGATGCAACACCAAAACCATGAGCACTCACAGAACAAACTGATTATTTATACTTCATCAAAACTAAAAACTTTTGCTCTTTAATAGATGCTGTAAAGAGATTGAAAACACAAGCCACAAGCTGGGAGAAAACTTACCAGTCATGTATAACAGCTTTATTTATAATGGCCCCAAACTATAAGCAACCAAAATGTTCATCACTAAGTGGATGGATAATCAAACTATGGTGTATTCATCAATAGGATATTACTTAGAAATAAAAGTAAGGAACTATTAACATATGCTACAATAGAGCTGAATCTCAAAATAATTATGTCAAGTGAAATAAACCAGACAAAAAAGAGTACGAACGGTATTGTTCCATTTATTTAAAATTTTAGGAAATGCAAACTAAACTCTAGGGATGGAAAAATATTAGTAACTGTCTGATTGGGCATGTGAGGGCTGGGAGGAGGTAGCAATTACAAATCGGTAAGAGGAAACTTCTGGAGGAGATGAATATTTCAATACCTTGACTATGGAGTCTGTTTCACAGGTGTGAATATATATATATGTCAATTTATGAAATTGTGTATTTTAAGTGCAATTTATGGTATGCCAATTATAGGTCAATCAAGCTTTTTTTTTTTTTTTTTTTTGAAGGGGAGAGGGGAGCACTGTTAGATGTTGGGGAAAACATTAACTGTTAGACCATGTAGGGTTTTGCTGCTGTTGGGACACCCTAAATTGGTTCATGCTACATGGGATTTCATGAGAGGAAATGGTTTTGTTGTTTTAATTTCTTTTGTGGTTTAATACAAATAGAATTCACAATTCCTGGGTACTTAACATAACACAGCCTAGGTGACGTTAAACAGTAGATAAAAGGTCCATGGGTGGGAAGAGACTACACAGAGCCTTGAGAAGTACCAATCTGAACTATGTTTGCTTTAATTCTCCTTTTAAGTATCTCCCCATATAACCACCACCATCACCACCCCCAGCTGTGGTCTTAAGGATGTGTCCAACCAACATCTTCCAGCAAAAAAGAAAATTAGAATAGAGCCAAGTGGCCTGAATTCTCAAAGATAATAATTAAGTAACATGCTTTTTAACAGATGTTTGATGACACTATTTTTCCCCATGATTCTACCAGAATCAACTGCATTTACATACAAATTGGTAATACCTTAGAATCCCAGCTAAAAAAAGCCACCGTTGTTCCCCTAAGACATGAAACCATGTACTGATCTATTAATTTCATTTCAGTGTATGATGCCAAGTGCATTTAAAAAATATATTCCACGGCTTCCAAGGGCTTCCTTAATCCACAAGGACTGGTTTTAGAGTTTAATTTATCATAGACATAAAAAACCTTCTGCTTATTCTCCCAGGTAATTGATTCTTGATTTGTTAAGATACTAAACACTATGCTTGACATCCTGAAATACCAAACCCCTGGTGAACTCACTCATACGCCCCATGCAGAGCAAATCCTCTCAGCTGAGAGGCCAAGGGAAGCCCGGGAAAGCAGACCACTCCCTCCCTTGGACCCACTGCCAGCCCAGGGGGACGTCCCCCACTGTCCCTGCAGTAAACATCATTTGTTCCACAGCAGTGACACGGGGAGGTCAGAGGGTGCCAACTTCTCCAAGAAAATGCCCTCCTCAGTTTTTGAAAAATACAAATAAATCCGAAAGACAACCTCTGCCTCAAAGCCGACCTTCCTAAGTAAAAGCACATACCTCCACCACAAATAACAGTAGAATCAGCATTGGAAAATCGGGGTTTAGTAAGAGCTCAGCAACCAGGGCTAATGTCACCACGAGGTTAATCTCACTGATCTCTAGGACACGAAAAAAGTTAGAAATCATTTTTCCTGCACAATGAAAAGCACAACGCCTAGGCGAAATCAGTATTTTCTAATAGGGAAGAACAATTTCACTTAAGCATCTACAAAATAGGCAAATATTTCTTGAAAGATTACTTTATAGTTCTAGAAAAGAGGCATTTAAAAATCCTTTCCCTCAATATATTATGCCTATTTAAATTTATTATCATTAGAATTTTCATTCTTTAAAAAAACATTTAAATTTACCCTTCCATGCTAAGCACCCATTTCCACATGCCGATAAAATTCATAGAATATACTCAATAAAACTTTTTCCTCTCATGCAATTGTATTTACGGAACTATCTGCATACAATTTCCTTATGCTATGAGTCAAAAGATATCCGGGTGATGTCTGAGGTGAAGCAGAGCCCAGAAGGCCACTGGGAAGAGAGGTGTACGGTCGCTGGCATGTTCTATGGGCACGTCTTATGTTCCAACACAGAAGCATGGAAAAGTCCTAATCCTCATCCTCACCCCAGAAGAGGTGACTTTATACAACAACATGTTCAAAGACAAGGCATGTGTATTCAGATGAAAGAAATGACCTGCCAGAATTCTTAGAAGTTGAGGCCTCTACTGCAGAAAAACAGAGAAGGAAACCCTAGGATATTTTTCCCCCAGTCACTTACGTTTAGACAGTCAGCTGCCACAAAGAGTCAAAGAGCAGGGATTCTAATTCTCAGGAGTCAGAATCGCAGAGGAAAAGGTAGAGATTCTAAGGAGGAACACCAAGACATAAGCAAAATCTGCTAGCCACCACCCACCTCTCGACGGTTCCCCTCAGAGAGCCCGACTTACTACACAACGGGGTCAGGAGAACAATACAGAATTCAGCTGCCCTGCTCACATGTCTCACTGGACGATGGACACATTTGGGAACTGCCAGGTACCACAGTGGGGACTGCCACACCCACCAGTGAAGCCACCACTAGTCTCATTACTCGTCTGAGTAAACTCAGTAACCTGGTAGTGCTGGTATGTGACAAGGTTTTCCCTCTGGTTGCAGCTTTAAGTGTGAACTCTTAAGAAGAGTTTGAGGCCATGCTTCCCAAAATGTTCAAAGAAACCATGACGAGCAGGGTGAAGTCAAGTGTACTCTGTGAGGTCTATCCTTTACATGACCCATACTGTGGATGTCGATGCTGTAATTCATGTCTTTATAGAACAAAACGCTCCCACACCCTTGCTCATTATCTCTTTCTCACTCAAATGTATTGCCCTGAAGAAGGAAAGTTTGCTTTCCAGTCCCTGGTGGGTGGGAACCCTAAATTGTGGCCACGGTTCACGGTGAAGAAACAGTCTGAGCACAAGCAAATCTCAAGTCCTCCGAGTTGCTGGTTCTTCACTTACCAAACAAAGGTATTTAAAATCAGTTTTCTGTTAAGGTTTCTCCCAGCTCTGAAATCCCATGATTAAACTTTTCTAAGTGGACATCTATAATATCCCACTTCATTTTCCTCAATACCTGTCTGTCTCAAAACACAGTTTCGAGAAGTAACCTATATACTATGCTGAGAAGGATGGGCAGGTTTCTAGTGATGGATTATTCTAGAAGAGGGGCCACTGAGCACGGGGAGTTCTCTCTCAGCTTCATGATACAGAACATGTGTGGGGTCTGTCTCCCTCACACACCTAGAAACCTCCTGATACCAGTGTTGACTGTGGAGGGACACAGGAAAGATCTACCCAAGGATACGGGGTCAGCCGCCCTATGTAACACCTCTCCCCTGATGGAAGGGCTGGTAAACAAAGTTGTCCCCCAACCCCAGAATATGCTACTCAAATAATCTGGCTTTAAGGGAACTTCCTCAGCTTACTGGCAGTCTTTTGCCTAACACTACCGGACAAAAATAAGTCGGAGGGGGGCCTTAATTCCCATTGTGCTTTATTTAATAAAACACTTACATAGAGCTTACTGCATGCCAGGCACTGTTATAAACATTTTACAGATATTAACTAATTTAATCCTCAAAACATTCCAGGATAGAATAGCATACATACTTTTATGGATGAGGAAACAAAGACACATAGAGGTTAAATAACCTTCTGAAGGTCACAGGCTGCTTAAACAGCAGAGGTAGGATTGAATCCAGGCAGTGTGGCTGTGAAATGCCCACTGAATAACAGACCTGAGAAGGTGGCTTTTAGTGAGAAAGCGCAGGCACCCACCTGCTGCAGTGGGCCGCCCTCCACAAGGCTTGCTGAAAAGATGCTCACTGAAAAAGTCTCCAAATTCCTGTCTGACTCAAGCTTGCTAAAAAGTCATTCTAAGAAATATGAAATAGAGAATTTACCCTCATGCCTTTGGACATCCAGAAACCCACTTTGCCATTACACACACCCTGAAGCTCTCCTAAGAACAGCAGTTCTCATCTAGGGGTGGCATTTGAGATTCACCCTGAGAAGGGGCTGAAAGTTCACAAGCCTCCGTGTTCCCCCTGCCTCTGCCCCCAACGCACATACGCGCAGATTCTGATTTGCACTCCCAAGTGTGCCTGGAAATGCACACACACACGTATTTTGATAAACCTCCCTAGGTGACCCAACTCTCCCTCCCACGGGACAAAACTAAGGTCTTCCTAATAATTTTCAAAGGTGAGAAGATCAATCCTACATTGTTTCTATCTCCCAGGTCTCCTCCCCCAGCCCCCTCACAGAAGATGAATGCAGGCGTGATACAGGATGCTGCAAATACGTACCAAATACCAAACTGGCTATTCGATGAATATATAAATGCAACTGACATTCTTTCACAGCCTGAAATCCTCTCTTTACTCTCAGGATATATTACACCATTCTGTTTTTATATAAACATGCCACTTTAAATGCTAATTCAGATGCAACACTCAATTTTTTCTTCATTTTGTTTCAGGGTTTCTAACATTCAAAATGACACTGGACTTCCATTTGGCTTCGACGATAGGCATTTTGAGTTCTTGTTGTTTCAATATTTGTGGGGGTAGGAGGGAAGAAAGTACTAAGAAGAAAACTAAATTTATTTTAAAACTTATCCAAATACGGTTTACATGCCCTTTATTTTGTTTGAATTAAGCCCTTTCTCCCTCTTTCAGAAAATGTTACCTTCACCTTACTGAAAATCTCGTAAATCTAATTTGACTCTGTTGTAAAACCAAGGTGATTCCCTCTCCTTGCATTCTAGAAATAACCTCATTTTACTCAAACTGCTTTTCTAAACAGCCCATCAAGGCAGCATGTTCTGGCTGAAATACAACTGGCCTGAACATACATCTTCTTTTTGAAAAATACACACACCTACAGATGCCAATGACATCCACCTGAGCCTCTCCAATTACATAGAAGGTCACTTCCTATCTTGTCTCAAAATGAGGAATTTCAACCTAAGAAATATCCTAATCCAGTGCACCCAGCTGAATCTAATTACAGTGAGACAAACTGTCTTCTGAGTCCAGCAGGCCCCGCTCCACCCAGAAGCTTCCAGTAACCCTCAGGGTCCTCTGCCTCTGTCATCCTAAGCACTGTGACAACACTCTCTCCCTCTGTGGCTCACTCCAGTCTTCCATCCCACCCAAACACCCTTTCCTGCTCCTGCCCAAGAGAGACAAAATGGGAAAGACGTGAGACAAGCTTATCACCTTTTTCATATACTTGTTAACTTATCCATGTGGCAAAATGGTTCTTGACAGCAGCTCTCCTTGTCTGTCGCCAGACCACCAGAAGCATCCCATTAATGACTCGTGTTCTGCTGTGCTAAATGCAGCTCAGGGACACCGTGCCCAAAGGTGTGTACATTTCAATGAGACCCCGAGGAGAAAATACCTTTAAGATCCAACTGAATGAATTTCAGTTCTTTTAGATCCAACTGAATGGATGTCTGGCACTGTGGTAAGTGTGTTTAAGATGCCTGTTTTCTTTGTGGAGAGGAAGATGGACCTCCTAGCAGACCTGAAACCATTGTATGCCAGCAGCACCTCACCCTACTTAGTCCGTGGCCAGCCCTGCTAGACCCCAACCATTTCAGAATAATGATAAAAGGAAAAGGGGAATGGAGAAGGGACAAAACTCTATGGAGAGAAATAGTTGCTAAACACTAGTATTGTTGCTAGGTTGAGAAATTGAAATTAAGCCGAGAAGACTCCTAAATTACTTTTAATACTTTCAATACTCCCAGAAATTCCTCAGCATGCAGAAACATACTTCTCCAGGCCTTCTGTGCACAGGAGGAGCTGCCTTCTGCTTTGGGTTTCTGCTGCTAGATGTGTGTGGCCAAACAACGTAAAGCCAAGAAACTAACTGACCAAGTGCCAGTCACTGTTCTACTAAAATAAAGAGATAACTGCAGATAGTCCTAGGATCCCTGAACTACAGGACTCCATGAAACAATGCACTCATGCTCGCAATTAAAAGACGTAGAAGAAAGGCTATTTTAATTTTGGGTAGCAAGGAGAATTTACTTGCTAAGAAGAGATACTGCAGTTTCTTTCTCTGTGGGGGGGGGGGCTTGGCGGGGTCTTAAAGATCATTAAAAATCAACATTGGAGGAGGCAAGGGAGCTGGCCCCAGCCAATTTCCTGCCCCTCTCTCCAGGGAATTCTGAGAAGAAAAGAAGCTCCCTCTGTCCTAGAGACCTGTTTATTTGAGCAATTAACAAAACATGAGGGGGTCCTTTAAAATTAAAGGGGACCTTGGTTTTGCTCCGAACCATCCATTAGCTCACACCTTGGGCTTTTGCCCTTTTTCCACTTTCTCTGTCTGAAAACAAACACCACCCAGAGAGCTTTGCCACTTAGAAATGTCATTTTAGGACCCAAGTTCAAAAGACTAGTTAAGGGACCCAGGACACTAGGAACTTTTTAATAAATATGGACAGTTTAGATTCGCTGTTAGTAGAAATTTTACAACATAAATGTTGTCTTGTATCTGGAATTTGCTTTTAGCTTTTGCTCAGCATTGTTTGTTTTTTATAATTGTACTTGTTGATGCATCTTCTTTAGTTCAATCATCCTACCCGCCGTACAGTATTTCATTGTATGACTATATCATGATTTATTCAAAGGATATACAGATTTTGACAGGCAGCTGAGAGGAAAGGGAGCAGAGAGTATGGCAACTTTTGTTCCAAGTAGAAAGACAAGAACATGCTAGAAGAATCTGGGAAAATGGCTACTCTTGGTAAGGAGAAGACAGCTAGCTAAAATCCACCCATACAGGGAGCTAGAGTAGAAATGGGATTTGGGACCTTGAAGTTGGTAAAGGGCTGGAAGAGCCTCTGGAAAACTGATCGGGGGTCACTTGGTTTTTTAGTAACATCAGGTCTAGAAAGAAGTTCCCTTGACCTCTCTTGTCTGCTGACCTTTGCACCATTAAAAAAAGAAAAGTCACATCACTGTCTTCGCAACCTTTTAAAACACATGTGAAATACAGACTTCAAGTTAGTCCTTGAGAAAATGATCGTAAATTACAAATTAGTGGGGATCTGGATTATTTTTTTCTAGAAAGAATATAGGTTGCTTTTTTATCCTTTTCAATTAGTAATAAAAAGAAAAGTCTATTTTCTGTGTTCTTTTATTTGTAAAAGCTTTAACTTTTATATAATATATACATGCTTTATATAACACATGTTTTTATCACGTGATTCCAGACAAACATTGTCTATAAGCTTACTTAAAACAATACTAAAATTTTTTTAAAATCTGATAAATCTATGTGTCTGAATGATGAAAATGCATTTTTAAAATATTATCCTTCAAGGCATACACATTAAAAGTGGCAGATATAACAAAATCAGGTGCCCTCTTCCAAGAGCACAGCTTTTCTGAAGGTACACCCCCTCTGACAAGTTCAATCGCATTGCCGGGTACCATAGACAATGAGGAATACATCACATTGCACAGTTGCTTGCTGTTGACATGGAAAGACAACTCAACAGAAGAGCGGGATCAAATCCTCAATCTTTCTGGGAGAAGGTAATAAAAGACTTGAAAGCATTTATGCAGTAAATAAACGGAGGAAGTGTTAACAGGTTTAATGATCAGGTACCATGATGCGGGCTAGCACCAATACCTAATACAACCACACGTGTGGGGCTTCCCTGGTGGCGCAGTGGTTGAGAGCTTGCCTGCCAATGCAGGGGACACGGGTTCGAGCCCTGGTCTGGGAAGATCCCACATGCCGCGGAGCAACTGGGCCCGTGAGCCACAATTACTGAGCCTGCGCATCTGGAGCCTGTGCTCCGCAACAAGAGAGGCCCGTGCACCGCGATGAAGAGTGGCCCTCGCTTGCCAGAACTACAGAAAGCCCTCGCACAGAAACGAAGACCCAACACAGCCATAAATAAAAAATAAATTAATTAATTAATTAATTTTAAAAAAAACACACGTGTGTTCTTCTTCATTAGATTTGTATTAAAATCACTTGAGCATTTATTTTATAAGCATTTTCTTTTTCTCAAAGTCATAAAAGAACCTTGCATGAGGAGAGTAATGACTGGCATTCTGTGTGGTGGTCACTGAAAACTCAGAGTGGCATTACATCCCAGAACATCTATGTCATAAGTCATTAATTCTTTTGGGAATACTTGTATTTAATAGAAAATTTAAAAATAGCATGTTTATTTCTTGTTTGCTTTATTTGCAATTATTAATTTTTCCAAAATTCACTTAAAAAGGTAGATTTATGTTGACATATATATGATGTTTTATTCCCATCATCTGATTGACAGATCAACTGATTTTTATTAGGAGGGGATTTTAATTGGCTTAAATGTAATTCTATCTTACTAAGTATTCAAAGCATGTACTCCAAACAAACTGATGCCATCATCACTTTTTCTTTTTTTTTTTATTAAAGAGTCCATGCTCTCAAACAGAGAAATTTAAATATTTTCCTTATTATGTATTTCCCCCATCAACTCATGGCTATCAGCTAACATGAACAGAATTGAGACTTACACAAGTGCAAAAGGAGATATAGCCCTTCAGTAGGTATAAGGAATCTACTTTGCTAACTAACATTATTGTAATAATAATTTATAGGAAACATACTAACTTAAATAGGAAAAAAAAAAGCACCATTTATTATAAAGGCTAAAAGGAAGCTCTGACTAAAGTTCTAAAGTTTTTAAATAAAGTATACAAGACAAGCCTAAGATGCTTTAAGCATTAAACAAAGTTATAAAGGAAGAGAGATTTTTGTCTACAAAGATATTTTATGTAGATATTTCTGTTTTTCTTGTTTCTGATTTCTCATCATGTTGGGAAATATCAAAAAGTTCAAACTTTTACAAGTCTAGGCAAAAGAGTCCTAATCATAATGCAGAAAATGGAAGTTTTTGATTCTAAGGACATTTTCTATGCTAAACTATTAGGCCGTTAACCCGTAGTGTCCAGAGATGTAAGCTGGGAGCTAGTGAAAATTTATTTAGGCACATTCTCCAAGAATAATGATCCAGTGTTCTCCTGGCAACTAAAAAAGTACAGACCAAAATGGAGAGTAATAAAATGTTCATGGTTCACGAAGTTTTGGTTCCTAGACGCAAAGACTGAAATTTCCCAAAATTGAGTAAAAAGAATGAATTCTTACAACAGTCACCACATACGTTTCTAATCCTCCAAGTTGAGATTTGCATGAACTTATCTTAAATATTATACTTATTTTTTTTAAAAGGACATTGCCGCATCCACTAAATTCAGCATAAATCAGATACCAAATCCAAATATTTCTAGACCAGCCCTTACACAGTACTAGTTGATAGTAAATCTACCTTAGTAGAATATTAAAGGCAATTAACTTCATTCTGCACCTTGCTGATGCAGAAAACTATGATTTATGCAAATATATTATTAGCCTTAAAAATAAAAGGTGGAAACATACTATAAAGAAATCAAGTCAATGTTCACAAATTTGCTATTTTAATATAAGAGCATTACATGAATCAGTTCAGTAAGGTCTAGATCTAATAGAAAGTTTAGCTGATGCAAAGTCTTCATCAATTCAAAGGCAAAAGTGTATCATTTACTCTGCGTAAAATTCATAGTATAAAGATCATAGAATTCCAGATCATGTAGATAAGCACTAATTCTTTAGTCAGATCATTTTAAACTATCTGCAGACCAAATAATGTTTTTGCTTGATTACATAATAGAATTTTTAAATTTAAGATTCTCCCAGGATTAACCTGCTGGATAAAAATAAATAAGTAGGGCTTCCCTGGTGGCGCAGTGGTTGGGAGTCTGCCTGCCGATGCAGGGGACACGGGTTCGAGCCCTGGTCTGGGAGGATCCCACGTGCAGCGGAGCAACTGGGCCCGTGAGCCACAATTGCTGAGCCTGCGCGTCTGGAGCCTGTGCTCCGCAGCAAGAGAGGCCGCGATGGTGAGAGGCCGCGATGGTGAGAGGCCTGCGCACTGCGATGAAGAGTGGCCCCCGCTCGCCGCAGCTAGAGAAAGCCCTCGCACAGAAACGAAGACCCAACACAGCCACGAATAAATAAATAAAATTTAAAAAAATATAGATTTACAGAACAATTAGGAGGTAATTATTTAAATAAATAAATAAATAAATAAATAAATAAATAAAGTAAAATTAAAAAAAAAAAAGATTCTCCCACGAATAAATATGCATTTTGGCTTACAATGCCCATAAGGAACCCTGGAAACTTTCTTCAACTTATCTTGAAATCATTAATATTTGCATTTGTAAATAAATGCAAAGCTTTGTGTTTTCTTAATTCAGTTGATTATCATTAATCTTCTGATTGCCATTGAAAATCTAACAAGTCAGAAAATAATGACATTACAAACTGTATCCCAGAATACAAATGAATCAATAAAGAAATTATTCTACTTACAGACTTCCTCTTCTGGGGAGACTCAGCTCCTTCTGCAAAAGAAAAAACGAAACATGTATATGAGATGCTACATTAACTTTAGACTACTATAGGACACCAAACAGGTAACATAAAATGTATCACCCTTATTACGCTTGATTTGGCATTTTCTATACTGAAAAGATTTTAGTGTAATTATTTTATGCTGGATCCCTTCTTACATTGTTCCCTTTATACACTGTATTTAACATACAAACCCTGTTTACCTAAATTCCACAGCAGAAAAGACATCAATCCTCCCAAAGCAATGACAGTCAAATACTCAGTTGAGCTACGTGACCCTATAATTGAGGGTAAGGGAAATCTGAGCAACCAAAGAACTTACCCAAAAAGGAAACAGAAGGAGGAGAAATTTTGCAGAATTATAATTAAGTGAAAGGTGAAATGAAAAGGGTAGTGAAATCGGACTATTTGCCTCCAACAGAAATAAACTCATGCAAAATATTATGTCTACCAAAGATTATAATTTAAAAAAGAAATATAGCAAAAGTTTTCCTTCTGGTATTATTTCTTAAAACAAATGTGACTTATGATTTAGGATATTTAAAAGTAGGTTAACGAACTTCTAAAAAGGTAACCAGACAGCAACAACAATTAATATAGTGCTTTATAGTTTCAAAGGATGCTCTCACACTTATCTCAAATTAAGATCATTATCTACCTTTCTAGAGAGAGTCTATGGGAAAATAAAACAAAATAACCCAGCAAACAAACAAACAAAAAGGGATACAGAAATACCTCCACCCACTAGTGGAGCTTTCAGAAGCCTGGGCACTCGAGAATGATTACTTGATGACAATAATTAAAGAATAGGAAGTAATGAGTCATCTGGCTATTTTAAGTCAAAATTTGAAAGGCTTGACTAAATTTGGGCTTTCCTTCCCATAATTATCATTTATTTTTTTGCCTGCCAGGAGCTCAAGCATCATTTTTTGAAAGGTGCTTCCCCTTCAGCTTCAAACTCACCTTTCCTGCTCCCTATTTTTATTGGATCCTTAAATGTTTGTCATGGCCTGTGGCCTCACATCTTACTTCTAAACCATGCAATTTACTCCATCACAGCTTACAAAAAATGGACTTAAGAGCAGCAGCCCAGAGGAGGATCCTGCCTTAAATAGAACTTATTCAAAGTTATTACTTTACTCACTTATTAACTGGAAAATATATTTTGATACAGAGTTATAATAATCAGATCACTGTTTAATTGCAAGAAAAAAAACAATTTTAGGGACAGAGTATTTTCTTCCTTCTCCCAATAGCTAACCATTTTCTTTTCACAGACTGCAGGGTTCAGTGGTGAAATGCTTTTGTTTTGTTTTGTTTCGAGTTTTTCTTTAATCCTTCATTAGCCCCAAGAAATTATAGCGTTTGCCGAAGTTGGCTCCCTGATTCTGAAACATAAATATACCTTTATTTACTAAAGCCTCTAATGAGAAGAGTAAAGTCTCTGACCAAGACAGTTTTCCTTGGGAACTGAAATGTAAATAGAACACCAATGAGTAATTGTCTCTACGTGTGTCTTGGGTTATGACAAGCACTGAGAAATCTGTTTGTATTCAGGTTAAAAAAAAAAAAAAAAGAAAAAAGGAGAACTGCCTAGAAGTAATCATTCACCAGAGGGTTTCTTTTAAAAAGAAATTACTGATCTGAAAAGGAATACATATATATAACTGAATCACTTTGCTGTACACCTAAAACTAACACACCATTATAAATCAAATAAACTTCAATAAAAAAAAGAAATTACTGAGACCCACTGCATAGCAAAAGGCCTAGAGCTTGATTAAATAAGTAAATACTGCTGTTTAGTAAGTTCACCTGACAGCAGCGTTAAAAGAAAAGGAGGCGCACCTGGGGTGTTATCATTAAAAACAGAAAAAAATAAGTCAGATGTTGTTTCAGTTCTGTACGCAAACAGATCACTCAGAAGATATAAGAGGAGAAGGGCCAAATAAATGATCCCCAAATAGTTCAATCAATCATATTCCACCAAATGACCCGACTGTAAGCTGGCTGCTTTGCTATGAGAAAAAAACTGCTGAAACGGCAAGATAAGGGATGAAAACCGACTCTGTTTTTAATCAGAAAGCCTTTCCAACAGGTCTAGAATTATGGGTTCTAAACAAGAAGAAAGGTCACAGTGGGTAACCCCGCACTGCTGCTCCCCGGGACGGCGGCCGAGGTTCCAGGATGAGGAGCAGGGGACATTTAATAGGCCACTGTCAACTGACCTGCAGGGTCTGTGCTAACCAGGCTGAGGAGCTAATCCACCTGACGGCTTGAATGTCAGGCTTGGAACTGGAAACTCAATTTGCTAGCAAATTGGAATCAGATGCGATGGTAATAAAGTGAGAGAAATGAATGTGCTGCTGCCAAGACCTTGTGAACAGTGGCTGCAAAAGCCTGCAAATACCAAGAGGGCAAAGCGATTGCAGACAGAGCCAGGAGGGGCTGCCGTCCTGCTGCGTGGGGACCACCCACTGATCAAACTGCGCCGGCTGGACGCAAATGAGCAATATCAAGGCACTTACTGCCCCAATCCTAGTGGTACTGTGCGTGTGTGTCCTTATTCTCTTAATGTCAGGATAAGGTCACTAAACCATACTTACATAATTAGATAAGACATGTGGTATTGGTTCCGGTCATAAACCAAAGCTTGTGCTTAGTGTATTTGGAACATGTGTAAAAAATTAGCATCAGATTAAGAATAGAGACGGGAAGGGGGCAGAGAGAGAAAAAAGGGCAAGAAGCGTCCATCTGAACTAAAAAATATGTGATTATTAATCATCACAGGTTAAAGAAATGCATGAGTGTATTTAAGAATATTAAAATTTTTAAATTATTTTCATTGATATTGATTTTTCAGTGACACCTAATACTTTTTAGAATTGCTGTGTATCATTACTTGCTTGATAATATGATGTCCTTTGCCCCCCTTTCTAAAAATGTTGACTAGCAAATATGTACATTTGAAAATAAAGACAAAGTTAATCTAAGAACGCTGTTTACCTTCTTGCCATCTCTTGATAAGACTGAGAACACACAGATTCCTCAAATACTGAAAGAGAATTTCTGTGAGTCTGGGAAGAAAAGAAAGCATACCAAATGATCCTGCCCCTTTCCTCGGCCAGCCTTGGCCTCAAAAGGAGAAGATAACTTGTCTCATTCATAAAGGCAATTGAGAAATAGCTGCAATGTTTAATATGTACAAGCAATTTCCACAATGGCAATTTAAAAAATATATACTATTTAATAAGTATTTAATAGTTATACATACACAAATAAAACAACATGGCAACACATGCCACATGTATTTAAGAAATCTTTGAACTATTCTTTTTAACTGATGGGCCACTTTATGATTTAAAAGAGAAAGGAGATTTTATATCATATTACAAATAAAATATCCCCTCCTTCAAGAGGTGGGGCTTAATTCTCTTCCTCTGGAGAGTGGGTTGGACTTAGCGACTCCCTTCCAAAGACAGAGGAGGGAAAAGGAAAAGTAGCAACTTTTCAGTGGAGAAACCTGACAGACACCGTCTGAACCAACCAACATTAATGATACCAACAATAATCATAGATACCACGTGCCCCTGATATGATGTCACGAGAAGAGACTTCACCTCTGTGGCATTCTCCCTAAAAATCCTTAACTCCAGTCTCACGCTGGAAGAAGTACCGGGGAAAACCAAACTGAGGATCATCCTACAGAGCATCTTTAAAACTGTCAGGGTTGTGAAAAACAAGGAACAACTGAGAAACTGTCACAGGTCAGAGAAGACTCAGGAGAACGATGACGAAATGCAGTGTAGGATCCTAGACTGGATTCTGAACCATAAAAAGGACAGTAGTGGAAAACCCGGTGATATCCAAATAAAGTGTTTAGTTAATAGTAATGTACTAATGTCAATTTCATAATTTTGACAAATGTATTAAGGTTACATAAGATGTTAACATTAGGGGAAATTGGTGGAAGGGTATGCAGAGATTCAACTGTCTTCAACTTTTCTATAAATCTAAAATGATTTCATTTTTTCTTTTAAAGTTCTCTAAAAAGAAAGAGAGAGCTAAGGAGAAAGAAAGATGCGCGCGCGCGCGCGCGTGTGTGTATAGGCTAGGGCATGGAATGGATGAATAAATATCGAAATATTCTAAGCTTATTTTAAGGCCATATTTAACCCAGTATTTTCGAAGTTTATAGAAATAATCTAAGTGAGAGAAGCTTGTGACTAGGACCACCAGTGAAGATGGTGAGAAGCAGTCAGGTTTGAGATATGTTTTTACAGAATATACAAAAGAATTGGATGTGGAAGATGGAAGAGAAAGCCAGAAAGAGTAAACGTTCTTGGCCTGTGCAAGGGGAGTTTGAGGGAAGAATGGTTCTATCTGGATACATCACATCCAAGATGTCTGTAAGAAATCCAAAGAAAAATTTCCAAACAGGTGGTTGGACACACGAACCTGGGTTCAGGAGAGAGGTCGGGGCTGAAAATAGACTTTGAAGTCATTATCGTATAAGATGGTACGTAAAACCGTGTGCTGGAAGAGACAGGAGAAGAGAGAACAGACAGAAAAAGAAGTGGCCCATATACCTATATGTATATATATAGGACCACTTAAAATCTACAAGTGGGGAGAATCCTGCTACACACTACACCCTGTTAAATGATGTGCTGAACTATGCAGACCCTGGGTTCTTCAAACAACACAAACTGAATGAGGCTAGCAAGTAAAAATACTACTGGGTACACACCAGCTCTCACACAGGTGACGGGATTGTTGCACAGACAATGTCAGAAAATGGGCGGCAACTAGGAAATTAACTCCCAGAGAACATGACCACATCTGGGGAACAGCCCGTTAGGACACCTCTGCTGCTCAAGGCTCAACTGGAGCTCAGCCTCCAGGAAGGACCTCTCCACTGTCCCAGCACCTTCCCCTCAGCACTCTGGCAGGTCCCCACTCTCCGTGAGTGTCCCATTACTGCTGGGTGTCAGCCAGCGTGATCACGCCTGAGTTTCTGCCCTAGCTGCCCAGGGAGCAGGAACAAGGAGCGCTGGCTCCCTTCGTGAGCACAGTGGGAGATGGGGCCAGGCCACCATGCCTCCCATACTCTGGGAGGTCCTCCAAAGAAAGGGGAGAGGATTTGGAATTCAGTAACTAGCCCTTCCTCCCCCACCTCCAAAAAACAAAACGAAAACAACATCCTGCAAACAAATAGAACAGTGATGGCCAGCACGTACCATCCCCTCACTATTTTCCAGAAAACGATTTGATTTAACATTCCTGTATTTCCCCATGATCATTGTCCCTTAATAAGTCCTTGGTGTCCTCACCCTACCATCAAGGGTGACCACAACTACTCTGCACTGACGGACCAACCATTCATTTAGGGAGAGAGTTCAAAGAGCCGAGATGCGGGAAGCAGTGTATCAGGCACTGTTAGGGACACGTAAGGAGGAAATAAAAGAAGACAGATTTAAAAGCTACTTGGGGAAACACACACAGCAAGAGATATCACCAGGTGCAGGATTATGCAGTATCATTTGAATGAATAGGGCTTCTCTGGTGGCGCAGTGGTTGAGAACCCGCCTGCCAATGCAGGGGACACGGGTTCGAGCCCCGGTCTGGGAAGACCCCACATGCCCATGCTTGTACCTGGGCTGAAAACCTCAATTTATGTTCATGACAGTGGGGAGTTTTTTTAATGTCTACATTCTTTCTAATAAGCTGTGGGAAGACTTCTTGGCTATCCTTTCAAGTGTCCGGTTTACTGTAATTTCATGTATTGCCATTTACTGGAATTGAGTTTTTATTTTTGCTTGAGGAAGAATTTGGGAATATTCCTCTGTTTGGGAAAAAAAAAAAGAGGCTTGCTGTAATGTCACAGAAAACCTTTTAAAAGTGGATCTGTAATAGAAAATTGTAGATGCACTTTGCAACAGTTGGAAAAGAAAGTGTTGTGATTTGATTGAAATAAAACTAAATGTGTTGTCCTCCTCTAAAAAAGGAGGGCCCGTGAGCCACAATTACTGAGCCTGCGCGTCTGGAGCCTGTGCTCCGCAACAAGAGAGGCCGCGATAGTGAGAGGCCCGCACACCGCGATGACGAGTGGCCCCCGCTTGCCGCAACTAGAGAAAGCCCTCACACAGAAACGAAGACCCAACACAGCCATAAATAAATAAATAAATAAATAAAGTTTCTAATTTGAATGAATAAATGTTAACAGGGGAGAGAAAATAAAAGGGGATGAGATAATTCAGCTCAAGCAGTGGTTCTGAATGCAGTCCGGCTACACATCAGTGTCACCCAGGGAGCTTTTACAAATACCGATGTCTGAACACCACCTTGGAGATGGAGAGAGAGTTGTGTGTATACGTAGTTTCATGGAGGCTGGTACTTTTAAGTACCCTTAAGGCCTATTAGTTTGCCTTTGGATTTTTTTCTTTATGGAATACTACTTTTCTAGCTGTCATCAGAGTAGTGAAGTTTTAGGGTTTTCTGTTATTTCCTTTCCAAGTGGGAAGCACTGTAGAGCAAGGAAGGGTACCCCAAGTGGAACTCTCCCTACCTGATGGGGTGTAAATTTAGCTGGGGGTATAGGCTCAGCAAGGGATTGGCTCTTTTAAAGGGATGGTTTGGGCCCCAGTTTTCTGGCCTCCATTTCTGAGTTACTTGTGAAGGTAGAAACAGAGGACAGAAAAGTTCACACCACAGAACCAGATCTTACAGAACCAGGCTTGTTCAAACCTCTTGAAAAATCCAGTGAATTACCCATAAAGTACATAGCTCTCTGCATAAAAATCTGTAGAATAAAGCTGGAGAAGCAGTAGGGGGACCTCTACAGAGATGCTTGGACATTCAAACTGTTCATCCTGTAAAACACCACTCAGTGGGAATGTGAGATGGGTGGAGAATCTTAAAGAACCTCTCCTTTCTTGCAGGTTTTATTTCATTCTGTTTCTGTGTCTATAACCACAGTGCACTTTAACATATTTACCTGTGGTAGTAAAGTTCGACAAAATCAACTGTGAAAGGTGCACAAACAAAATCCTTGCTGCGTTTTCATGTAAATTTTACTCCATCACAACCGCATACTCTTTTTCTCCGAAAAAACAGAAGTAGTTACTGCCTTCCTTTCTTTCTGGGTTGGCTTTTTCTGCCGTGAATTCAAATCAACGGCCATCGTCCCCAAGACTAGGCATTCGCCTTACAGCCCCTTTCCATACAGAGTTTCTCAGTCACAAGACGGGCGTCTGGCTCTTTGAGTTTTATAAAATCCTATCCGAAATGGAGTCTATGAATTTCTTAACAAACTCACCTGGCTGTTGGGCAGGACACGCCAGCCTTCCCACGGAAAGCCCAGAGATGAGCAATTGGCCAGGATCGCAAAGCCAGGAGACGGTGGAAGCAAAATGCGAACCTATGACACCCAGCCCCAACTTTCCCCCTACACTCCAGTGCGAAAGTGCTGGAGAGCAGGCCAGAGGGGTGGTGTGAACGACAGGGAGGGGAGCCTGAATGAGGACATGAGCACAGAGGGTTGGCTTTAATTAAAAAAAAAAAAAAAGAGGGCAGCTTTCCCTCTAAAGAGGGAGAAAAGTATAAGTAAAAACAGGTACCTTTTAAAGAAGAACAAAGGAAAACTGAAGCAATTTACTTGGAGTTCTGTAATTTCAGAAACAGAGAAGACAAAATCTTCTGCCAAAGGTGAAAACAAGGGGCACACATGGGGATTAAAGCAAGCAAAATGGGGTTCTTTTATCCAATTGCACACTTTTTAGTAAAGGCTGCTGAGGCAAGTGCTATGCCAGGCACTGGGGATAAAGGACTTGGCTTGCTTTAGAATACAGTGTGGAAAGGCCTGGAATAGCGGTTTTTTCAATAGTACCAAGGGAGGGGGTGATCAATTTTCTTTAAGGAGAGTCAGGATTGTTTCTTGCCCAGTGATATTCCCCATTATTCACGATAACAAAATCTGGTGGAACTGACGCTATTCTCAATCTCCAGGCTTAGCTCAGGTTAAGTTAAGCTAACGACAAAGTTCATTGTCTGAGCCAAAGTAATTGGTTCAAAGATGGCATCTGATTCAATCTGGGAAAACAAGATGCAAAACAATGTTTGCTCCAGCCTCCTGGGAAAGAATGCCTTCCTTTTTCCAAGAGAGTTAACAGGAAAGGAGGATCATTAACCCCAAGAAGCTAATGACAGCCACAGGGTAGAAGGTGACAGAAAAGAAAGATAGGTAGAAACTGGGTCTTGGGTGATGTCTTTGAAACAATGGATCTAGTCTTGCTTATACCTGGATTTCTCAGTTACGTGAGTCAATCGAGTCCCTTTATTGTTTAAACCAGTTTAACCTGTGGTTTCTGTTCCTTACGATTCAAATATTCCCAAGTGATGCAATACTCAAGCCTGGTCTTTCTTCCACGGCCTCTGGGAGTTGGCTAGGCAGCCTCAGGAGTGGGTGAGGAAAGGGGCATTCCAGAAGAGGGAACGGATGCTGCAAAGTACGGCGGAGTGAAACAGTACACAGCTCTTAGTAAACTTGGAATGGCCGGAACTGAGGGTAGAAAGAAAAAACCAACAGGACATGAGAACAGAGGCAGGGACAAGGCAAATCATAGAAGGGTTTTGGAAGAGTCTGTCTTTATCCTATAGGCAATGGGGAGCTCATGGAACATTTTAAGTAGGAGAATAAGATGGTCAAACTTACACGCCAAAAAGGATCACTCTGGTATCAGGGTGTCAAATGGCTTATGGAAGACACACGGGAAATTAACTCAGAGGCTTATTCAATTGTCCAGGAAGCATAGCCCAGTGCCAAGACTAAGAAAGAGGAAGTGGGGAAAGAGAGGAGGGGCAAATTCAAGAGAGAAGTGTGTGTATAGGATCTACGGGAGTTGGAAAAGAAAGGCTTAACTCCTGGGAAGGTTTAGAACATTAGGAGCTAAGGGCAGGGCTCCATCCAGAGATTAGGGAAGAGGACCATCCAAAAGTTAAATAATGGAAATCCGAATGTGGGTAAGGGGATGGCAAAACCATTTAATTTAGACCAGGGAGTCCCAGATGGGAGGGAATGTGGGATAGATTCTCAAAGTAAGATAAGAGCAAAGGTGGGCATCGCAGGTCTTTCTTGCATGAAAGTTAAATATCATTCATCACAAACCCCTCCTCCACTTTACAATTTTTACACAATCGATGGGAATTGTTTTTCTTTACTAAGCCCATCTGCATTCATCCATCTAGTAACAGCCCCTAATGTTTACTGCATGGTGATGTACATTATCTTAATTTTCACTATTATTTCCGTTTGACAGAACTGAGGCACAGACCAGTTAAGTAGCAACACAAGGTCATAGAGCTGGTAAATGGCTTAGCTTGTCTTTGAATCTGCAGCAGTCTGAGTCCAGAGCAGTTCAATTATTTTTCATCACCAAGTAAGATTTGGTGTATCTGTACCACAGACTCCCCTCATGTAGGCTATCAAGTTGCATTCACAGCTGATAACACACTGGCAATTACTCTTAGAAAGGAATGTTATAACACAGCTTTGCAGCTCTTTCTAAGCAAATTTCACACTTAAATTATTTTTATAGACTCTGGTTTTATTTGAAGCAAAGCCTTACAAACACATTACTTTTAACACAGACCTTTTTAAGTAGAAAAAGCGTAACAAGTCAAATCATCAGTTAATCCCAAGTCAATGAGCAAATGAAACAAGCTTCCTTTCCAGCCAATTACTAGGGGTTTTGATGCTTCCTACACCCTTGACATCAAAAAATCAAGCTTGGGAATCTCACATTTATATGTGTGTGTGTGTGTGTATATATATATATATATATATATATACACACACACACATACATATATACACATATATACTGCCTTCCAATTCAGTATTATATAAGGGAAATCTGCCTCCTAAGTCTCCACGTTTTCTGCAGGGTTTGCTGAGTAGTAACTAGTATTTAATGTTAATAACATCTCCAGTTTATCGAGTGTTTACTCTATACTAAGTGAGGTGCATTTATTTCCTCAAGATTAGGAGCTTCCAGCCCACAGTCATACGGTATTTTATGTCTTCATTTTCTTCTTTTTTTTTTTTTTTTTTTTTAAGGATTTTCTTATTTTATTTATTTATTTATTTATTTATTTTTGGCTGTGTTGGGTCTTCGGTTCATGCGAGGGCTTTCTCCAGTTGCGGCAAGCGGGGGCCACTCTTCATCGCGGTGCGGGGACCGCTCTTCATCGCGGTGCGCGGGCCTTTCTCTATCGCGGCCCCTCCCGTCGCGGGGCACAGGCTCCAGACGCGCAGGCTCAGCAATTGTGGCTCACGGGCCCAGCTGCTCCGTGGCATGTGGGATCTTCCCAGACCAGGGCTCGAACCCGTGTCCCCTGCATTAGCAGGCAGATTCTCAACCACTGCGCCACCAGGGAAGCCCCTCTTCATTTTCTTCTTAAAGAACAAAATACTGTCTCTTTCAAGCAAAAGTGTGTCACTTTTGATCAAATGAGCCACAGTCCTTTGCAACAAAGGAAGCAAAACAAGAAAATGTATACTAGATCAGCCAAACTTGATGCTAAACAAAAATACTTATTTAAGCCCATTGTATACTTCATAGTGATGAAATGAATAGGATCTAGAGTCAGATATACCTATATTCTAATGTAAGTCAACGCTGGAAAATGTCCTTGAAAAATCTCTTTAACTTCTCTAAGACTTAGTCTTCTAAGTTATAAAATGAGGATATTACAGTTGATGCCATAAGGTGTTGAGAAGACTACTGAGAACGCACGTCCTGCATGTAGCACGGCTCCTGAACGCACCAGCACCCTAGATGTCAGCCATTACTATTGAAGTGTGATACTCGCATCAGATGCGCCACCTGGGGCACAAGTGAAGCGCTCTAACCAAGAGAGAAATGGGTAAAATCAAAGAGCAAGTGCTCAGGACGCCTACCTTGTCCTCTCTGAATGCAGAACCTGGGCACAGTTCTGTCAAACAATTGGAAGATCCCAAGCAAATCAGGCTTCGGTGAAATCACACACCCTGTTACTAATCAGCAGAAAAAATTCCTTTAGCAGAAGGAGATCAAACACAAATGCTGGATATTTAAAATTTTAATTGCCCTTAAGACTGCACATTTCGAGGTCCTTCAGGACTATAAGATTAAGGTCACCGTGGACAAGTTTTGTGAGTCTCCTTTTTCCCTTAGAAGAGACTTACGAAGGCTCTTGATAAATACGCGTATCAGCCCTGCCACTTAACTATGTTTCTTGTTACTTGGGAAAGCCTGTGACCTACGGTGAGCTTAGATTGAAAAGGCAACACCGCACAGCTGTGCCCTGCAAGGCTTCACAATTTTTTCAGGTCTTCCATCCATTACCAGCAAATTACAGTAAATTCAAAATATTGATCTGCACACTCCTATATGGGAAGAAAGTTACTATGGACTTTTATTGCTTATTGTTGGGTACAATTCCCTGGAATCAATAAAAGCTACAATGTTCATAAGCTTCTAAAAGGATAGTTAATATAGTGGATATGAGACACCTCTTAGGATCACTATAAATCTACAGGATTCTTCAACAGAACAGTGGCAAACATCTTCACTGTTCAAAAGCCTTATTTGATTTTAGAATCTTCTCATTACCCAGGAAAATGCCCTGGGAAAGAAATGAGTATCAGTGACTGGCAAAACTAGAAAAGACCCTGCTTAACAGATTTTCTGTTTTACCTGTTGGTTCCCCTGCATTTCCACACCAACGTTACTATCCAATCCAGAGTCAGTCATTAAGAGTTGTGATTGTTTGTTTTTTTTTAAGAGTGTCGTAGCACAGATTTAAGATGAGTTTTCTTGACCGAGGTTTCCAGGGTCCATCAAAGGAGACTGCTGGCCCATAAACAATATTTCAACCATCCCTAACTTAAAGAATCAATATCCTTTTATGAACCAATTTTTAAAAATCAGATAATAATTCAAAGGTTCTATTAAAATTACAGGCAACCTTAATACAAAAAGAAAAAGACTTTTTATAGAACCAGGAAACAGAATTGGATGAGACTATTTGACCAGTGATAGTGAATTCATTCAGCTGATTAATCATTTTTATTTACTAAAGACACTCTATAGTTTATCTAGCAGTCACTATTCTGAAAGCCCATTTTAGTATAGAAATTTACAGGCAAATCAGCTCAAGGCAGCTCTTGAAGTGCTATATGAGGCTGATACCCACAAGTCTGCTTTCTTCTGAAACCACTCTTCTCCATCTAAATGCAAAAGACGATGTTTAAAATGTGCATATAAAATGTATGAGGGTGATGGAAGATTAATGACACACATATTCAAATAATCAATAATGTGTCTTAAGCCTTTAATGGTACTGAAATTTATTGTAAAGAGGTCACAGAATAAAATAAACAATTGCCTTACAAAGGATATATTTTACTTAGTAAGTAATAGGTCCTATTTGTTAAAGGGTACGATATTAGACTTTTTTGGAAGTTATTTTCTCCAATGTGCTATTTCAAATAGCATCAGCTGAAAGTACACTGGAATTGGGAACCCTGAGACTGAAGAACACAGAGTAAGGTAGGATCCCCTATTTCTTGCTTCACACCTTCCCCCCATCCCCCATGAAAACTGGTGCTGCTGGGCTGCTCCTGTGATGCAAGAAATCTAGTGGGTGCCAGGCCCTGTGCTACTCATTTTCTCCTACAGAGTTTCATTTAAGCCTTACCCCTACCCTGCAATTATAGGAAGGGTGACCGCCATTTTTTTCTGATGGGGAAATTGAACCTTGTAAAAATTACATTGTGATTTGCCCAAGGTCAGTGGTCTCACGTTAAGGATAGTATAGCAAAGACAAAGTAGCCTTGATGACCCTTTCCCATACTGCACCAGCCCTTTACACTCAACCAAAAACATTTTTATGTGAGAAATAATAAGTCCTTATTTATTTAAGCTGCTGTTAGTTGTGTTTGCACTTATTTGCAGCTAAATACCTTCCTGATACTCTCCAAAAATAGTAGTGAACTTTGCGAGCTCCAAAGTCAGCTTTGGAGCAGTGTATCCAAAGGTCCACCTGGCATTAAGACAACCCTGACACCATCAACTCTCAGCATTAGGAGGGCTGGTGCTTGTTACCCAGACAAAAAGACCAAATGTTCCTTAAATTAGGATTAGATTGTATGAGAAACAAAATCCTTGGAAACACTGATTACAGATCTGTCAATGTGGTTCCTTTTTCCAAAATCAATTGGGGGGGCTGCGCAGTGTGTGTTAATGACTTTGAAGTTAACCAAAGAGACTCCAAACTTAATGGTATCACATTTGTGACAGTTAATTAGCAGAAAATATTAAAGTACAGTGGAGTTTTTGCCTTTTTTTTTTTTTTAAGCATCAAAAGCAATAAAAGGCTTTGGGGTTTTAATTGCTTCTTCCCTAAGACTGAATTCTATTCTCATTGCAAAGACAGAATCCTCTCTCTCAAAGTCAAAATGATCCCTTGTGTGATGTTTCTGGATCAGAAGTACTACAACAAGAGTGGACATTTAAACTGAAGACCCAGGAAAGTTTTCATAAGGTGGCCTCTTATTTTTACTAACTGAAAAATTAAGTATTTTCCGAGCAGGAAGCTCTCCCCCTTATCATATGTGAACGCTGCCATTTTAATTCAGGGGTGAGCTTAGGTGATTTCCACTATGGTTTCTATTATACTAATTAGGTTCTTCCTTTTAAAAATAAAAAGCATACTAGACCTTATTGTACTGACATGATTGCTGTATTATAGAGAAGCTATGTGTTACTGGATTACGCTATCACCTTGGAAACCTGAAATTCATAGTCAAGTCTGGATGCACTGTCTATAGAAGTAAAAAAAAAAAAACAACAGTCTAAACTGACTATACTATAGCATAGTATGAACAAAGGGGGAATATCAACTCTCAAACACTGAAGAATACAAAATTACAGGCAGCCTAAACTATCTTTCAAAGTCACACAATTTAGACAAGCTGATGAATTGGCACTAATGCTTTTAAATGGTCCTATCACTTTAAATGCTAGTAAAAAAAGAAAAGAGAAAGTAAACTAAATTACACTGAATAGAATTATGTATCAATTAGGAAAAAAGTAGCTAAGTAAAATAGACTGTTAAAGAACTACATGTCTCTTTTTTTTATTGAGATATAATTGACATAGCATTGTATGACTTTAAGGTGTACAACATACTGATTTGATACATTTGTATTGCAATATAATTGCCATTGTAGTGTCAGCTAACACCTCTATCAGGTCACATAATTATCATTTCTTCTAGTGATGGGAAAAAATTAAGATCTAGTCTCTTAGCAAGCTTAATGTTTATAATACAGTTTGTGGTCTATAATCACTGTATTGTGTATTAGCTTGCCAGGACTTATTTATGTGTTAGTTGCAAGTATGTCTCCTTCAACAACATCTCTCCCATTCCCCCAGCCCCAGCCCCTGGTAACCACCATTACTCTCATTTTTCTAGTTCAGTTATTTTAGATTCCACATACAAGAGATTATATGTGTCTTTTAAAGATAGACTATAAATATAAAAACCCTAAGTGCTAAATGCTATACGCTAATTGAATTAAGTTGCTAACCCACATGTCCTTAGGCTCATCAGGAGGAAAGTGCTGAGATGGCAGAGCCGCAAGAAGGCAGCCAGGCAGGGAGGCTCAGGAACCTGGCTTAGGATGATGGCCTTGGGCAAATGACTTACCCTCTCTGTGGCTTCCTTCCCTCACTGGAGACGATCAATCATAAGAGCTCATAGTGTCATTGTGAGGATTAAATGAAAGAATACACATAAAGTACCTAGAAAAGTGACTGGCACACATCGAGCATGCTAATATTAGGTTATTATTCTATCTTAAATATTCATTCACAAATCTGACATTGCAACCCTAAGGTTTTGCAATTCGAAAGTGTAAAGTGTTCATCTACACAATAGGTAGTCATGCTGATGTATCGTCTGTGCACCAAGGCACAGATGAAAACTAGTAATACATTTAAATATTCTACTTGAATGAAAGCTTAGAGAATCTATCCTTGAATTTTTTATTGATACTCTCAGGTGCTTTCCAAATGAATTCTGCTGCATTAAAACTAAGCCAAAATAGATTACCTGGGCCATTGTAACTGCCCTCTGTCAAGCACAAAGTCCATCTCAATGAAAACCAAACTTCTTAAAAAGCCAGATTCCATTTTTACCCCCACACATGCTAAACAAGTTGGCATATGTTCCAAGCATTCCATAGTGTATCTTTTAAGCAGACCCTTTTTATCTCATGTAGCCTTCATTAAATTACAAGAGAAAAAGTATTTCTCACTAGGACAGGAATAATGCTAGATTTGTCATCTACTCTGTTTTCATTCTATATTTCTCTCAGTCTACCTTTCATCAATAAATAACAGTGTTGCTTTAACTAAAAAGTGTGGAAAATTCTGATTGAATTTTCTACTTCAGAGTACACAAAATCATTCCATCTAACATGCTGTGTTAGAAAATCTATGCCCTATTCTGACCTCCTGTTGCAGCCTATTTCAAGTATTGGTGATGCACCGTATCACACTGCATGGCTGGTGAAGGACAGTAAACATATTGACTGAGAAATGTTTTGAAAAAAACCTCTATTCCACCTAGATCCTGGCTACTGTCAAAAATCAAAAACATGTTTGCATTCTGTCTGTGCAAGAGCATGACAGAGTTCTCAGAGAAATTCCCACAATAAGTGACACCAGCTACTTGCCTAATTCTCCATCTAAGCAGGGCCATACAAGGCGGGGGCTGGGGGAGAGGGAGCAAGAGTCAGCCCAAATAATATACTCAGAGGCGTAGGGGAGAAGATGTTATTAACTGTGCCCTTCCTTTCACCTATTTGCAAGGTTAAAACAAAATTTAGTGGAAGAGATTACCACCGCAGTGCGAAGGCACAACTCAGCCAGCAGGCAAAGAACACATCGAAGGAAAGGTAATATATTGATTGACCTTTCCTTCCAATTGCAGTCTAGGCAGCTTGCTGTCTTTTTTCACTGGGGGGGATGTGACAGCTGACCTAGCCTATTTTCCTGGACTAGCAAACTGGGACAGTCCTTGGACAAGTGAGGCTGAGACCAGTACACACCTACAATGGCAGAGCACAACATTAGCTCTGTCCTAAGTAGCAGGCCCTAAGTATAATGCTGTAATCTTCTGGATTAGAGCTCTTCCTCCCTCCAAAAATGCTAGTTTCCTCACCAGAAAACAGTGGGGAAGACGTTTCCCAGGTGTAGAGAGTGGCAGCCAATACGAATTATTCATATTTCTTGAAATAAAGAGCAACAGGTCCATTTAACTCAACATTTCCCAAAGAACTTTGCTAATGGGTATTGACAAGAAAAACTTAAAAGTTCCTTTGTAAAAGTTCTGTATTCAAATAAGTTTGAGAAACACCTAATACAGCTCAGAGAATTTACTTACTGCAAGATTTCCCCAAGATTTTCTAAATTATTGGCATTTTATTTAACAAGATCAAGGGCCATGGTCTGCAGTGTTCCCCAAATTAATGGAACCATGGAACACTTTGGGGAAAACATCACTGAGGCACATACACAGAACAAGCTTTGAGAAATGTAAGTTTAACTGAGCCTTTACTTTAGTACAATGATAGGATGACCATAAGAAAAGCAGAGACCAAATCACTGCCATGGGATACACCAGTGACTGCATTTAGTAACTGAATTTCACAGTTTGGTATTGCACTCTGATGAAAGAGGTAGGTGCCTTACACTGTAATTCAATCAAGTGTCCCCTAGTACACCTTGAAAGACTGCACAACAATTCCAAGAGAAGACTGAAAACAACAGCTACATAAACAAATCCCTCGTGCACAACAGTGATCAAATCGCTAAAGAAATAAACCCAAGGCATAAAAACACATGACTACCATGCCATAGGTCTACAGTTCATGTGAAAGATACACCCAGGAAATAAGGACTATTATCACAGCCATGTGTTTCTAACAGTGACAGAATAATACAACTAAGCCCCTATTTATGAATGGTTAGGCTTACCTTTGTTCCCTTTTCCCCACTGGCAAATTTCCTGATCTCCTTGGACAAATCTCCTATTTCTGAGACTTCCACTTCCATTCAGGAAGTAGACAATCACAAGAGACCATTACTCTCAATTACATGTGTGAAGATGTGAAGAAAAGCTAGAAATGAAAAGTATGTTATCACTTTGTTTGGTTCCTCTCTTACCCATCTATGGCAGATTCCTCCTCCTCCTGACATTCCACCATGATAGTCATGGGCCTTTTCCTTCAAGAGTTTATCACTCTGGAGTTCCCTTTTTAGGTTTACTTATGCCCTTAGCTTTTTAAATTATTTTTTAAAGTATGATTTTGTAGCTTACACAACTTGTTTTGACTGTGAAGATAACAACAATGGTCTCTTGTCATTGTCCACATTCTAAGTGGAAGAGGAAGCCTGAGAAATAGGAGATGTTGCTTTTTCATGTGTTTATAATTCTGAGTAGGTGCCAAACATTTTGAATGAAAGAACAGTAGAAATTGAGGTAAATAATATTTAGCTCCAGGAAAAGGTGTGTCTCTTCTATGCCACACCACTTGAGTCAGGGTGATGAGTCATTCTGCTCACTACCTGAACTGTGCAGGTACTGTTGAGATCCATGGTCAAGAAAAGAAACCAGCAATACAAACAGATGTGGAGATAGCCAAGATCTTGATGTTACCAGACAAAGACTCAAAAATAACTATGCAAAAGGATACAGTGACAAAGATGTGTGACAACATGAATGAAGACATGGCAAATTTCACTAGAGAGATAGAAACTATTATAATAATAAAGAACAAGAGGAAAAGCTGAACTGAAAGATACCAGAGTGAAATGGACTTACCAGCTGACTGAGCAAAGCAAAAGAAGGGGTAAATAAAGTTTAAGTCGAAATGACAGAAATTATCTAAAACGAATCACCAAGAGAATAAAGCATAAAGCAAAAACAAAAAAGAGTGTCTAAGATCTGTGGGACAATATCCAACTGCCTAACATAGGTACAAATGGAGCCCCAGAAGGAGAGGAGAGAAAATGAAGTAGAAGATATATTTGAATAGATAATGGCCAAAGGCTTTCCAAAAAAATTGATGAAAGGCATCAATCCACATATCCGAGAGGCTCAGTGAATTCCAAGCGGAATAAATACAAAGAAAATCAAACTTGGGCACATCTTAGTCAAATCTCTTTTTTCAGGCAAGAAGCAGATAAATATGTGTGAGATAGTGGGAAGGGAGAACTTATCAAAAAAAAATTAACTTGAAAAAATGTTAAAACAAGCAATGGTGTTATCAAGATAATCAAGCCAGTTACAAAAAGATACCATGGTCTCCAAGCATTGGCCAGCAAGTGTGTTTGAGGTGCTCAGGTTGCTCTTCTCAGTACGGTCAGCAAAGAAACTACTTCCAAAACCCTACCAGAATCCATAGAACCCCCCCACCCAGGCAAAATAAGGGTTGCCTAGCTAAATGTTTAAATTACTTTTATAGAGTTGCTGGTTATGTTTTGATTTGTTTTTCTTTTTGCCTAGGGGTAGAGGGGTATAAGGATACAGAAGTCCTTGAAGGCAAAGAATCAATTTCAGTAATTCTTCATAAAGCTAGAGCTAAATTGGATAACCCGTACTTAACCCAACTGATGATCTTTTCACCTCTAAATTAAAAAGATTTCCTACACCCTTCCTCAAATAAATTGCTAATCTCATCTTGGCCAATTGCCTGTTACACAAGTCTTTGGTAATCACTACTCTGATGACTCTGAGAAAAGTCAACAAATATAATTCACCAGTTTTTTAAAGCCCTTGAAAAAAAGAATCCACCTAAGAACAAGACAGGTTGGGCTGTAACAATTCACCTATGCCTACTTAACCTTTGCCAGCTGAAAAAAAAGAGAGAGAGAGAAAGAAAACTGCTACAAAAATCTGTGTTAGGAAAGAGTAACGGGCCAAATTAAATAGCTCTTTCCCCTCAATATTTTCAGTCACAACATTTAAATGGCCTTAAGATAGAAATTCCAGCAACTAAAATATTAAAAGCCAATGATTATGGTTTTTACACTTGTTCTTTACCTCTATTTTGAAGCCCAATCCCATCCTTTTCTTAAAAACAAATATTTACTGGATAATGAATTAGGATGTTGGCAAGTAGTATCAGGAAAGAAATGCAACTTTGAAAACAAAAATAGAAATTTAAAACATTCTGAAAACTGCTACAAGGGTAACACAGGGGTCTGCTGGGGTGCTGGTAATGCTCTGTGTTTTAAATCTTGGTGTTGTTACTTGGGTATAGTCAGTGTGTGAAAGTTCATTGATATCTGCATTTTTTGGATATGTGTTACTCTTACAGAAAAAAAAAATCACTCAGATCTTTGGAATAATATCAAACTTAAAATATCTGTACTTTTCTGTATATATGTTACACCTCAATAACAAGATTTTTTTTTTTTAAAGATTAGGGAGTGATTCTTCAAAAGGCAGCAGGCTATACTCACCTTCAAGCTTAAGCACTAAATTCCGTAAATGCCTGGCCACAAAATGGCCAAATCGTTCAGTATGAGTTACCGGAACTGAATTCCAAAGGCATGTTTTAGCCCTGTAATTTTGACTGCTTCAATACTGTGTTTACATTATACATTATACACAGAATCATGGAAAATAAATAAGTGGAATCCACTTTCTGTAGAATTACTTGTATGTATCTGAGTAGAGAGATGTTAGGCTTAAAAAATTGGGGTGCCCTTTGCCCACTTTTCAACTGAATTGTTAGGGCTCTAGAATTCTCTTAAAGCCAACAGAGAAATACATCCTTGTAAACTGGGAGGGACACACAAAGGAACAGTAAGGAGAATGAATGCTTTTCAGATAGTTTTGTAGCATTACGTAGGACCCTAGTGCTGTGGAGTCAGGTGGCAGGAGAGTGGGATATAGGTCAAAGGAGGTCTCTGGCACAGGAGGCAGAAGAACATCACCACGGCTACTGTGGTTGCCTTCCTTTTGAACCCTGAGAAATGCCGCTCAGTACAGGGTGTCGCCCGGGAAAGGGCGGAGCGCCTCCTAGATGGTGGTGCAAAGGGCACGGTGTGGTGGCTAAGCGCACGGACTAACTGGGCTTCCCCGTGCACTAGCCCTGGACCTCCTGCAAGTGATTTAACTTCTCTGTGCTGTCTGCCAAAGGCAGTGAACTGTGCACAGGTGTGCCAGGTGGACAGATCATGTTGTAAGTGTAGCCCCAAAATGCAACCTCAGACTCAGCCTGAACCTGAAGGGAACTGATCGTTTGGAACATGGGAAAACATTACCCTTCGAGTGTGATGTACAATGTCATAGCTTTGTCCTGTAAGCTGACAACTGCAGTCCATAGGAGTTTAGATTGAACATCAAAGACATGGAGTTAAACAATGATCAGAGGAGAGGTAAAAATTCATTTACCTGTCCATTCAAGGCCTTCCTGATGATCCACACCATGTAGATGTTTATCTATTTATGTCTAAGGCCTGCAGCTCAATCTGTTTTATCCTTTGATAACGTGAGTTTGCCTTGAACTCATTAAGAGACTTTCTGCTTTCCTTCACGAGTGGTCTGTGCCCTCCACTACTGGTAACGGAAGCAACTAACTGTGGTAAAAATCGAGAAAAGGTAGAGGGTTTTTTCCTACACCTTAGAAACACCCAAAACCTGTAGCAATTTTTAGAATCTCTGACTCTTCTATTGTTTTCACTTGTAAAGGCTTATGTTTTTCATGATGTTGCTTTCCAGCAATCCTAACTTCATGCCCAGTAAAAGTGACAGAAGTTTTGGTTTTTCAGGTTTACCCACTGTGTTTTGTTCCTGAACCTGGGTGCTGGTCACACAGGATTGTCCAGTTTGTGGAAATTCATCAAGCTGTATGCTTGTGAATGTATGTTGTGTTTCAATAAAAAGTTTTATACACATGCATACACACCCAAGTACACGCAATTTTTTTTAAAAATTGGCAGCCTCCACAAAAAGGAAGTAGTTGCAACTGGCCAGGCATGGTCCACGGGCACCACGGGTGGAAAGGGTCTGGTCCTCCTTCACCACTTCAGCTATGTCCATCACAGGCAGCCAGGCAGGATAGTTAAGAACAGGGATCCCAAGAGCCAGACCGACTGGGTTCGAATCCCGGCTCCCCTTTTACTGTAGCCGTGTGATCCCGTGCAAGCTTCAGTGGCCTCACCTGCCAAACGGCCATCAACAGTACCGCCCTCCTGAGGACGCTGTGAGGAGTAAAGTTGTTAGTCCCGTGTGTGCAGAACCTAGAACCAGGCGGACATGCGTCAGGGCTGCAGAAGGGTCAGCGGCTCCATGATTTGTAGGAGCACTGCTTCCATTCCCAGAGACTTCTTTAAGTCTCCCTTATACCGTATCTCTTGGCCTATCTACCTACTTTCATGCGGGGAGATTCAAGTGTACAGGAGAGGGTAGGGTTAATCATACTCCTCAGACAGAGAATATTATTCCCACCCGTCAGTTTATTTACTTGCACACCTAACTTTCGACACCCCTTCCCTGTCTCCAGCCCACCTTTCTAACGTGCCTGATGGATATTCAGCTATTTGCACGAGCTCCCGGAAAATGCAAGTTGTATGATGTGCATGTATTTTTAATCGACATTACCAGCATGGTCGTAAAGCACTGAATTTGTTTAAGCTCTGTTTTTCCACACAGTAATATGTTTTAGGCTCCATCCACATTGCTGCTTGCCCCTTCAAGGCTGCTGCTTCTAACTGCTGGATGTTATGTGATGTACCCTGTTTTTCCAATCACTCTCTCAACTGCCTACACCCACAACATCCCCAAACTTTCTGGGGTAACAACAATGCTGCAAGAAGCATCTGTGTCCTCCAACAGAGGCCAGTTCTTTTGGATCGGGATTGGTGGGTCGTAGGGCAGACTGTGTCTAGTTTAACTAAGAACTGTCATTTTACTACCCAAGACAGCCCCATCACTCTACGGAATGTCTGCAACAGACCATTTCATTATAAGAACAATCTTAATGAGGTTATCCCCCCAGCTGTATGGATGAGGAAACAAGAGACTCTGCCTCGGCCACACAACTAATACACAGAACTTGAGAACAGTCTGCGTGATGGCAAAGCCCGCCTGCATCCCACCAGGGACAGCCATACAGGAGCATCCCTTCCATGTCACCTATTCCCTCCATTCCGGTCTGGCCCATCACATTACCTTGTGCATTCTCCTAATGTTCACGCCCATACTCAAGGTTTAAAAAGCCCTTTCTGGGACTTCCCTGGTGGCCCAGAGGGTGGCACTCTGAGCTCCTGATACAGGGGGCCGGGGTTCAATCCCTGGTCGGAGAACTAGATCCCGCATGCATGCCACAACTAAGAGTTTGCATGCTGCAACTAAGAAGTCTGCATGCCACAACTAAGACCAGGCGTGGCCAAAATGAATAAATAATAAATAAGTTTTTCTTTTTAAAGGCTTTTCCTTCTTTCAGGGCCCTGATGAAAACCCACCGGCTCCAGGAAGCCTTTTCTGACTGTGGCTCACAGATGTCTTTTGGTTCAAAATCAACGCCCCTCTGATATTGTTTACCAAACAATTGATTACTGTCTCTGCATTATTTCTTTGCCAATGACATTACATTCTTGAAGGTAAGAACTAAATCCTACAAGTTATATTCCTCCATGCCTACCACACAGCTGAGTATATGACAGACATTCAAAAATAAGTATAACTGTACAGACTTTTAACAATGCAGACATTCTACCTCAAGGATCATCTAGTCCTAAGCCCTTATCTTACAAGACGGAAAAAAAAATCCTCTAAAAGTTAGATAATGATTACCTGATAACCATAGTAAGAGTAATCATAATTTAAAGGATAGCTACAATTTTTCTGGCACTCATTAAGTGCCTATCTACGTGGTAAAAACTTTTCATACATTCTCTCATTTACTCCTCAAAACAATCTCATGAGGTGGATATTATTTTGTTCTCAGATGAAGAAACTGAGGCTTTCTCAGGGTGATTAAGTAACTGCCCCAAAGTCATAGCTATTAAGTTGCAGATATGAGATTC